>NC_133169.1:42306970-42929626 GCF_040802235.1 Manis javanica | reverse complement strand
ATTTATCTTTTAAGTTCAATTGCTTTTCTAAGTAAAGTTTTGGTTGAATTATGTACAAATAAATTATCTTTGTTTTTGAAGTACCCTTTGCACCCATTTAGTATGTATTTTGTCACACAGTATATTCTTTTTTTAGTGACCATATCTTCATGATATGAGATAATTTAGTTTAGAACTTAATATTATGTTCCATAAGTCCAGGTAATACATTTTTAGGAGTATATGGGTAATATCAGAATTGACTGTATTTTCAATTTCACTGTTTCACTACCACTTTACAGTTCTGTCCAGAATTGTATAATGATTTACAATTTAGGTTCATGGCATGTCTTAAAAAATTGTATGTCTTTAAGCAGTTCACTCAAATTTAAACTTAACATATACATATATTCTGTGTTCTATTTTAGAGTTAGCAAAGAATTTCTCTGACTTGAGTGGTGAACTAAAAGGCAGTATAGTTCCTCAGATAAAGGAAGCCCTGAAATCTTGGCTATTTTTGGGACTAGAGACAATGTTAAATCACAGTGTACATGAGTTTCACATACCATAGAACTCTTTTCCAAACTTACACAATAAAGATGCTTCCGTAGTTATTTTTAGAAAACATATTTCAATGAAAATGAATCTATAGACTTTGCTAATGCTAGTACTTAAATACAGGTTTATATAACTCTTATACAGATTATGGAACTCATTTCCTAAAATGATAACCTTAAATCTGGAATTATTTCAACCCATACAATAACCACATTGCCAAAAGATCAAAAGCTATGCAACTACATTACAATCTTTTATGAAAAGTACTCTAATTTGTTAGGTCATATTTTCCAGTTCAGTCAAATAAAATTTCATTTTTTAGGTTCCGTGGTTACTGATATCACTAAATGCATCAACTGTTTATTCTGATAGTTTATAAACAGTAGTTTCTTAATAAATTATAATAAAAATTCTCTTAAGTGTTTGTTGAATCATTCATTTCTTCTGAGATCAATAACAGTTAAAACACAATTAGAACATATACCTTTTATTGTCCCCACACTTTAAAAAACTCACCAGATTGGTTAGCTGACAGTGATCTTACAGTCATCACATGAACAGTCATTTTTCTGAGTAGAAAGCTGTGAATAGTTTTCAAACCACTGTATTACTCAACTCTCATCCCCGCACATGACATTTGAGATAATGTCATGAAGCATCTGCAGCAACCATGAATCAAGGACATCTTTTCTTGGAAATTAAGTATAACACCTGTTTTGTGCATGTGTGTTCACTTGGGAATGTCCACTGGGAGCTGAATAATGTAGGTTAAGTAACTAACAGGGCAGGGTGGCCTTAGGCCACTGTTGGGGAAGGAGTTCTGATCATTTCTTTAGGTGTTTTCATAGATCAGTTGACATGTAATTCCTTAGGGAAACAAACAAATATACTAACACCATACACAAAAGTAAACTCAAAATGAGTTAAAAACCTAAATATAAGACATGAAACTTTTAAACTCTTAGAAGAAAACATGGACAAAAATCTCATGAATATAAGCATGAGTAATATTTCCTTTAAACATCTCCCTAGGCAAGTGAAATAACAGAAAGCCCAAATAAACAAGTAGCCTCACATCAAACTAAAAAGCTTCTGTACAGGAAAGGATACCATCAAGAAAACAATTGTGTGGGAGAATATATTTGTAAATGATATATCCAATAAGGGGTTAACATCCAAAATACATAAAGAACTCACATGCTTCAACATCAAATAAACAATAACCTGAGCAAAAAATGGGCAGAGGCCCTAAACAGACAATTTTTCCTGAGCACATATACAGATGGCCAACAGACATGTGAAAATAGTCTACATATTGTTAATCATCAAGGAAATGAAAATCAAAAACACAATGAGATATCACGTCACAACTGTCAGAATGTACACTTTCTAAAAGACAAGAAAAGTATGTTGGTGAGGATGTGGTGCAAAGGAAACCTTCCCACGCCATTGGTGGGAATGTAAACTGGTGCATCCTCAAGTTGGAGGTTGCTCAAAACACTACAAATATAAATGCCAGAAGACTCAGTTATTCCACTTCTAGGAATTTACCCAAAGAAAACGAAAGGTCTGATTCAAAAATATATGTACCCCTATGCTTATTGCCACATTATTTACAATAGCCAAGGTATGGAAGCAACCTAAGTGTCCAGCAATTGATGAATGGGTAAAGAAAATATGTACATATATACAATGTAATATTACTTGGCCACGAGAAAGAAATCCTACCACTTGTGACAACACGGATGAACCTAGAGGGTATTATGCCAAATGAAATAAGCCAGCTGGAGAAACACAAATATCATATGATTTCATTTATATGTGGAATCTAAAAATAAAACAAAACAAAATGAACAGAACAGCAGTAGACTCATGGACACTGAGAAGTGACTGGTGTTTACCATGGGGGAGAGATTGGGGTGGGTAGGTGATAGAGTTGTTGTGATAAAGAGGAACAAAATCTCAATCAGAATATAAATTAGTCATGGTGATGAAAGTACTGAATAGCAAATATAGCCACTGGTTTTGTAACATCTTTATATACTGACAGTATCTGCACTAGGTGGGGCCAGTATATAATAATGTGTACAATTGTTGAATCACTGTGGTGTGTACTTGGAACCAATATAACACTTCTATCAACTACACTTCAATAAAAAAGAATCCAGTTCATTATGAGTTGACATTACTCTGTGATCAGCGGTGCCCCGCGGCCAGGCGCTCTGTGTCTGCCGAGACCCAGCAGCATGGCAAGAGCTGCTTTTAAATGCCATGAAATTTTCCAGTGTGGATGGCATGAATTCACTCTACATTTTAGTACTTTTTTTTGTAATTCTCCTATTGGAGCTTGCAGGAAATGTCACCTAACGCCATTTCCTAAAAATAAGATATCCAATATCTTAGATACTAGTAATTTTATGTTTCAAGTTGCAAATTTGCTTGCACTGCACCCTGGAATGCCATAGATCCCTTTCCTGTTATTGACCCTCTAAAGACTCACTATCCTTTTGTGTAACCTAATATTTAGGTCAAAACTGAAGGGTCCCCACCAGTAAGATGGCAAACTTCCGGCTTCTCTTCGGGGTCCTCAGTTCCCGCCGGCGCCACCTGAAGCCCAATCACCTTTCGCCCCCCTCCCAATCCCAGCACCTAGCCAACAGCCAACAGCCCCGTAGAAGTGACACCTCAATCAATTCATGCCCCTTCCTATATAACCCAGCACCTTTCCCTAATAAAGCGGAACTCTCCGGTGAATTGCTGCTATGTGTCACTCCTTTCCTTTCATTGGTGCTGAAACCCGGGATCCGGGACACCCCAACTGGGCCCCGTCTTCCCCCCAACACCAGCAGCAGCTTGCCCTCATCCTCTTTTTCCAGCACTGGCTCATCACACTCACCACTCCTCTCTGGCCTTTAGGTAAGTTTTCCCCCCCGGGGTGGGCCACTCTTCCCCGAGCTATTGCAGTGCCATTGACCGTGATCGTCCGGCAAGGCCCTGATGCTCAGGGACGAGGAGGGAACTCTCCCCGCCTCAGGCCTTCACGGCTGCGGCGGACCCTCAGGCCCCTCCTCCGACAGCCATAAATCCCCGCCTCAGGCCTTCACGGCTGCGGCTGACTTTCAGGCACCCCCCTCCAACAGCCATAAACAAGGTGACTCCTTTGTGGATGAGAATGCTCCCTTTTCCCCCCCTCCACCTTCTGCTCCATCCGCCGAAAACGCCTAGTGCTAGGTACCTCGTGACTCCGGCACTCTGCCTTCTTAGGGAAGTCTGGGTGACGACCCACACTTCCTAAGAAATTCCGACTCGTATATGAGTTTCCGCAGACCACCAAGGATCATCGGGGACGCCATTTGTCTCCTTGTGGTCTGCTTCCAGTCCGAGGATCTTTGTTCGTCTTCCCCTGTTTGTCTCCTTCTCTGTCCTTTAGCCATGGGAGCCTCCTCATCCCTCCCTGAAAGTTCACCTCTTGAATGCCTGCTTAAGCATCTGGCTACCCTCTCCCTGATGCCTGATATAAAACCAAAACTTCTCCATAAATATTGCTCCCAAGATTGGCCGACATACCCCCTAGACAATAACAACCCATGGCCCGCAGGGGGAACTCTTGATCCTAACATCACTCGCGATCTTTTTAACTACTGCCAGCGCCTGAAAAAATGGAAGGAGATTCCCTATATCGAAGCTTTCCACCTCCTCCTCTCCCCGCCCCCTCCCAAGTTCTCCTAGCCTGCAAGTCGCCGCCCGCACAGAAGCTTCCCATCCTCTCCCTTCCCCTTCTTCTCCAACTACAGCCCCTCCTCCTTCCTCTACCGCCACCACCGCTGCCTCTTTCCCCGTGGCAGAAGCCTCCCGTCCTCTCCCTTCCCCTTCTTCTCCTACAACAGCCCCTCCCCCTTCCTCTACCGCCCCCCCCTCCACCCCCGCACAAGCCTCCCATCCTCTCCCTTCCCCCTCCTCCACCACCCCTTCCTGCCCCCCTCCACCCCCTCCTCCGTCCCCCTCACCTTCCCCCCTCCCCCAAATCGAGCTTGAGCCTTTCAGCCCCCCTCTAACTAAGTTCCAAGAGCCTTGCCAGTCTTTGCCCCCTCAGATTCGGTCCCGAGGGCCTCCCAAAATTATTGCAGCTTTGCCCCCATCACCTGTTTCCCCCGCACAGATTGAGCCAGAACCCTTCATTCCCCCTCAGACTCGGTCCCGAGGGCCTCCCAAAATTATCGCCCCGCTCCGGGAAGTAGCAGGATCCGAAGGCATCGTGCGCGTTCATGTCCCTTTCTCCTTAGGAGATTTAGCCCAACTAGAGAAACGCCTAGGTTCCTTTTCCACTGATCCCACGACATACATCAGGGAGTTTCAATGGACCCTCCAGTCTTACAGCCTCACGCATCATGACATTTTCATGCTCCTGGCCAATACTCTCCTCCCTGAAGAGAGTAGATGAGCTTGGGACTTCGCCCAAACGCATGCTACTGAAACCCAGAGGACTGACCCCACCTGTCCCCCTGGCCCCACTGCTGTCCCTAAACAAGACCCACACTGGGATTATAACACCGCCGTGGGTCTCCACTCTCGAGATATTTTTGCCTCCTGCTTAATTGCAGGTCTAAAAAAGGCAGCTTGTAAAGTAGTCAATTTTCAAAAGCTCCAAGACATAATTCAAAAGAGAGACGAAACCCCCTCCGAGTTCTTAGACAGACTCACTCAAGCCCTATTACAGTATACCAGCCTGGACCCAGAAACACCTGAACGAAGACAGGTCCTTATGACATACTTCCTAGCTCAAAGCTACCCCGACATTAAGGCTAAACTCAAAAAGTTAGAACAGGGCCCCGCTACCCCACAGACTGAGATCCTAACAGTGGCCTTTAAAGTCTTCCATAACCGGGAAGAGGATAAAGAACGCCGTAAACAAAAAGCTGATCAGGCCAATATCCAGATGTTGGCCCAGCTGATAAAACCACAACCTGGGCCCCCCTCTACAGACAAGCCCCCCCCAGGAGCTTGTTTCAAGTGTGGAAAAGAGGGACATTGGTCAAGAGTGTGCCCCTCCCCCAGATCTCCTACCACCCCATGCCCCAGATGCCACAAAAAGGGCCACTGGGGGTCTGATTGCCCAACCACCCGAAGGGGAGGCTGGACGAACAACCCCCATCCTAAGCCCGCCGTAGTGGGGCTGGCAGAAGATTGATGGGGCCCGGGGGCTTCTCGCCTGACCATTTCCATCACCAAACAGGAGCCCAGGGTTACTTTAACAGTAGACGGTCACCCCATCTCCTTCCTCCTAGATACAGGAGCCACCTTCTCAGTCTTGCAAGAATACCGGGGCCCTACCACGCCAGCCATTACTCCTATATTCGGGGTAGGAGGTAAACAGATTTTCCCACTAAAACCCCCCCCTTTTATGCACAATCCTAGACAGTCCCATACCTTTCTCCCACTCCTTCCTAGTTATGCCCCAGTGTCCCATCCCTTTACTAGGATGGGACATCCTTTCCCTCCTCCACGTTTCCATAACCATATCCATTCCCATAGCCCCCAGTACTCCCTTTCTGATGGCTCTCATAGCCGACAACCCCCCTCTACCCAATGAAAGCTCCGGTTCCGCCCTTATACACCCTGTAAATCCCAAAGTTTGGGACATTACAAGCCCCTCCGTGGCCCTATGTCCCCCTGCCTCTATCAAATTACGTGACCCCTCTCAGTATATCTGTCAGGCACAATACCCCCTAACCACTTCAGCCCTCATAGGCCCCCAACCCATCATTCAAGATCTCTTAAACAAAAACTACCTCAGACCCACTCACTCCCCATTTAATACCCCCATATTAGCTGTTAAAAAAAACAACGGATCTTTCCGCCTTGTCCAAGACCTTCGCCTCATCAACATAGCCGTTGTCCCTATCCATCCCTTAGTTCCAAATCCATACACCCTTTAATCGCAGATCCCTGCTTCCGCATCCCACTTCTCAGTCCTAGATCTCAAGGACGCATTTTTTTCTATCCCTCTAGACTCCTCCTCCCAAGATTTTTTTGCCTTCACCTGGACGGACCCATACACCAGACAGTCTGTACAACTTACTTGGACAGTTTTGCCACAAGGCTTCCGAGGTAGTCCCCATATTTTTGGACAAGTCCTAGCTCAAGACCTCAAACAGTTTCACCATGATCACCCCGAGTCCACTTTATTACAATATGTAGATGATCTTCTACTCTGCAGTCCCTCGTGGGAACAGTCTCAACTTGACACTGCATCTCTACTTAACCTTCTAGCTTCCAGACGTTACCGAGTATCCCCCGTCAAAGCTCAAATCTCTTCCCCTTCTGTCACTTACCTTGGATTCCTTCTGTCTCAACAGAGAAAGTCCATTACCTTAGACAGAAAATGACTCCTCTCTGACCTGCCCGTTCCCAAAACCAAGACAGAAATCCTTTCCT
Organism: Manis javanica; assembly: GCF_040802235.1. Classification (NCBI taxonomy): domain Eukaryota; kingdom Metazoa; phylum Chordata; class Mammalia; order Pholidota; family Manidae; genus Manis; species Manis javanica. The sequence goes on along the minus strand of NC_133169.1, from coordinate 42,922,654 downwards.
TTCTAGGCCTGGTTGGGTATTTTAGAGCATGGATCCCTAACTTCTCCCTGTTGGCAAGACTCCTATACGACCTCAGCAAGGGCCCCCCTGAAGAACCATTATCATCCTCACCCAGACACTCCTTCATTAAGCTCCGCCAAGCCCTTGTAGAAGCTCCAGCTCTCCATCTCCCTGATTTGTCAAAACCCTCCTCATTATACATTCATGAGAGGTCCAGTCAAGCTCTAGGAGTCCTAGGCCAATATTATGGCCCATCCTTTGCCCCAGTAGCTTATCTCTCCAAGCAATTAGACCCCACAGTTTGGGAATGGACCCCCTGCCTACGGGCATTAGCCGCTGGACAGCTCTTGCAGAAAGAAGCTCATAAACTAACATTCAGAGCGCCCCTTACCATTCTGTCCCCACATCACCTAAAAGATCTCTTAACCTACAAAAGTTTACAGACTCTCCCTCCCTCCAGACTCCTGACCTTACTATCCTCTTTCCTCCAAAATCCAAACATTTCTTTCCTCCCCTGCCAGCCCCTGAATCCGGCCACTCTTCTTCCTCTGCCCGACTCTCCTCACACTCCCTCGCATGATTGCCTGGAAGCCCTTCACAACTTCCTTCCGTGCCACTCCACGATCTCTGAAGGAGCCCTCTCACACTCCGACCTCATCTGGTTTACTGATGAGTCCTCCTTTAAACATGAGGGCACCCACTACTCAGGATATGCAGTAGTCTCCCTCAAAGATGTCATTGAGGCACGAGCCCTACCCCCTGGTACAATCAATCAGCAGGCTGAACTCATTGCAGCCACCAGAGCTTGCACTCTGGCCCAGGACACGTCTCTCACATTGTACACTGACTCCAAGTACATATTCCACATTCTCTTGTCCCACGCGGCAGTATGGAAAGAACGAGGCCTCCTCACCACAAAAGGGAATTCCATAACTAATTCAGCCTTAATTACTAAACTTCTAGAGGCTTCACAACTCCCACACCGACTAAGCATAGTCCACTGCAAATCACATCAAAAAGATGACTCCCCCATTGCAAGAGGTAACAACAAAGCCGACAGAGTAGCCCGGTCAGTTGCCCTATCAGAAAACACACCAGACAACAATCCATCTGCCCTTGCAGTTTTAGCCTTATCACAAGACGCCCTCTGCTCTCAGGACAAAGAGTCTCTCTTCTGCCTCTTACATGACCTGTTCCATCCCAGCCCCCAATCCTTGATCCATTTTTTACAATCTTTTTTTCCTCTCTCTCCTGAAGACAAAACCCTACTTAACCAAATCACCTGCAAGTGCACCATCTGCCAATGCACTAACCCTAATACCCCCCTCAAAGCCCGACCCTTCCCGGCTCATCAAGCAAGGGGTAATGTCCCCGCTGCAGATTGGCAAATAGACTTCACTAAAATGCCCCCTGTACGACGTACCAGATACCTACTCGTGCTAGTAGATACATTTTCAGGATGGGTCGAAGCTTTCCCCACCACTAACAAACGAGCGTCCGTAGTTGCCTCTATCCTCCTCACCCAGATCTTTCCTAGATTCGGGATGCCCACTTCCCTCCAATCAGATAACGGCCCTGAGTTCACTGCCCAAATTATCCAGAACCTCTCCAAGTCGCCCTCGCTCCCCTGGCATTTACATTGTCCTTATCGACCACAAGCTTCAGGAAAAGTAGAAAGAGCCAATAGGACTCTAAAAGACATCCTGACCAAACTATCCCTAGAACTACACCTTGACTGGGTTCGCTTACTTCCCTTAGCTCTACTCCGCATTTGAGCCCTCCCAAAGAAACCTTCCTTCTTGTCGCCCTTTGAGATCATGTACGGCCGCCCGATTCTACCCCCGGGGCTCCCTTCCCACAAAGGACCAATTCCTCCCAATATAGCTCTTCCACTACTCTCTCTCCTCCACACTGAATTGTGGAAATATCAGGATTGGCTCCTTCCTGATCCATCCGCCTCCCAAAATCCTCCTGTCTTACAGCCCGGCCAACTAGTGTTTTATAAGCCTCCAGAGGATCGGCCCTCTCTCACCCTGAAATGGAAAGGTCCACACCCAGTTATTCTCTGCACCCCCTCGGCCGCCAAGCTCTCACTGCCTGATAACTCTGTCACCCCTTGGATTCATATCTCCAGGTTGAAACCAAATACCCAAGACCCACCTTCTCTGGACACCCAAGACCCATCAGTCACAATCCAGAGTCCTTTGGATACAGCCCAAGACGCTGTCTACTCTACCACGCCTCATCCCTCTGATCCCTTGAAGCTCCGCATCTCCCGTGCACTCCCTTTGCCATCCATACCCGAATCATGACTTTTTCCTCCTTTACTGCTCTCTCGCTTTTTTCCCTCATTCCTATTTTCTTCCCTGCCTCCCCACCCACCTTTGTATGGCGATTCAAAGTCAGGCAGACTTACACACAGCATCAAACAAAAGTTACTACCCTCATTGCCACATCAGACTGCCCTCTGAAAGACTGCTCTGAGCCTTTGTACCTCCACTTTCCTCCCTCCACCGAAGTATTCATTTACAGTTACCTTTATTCTCCCTACCTCTGCTTCCTCTATGACCAAAGACAAGCCTATTGCAGGCGATGGCAAGACACCTATGGGGGATGCCCCTACTGGTCTTGCACCATTCACTACATGGGTGACTTCCAGTACCCACAGTATTACTCCTCCAACCGTTTCATGAAATATCCCAACGGCTCATTCTCCTTATCAATCCCAGATCCCTGGGACTCTCGATGGGCTGCTGGAGTAACAGCCTCAGTTTACTACAAGGGGTCCTCGACCCCCCACGGTACCCTTCATATCTCTCGAGAGTATGTTCCCTCTCGCTCCCAGATCTCTCAAGTTGCATCAGATATCAGACATTCCGAGAAAGTCATTATCCAAACTCTTGATGGCACCTTTTCATCTTCTTATTCCTCCTACTCTTGGTTACAGCTCATTCAAGACACCACCATCTTTCTCAACCACACCCTCAACACCGCCAATTGTTTCTTGTGCGCATCACTACAGCGCCCACTGCTGGCCGCCGTGCCCCTCAATATTTCCAACTACTCTTTCCATGCAGAAGGAAAACCCCTCCGTCCCCTGGCAGACATACCCCTATGGGAAACAGAATACGCAGATAATCTCACCATCCACCACTGTGTAAGCCCAACTCCACCCCCCTCCAGTGCACTTCACTGCCTCTCTATCTACACCCCTACCTCTGGCTCTAAGACTTTTACGCAACCGGGACACTTCTTTTGGTGTAATGGCAGTCTTTTCAACTCACTGCCTTTCAACTCCGATACACCCTGCATTCTCGTCACCCTAATCCCACAGTTAACACTTTACAGCATGGCAGAATTCCTTGAGCTCCAACCTCCCTTGCCCTCACGCACAAAAAGAGCTGCTTTCCTTCCCATCATGGTCAGTAGCTCTTTGATCACCTCAGCCATTGGGGCAGGGTTTTCGGGAGAAGCCTTGGGTCACTCTCTATAGGCAGTTAGAGATCTCAACGCCAAACTTGAGGGAGCCCTGACATCCACTGCCGATTCTCTAGCCTCTCTCCAAAGACAGGTCACTTCGCTAGCTAAAGTCACCCTTCAAAACCGGCGGGCCCTAGATCTGGTTACAGCTGAGAAGGGCGGCACCTGCGTCTTCCTCTGAGAAGAGTGCTGCTATTCTGGCATTGTAGAAACTAACATTACCAAACTCACCGACCTTGCCTCCATCCTCTACTCTGCTTCCAATTCCAACCCATTCTCTTCAATACTAACAAACCCCCTCCTCACCTGGCTCTGGCCCATTGCAGGCCCCATAATAGTCATTCTTCTTGCCTGTCTCTTCTTACCCTGTATAATAAAGTTCATCAAATCCCAAGTTGGAAAAATCTCTAATCAAGCTTTCAACCAGCTTTTACTCAGGAACTACCAGCTTCTAGCCACAGAAGATCCCTCATCCTCACGTGACCTCCTCACCACACGCTGAGATGGACCCCTCTCTTCACTGGAAACTGTTCCTGGAAACAATGGCCACAGATGCCTGGCTCCTGACACCCATATCCTTTTGGCACCATTGGAATCAACAGGTCCTCAACCTATAGTTACATGGAACCTTCATTGATTTCCAAACCTGAAGAAGTCCACATCTACTTGTCTTTACTGCGAGGAGTCCTATCAACCCCTTTCCTCCCAATCCTCAAGCCCTCACTCCCTTCTCCGCCCCTGTTCAGCAGGAAGCAGCCAGAGAGAAAGCAACGTCCACAAACCCATAGAGGAGAAAGGGGGGAATGAAGGGTCCCCACCAGTAAGATGGCAAACTTCCGGCTTCTCTTCGGGGTCCTCTGTTCCCGCCGGCGGCACCTGAAGCCCAATCACCTCTCCCCACCTCCCAATCCCAGCACCTAGCCAACAGCCACCAGCCCCATAGAAGTGACACCTCAATCAATTCATGCCCCTTCCTATATAACCCAGCACCTTTCCCTAATAAAGCGGAACTCTCCGGTGAATTGCTGCTATGTGTCGCTCCTTTCCTTTCAAAAACGATAATTCAGGTGTGCAATATGCTGCCTCCAGTACCCAAAAAGGAGTATGATGCTGTGCTCCCTTCTTTGTGCTGAGAGTAAGATGTGATTTTTCCTTCATTTTGGATATGCATCTCCCTTGGCTGGTGTACAACTTCCTACAAACTATTGTGTCAGTCCTCTGAATGTTGATAGAGTTTATCTCCCACACTTTGGAGCACACATGTCCCACAGGGTCTCCAATATGTTAACCATGTCTTACTCATTCTTCCATTAAGCATTTTGTAATCAGTCTGGTGGACCAAGTTATTTTGTGTGAGAGGTTAAGACACCTTGCACTTCTTTCCACTACATTATTGCAAAGGGCAGGAAAATGAACCTAATATTAGGTAAAGTTGTAAATACAAAATGTTCCTTGTGAATGTGAAATCTTCTTGATACAATTTTGTGATGGTGATGAAAAACAGGTCTTTCAACAATTCAATAGTGTGCATTTGTCATGTTGATCAGGGTGGGATAAATTGCAGAATTTCTGGAATCTCCCGCCTGGCCTGATTTCCTTTACACATAAATAGGTGTTTATCACAGCAGAGCCTCCCGTCAAACTGGGATAAGGGGTGGAGAGAAAACAGCCGTTCTCTCCTCCCCTCTGTTCCTGGCACAGAGTCGGTCTGCCACCTGCCAGTCACCAAGGACCTGCGGATGGAGTTCCCCAAGGAAGGGGCAGGAGGGAGTAGAGAGTGCCCCAGGCGGGAGAGCGTGAGCCCTGGCTGAGGAGGTGAGCTGTGCTGAGCCTAGCCAAGGAATTTGAGCCAGCTGTGGGCAATAAAACAGTTTCTCCCAACCTACCCTTTCCCTTGACTTACTTCATTTTCACTGGTTTTGTAAGAGATCCATCCCTGCCCAGGAGCACCCTTCACCCTGGAGGTATAGCCTGCCATAGTAAACGGACAACATCTCACGTAGGGACTCCGACTTGTTTGAGTTTCAGGTCTATGTATTTTTTTAAATTTATTTTTCATTTAAATATTGATACACAAATTTACATTAGTTTCAAAGGTATAACATAGTGGTTCAACCCCATAGTACTGAATCCTCACCCCCACTAGTGTGGTTATTATCTGTCAGTGTAGGAAGATGTTAACAGAATCACTCGCTCTTTTCTCAGTGCTGCAGTCCTATCCATATGACCAACTTATCTGATGCTTGAGATTATTTTTGCCCATTTTTCTCCCTCATGCTCCCCACCACCCACGCCAGCCCCTCCCCCATGGTAACCACCAGTCACTTCTCACTACCTATGAGTCTCCTGCTGTTTTTTCATTTTGTTTTGCTTTGTTTTTATATTCCACATTGAAATCATATAGTATTTGTCTTTCTCCATCTGGCTCATTTCCCTCTAGGCCCATTCATGTTGTTGCAAATGGTAGAATTTCCTTTCTTTTCATTGTTCTATGGTTTTTGCAGAACTTAAAGTACTAAATTAACAGAGATACAATAAGAATCACCATCCCTGAATCATTTAGACAAGTATAATCCAAAAGAAATATAGTCAGATATGCAATTTAAAAATATTTTAGTGACATTTTAAAAAGTAAAAATAGATGGCAAATTAATATGTTTTAAACTGATAAATGTAAAACTTTTGACAAATAATCAATATTAAAAATTAATGATAGTTTACATTTTTGTATTAAGCATTTAAAATCAAGTATACCGTGTATATTTCCACCTCATAACAATTCAGAATGTAAATTTTGATTGAAAATAGTTGGTTCAGTATTTAGTTTTAATAAAATTGATGTTTGAAAAGTTAGATTCACATACCCAAGAAATGCCTAATGTAGTCAGAATATTTTCAGTCACTAACACACATAACAAGAATTATAAAATTGATTAAACCTTTTTAGAACACTTAAACTTATTTTGAACAAAATTCATATCCATTTGAGAGCTTTGCACGTCCACATTAATTTACACTTCTATTAAATCAGTATTAACAGAAATTCAAAAAGTTAAAACATAAATTGAAAAGTTACTCAAAATTCATCAAAATCGAGTTGTTTTCAATGTTTCTCATAGATTTTGCAATTTACATACACTATTGATTACAATTGTACTTCACAGCATGTGTAAATTATAAAAAATGTAAAATCATTTTTATTATATCATAAAACGTTTCCATTTCAATGTAAACACTCATACCTTTTTAGCTAGATTACAAATAAGTGCTGTTTTCTTTACTGAATTCAAATTTAGCTGCAGCATGCCTAGTTTTGGTCTTGCTGATAAGATATAAATAACGGCATTTTTATCTTTATTATTGACATGTGTGCATGCAGTATGTTTTGTTTCAGGATGTATAAATTGGTGTAAAACTACAGTAAATCTTTGCAAAACTCTTCCATGACACAATCCATGAACAATGACTAGGGACATATCATTAAATTACCTTTCCTCTATTTTGAAATTTAATTAATTGAGTTAATTAAATTGAACTAACTGGTGATGTATAACATTTACAAGTATATACTGAGTGAATTAAATAGCTTTACTGATGATACATAGATTATGCTTCAGAAAACTGAGAATAATTATTTCCAATATCTATCACTAGAGGAATGAAGGAGAAATAAGGAAATGTTATCACCATGTTGTAAAAATTCAGTAAACCTAGGTTTTTGATCTGACATGGCTGAAACAACTTTTGTTAAGATAAAAGCTATTTTTTAACTTAGTACAAATTGTTTTATAAAGATGCAATTAGTCTTTAATATTCAAAACCTGTTCATCTTTTACTTTATTAGAAAATATTTTATTATGGTAAATTTAAAAATAATTATGTCAATTTAATTACTCTTTACAGTGATCATATTTACCAATGTAACTTATCTTATTTAAATAAAATATCCAAAGAACACATTACAGTATTGTATTAGTCAATTAAAAAAACATACTTAAAATTAGAAAAATCTATTGGCGCTAAATCAACCACGCTTTTCAATGTGATACTAGAAATGACCCTTCTGACATGTACACTCATTATAACAATATATCTGCCAGCTGCCACAATGAAATGTATCTATGCCAAAACAATAAAGCTGTTCATAATCGGAAAAAAATAGCTTACAGTATTTCAGTTCTTAATTTTAGTTTAAATTTAAAGTTTAAAATTCAGTTTATAAGACCTAATTTGCCATATTTGAAGTGCTCAATAATCACACCTGACCATTGGATCTCCATACTAGACAATATGACTTTAGACTTTTTAAGGCAGCCCCTATTTCCACCATCTCGCCGGGGTTGTACTTTAACTTGATCTTCATAGCTGGACTGGGATAGCAGTTTTAGACTTGTAACTGACTCTCCCCAATATGATAAATCTCATACCAGAGTCCAGGTCTCATTGTGGCTATTTGTTAAATAAAAAGTATTTCTACCCATCATACATGTGTGAATGGAGTAAATGCCAACATGTGACAGGGACACAATAGTGATCTGATGGTGGAGACGTAATACTGTCCAGAAACAGATGAGCATATACACAGTTACAGATGGGGGCATTTCTCTGAAAAATGGCTCCACTTCATGCTCCTTTCATTAAGTCCAACATTCATGCCAGGGCCTTTTTATCTCCTTGTCTGTTTTCTGTGCAGTATCCTCTCCATCTGGCCAATTGGTGACAGGCTTTCTTGATAGTCTTGGCTTGGAAGACAAAATGGCACTGCTACTCATGTCCCTGTAGCTTAACTGAATTAAGTGGATCCATCTAATCATAGAGGTCTGAGAAATGTGATCCTACATAGCTAAAAATTTTCATTAAAATCTGCTCTTTTTTAAAGTACCAATGACATGGAAACATTATCATATAAGCTTTGCTCTTCTTCCTCACATTGCTTTTGCAATTCAGTCTTTTTGCTTTCATAAACATTTTAAGATTTTTGTATCTATGTCTGTTAAAAGTACCATTGAAATTTCAACAGGGATGGCACTGAAAACACTGAGGGCTTTTGGTAGTACTGACATTTTTACAATATTAATTTTTCCAATCCATGAATGTGGGATACTTTTCCATTTGTTTGTGTCTTTAGAGATGTATCTGTTTATTTTGATAACATCTTATTTACCTTAATTTTTGTGTTCCTTGATGCCTTATGTTGGTATCTGACATTCTATTAAGTAGTTCTTGTTCCAGACTTTTCAGTTTTGCTCAGGCAGAGACAGTTCTCCAGCAGCCATCTCAGTTTTGTTTCTGGATATTTCTGCTGGTAATATTCTTGGTTAGGCTGGACCTGCTATTAGGGTCTATTTTTTTGGTGAGGCAACTGCTTGAGCTGTAAGGTTTGGGCTGACAGGTGTGTCACTGGCTGAGAACAGATGGATTAGCCCGATGGTGGTGTTCCCTGTCCAATTAAAGCTGGAGGATAGGCTCCACAATAGCCTAGATTCTTGGGTCAGGCTTACTAGGTGCTCAGGGACTCGGTACTGTACTCAGCATTAGGGGGCAATATGAATTAGCCTCACTGCCTGGCGATGTACCCAGGGCCTTCACAGCTCGTATGTGGGGACCCTGAGTCAGCTAATGGTCTGTGATGGTCCCATGAGGCCACCGGTTGTTTTTCTCTACAGACAGGGAAAGTCCCAGGCATTGCTCTCTGCTCACACAAAGTCCTAAGCAGGGCTGTTGAATGGGGTGGGCAGCTTCCCAGGTGGTCTCATAGGTCTCATAGACTCTAGTCACCTATAGTGGGTTTACAGGTTTGCTTCCTGTCTGGTTGCAGTATGGGAAGCACCTCCAAGGCCACTGAGGCTCTTCAAGCATCCTGACCCAGCTGACCAGTGGCCCGAGTTCCCGGCTGGACAGGGCCAGCAGCTCCACTCTGGTGGTGATGAGCTCTGGCTTCCCACCTCTCAGCTCAGTTCTTGTTGGCTTATGCAGCTGCCAGATCTTCTCACTGGCCTTAATGGTCACCTGGAGCTGGAAGCCACACCACAGCCAATGGGGCTGGGACTCAGCTCTCAGCCTGGGTGTGGGCACACCTGGCTGCAGGACCATCATCTGAACCTGTGACAGGCAGACTTGCGCCCCACCAAGTTCCCAGGTCCGACTGACCGCTGACTTCTTTCTTCAGATGGCAATGCCACAGGTTGGAACTGTTATCTGAGCACCGCAGGGAGGAACTCAGGTTGCAAAGATCCAAGCTTGTCTTTTGGAAGCTCCTGACCTCTTGTTTTTCTGTAAAATTCACAGTGGTTGAGCCCTGCAGATCTCCCTCCAATTCCCTAATCCCCATTGGGAGAAAACAAAGAAGGGGCTCCGCAGAAGTGACCCACAGTGCTGGAGGGACCTGGTTGTCACAAAGTGGGGATTTTTACCCCCACTGGAGGAAATGTAGGCTCAAGGGGTCCTCTCAGCTGGGCATTGTGTTGGCCTGGGGGAGGGGCAAAGCAGTCATTATGTAGCCACATCTCCTGTCCTTCTAATATGAGTTATCTTGGCCTCTATGGTCCAGGGGATGCTTTGGCCTCACCCCCATATTCTAGGATTCCCTCAGTGCTGTGCCATCCATGAATAGCTGTCTCTGCTTGTGAGGGCAAGTGAAGCCAGGGAAGACCTGTGATTTGTGTCCCTAATTTCCTGTATCAGATATCAGAAAACCAAGATCATCTATAGATCTGGCTTTAAAATTTCAGGAAGACATAAAAGATTATAAAGTGTGTGTGTGTATACATTATTATTTATAATATTTACTATATGTTTACTGAATTTAATAATGTTACTAGATACAAACCAGTATCATGAACTCCATTTTATTTCAACAAATAAATGAGAAGGAATTACAAAAATACAACTATTACAACCATGTCTCATTCCTCACTAACCTGAGTCAAGGATGCGCAATGCCCTCAGCTATGCCTGTGTCCTGAGGATGTAGAAGAGACCAGCAGGACAGCAGTGAATGCAGGTCGTGCACAGCTGACATCTGGGTGCAGCACTGCCAGATCTCTGGATTGTACAAATGAGAGCACAGGACACAAAACTGATCTGAATTTCAGAGACACAACATGTAATTTCTTAGTATATATGAATATACTCATGTCTATTTCAATAATATATCAATCTATATTAATGTCTATATCAATAATACTCATTGTTTATCTGACATCCAAATTTAACAGGATGCTTTATTTTTATCTGGAAATAAAATTCAAGACAAAGATTAAAATCATTAAAGCTTATCAAAATCCCATTTTGTAAAGATAAAAAGCAATAGAAATACAAATATGGTCCTATTGACAATGTAAATTATTATAGATTCTTTGGAGAGAAATTTGGAAATATTAGTAAAATTAATATATTCAAAAATGTTGTTAGCAATGACTCCACTTCTCATCAACATTCTAGATGGAATTGAATATATACTCAAAGGAAAATACAGGTCAAGCAATGGTACAGACCTTAATTTTTCAAGTAGACATGTAATTCCGTACATCATTAAAACTGAAAAGTAATATAGCCATTATCAAAATGGAAGAAAGTCACACAGAATTCTGAAAGGAAAGTGCCCAGCATACAAAGTGGTACTATGTATCTATTAAGACAAATGAGCATTAATGATATATAAGGCCAGGGATATTTAACAAAAATATAATCCTTTGTTAATCTCTGGAGGCAAAAAGCAAAAGACACATACACAGATTCTGTGCACAAATACAGGAATCAACTTAATCTATAATTGTTTATTTTCAGATGAGTATTGGTCCACTTTCATTTAGTAATTATTTCCTATACTAGTTCTCACTGAAATATTTATGAAGCTAAGGAATATATATCATTGTAATACAGCCTGTGAACAAACTGAGGAGATCATGATGCCACAATCTCAAGGAAAGGAGGACATTATTTGGTAAATTTCAATGACAATTTGTTGACTACAGCTTTAGTGGAGTAAATCAGAAGGCATTGTGCTCATGTGGTAAGTATATCTATCAAAACCTCAAGCCAGCCTCAGACTTAATGGTGAATCTTTATAAGCATAACCTGTATTACATACTGTAAATTATATACACATATATAATGCTACATATTTTCTTTTAATCAGTTACATTAAGGAAAAGAGATTTAAGAAATGGAATAAAGAGACATTTTATCACTTAAATGTTATATTCTACAAGAAAGGATACTAGAGTAGGAAATGGCATTGTTGATTCAGGATAAGTATACAGCAATCAATAGATTTCTAAGTATCAGCAAAAGCAAAAGACAAAGCAATGGAAAAATGTTCCACGCATGATAATAACAAGTGTAAAATATCCAGGACATTTCCATGTAATAGAGTGAATAACTCTAAGAATAGTTTTGAAATGGGTAAAAAACATTAAAGACTATTTGAGAAGTATGTGTGGAACTTCAAGATATTAAAAATGTCAACTCTGCCCAAGATAAGCCATGCTCACTCTGCAAGGATATGGGAAGAGGGGGTGCAGGGAAGAGGGAAGATGCAACTCTGAAGCCAAATGAGTAATATTACAGGACGGAAGCTGTGTGTGCGTCATGCACAGCACGGTGACTCTAGTTACTGAAACTGCACTATATGCTCCAAAGTTGCTAGAAAGGTAGATCTCAAGCGTTCTCACCACAGACAGACACACACAATGGTCACTGTGTAAGATGATGAATATGTTAATGTGCAATATTGTGCTGATCATTTCTCAATGTGTACATCTATCAGAACATCAAGTAGAAGACCTTAAATGTATACATTGTTTATTGGTTAATTATATCTTAATACAGCTGGAAAAAATGGGAACTCATATCAGCACTGGAGCATCCTGTCTGGAATTCACTAGCTCTACAACTTGGGGAAGTGAGTTTAGCAGTTCCACTGTGGAGGAAAGCATGAGGGTGTAATCAGCGGATAATTAGAGTACCTGACACAGCATATTTGCAAGTGTGCTGTGAGTTTGCACACATGCTAACCACAGTGACATCACACAGGCAGCACTTGGTGTTTTTCCTATCATTATGTTAGGGACATGGAGGGGAGTTTTAAGAAGTTCACAATAATACTCAATAAGGAGGTATAATTATCTACCCCGAAAAAGTATTTTCATTTAGGTAAAGAAAGTTAATTCCATCTCTGCCCTAGGAGAGGAGGCACAAAACAACACCAACTACTATAATTAAAGGCAAGGGAATGGATTCCCCGCAGGGATGAAAACTTAACTTTCTTCTTACCATGGGTAGGCTGAGTAGGGATAGTCTAGGAATGAAAATCCTTTTAATTTCATTGACAATTCCTGTCTTTCTGGGAAGCTGCAGAGGATAAGGCTTCCACCAAACAACTGAGGGCAGGTAAAACTTTTAGGATTCATGAGCTAAAATGTAGGTGCAAATGTATTAAAAATTTGCTGCTTAGCAAGTCTCCAAAAAGATGGGTATATTTTATTTGCCATGGGTATATTCATATGGACAGAAATATTTACATTCATGGTTATACAATTTTACTAAAATTAGAGTAATATTGATACCTTGGGGCTTAAGTAATATAATACACTTGAAATTATATTTAAATGAGTGGTTTTAAGAATACTTTGGGCTACTCTCATCAATACTATGAGTAAACATCTTTTTATCTCTAGTTCATTACTATGTCTTTCCATTAATTTATCAATGATAACATTTCCAGTTGTGTATTGGGAGCTTTTTTATCAAGGAAATACAAAAACATACAAGATATGTAATCTGCCTTTCCAGTAGCCTAAGGTCTCATTGGAATTATACAGTACGCAGACCCACTATGAAATAGCCAGGTGAGAATGTGTGTGAGCTACTGTCAGACATTCTGCTGAACATAGAGATTGAAGATGATCGGTTTCATTTAAGAGATTTCTGACTAAGGACTTACTGTCATACTTTCACTTCATTTGTACGGTATGACTTTGAGGAATGTGGTATCACTCTCCTTGCAGGGACGTGAGAACTGAGGCAGAGGGTTGCCTGCCTCAGCTCAGGGACAGGATAGGTTGGATAAAGGTCCTTTTTGCTTTTTCTATTTCCATATTCACTAGCACTCCTGAGGCAGGGGTAAAGGGTGGTGAGTAAGAAAAACGTGTCAGGTGAGAAAAAGGGCATAACTGAATTATCTGAACAGCAGCTTCAGGCCACATTCTCTTTTTTAATAAGCACAGTGCAGTCCCAGATACTCTACAGTTGCCTTGTGCTCCTGTAACACTTGCACGTGTGTTTTTAAATTGCTTTACTTAGTTTCAAATAGACCAAATACTTTATAACAACCACTTCTATATATAAATTTTTTTAAATTGAAGCATTGCAGATATACAATCTCGTATTGGTTTCAAGTGTGCAGCACAGTGGTTGAACAGTTACCTGTGCTATTATATCCTCATCCCCTCAAGTGCAGGTATACTGTCTTTGTCCACATAGGAAGGTGTTACAGAATCATTGACTATATTGTCTCTGCTGTACTACCATCCCTGTGTCCAAGTTAATTTGTGATTCCAAATTAATTTTGCAAACTTTTAAGAAACACTGTTTTTACCAGTGGTTTAAAAAAGTTGTATGATGCCCTCTGATCATATGACCCTCTTGGTCCATGCTGGTGATACCGGTTATCTCCACACTGCTACTTGCCTTATATAATATACTAAGTGTGGTGGAAATTCCTATGATAGGAATCATGAGGAAGATCCCATATGACCTACTTTGTTCACTCAATATTCTCCTCTTGAGGCTCACTGATGGTAACGACCTGTACCTATGGTTATTAATCCCATTACTGAACATTTGGATTGTATTTTCCTACTGCAGACAGGGTTGTTGTGGTCTGTCTTCCCATGTAAGAGCATTTTTTTTAAATTTCTGATATTTTTGCTTACTTGATATTTACTTCTATAAAAAAATTGGTGTGGCATCCAGAGATGATTACATGAATAGGTACAGGCTGACATCCTGTTACATAGAGCTTCGCTTTTTCTTCAGAACAGATTCTGTTGACTCAGTGCTTCTTTCCCGTGATTCGCTCAGTGAGTCTCATTGAGCAGCCGTGACCTGGGCTGCTGGTGCCATGGGCACATCCATGGTGCCACGGGGTCACGGAATCCGAGATAATGAAGTGAAGAAACAGAAAAGCCCTTAAAAATGCACATACTCTCTCCCTCCCAACATGACATGGTTTAATTCAAGGAAAGTGATGTACTGTATATAAAAGAATAAAATTAATAACAAAAAATTGCAACTAAGAAAGCAAACTGATGGCAAAGTTTGAAGCTGAGTCTACCTTTCTTATTACATCATATGAGTATTTTTTTAGATGTTCATAAGTATTCTGAAAAAATTTGAGGACAAGATGTCCAAATATCAAAAGCATTTAGCTTTTGATCAAAAGCTTGCTAAGAGGGCTGCCTTTCAAAAGGTACTGCTCCCTCTGGCATTAAAGAGACCCAGAGAAGCTGGCATTTCAAGAGATGCTTTCACCATAGGTCCATTTTTTTGTAAAATATATTTAAAAATATTCAATGGAACCCTACATTTTTCTGAAACGCAGTTTTGGATTGCTTATGTCCTGGTTAGTTTACTCTGACTTTTGACACTTGGGACTCACTTTCCTGGTGGTTTACAAGAGAGCCAATTAGGTCATGTATGTCTTACTACCTAGTAAAAATCCTGTATTCCTCATGAGAAACAGCATTAGTTTTCCTTTACAGAATGCTCTTGAATAATTATCTACACAAACCTTACTGCAGCAAGTACTGTATATGCAGTGCTATCTTCCATTCACATCACTATTAAAATTTAATAACATATTATTTGGACTCTTTCAAGTGTCTACAATAGATATCACTTACCTTGAAATTAATAGTAAATAGGCATATTACACAATGAGGCATTTTATAATATTTATAATGTCATGTGTATAAAACATATTACTAAGATTCAGGATTCCAGCATATATACTGCAATTGTTTATATACTGGGCTGAGAAGTTAAGAGAGAAAATAGTCAATCATCCTAGTAATTATCCTAACAACTAAGCAGGAGGGAACTGCAGGGAATGGTTATAGTTACCTAGATAGGTTTATGTAGATACCACTTGACTGAATTAGGAAATTGAATTTTATATATGTTTCTAGCATAATGAACTTTAAGTTAATTAAAATATATTCATTTACATTCATGATTACAATTCATTAATTATATTGTACTAAAATGTAATTGTGATTTATACTGAAATGTAATTCAAATCAACAAATGATTTTCTATTTTTTTCTACATGCTGTACAATTAAACTATTTTTCCATTATTATCTGTAAATTTATACACAATATAAATTTCCCAAGTTAATTGAAATCTCAGGTAAGGCATATGCATCTGTAAACCTTTATATTTGCAGCGGCGATGACACACAGGAGCCAGCCCCTGTCTCTATCCTCAGTCTGACCAATTCCCAGCTTTCAGGACAGGTATCACTGCTACAAGGAGGCCTTTTGCAACTTCCTATGTGAACTCAGTATCCCTCGTGTCACTAATAATCTCACAACTATAATTTTTTTAAATCTATGTCATAAATGATTTGCATAACTTTTTCAGTATGTCATTTTTTCTTACATGTCTTATACTACTGAAAACAATTTTTTAAAGTTTGATGTTATTATTTGTGAAAATAATTACCACTTTTCTGACTACTATGAGGTACAAGATCACTTTGTTATTTCTTCTTTCTTCCCCTATATTGTTTCCTCAGTGTTCACCAAAAATGACAAGCATAGATTTATCAGACACCATTTCTGCATCTGAAGTCTGTATCCCTTGTGTTCAGAACATTTTTGGTATTATCTATAATCATTACATACTTCTGTTTTCCCTTGAATTTCCATTCCTTGATTTGATGGTGTCATCATATCCACTAAACTCTTCCATCTATCAGTGCTGTTAATTTTAATAAATTTAGTCTTATTTTTGAACTTTCAATATTATCTGGAAATATTGTCTCTTAAATCCTAACCATCAGGATATGTCCTATTTGTTTTTTTCTTAATAAGATTTAATGAGGTCATTAATATTCACATTGATTTATTTCCCAAGGAAAATAACAAAGCTATGACACAATTCAACAGTTCCATGTTATTTTTTCTGAACAAAGAAGTATATTAATTAAAAAACAATTTACCTATATTTTTGTATGAACCTCATATCATTCCTGTTTTCTTAATCCAGACTCTTACATACACACACACACGCACTTAGAATACCCATTATTTTGAAGTACTTGGATTGCACTTCTGCTTTAAAATCTTATAAGGTATTATTGGACACAATATGATTCCTCAGGGATGGGAGGGAAAAAGTTCCTTTAGCAGTCTTGATTAATCAGGAAGCAGAAATTGTATACTGACTTAAAAAGGATCAGTTTAATATGAAAATTATTAATTATATGGTAAAGCATTTGAAGATGTAAGAACACTCTCTGTGAACTAAGCATCTCTTCAAGGGAAAGTAGGACAACTTGGAAAGGCTGATGAGCTCACTGGGAAGGAAGGGTTTAAAGCACTGAACTGTGCTGGTTCACCCAGGTCACAGCTGGTAAGGAGTTCCTGAGAATCAGTAGGAAACTCTCCTGAGTGTGGGCTAGGGAGTGAGAAGCAAACACTCATCTGGGCCTACAGGAGTCCAGGCTCCAGGGGGAGCAGAAGGCCTGAGGAGCACAGGCCCACACAGCATGGCCTGGGGGGTTCTTGCAGAAGACACGCAGGGATGGAGGCCACCTCATGTGCATTGCAGGGCTTTGTTTCCATGTCAACAGGGCTACAGAAAGGTGATGACCAGCCCAGATACAGTGTTCCAGAATGGACAGGATCTACTAGAAAGTCTGTCCCCAAAACCGCTTCACCAGACATGCAGAAAGTGTCTTCCTCCTGCAGTGTCTGTCTATCTCCCTCTACTGAGAAACCTTAATGTCATGCTCCCTTTAAGAGAGAAATGTTTAAAAGAAAGCCATTATTTATCACAGATGATGGATAATTTATAGAGATGAATTTGGAGCTGCAAGATAATGCTTTTGATACCTGATACAATCCACAGCTCTGACCACTCTGCTTCCACAGCAAAACAACTCTCTGCAAAAAATAAAAATGCATCAATATTTTGAACAGGTAAAGGAGTTCTCATTCTTTCTCAGAATGAGAAGGCACACAATTCAAATTCATTTTGTAGCTTCTGGGCTATATTAAATGTTCTTCAAATTCAGTGATGGGCTCATGGATATTCTGTACCTAAACACTAAGAGGTAAAATTAACCTCCAGTAACTCTTGAATAATTGTTTCAAGTGGGGAGAAGAAAGAAAAATAAAATGATCAGAATATATCAAATAAAAACCTTCATGTAATAAGTAAAAAAAATGTGCAAAATGATTGTCCTCCCTTCTCCAACTGGCCATGATAGTTAATACCCGTATTTTCTTTCCTCCGTTACCCACTCCACAGATTCCTTTCCCTCAGCCAGAACCCCAGGGGCGCTCAATATTTTGACTTGTTGAAGTAACACTAACCGCCATTTTCAAAGGTCCAAGATTGAATAACTGTTTTTCTAGTTGCTGTACATTTCCATTGACCTTTATTATTTGAAATGAAAATCCTAAGAGGGACTCCTGAGGGTGACCTGGGATCCACACAGTTTTTCTCGCCCTTATTAAATAACAGCAACCACATGTCCCTCCATAGATTAATCATTCTTTTTATGTGTTGGTTCTTTGGCATAAGTAGTCTAAAATGGCTGTATGTCAGTCTCATATTCCAATTTAGTACCACTATTGCTCTATTTCCTACCAGAAACAACCTCTTTTGGAAGATTAAGATCTCTGAACCAACAAAGGTCAAAGTGTCTGGCACAGGAAGCAAAAATTCTGTGAATAAATGCTTAGTGCAGAAGTACTACAGGTACTCCCTTGGTGAAAAGGGAGACATCTCTGGTGACTTTGGGTGACATTCCTGAGGACCCAGTGATGGCCTGTTTCCTAAGGGGGGTTCCCTGCAATGTGAGCACAAGTGGGTGCAACCCCCAGTCAGGTCCAGGAGACATCTCACAGCTGAGGGGATCGTGAGATGCTGGTCTCCAGCCCAGAGCAGGTCAGAAGGACGCCTGTCGTGGGAGTCTTAACATCAGTAGCTGCCTTATTAACTTCTGACTGGCCATCCCATGCCTGAGCATTTGACAGTGACAGTCGGGGTCTTATTGGCCATCTGGCAGACAACAAAATGCGAGGAGGAAGAGAAAAAAAGAAACACAGCGAGTAGGAGAAATTCGAGAGCACAGGAAAGGAGGTCTCCTGCATGGAGATACTAAACATTGCCGAGGGTTTGAGGTGGGGTTGGAGGTGGGTGCCCTTTATGGTGGGCCTCCCTCGCATGGAGATCATCTCGCAGTCAGCGGGGTGCCTAACGCCGTCTTCCCTGGTGTGGGACGGACAGCTTGCGACGGGAGCTTTCTTGCAGTGAGCGCTCTAAGGGCCTTGGAGTGCTCAACCCACGCCCGCAGGTTGCTGCTGTTCCATTTGCCAGACACAGAGAAGGGGGAAAGGATTCCCAGGGATGAAGTGGGCAGCGAGCGCCCCCAGCCAGGGAGTGAGACCCATGTGGCTCACCAGGAGTAGCAATCCGAGTCATGATCTGTGTCAAGGCACCAAGTGGGTTACAGGTGGGGTTTGTTCTCCTCAGTTCCTGTCCCGCCGCAGCAAAGAATTGAAAGGCAGAGACACAACAATGAAGCCGAATGGAAGCTGTGTTTGAAGGCTCCAGGGAGGAGCCGCCCGAGCCCAGGGAGACGAGGGCCCCTGCCTGTTAGGAAGGAGGTGTACATACGGCGTTCTGGTCCTGAGGCGCCCCTCCTGTGGTTCACAGCGCGTCTGCACCGCCCACCCTCTCAGTGCACGTCTTTTCCCCAGGCTGAGGAGTGATTCTGTCATCCTTAGTTCCATTCTGTTGTGGCCCTTTGAAATGTGGTCAGGGAGGAAGTGTTTTCTCTGCCAAGCTTTTGATGTCTTCATGGGGATCCCTGCCTGGGCAGAGTTTGGGCAGCTTTTTCTTTGAGCCCTGTCTTCTGCTTTTCTAGCTGGTCATGTTTATTTGTCTGCCTCACACCCTAACCCCCATGATTTCCCTTTTTGGAATTCCCTCGGGTGACCTAGATATCTGGTAGCCGTACTGACCCAGCCTCTAGTCCGGTAAACCCTAATTCCTAATTCCCACTCTCGTGTTTCTATAGTTGACAATGAGTGACCCAGAGAATTTGTAGGAAGACCACCCCGGAGCCCTAATAAAGACAAAGTCCCAAGTTCCCCCTCTCTCTCTCTCTCACAACAAACTCCTGGTTTGTGTACCCTAGCTCCCAGATGCCCAGGGTACCCTCAGGTAGTATGAGTAACATGTCTTGCTCCTAAGAGTTCCCTGAGGGTTTTTTCTACAATCATAATAAGAACCACCAGGGCCAGTCCAGCCACAGCATGGGATCCAGGCGTGGAACATCTGTGGGTCTGCCAGGAGCCACACAGGCGTTGGCAAGGGCCTCGGACCTTTCCAGGTATCAGCATCACCGCCAGCAGGTTGAGGTCAATCACACAGGCATGTCCCAAAGTGGTCAATGCAAAGAACATATCCTGGAATGTGGGCTGCCAGGACCTTTCATAAAACCTTTGGACCCATAATTGTTGACTAGATTCTCACATACTTTAAGGCTTCTGAGAGTTTGTTTACATTTTATTTTATCCTAATTAATTAGATAAGATATTTTGTAAGTGTGGTAAAAATGTTAACACACTTGAGAAGGCAGGTTGCAAGAAATATTTAGTTTTCTTTCTAAAACCAGAAATACTAAAATACAATTGTATTATAACTATAACATAATTAATATTAATATAAATATTTAAAATTAACTTTCATCACTATTAACACTATTTACTTTCATTATAACACTATTTACAGGAAAATTTGGCAGCCATAACTTGTGACTCTACAACAAGAATGACATACAGTGACAAACGACTAAATTGTGGGGTCCATGTGGATTTTGATTCCCAGGAGGGTTCTGAAAGAGGGCATGCTCTTCTATAATTCAAGTTTGGGGACTGGATTCTCTGTGGAGGTGAAGGACTCAGGGCTCATGCTACCATGACGCAGACTGGTCCCCAGACGTGTGGGTCCTTTGGTTATCTTGCAGCTGGTGCTGAGACTTCCAGAAGACACAGAAGAATAGGTTGCAGTGTGTCTCTGAGATCGATTATTTTGCATAGTACAGATGCCTGACAATTTATTTGGTTAACACACACCCTGATCACCCCTGTAAGTATAAACAGCAAGACAAACTCTTCTTTCTGGAGAAGCTGTTGCTTCTTATGCTGACATTAAATGCTTTTGGTGAAGAAAATGAGATAAGGTGCATTTCAGAAAAGGTTTAATAAAACTATATAGGATTATATAAGCATAAACTTTGCTCAGGAAGGTTATTAAAATTATCTTGTTTTGATAAATTCAACGTACTATGTGCAGTTTTCACCAGTCCTGGGAATGCCACCACTCCTCACAGACATGGGCTCTGCCCCTTCTTCATGCTGAAATAAGGCAGAAGAGAAAAGAGAGACTCATTCTCCTTAATGATTAAAATATTTTGATTTATTTAAAATAATTATTGTAGCATTTATGATAAAAATAAGTATTTTCTGGTTGGTGAATGTACATCTCAAAATGATTTCACAGCTGACTTCAATATACTGCTTTTGATATATTGCTTTAAAACAGACTTATGAAAATTTAGACTTTAAAGATTCCTTAGAAACCCCCTAGTGAAAATTTTCAGTTTACAAATTATTGCAGGAAGTGATTTGATCCAAAATGGAGCCTAGTATACTTATTTATTGGGTTAAAAAATATATTTGTTCCAAGTAGTTCATGAAAAAGACCAATTAATATAATTATCAGAATCAGTGCAATAAAAGTAAAGAAAAGAATAATTAAAATAAAGTTTTATTTATTTAAATTGCATAGTATTGCATTCTAAAATCAGGAAATAGTGAATGTGCTGAAATGTGTGGACAAAAATAGGCAGGTTGGTCTGCATCACAAGGTCTAAAAACTGAACCAGTGCAGCTGGGTTCCTCTCAGATGTCTGTGCTCACCAAGGTCACTTCACTAGGTCTGTGACTTTTGTTCCCTCTCCTCCTATTTCTATCAATATTCCCAATTTATTAATCATCATAGGCCTCATATCCTCAATCTTAGAGTTTTTCTTTCCCTTTCTATTTTAAGCTCTATTTCATCACTTAGTAACCTTGCATACCTCTATAACTCTTCCACATAGTTGTTTTTCCTCTCATTAAGTAACTTCTGTTCTTTTAAGTATCTTTTTTCAACTCCCTGGATCATCTTCTCCATGCTCCATTAACAATTGGCACAAAGGAAGAAGCACCTACATGTTCTAGCTAGGAGGTGAGAATTTTCCAATTTCATATGAAATTGTGATTGATCTCATTTTTAAATGAACAGAACAAAGAAGCTGGTAATCCATTTTGCTGACAGCCTTGGAATTAGGACTGTATCTGCTATCTATTTAAATAGTTATCAATATTTTGATATATTTTTTTGTTCCAGGAAACATTGGTTCTCTGCAACATTCATTCAAATGGGTGAAAGTATCTAGTATGTAATATTCATACAAATAAATGACTTAGTGACCTAAACAGGTTATGCAATGGTTTCAGTATTTGACATTTGCCATTTTTTATGGAACTCTTCTGTGCCCAAATATTAGAACTGGGAATGAAAATTTTCTCATGGGATAGTGGCATAATATATTAATTCTGTAAAATACATAAAATTATGCCATTTTTGTGTGCCACTAAAACAAGCAAATAGATTTCTATTGTTTAAATTTGAGAAGCATTCTGTCACTAACTATAATTGACAGAAATTCTTTGAGAATATCAGTTCAATGTATAACCAGGATATTTCCTAGAGAAAATCAAGCAGCACAGATTCCAAGATGATTTACCCATTGTAAATAGCATATTGAGCAGAACATTTCTCAGGGATCCGCTCTTCCTTGGAAGTATATATTCTTTGGTTTGATGCACATGATAACACATCTATGTTGTGGATACTAAATAGAAAAACTTGATGTATCTCCGTTCATTCCATTGCTAACTGAAGTTTCAAAAAAAGATATTAGGATTTCTTGACAATTTAATGAATTTCCTCAGAACATATTTAAAAACTATTACTTGCTTAGAGTTTTTTTAATAGAATGAAAGATAGTCACAAAGAATAAATACTCTGTATGGAAGGTAATATCCAGTCACTATTATTATTTTTTAATTATTAATTGTTATTATTGCTATCACTTACTACAATTTATATCAAAAATAATCTCATGTGCCAAAGCATAGATTTTTTTAAAAAATTAATTAAAATTAAGATCATGAGAAAATAAGGGAAAAAGGTAACATTACACTATTTCAAGATTTAGAGACTGAAAGTTCAGAAGAGTTTTGGTGGCAGTGATGTATATAAGGCAAGAACATAAATTTGGATCTTTCTCTGAACTGAGTTTTATTTGGTGTGTATTTAACTTGGGACTCTAGGTATGATATTTTAGAGTCAGGTTAAAAGGGGAGGGGGCACTGATCATATGAATAGCTTTCATGGTGACCTGATGGTCGGTGTTTCCAGCCAGTCTTCTCTGTCCACACTGACCTCGGCTCCCATGGGCACTGCCATCACCTACCTGCAGTGTCAGTGCCCTCAACCTACCCATCTGACCCATCACACCTCAGCAACCAGGAGAAGTATTCAGTGCAATGTCATTTCACATCACTCTACATCTTCTTTCTAAAATTGAAAATATTTCTTTAATTATTGATTAATCAAAAACAAAATTGAGGTATGGTCTACTGGATTCTGATGATCTGATTCTTCACACCTTTAGGCTCCCTCTTGCAAAGCCTCCCTTGCTCCCTTTGCGTGCATCCTGAGCTCCGCCCATCCTGACCTGCAGCGGGTTGCATCTTCCTTACAGGCAAGCCTTCACTCCCTGGGGTGTAGCACGCCCACTCTGCCCTCGAGGGGCGGACCGCAGTGAATCTTCTAAAGAGCATACAAGGGGTTCTGTTTTGTCCCTTAAATCTGAGGCCACTCAGCTTACATTTTATTGTAGAAACATGAAATAAATTTCCACAAAAAAAAAAAGAAAGGAAGGAAGGAGAAAATAAAATTTCCTCTCCTCATGTAGGTTGGGAGAAGCAGTGATTCTCAAAATAGAAGTGAATGTCCTTTTCTTCCTAAGGAAAATGTTTTAATGGATATTTTGATTAATTAAGACAAGATTACAAGGCTTTGTCTGAGATGGGAAAATTAAAATGCACACTGTTAATTTAAGGTGCGTAAGTGTCCTGACGAGCGTGCTGACACTGATCCCATACGGTCCTTCACTAGGCATATGGGCAGAGCATAGGAAGACTCTAGAACACAGGAGTTCCATGGACATGGGAGAGAGCACAAGCTGGAGACATTTAGACAAAAGGATATAAATTCACTGGGAAATTTACTGTGATCAGAGATGGTCATAAAATTTGGCAACAGGTATCTATAATTAATTTTCTCCTAAGTTCTCTATTGACTTTCTACCTGAAGGTGTGAGAATACATATTATATACTGACTTCATACACATACAAACTTTATTTTCTGTAATAAAATAAGTCAAATACTGAAATTTTTGTTGGTGAAGTTGGGGTGAGGACTGGAAATCACTGGACCAAGTTATAAAACTTACTGTGAATAACACAGCAGGTAACTGACATTTTGTGAGAAGGATTTTTGTGTGCAGCAGGTACAGTGCCCACCTGAGGGCATTGGCATGGTATGCATTTGAAAATCAAATTAATAAATAAGCTCTGTGTATTCTCTGGACTTACAGATAAGGCAAATTGTCATGGATGGGGTGGAGAAACCAGGCCTTCAACTTGGACTTCATTCTGCTGGGAATTTTCAATCACAGTCCCACCCACACATTCCTCTTCTCCATGGTCCTGGGCATCTTTTCAGTGGCCTTCATGGAAAACACTGCCATGATTCTCCTGGCACACACACCTGGACACACACCTCCACAGCCCCTTGTACTTCCTGCTCAGCCAGCTGTCCCTCATGGACCTCATGCTCATCTGTACCACTGTCCCCAAGATGGCCTTCAGCTGCTTGTCAGGCAGAAAGTCCATCTCTTTGGCCAGCTGTGGAGCCCAGATATTCTTCTATGTGTCCCTGCTTGGAGCCGAATGTTTCCTGTTGGCTGTCATGGCTTACGACCGCTATGTGGCTATATGCCACCCCCTTAGATACACCATCCTCATGAATCAGAAACTCTCTGTCCTCATGACGGTTGCTTCCTAGATCTTGGGAGCTCTTGACGGCATCATTGTGCTTGCGGCCGTTCTGTCTTTTTCCTTCTGCAGCTCTCTGGAAATACACCACTTTTTCTGTGATGTAGCTGCTCTTTTACCTCTATCTTGCAGAGACACCTCTGTATTTGAAAGACTGCTTTTCATCTGCTGTGTGGTGATGCTAATCATCCCAGTCTCAGTGATCATTGGTTCCTATTCCAGAGTCCTTCAAGCTGTCATCCACATGGGCTCCTCAGAAAGTCGCCACAAAGCCTTCGCCACCTGCTCCTCCCACCTGTCTGTGGTCGGACTCTACTACGGTGCAGCCATGTTCATGTACATGAGGCCAGCCTCTCTCCATATGCCAGACCAGGATGAAATGGTATCAGCCCTTTACACCATTCTCACCCCCATGCTGAACCCTCTCATCTACAGCCTTTGCAACAAACAGGTATCCAGGGGATTTCAGAAACTATTAAGGAAAGGAAAATTAGTATAACTTCATTATAAAGCTTCAGCAAAATCTTTGAGGGACCAGAGTTGTTAACACTCCTTCAAGGAAGCTGCAATTACCTTTTACATTCTCTTCCTCCAGTTTGTCTTTTTTCCCACATTTTTCAATTTAAAATAGCTTTCTTTATTATACTATTGTATAAACATCACAAATAAGGTGGGCTGTATTTAGACATTAACATAGGCTGCTTCACTCATAAATTTTATTTATATTATTGGTAATGTGCCACAAGCAATTGACTTCAGGATCCCTGCCTTTAAACTCAGGTATAAGTCCAATGATGTTTGCTTTATCCAAGAAAAAATGATGGGGTTGACTGACAGTTAATGGTGAGCATCTTGTTTGTTTAAAATTAATTACTTGTCAGCATTTGTCTTCAGTTTTATCTCTCCTTAAACCCAGTTATTGACTGTTTATTCCTGACTCCAACTCCCTTAATTCCAAGCATTATGTTAGTGTCAGCAGTTCATTCAATCGAATCTTATGTCTATATAAAACAGCTCTTAGAAAACCCTACATCTATATATTTTTACCTTAAAATTATGAATGGATATTTTGATGAGACAAGATAAAATATCTATGATTAGGCTGCACAAACTTCACCTTTATCATGATGGATTTTTGAGCCTCACTTATCCTTATATTAATAACTAGACTCATTACAAAGATCTTATAAAATTATCATTTCTGAGATTTTCTAATCATTATTTTTCTTATTTTTCTCTGAAAAAATAATATCTTGAAAATTATCCTACAATATTGAAAAAAGAAGTTTTCTTTAAAAGGATATATAGTCTCTAAATGTCCAAAATGACTGCTTTAATGTTCCATGGAGTACCCATGCTTTCCTGTAACAAACTGTTGTTAATTTATTTCATTTGCATATCTGAAACATCTATACCCTTGAGAATTGAAAGCAATCTTTGCCTGCTTCATGGAGATTACCTAGACATTATTTTTAATCCAATTTTCATTGTGTAATATAATATTACTTCAGAAATGCATTTTTAAAACTTAAACTAAACTTCATGTTTTAATGACATGCACCACAGTTTATAATCTGTTGCATCCGTTTTTACCAAAACAGCAATATTTTGGAAGAAATGAAATATTCTTAGTAAGCTTTTTTGTTCTGAGATGAAATATACACACAATGAAATTCAATTTTTAAGGTGCACAGTTCAATGATTTTTAGTAGAGTCACAGACTTATGAAAACATCAGTCATATCTAATTCCAACATTTTTATCACCCCAAGAGAACACTCCTCCCCATTATCAGTCATTCCCTGTTTCTTTCTCCCTCAGCTTTTATAATTACTGTATTTTGCCTCTGGTTTTACCCATTTCGGACATTACATATTAATAAGTGCTACATATAAATAGAATCATACAATCTGTTTCCTGTTACAACAGGCTTTTTTCACTTAGCATAATGTTTTAAGGCTAATGTTGAAGCATCAGTATTTCATTGCTTATATGAATATATATAAACAATATGTTATTTGTAAAGTTATATTATGTTTAGTTTATCCACTCAACAATTGATAAGCATTTGGGGTTTTTCTAATTTTTGACCTATATGAATAATGTTATTACAAACATTCGCATACACATTTTTGTGTGTTTTGCAATCTCTTGGGTTTGGCACTAGGAAGAGAATTGCTCAGTCATATGGAACTAACTTTTTGTGGAACTGATGAACTGTTTTTCACAGTGGCTACAAAATTTTACATTTCTCTAACCACTGTAAGCCTATTCTGTTGGGAAGAAAGTCAATTTGGAGATGGAGGGAAGTCAAACATAGTGAGACATGAAACCAAAGTTAGGAAGGCAAAGTGAATTTTATTTCAGCCTTGTAACTCCCGGGGGTGGGAATACAGCTTCCCACCCTGGAGCAAAATACCTTTGAATCTGAAATCAGTAAAAGGGAGAAATAAAGTGGGAGACACCCCTTTATTTCTTCAAGCAGTAATCCACTTCTGCTTGGCCGTGTCTCTCGTGACCCAGCCACCAAAAGGGAGCCCACTCTATCTCTCCAGTCCAGATATGCCCTCACTCTCCCATGTAATCACCTACTGATATGGATATATATATATGAATATTTGTTGAATGCAAGCTTATAATATAGTATATGTTCTTTTAACAGGGTAAAATATTATCACTGTATTATTTCTGACTTCAAGAAAATTTTAATAAAGGAAGAGAGAAATTAGAAAGTACAGATAAATTGTAATTCATTTTTAAAGGTTGTAAGTAGCATAATTCTAGATTGGCCAAGATTTCTTAACCAAATTCCAGGGACTATGAATATTATGGATGTTGCTCCTGGAATTGTTAAATTGCATGGCCAAAAAGCATTTTGCAAATATAGTTGGGGTTAAAAAATCAGTTGATTTAATATTGGGATATTACATGTTTCTCTCTAATGTAACCCAATGAGCACTGTAGAGAAAAAAATCTCTCTGTGTGGTAATAAGAGTAGAAGGAAGATGGAATTTAATGATGAGAGAGATTTGGCATAAAATTGCTGGCCTTGCAAATGGAGGGAACTGTGTGCAAATAGCAGATTCTGGGACTGGAGAGAAAGCCCTGTATCATAGCTAGTAAAGAAACAGTGACCACAGTCCTACAGCCATGAGGACCAAAATTCTGTAAATGACCTGAATGATCTTGGAATTGGGTTCTGCCACAAAGTCCAGATAAAAGTCAGTCCAGCTGACTGGTTAGCCAGAGACGGGTAAGATTCCTCAAGGGAGGAACAACCTAAGACAGGCACAGTCGCAGGGGGGCCATCAGGTGAGAATTTGGGGATCAACAGAGGTGAGGCTCAGAACCTCACCCCCCCTGCTTTGAGAGAAATCTTCTGCATCCGTGGATGTCTCGCTGCCCTTGTCTAGCCTGGATTAATACTTAGTCCATAAGCACACACCTGATCATCTGATCATCTACAATTGCCTTCTTACAGCACGAAACTATGTTTTCTACCTTTATCTTGCATCTACCTACCACTTCAGCATTTTATTAAAAATAAAAATAATAATAATAATAGGAGAAATGTGGGATCAACATATAAATCAAGTACAAAAATCAAACGAATATTCATATTTGACCTGATTGTTTATAGGTCATAATGCATGATCAAAACCGAAAGTTTCTGTGATGAATGCCCTTGTACTGTTCACCATGTAAGAATTTATTCACTATGTAAGAATTCGTTCACCATGTAAGAACTTGTTCGTTATGCTTCAGAAGATTGGAGACTGACGAGAATTAGGCTTGAGATGGATTAATGATTGTACATTGAGCGTTGACCCCCCTATACTGAATTTTATTGTTGTTAACAACCATTTGATCAATAAATATGAGAGATGCCCTCTCAAAAAAAAAAAAAAAAAAGTCAGGGCCAAAGACAGCAAAAAAAAAAAAAAAAAGTCAGTCCAGCTGATAACTTGACTTTGGCCTGTGAGAACTTAAGGAATCAAATCATGTGTACCTGGACTTCTGACCTACATGTCTTTGACATAAAAAATGGGTATTGGCTTAAGGCACTAACTTTATGGTAATTTGTCAGCAGCCATGGAATTTATGACACAGGATCTTAGCATAGTTCACTTAAAAAATTGGGTTGGAGTAATTGGCACAAGCAAGAACAATTGAAACCTTGGCTTGGTTTTCTTACAGAGCTGGAATTTGTGATATTCTACTTATAAAAATAAGAATATTCCTACAAAGAACTGTTGTAAAGCAAATCTGGAAGAATGAAATATATGTGCAAACCCACACAGTTGGGCAGCTTTGGACATAGATTCCTGAGATCATATGTTTGACTAAGTTTTGATTGCACAGATTCTAAGGTCTCATTGCACAGTGAGGAATCCAAATTAAATCCTTCAGGTAACAAATAAATGGATCACTGAACATTTGTTGACATAATCAGTTTCAATAAAATAATATTAATCATAACCTAACTTGTGTTTAGATTTCTAAAACACTAAAGAGATTTTGAAACCAAATATGATTATTTCCATATTGCTTCTGGAATTATGTGGTGAGAACATTCTAAAAATAAACACATGATTTACTATTTTTGTTAATGCACAATTCTTATTTCTTTTTTAAATTGGTAAATTAACATGGGAAATGCAGATATTTCAGTTTTTTATCTCTCCTACAACAAAGACTGGGTCTAACCTAATTTACTTGCTCCAAGCTTCTTCTTTGGCCTGAATCTCATCTCTTTGCTAGGTCTAGGAAAATTGTCAGAGAAACAAAATGGGTATAATGTGCAGCCATTTATGAGATATGTGAATATTATAGGCACATGTTTTGCTCTAAATTCAATATTTTACCAGAAAAGGGGAAGTTGATATCATCATCACAAAGAGTAATATGGTAAGTTCAGTATCTTTAACCAAAGACTAGTGGAATATATTCTTTTTTTAATTGAAGTATTGATGTAATATTATAAGAGCATCAATATGCAGCACAATGACTTGACATCTTTATACATCACCAAATGCTCACCATAGTAAGTAAGTTACTACCTATCACCATACAGTTACTCAATATTTGGTAATTACCCATGCTTTACCTTTTACTCCTGTGACTTATTTATTTACTTATTTACTTATTTATTTATTTGTTTTTATTTTGGTATCATTAATCAATAATTACATGAGGAGCATTATGTTTACTAGATTCCCCCCATCACCAAGTCCCCCCCACATACCCCATTACAGTCACTGTCCATCAGCATAGTAAGATATTGTAGAATCACTACTTGTCTTCTCTGTGTTGTATAGCCCTCCCCGTGCCCCCACACACACTATGCATGTAACCTAAAAAATTAGATTAAATTAGGTATCTAGGAGTGGTTGATATGGAATAAAATTATAATCTATTTAAAGTAGAAACACAATGTCTATATATCTGCAAATTACAGCATAATGCTAATAAAATATGAATAGTATTCTACACTAATCACGAACTGTATGTACTCATATGTATATATATAAAAAATTCACTTCTAGTCTTTTCATTGGGACCTACACGTGTAGTAACTTTTCAGCTCCTAAACCAGTGAAACAGATAGTTTAGTTTCCCAAGTGTTGCAGTTCACTTAACAGTAGAATGAAAATGTGGCATTTCAGTGAAATGAATTGTGGCTTTATTAGAAAATATTCAAGATAAAACAGAGACACTTTGAGAATGTCAACACTGTAAGATGTGCTAATTGATACATCAAAGGGGATATCCTTTGTAATTCTCTAAGAAATTATATACAAATATTTTCAGATAAACCAACTCAGAATTAACTAACAATGGAAAAACTTTTTACTGAAATTCTAACTTAAAATTAGTCATCTTGTTAAACCTAGTACTTTTTCAGTATTACATCAAAAATACTTTTAATTCTTTTGTGTGATTAGAATTTAAACTCATAATTCAGAGTCTGACTCAAACCAACATGTGAGATGAATCAGGTTAGATAGAATGAAAATCATTATTTGGTCTGGAAAATCATATGTTAATTTTATTAAATCAATTCCACAGATATACACAGGGCATCTTTTACACAAGACCAGGGGAAAACATTACTTCAGTCAGGAAAAGTAAAAAATGTATCTCTATTTCCATAACTGTTTGCTGGTTTCCAGGCAAGTTAATTTACCTGACCAATCCCAGTTCCCCTCCCTAGTCACACAGTCTTTCTTGCATGTCTATCACCCCTTTGCATTTTCATCAAAGTACATAAAACTACCTGAAATATTTTATTTCTCCTCAAATATTAACTATTCACTGTCAGTCTCTTCTAACAGAATACAGATTTCGTGAGGCTAGGTATTTGTTTTGTTGCCTTTATTACTCATAAAACTTCTGGTCTTAGGCCTATCTTTGTTGAACCAATGACTCAAAGAATGAATAAATCTATGAATGAATATACATTATTAAAACTGAGTATAATAGTTCACGCAGTTATCCTGTTTTGACAGGTGAAGTGACTACATCTTGGGTGAAGGACAGTTCTAACCTCGCTTGCCTGGTAAGAGGCAGTGATACTTCCTAGATTTCGTGTCTCCTTGCTGTACAGATGAGGTCATGGTGGCTCTTCCATGGGAGAATTTATGCTGCTGGAAACTATTTGGATTCATGCTTTAATGCCTGATGTAATCATATATGAAACTTCTGTACAGGAAATTATAAGTACTTCATCATCACAAAAGTATGAGGACATTATTTGGAAAACTATAGAGATACTGAATTGGCCCATTCCCAGTGCCACTTGGATGCAGCACGTCCATGAGAACCACACGGGAGACAGCTCGGAAATATCAGCGGTTACATGTGCAGGACTTTTGCTCTCTATGAAAAGGGGTTACAGTACTGCCTTTGAGAGATTTAGACTAGATATACAAATTTTATTTATAAAGTGTCTGACTACATACACATACATGCTAGTAATATTGGCCTTTAAAATAATGGAACACGGAAATATTAGCAGTATTTCTGGAAATGGGATACTTAAGGAGCATTTTTGATACTCTTGGCCTTTTTCTAAATGTGTTACATGTAGTCTCATCTGATCCTGACCAGTTTATATGAGAGGTAGTGCACTGCTCCCAGTGTTATAAGATATAGAGATTGAGTCTACAGTTTGAAATGCCTATTTCACTCATGATAAAAATGAGTATTTTGATCCAGATAGCTGGAAATCAAAACCATAACTACAAATTACTTTTCCCTCTATCAAAAGAACCTTGAAAATATCCAGAACATAGATATTTTAGTTCAACTGTTAAACATGTAGAGGCAATATCTTGTTGATGAGGGTATTTTCTCCTCTGTCCTGGAAACCATGTGTAGATAAAGAATTAGTGGTAACAATACTTTAGTAATGTGATAGCTTATTCCCCATTAAAAAAATCTATACTTAATATCAAATACATTTACATAGCTTTACCTGACATTTGAAGGGCATAACTTTTCATCAAATTCAAACCTTGGAGAACTTAAAAGCATTAACAGAACAGGTGGCTCAAAGCATCCATTCAATTTATTTCCACTCTGAAATGTTCTAAGCATCATAAAATCGATGGGATAAAAAAAGAGGTCATGACTGTGGCCCACATCTCTGAAGACCTTCACAGACAGATGTTTGATAAGTTCATGATAGGTGATATTAGCAAAATGATGTCTGAGGGAATGGGTCAGTGTGAATGGGTCTGGATTGTAAGATTTTTGAAGAGAACTTAAAAGACCTTTACTTTCACACAAAGTGAGAGTAAAATAAATTCAACTCTGGACATGGTTATTTGGAGGAACTTAGAAGAAAGAGCTGTGGAAGAGTGATGGCTGAGATCCAGGAGAACACAGGTGGTGCGGCCACGTCCAGACGGGTGTCGGCTGATATGTCCCACTGACGAATAAACCGAACAGACCGAGGACACAAGATACAAGCCCTAAAGAATTTTTGGCAACAGCCAAAACTTGACTTGTTAAGGGATGCAAAAACAAAGAGAGATATTTCAGAAAACTTGTTGAAAAAGATGAAGATCTCAGTGAGAAAAAGCAAAATTAGTAATTTAGAAGTAGAAAGGTAAATTAGTATTAAAAGGTATTATGCCATTATTTAGTTGTTTCATTTTGTTTTTCAGCCAGTAGAATCAAAGAAGTTTTGAAAAATACCAAGACTGAAGGTGATAATGAGGGAATATTAGGGGTGAGTTTCAGGAGTCTCTAAGGAAACAGAATTTCTGGTTCACTCCTTCTGTCTTCAAAAGGTGAGATGAAAAACTAGAAAAATAATGAGATGTATAAAAGTTTAACAGAAAAATGAGGAGTAGATTTTGTGAGGGTAAATATATCAGGTAACATGAACAATTTGAAGAAAGTAAAGTCCCAATAATATTAATATTTAATGTCATAGGGATATCATTATGCATAAAAGGCACACTCTAGAAGAAAAGGTTACTTTTCCCCATATTGTCTGAACCCTCACATAAAAATGTAAGACTGAAATACAACCACAATATTCTATTTTAATTATCCTATATTTAACAACATGATCTCTCAAAATTATTTTAAAATCTGTTTATGTAATCTATGCCTATATTTATTTCTATTTGACTATGAGAAAATTGCATTCTCCAATAGAAACATATAGAGATGTATATTGAACTTTTAAATGTCTGTTGTTTCCGAACAATTAGGCTGATTGCCACTCCACTACTACCGCAAGAATAAGAATGTCATCCAGACTGATGAAGGGTCACTTAGTTTTCCTTCAAACATACTAGGGACATCATTATAGACTGAAATACGTAGAGGTCAGGACTGAAACAGCTGAGGGCATCGCCCCATGACTTGACTCTTCCTGGGTTCAGCACATCTATCCTTACTTCCCAGGTGCAAGCTGTGTGACCCACTGATGCCAAATTCCATGACGATGCTGGCATTTCTCCTCATGGGGTTTTCTGATGTATGGGAACTAAGAGCTTTGCACACCATCTCCTTCTCTCTGATATATTTGGTGATTTTAATGGGGAACATTCTCATTGTTACTGTCACCACCCTTGACAGGAGCCTTCACACTTCCATGTACTTCTTCCTCAGAAATCTGTCCATCCTGGATGGGTGCCACACATCTGTAACGGTGCCTAACTCATGCATCAATGCCTTGCTTGGCAGCAGGACCATTTCAAAGGCTGGATGTGTAGCTCAGGTCTTCCTGGTGGTTTTCTTTGTGTATGTGGAGCTTCTTCTCCTCACCATCATGGCCTGTGACCACTATGTGGCCATCTGCCAGCCCCTCCACTACCCTGTGATCATGAGCCCTCGGGTCTGTGTCCAGATGACCCTGGCCTCCATCCTCAGCTATCTCGCCTATGCAGGTGTGCACACAGGTAACATGTTCCGGCTGTCCTTCTGTCAGTCCAATGTGGTCCACCAGTTCTTCTGTGACATCCCCTCCCTGCTGAGGCTCTCCTGCTCGGACACCTCCAGCAATGAGATGATGGTCATGGCCTCTGGTCCGGGGATCAGTGGTGGCTGCTTCATCTACATCATCATGTCTTACGTTCACATATTTTCCACTGTGCTCAAGTTTTCAAATGGAGCAGACAGAACAAAGGTCGTCTCCACCTGTGTCCCCCACATCCTCGTGGTGTCTGTCTTCCTCAGCTCAGGCTTTTATGTGTATCTGAGGCCATCCGCCATCTCTGCCACCATCCAGGACATGGTCTTCTCTGTTTTCTATGCCATAATCGCCCCACTCTTCAACCCTATTATCTTATTACCTACAGTCTCAGAAATGAACAAATAAAATGTGCCATCAAGAAAATCATGAAAAGAATGTCTTATTCAGGAAACATATAGGAAATGTGAGGGTAACCTGATTTACCAAGAGAACTTTATGTTTTCAGCAGTATGATAAATTAACTGATTAGGATTATGTAGATATAGCTGATGTAAATTTAATAAATATCCTTAAATTATATCATTGATCAAAATCTTTCCTTTTTGATGGTTGTGGATTATTTGAATATGCCACTGGGTAAAGATTGAGTGTGACAAGTAAGAGATCTCACTACTGCTTTGATGAGCTAAGGGGCCTCCCTAAAATGTCAGTCTTAAAGAGCCAAAAGGTTTTCCTGAGAAATATTTCATGTTAAACTTCTTTTCTACATTTATACAATCCTTAAATATTCACAGACCTGGAATTAAAACAATGTTAATTAATTTTGACAGGTCACATTTGATATTACTCTAAAGAAGAAATAAAAACATCCAGTCACTTATTCATTTAAAAATAAATATATAAAACATATTCTTTTGAATACTGTAAAATATGAATGAAGTGTGCTCTATATTATGAAAAGAGAAATGGGTTGGGCAGGAGTATGGAATCCTTCTAAGAAGATAAGAAGCATTTTACACAGCTTCTCTCACATGGAGGAAAAAAGAACAAATGCTTTATACATGTCATGAGAACAAATGTTTGTTAGAAATATGTTCAAATGGCTTGGAGTACATTTATGTACTGATGCTTCAAATATTATTTGCTACACTTATACAAGAATGTACAAATTTTACCTTCTCCCTTATGTGCTTCTCCTCACATACATTAAAGCCACTGGGGATTAAAAATACCATTAATTTGCTTTCTGATAATGTTATCTGAAAGATTTGTTCTCATTGTCATAGTATCAGCCATCATTTGGTAGCCTTTACTGCATGACTGGTGACCCCAAAGTCTTAGCAGCATAATACAACCAAGTTTTATTTCTAGCTCACAATATCTGCCAAATCTGGGTTAGCGGGGGTGGAGGGCGCTCTGTGATAGATGCACTTGACTGAGGATTGGAAATAAGAGCTGAGTCACACTGAAATATGATTCATAAGCCTTTACTGAAAAATGCAAGTAGAAAAAGTGGGAGCACTCTGCAATCAGAAGCTAAGTGACTTCTTGACTGTGGGCCTGAAAATATCAGTTTTATGAGATCTTTCAAAAACATACATGTAACCTAAGGCAGCCTCTGCCTACATTCCCAGAAGATTTCTGCATTCACAGTGGAGAAGGACTCTTGAACTCAAAAGCAGACAAACAGAAAATACTACAAGGCAATCCAAGGACACATTTTGAAAACAGGGGTTAACAATAAAAATGCAAAATACATATTTGAAAAAAAATTCAAACATACATTTTTACATCAAGAAGGATCACCATACAAATGATAAAGCATTCATTCAATGTACACCTAAAAACAAGAAGAGTTATGATGGAGTTTTTTCTGTTTCAAAATGACATGAAATCATTTTGAGTTTGAGAAATGTGAGAAGATGAATTCCATAGTCAGCTCTCAGCCGTGCTGAGTTTTTGTCTCTACCAGTCATTTCTGCTCACATTTTATTGGCTGAATAAGTCACATGGCCATATTTACTGTTGGCGGTGGGGTGGGTGGAGGGGCTGTCTCCCCAAGCTTACAACAAAAGGAGAACAGTAACGCCACTAAGTCCCAGGGATAGTGTACCCTGGCTGAAAAGTGGAAATGTCAGATTCTGAATGCCTCTCAGCCATGTGACCACTGTGAACACTCTGATCACTTTAAATATTCTGAACCCTCACACTATAATCAACAATTTCAAAGCATAAGTGTAACCAACTGTGGCATGAACCGGGCAAAGTTCTTTCGATGCATTGTTGTCTGCGGCGCCTCAGTGCCTGCCGTGGCCAATGATGATGCTCTCCCTGTAAAATGAGCGCCTGGACTTAGAAATATGTGAGCTTGTTCTCTATGTTGTTTGCTTCAGCTGAATGTTATTTCCTTCCTACTCTTAACTCTGGGTTCAGTTTGTTCTTATTTTTTTATTTCTATGAGGTATAAATTTAGGTTTTTTATTTGATGTCTTTGTTTTGATATAGGCTTTTATAACTGTAACCTTCCTTCTACACACTCCTGCTACTGCATCGTAGGAGCTTGGGTTTACTGTGATCCATTTCCACTTACCTCAGGATGTTTTCTGATTTCAGAGTTAATTTCTATTTTTTCCACTGTCAGTTATAAAAGAGTATGTTGTTTCATTGCCAACGATTTGAGTATCTTTTGATCTTCTTACTACCACTGATTTCTAATTTCACAGCATTATTTTTGAAAAACATACCTTATGTGATTCCAGTCTTCTTAAATTTGTTAAAACTTATTTTGTGTCCATCAATAGATGAATGGATAAAGATGTGTTACATATACATAGTGGAATAATTAGCCATAAAAGGAAAACAAATCATACCATTTGCAACAACATGGTTGGAGCTAGAGGGTATTATCCGAAGTGAAATAGCCATGCAGAGAAACACAAATACTATATGGTTGCACTTATATGTGGAATCTAAAGAAAAACAAATAAAGAAAGTGAACAAAACAGCAGTAGACTCAGAACTCAAGAGACACTGAAAAGTGCCTGGTAGTTTCCATGGTGGGGGTGGGTTGGGGTGGGTGGGTAAAATAGGTGAAGGGGATAAAGAGGCAGAAAATCTCAGTCCCAATATGAATTAGTCATGGGGATGAAAGTACAGCGTAGAGAATATAGTCAGTGTTTCCATAACATCTTCCTATGTTAATAGACAGTAACTACACTAGTAGGGGTGAGGATTTAATAATGTGTTTAAGTGTCAAATCACTATGTTTTATATTTGAAGTCAATATAATATTGTATATCAACTGTACTTCAATAAAAAAGAAATACTAATACAATAGCTGCTGATAAAATTGAGGTAAATATTAGAAAATAAGCAAAATATAAAATTGCATGTGAGTCATCCATGCATGAAATGTCCAAGAAAAAATGCTCCTTTTCCAGTTGCTTAATGCTGTGAAACAATTTCCTCAAACTTGTTGGCTTCAAACAATATTTTATTATCTCAGAGTTTCTATGAGTCAGGAATCCAGGAATGCTTGCACAGAGGACCTAGCTCAAAGGAGCTTGTGTAGCCAGAGTGACTGCACTGGAAGCACAGGGGTCTGACTCAGTGAGAGGATGCCTGGGAATCTCCGTCATGTCTCTCATGTCTACTTCTATCTCTTATCTGTACCTCTTCCTATACCTCTATCTATCTATCATCACTCTCTTTCTCTATCTATCTCTATCTCTACCTCTACCTCTATCTCTATCTTTATCTCTATCTCTATCATCTCTCTCTCTCTATCATCTCTATCTCTATCATCACTATTTCTATCTCTATCATCCCTATCTTTTCATCCACAATGTTACTATGGGTGACTAATTTCTTCTCATCATGAAAGTTTCAGAAAACTAGACTGTTTATAGAGTGGTTGAAATGTCTAAGATAAAGCATTACTAAAAGAACAAAGTGAATATGCCCAGGTAATAGGCCTCAGACACCATAGAGCATTGTTTCTGCTCACACTCCATTGCTTGAGGCAGTAACAGAGACCTGCCACATGCAAGCACTGCGGAATATGTATTTTACTTCTTGAATGGGAAGTAGTAAGTTTCTAGAAAATTTGTGGGTGGAAGATGTAGCTGGCAGCGATTTTTAGAAAATAATCTGCCACAGTTCACACCGTAAATGCACCCTGCCCTAAAGCAAAATGTGTTCATGCTGCCTTCAAAGGCCTGGCCCCCCAAAATTTTAAAGCACAAAATTCAATCTCGTATGACACGAGACTCATCAGTCCTTATCATCTCGTTCTATAAACAAGATCTGGGGATAAATGAGCCATCTCAGGTGAAGTTGCTTGTTGCCTGATCTGAATGTCATTTTTTAAAAACTCTGATTACGTGTGAACTAAAGAGAAAGTTACCTGTCCTGTCACAAACCCTATGCAATGGTGAGAGGCACTGATCACACCAATAGAGCACACTTGCTCAAATGGTGAAAAAAATGCTACAAAGTAGGCATTGGTCATGGCGATTCTGAAGTCTAGTCAGGCACACGGGCCTCAGTCCGGGCTCAGTGTGGTGGCTGCAAATACTTCTCATGTGGGGAAGTCGGGTTCCTATGCCCAGGAGCCTCTCTGAGCTTAAACCACCTGATGAGGTAAGTGGCCTGTTGCTAGGCTACGGCCTCCACACCTGCCGGCCTCCACACCTGCAGGCAATGAGCCATTACTGCGCTATATAGAGAGAGATCTGCGCAGTGCTCTGGGCGGAGGCGGGGTGGGGGTGGGGGGTCCCAGTGCTAGGCCTGCCCCTGGGAGAACACGCGGGGAAACAAACACTTTCACCCGGAAAAATGTTTGCTGTCATTTTCTTTGATCCCTTTGAATCCACAGCGAACTTGCCCAGGGCTGGCACCCATGGGCAGGACACCTGAGCTCATGGTCTCACTCTCGGCTCTAGGAGTTCCCCCCGCAGTGCTGCTTCCCTTTGAGTAAGGTAGCTGATTTTGCAACAGAGCAGACTTCCGCCTGATTTCTGCAGCAGTCTAGTAGTCCGAAAGCAGCTTTTCACTGTATAAAGCCCACTCCTTGCACAGCGTAGGAGTCCTCAAGACCAGCTTCGCTTCCAACACCAACTACAAGATTCAGAGTCCCCAGAACTATGCTGAGTTTCAGTCAATGGATGGAAATGTTCACGTAATTCAGGAAAACCACTAACCCATAGTTACATTTTACGACATCAAAAGTGATGCAGGCTACTGTCAGCCGTGGCAAGCGTGGATAGGGCAGGGTCCGCAGAGAGGAGACAGGAGCTTCCAGCTGTCCTAGCAGAGTCACACACACAGCAGCGACGTGCTGCTAACAGGATAAGAGTACCGACAGCCATGGAAGCTTCTCTGAGCTTTGATGACTGGAGTGCGAACGGGATCAGCAGCACCGTTGAGACCAAGTGCATATGTGGCTACAAGTTGTCTAAAGCTCTTCCTGAGATAAGATATTGCATAGTCCCAGGATTCCCACCCCAAATCACACTGTTGGCATAGACTATTGTAAGTGACACAGAGACCTCAGAAAACCAAAGACATGTGTTGGGAGGACACTCAAAGGCTTGCAGCTTATGTTCTAAGAGCTGAGGTCGCAGGGCAAAAATGTCTTTGGGAAAGGTAAAGCCATTACGTGTCATTCCTTTAGTTCATGCTGGCTAGAAAAATCATTTTTGAAACTTTGTGGGGTTTCTGTAAATTGTGTAGTTTTTTACTCCATTATAGAAAACCAGATGCATCAATCTCTTCAAGCCTAGCCTTTAGGTACTAGAAACCTTTGAGTCTACATGTGACAAAGCCTGCAGGGTAGGGAGCCTCACTGTGTACCACACAGAATCTGTGTCATGGCCTTAAGATTTTAGAAGCCTTTTGCCTATGTTCCGTGTGTCTTATGAGATATCTCTTTTACATTTCAGATGGTCTGAATAAGGCGTCTTACATTCCACATTGGATTTGGTATTTGACCTGGTGCCTTTTCTTAACTATGAGAATCACTTGCATCTGGAGAGGCTGGAAATGACAATTTTGTTTCTTAACCCAGTGAGACTTGGCTCTTTAAATTTAACAGTTTATTCTTTAGCTCACTTATCTTTTCTTGTTTTGTAATAGACAATAAGAAAATACCAAGTGGCAGTATTTTGCCTGGAAGAATTGTTGCACCATCATGATAACTACATGTATTTCCTATATTTCCTTTACATGGGCAGCAAAGTATTGACATCCTATGCCATTATGTAAGGTATGTCCCCTCTTCTTCAGCTTTAATAACACTTTCTTTAAGCCCTCATTGACAGTCTCCTTGAACACCTGTAGCCTCTGCTGACATGCTTCTGAGGCCCTGCAGGCTTCCATTCACAGTTACCGTCAAGTCCTTCAAACTTCTACCAGTACATGTATTTATATATTTATTTTTTATCACCCTACTTGTATTAGTCTATGCTGGTTAATATTGCTGTGTAACAAATAAAAGATCATTTACATTATACGGTTGACATTTCTTTGTCATTAAGGAAATCAGATGGGGCATAGGGGGATGGGGTCGGTCTCTGTTCAGTGTGGGAAGGATTCCGTGGACAAGAGCTGGGGTCACCTAGAAGTGCCTTCACTCAGATACTTGGCAGTTGGTGTGGGCTGTCAGTCTGGCTCTAAACTGAAGCTCTTGGCTGAAGCACCTAATCTCCCTGTGGCCCAGAAATTCTTAAAACATGGTGACCCAAGGAGACGCAGGCTGTTTACATGACTGCTAAAACCTCCGAGGAACTGCCGACCGAAACAGAAACTACATCACCTTTAATAACCAAATCTTGGGAGTCAGAGTATACTTTAATGATTCAATCATAAATCCTGGCAAGTTTTAAAGGGAGAAGTTCTAAATGGATTTTAATCCTCTTTGGAAACAACATACTATGAAAATCATAAAGTTATATATTTAAAAATGAAGTATCAAGCAAAATACTTAAATATTTAAAATGTAATGTTATGAGGAGATATCATAATATCTGATGCAAAAACTAGATGACAAAAAGGCAAATATTAGTGCCAAATGGTGCACATCAAGAATTTAGACAAAGTGTACCTAATGCAACACATGAAAGAAAAAATAAAGTTCAGAGAAAATGGTAGTGTGAGAAAACAGCAGGTGAACAAAATGGAAATGATTTAGGAAAAGGAGATAATATAAACATCAAAAAAAGAAGCAAGAAAAGTATGGACATTGTTAAAGACTTAGTGATGGGCATCTGGTGAGTGAAGGATGAATAAAAAGGACCCTTTGGAAAAAAGTGTATTTTGTAAATGAGGTAATCTTTGAAAATGCTTGCATTCCTTTAATTTACACAACATGTTAGGAAATCTAAAATGCAAAAATGTTTAGAACAAGTATTTTACTATCCCTTCCTACATTTATAAAAATTAATATTATGTTGTATTTGCCTTCCATCTATTGGCTAATGATGTAAATGTTAATAATGAGATACATCTAACCATATATTTACCACCAAGTCCAAATCCCATCTTCCATCCATATTTCATTTGTTTGGTACACACTATTCCAAGCCTTGCTAATATCTTTAAATTCATCTATGTCTTATTAAACAGTATGTAAAATTATAGTGGGTTTAAGATACATAAATGAGTTATTTTCATAAGTTTCCTTCTCTATTTTACTATGTTAACTTACACTTATGTTTATGATAATCTTTTCAAGGTGACATTAGAGTGCTATCATAAAGTTAAGTGTATTTGAAAATAATTTTTAGAGAAATATTAGTTTGTAAAGCCCCAAACAACAAACACTTAAACTAACATGAGGTGAGAGGTTGTAAAGAGGAAAACCTCTTAGTATCATGAATCTCAGCTCTTGCTTTGTTAGGGATGATATACAATTAAATCAGTTATTAAATCAACATGGGCAAAGGGACATGGGCATGAATCTTATGGGAAACTGATAAAAATACAAAATACAGCTATAATATTTAAAGGCTTAGAAAACATTGTATATTTTAGAAAACAAAACAGAGAGGTAAAAGATGATAAAACAATGCAAATTAATTCAATTATTGATTTCAGAGAATTTCAAGCACAGGAATTTGGTGAGTAGTATTAGATGGAGGTAGAAAACAGTGTAGGAAGAGACTCCAACCCAAGGTCTGGTGCTGTAACAACTGGAAGGTCTGCATGAAATTTTTGAAATTATATTCCTGCCTTTTAACTTTCACAAGAGATAGATTAATGACTCAGTGCAATTCATTGAAGTTGAAATCTGAATGGCCAATAAATACGTGAGATGACTACACGAATCAGTAAAGGAAATGATATTAATGTAAGAGTGAAAAACCATTTCTTACAAAATAGTCTCACAAAAGTTTTAAAAAAGAATCAAGTGGTATCAGATGATTTTGAGAATGTGATGAAATAAAATGCTCTTTTTGTTTACATAGCTACTGAGACTGTAAAATAATCGAAGCATTCTTGCACATAATTGGGCAGTATTTTGAAAACTCAGATATTTCCCTCCTAGGGAAATTGTTTCTATCCTACACAACTCCTAGGTGGAGAACATGATTAGCAGGACAGAGGATGATGTAGAAGCTTGTCAACATTAAAACAACAATAGATTCATGGGAGATAATAGTCAGCATTGGAACTGTATTCATGTAGTGAATAGGAGATGAAGAAGGAATATCAAAAAATACAGAAAGCAGGCATTTGGTAGCAAAAGGAATTTGGAAGTCAAATGTTGAATGAAGATATATAGATGCAGCGATCATGTGTATGAACTAAAGAGAAAGAAAACAAGTCTGAAAATCTCAGCACATCAGATTATCCCAGGGAGGGATTGACCCAAGTATACAGTACCTTGAGATAGTGACAAGACAGCCAGAAAGAATCATGAAAGAGTAACCACAATAGTAAGTTTTCAAGAAAAATAATTAATTAAAATCATGTTGAAATATCTATGATAGGAATCTCAAGTCAAATGACCACTTGAATCATCAGTTTGCAAATAATTAGTGAATTTAAACAGAGTTCATTTGGAGGTAATAAAGGCTGAAGTCCAAGGAGTATTTCTATTTATTTTATGTTAAAATGAGGAACCCAACTCCCTGTCTGTCATTATACAGCAGAACAAAT
This sequence comes from Manis javanica, assembly GCF_040802235.1. Classification (NCBI taxonomy): domain Eukaryota; kingdom Metazoa; phylum Chordata; class Mammalia; order Pholidota; family Manidae; genus Manis; species Manis javanica. The sequence continues at coordinate 42,879,106 of NC_133169.1, read as the reverse complement.
TAAGGAATTTATATTATTAATGTAGAAAGCAACAAACTGTTTTGTCATCTAAAATATCAATAAAATTCACACTTTCAAAATAGAGAACTAATTTTATGCGAGGCTCTGGGAGAAAAGTAGGTGACTACATGCATACTATAATTAAAGACAAGGGACTGGATGACGTGGAGGGATTGCAAATTAAAATCACAGATGACTTTGTAAAATTAAGTTGCAAGTTTTCTCTCCAAATTTAAACATTTCAGTTACTTAGTAAGTAAAGCTGTGTCTTCTTAGGAACATCTAGAAGGAAAGTCTGAGGAAAATAGTTTATACTTCAAAATTATTCAGTCCTGGAGTTCAGTACGGTGGATCAACATTCCCCTCAAAGGCTACATAATAGTTCTGTTACCTCCTCCAAGTGAGGTAGTTTTTCATGTTGACATTCAACTTATCTTCCTATATTCTCTGTCAATTTAGAATAAAATTCTCATATTTAATACATGTTCTCATGGCTATTGAATTCAATAATACCTATGATGATGCTAAGTAAATATAAGATATTATGTAGAGCAAGATAATATATGTTTAGTTTAAAACTATTACAAGACTCCCCAGTGGATCTAGTCTATTTGTTGGTGCTTTTAGTCACTTATGGGGATTTTATGGACTCCACCTGTGTATAAGCATCCCTTGTTTACTCACTGCATGAAAAAATAAATATATAGCTTGCCAATCAGAACCAACAACCTAGTAAGGAAAAAAGAATACTTTAAAAAATTATTGCATGTGAGTAAAAGTGCAGCTTGCTGCAATATTGCAAAAAAAAGCATGACAAGATATATGCAATGAAGGTATTATTCATCTAATGAATATACACTGTGATACAAGTGCTGTGATGAGAATATCATAAGAAATAATACACTTTTATAATGACCCTCTAAATAGTGGTGGAGAGATGAAATAATTGCACAGAGGTTAATTAACCTGCCTGCTAACACAGAAGATGGTGGTATAGCAAGATTGCAAACTCTGGTTTATCTCATCTGAAGGTTCATAATAGTACCTATTTTAAAGACTATGGGCAGAGGCCACACATCTTTCAGAAGTTCAATATATGCAGAGTTTGCATCTAGAGGATGAATAAAGACACGTAAAGAAAGGGGCACGCATGTTGGAACTTGAAGGAAAGAAAAAATGAAAAATGATTTACAAAGGAAAAGGATTGTGGATGAGAAGAAAGAGACATTCTTAGGAAGGGAAGCCTGCTGAGAAGATGTGGAAGCTGTATCTTTGGAACCTGTAAGTAAAAGCGACAGACTTTGTCCTGGGAAATGGATAATGGATATCCGGGAATAGAGGCTTGAGTGATTTTCTGCAATACCTCACTAAAGATCAATAAAGAAATGGAAGGCTGTTCTACAAATAATTTTTTTATTTTCAAGTGATACAATCCCATGATGCTTTGGGAAAATCCCAAAGAAGTGTGTTGGACAGAAAGAAAAACAGAAAGTTAGTCATATCTGTGATATGAGTGTGTGGGTGCAGATGCAAATAAAGTGAGTTTTTCATAAAATACATTGATGAGCCTTTCCGAAGGGCAGCAGACTGAGGCTCTGTTTACACACAGAAGCTTCTCTTGGAGGCCCCTGAGTGTACTGTGTTTGGAAATAAGTGTCTTGACAACCACGAGGCACTGTTCATCCTAGTTCCCTGTGAGACAGCAGCAAAGGAAATGGAGTTTGTGGTGCTTATTTTGATAGGAAGTTAGATAACACAACATGGCATAATCACCTATAATATCCATGTATCCTTCTATTCATGCTCAGCTTGAATAAGAATCTGTGGACAAACCAGAAGACTGCATTGTCTCTGCTTTCTCTCCCACTGTGTTTAAATACTGCATTGCTTTATGGAGAGATAATAGTTCAAAACTGTACCTCAAACTGATCAAAACCCTATGAAATCTTGGAAACAATATTATTGTTGATTAGCTCTACTCACATTGCTATTTGTCAAGAGGGTTCTGATAATGGACTGAATGAAGGGATGTTTTTGCTTATGTGGACAGACCTTGAAGAAACATAGTACTAAAATACACCAGAGTGTTTTGAATTACATGCATTGTGAAGTTGAACCATGAGCAAAATCTTGGGTGGCAAATGAGACCTAATTACAAGGTTAATTATGGGGACAAGGGCTACCCAGTGCTAACTGATCACAGCACTCCCTTAAGAAATTGTTCCTTTAAAAGCTACTGCAATTACACTTAGTGTGGAGGCCAGATGGCTGCAGATATCCATCCCCAGATGACCCCAGATGTGTGAGTAGGATGGAGGCTCAGCAGTAATACATGGCCTTGGTCAGGCAGAATAAACAGGAAGGCAAATACAGGTCAAAGCCGCACCTGCTCTGTGGACTCCGCAGGCTCCACAGCTTCCGTGGCACTCCTAATCACCTCATTTAAAGACTAGTTAATTATATAATTTAAGTCCAGGTGAAAAGGCTGATGAACCTGATACTCTGTATGATTCAAGGATGCTGCACAATTGCTGAATTCTGACCTTAGGAAAGAATAAAGGTGGCAAATATTCAAGTGATGTATATTAACTTTTCCATTCAGCTTAGGTAGCATTTATATTTCAAGGCATAGGATGTGAGAGAAATCAACCCAAAGACATGAAAAAGTCAAATATCACATACATATTGCTTTTAGATGGACTATATTTTTTGTATCATTAATCTACAATTACATGAGGAACATTATGTTTACTAAGCACCTCCTTAACCAAGTCCCCCCCAACAAACCCCATTACAGTCACTGTCCATCAGCGTAGTAGGATACTGTAGAATCACTACTTGTCTTCTCTGTGTTGCACAGCCCTCCCCGTGCCTCCCCCCACAATATACATGCTATTCATAATGCCCCCTTCTTACCCCCCACTCCGCTTATCCCTCCCTTCCCACCCATCCTCTCCAGTGCCTTTCCCTTTGGTAACTGTTAGTCCATTCTTGGATTCTGTGATTTTGCTGCTGTTTTGTTCCTTCAGTTTTTTCTTTGTACTTATACTCCACATATGAGTGAAATCATTTGGTGCTTGTCTTCCTCTGCCTGGTTTATTTCACTGAGCATAATACCCTCTCGCTCCATCCATTGTTGCAAATGGTAGGATTTGTTTTCTTCTTATGGCTGAATAATATTCCATTGTGTATATGTACCTGATCTTCTTTATCCATTCATCTACTGATGGATACTTAGGTTGTTTCCATTTCTTGACTACTGTAAATAGTGATGTGATAAACATACGGTTGCATCTGTCCTTTTCAAACTGGGCTGCTGTATTCTTAGGATAAATTCCTAGAAGTGGAATTTCTGGGTCAAATGGTATTTCTACTTTGAGATTTTTGAGGAACATCCACATTGTTTTCCACAATGGTTGAACTAATTTACATTCCCACCAGCAGTGTAGGAGGGTTCCCCTTTCTCCACTACCTCACCAACATTTGTTGTTGTTTGTCTTTTGGATGGTGGTGATCCTTACTGGTGTGAGGTGATATCTCATTGTGGTTTTAATTTGCATTTCTCTGATAATTAGCGATGTGGAGCATCTTTTCATGTGTCTGTTGGCCATCTGAATTTCTTCTTTGGAGAACTTTCTGTTCAGTTCCTCTGCCCATTTTTTAATTAGATTATTTGCTTTTTGTTTGTTGAGGTGTGTGAGCTCTTTATATATTTTGGATGTCAACACTTTGTCGGATCTGTCATTTACAAATATATTCTCCCATACTGTAGGATACCTTTTTGTTCTATAGATGGTGTCCTTTGCTGTACAGAAGCTTTTCAGATTGATATAGTCCCACTTGTTCATTTTTGCTTTTGTTTCCCTTGCCCAGGGAGATATGTTCATGAAAAAGTCACTCATGTTTATATCCAAGAGATTTTTGCCTATGTTTTTTCTAAGAGTTTTATAGTTTCATGACTTACATTCAGGTCTTGGATCCATTTCGAATTTACTTTTGTGTATGGGGTTGGACAATGGTCCAGTTTCATTCTCTTACTTGTAGCTGTCTAATTTTGCCAGCACCAACTGTTAAAGAGGCTGTCATTTCCCCATTGCATGTCCATGGCTTCTTTATCCTATATTACTTGACCATATGTGTTTGGGTTAATGTCTGGAGTCTCTGTTCTGTTCCACTGGTCTGTGGCTCTGCTCTTGTGCCAGTACCAAATTGTCTTGATTACTGCAACTTTGTAGTAGAGCTTGAAGTTGGGGAGCAAGATCCCCCCCTCCACTTTATTCTTCTTTCTCAGGATTGCTTTGGCTATTCTGGGTCCTTTGTGGTTCCATATGAATTTTTGAACTATTTGTTCCAGTTTGTTGAAGAATGCTGTTAGTAATTTGATAGGGATTACATTGATCTGTAGATTGCTTTGGGCAGGATGGCCATTTTGACAACATTAATTCTTCTTATCCAAGTTCGTGGTATGTGTTTTCATTTGTTAGTGTCCTCTAGATGGACTATGATTTTACTGACTCCAATGGTGCAGCAATTTTCTGCTGAGCAGAAATTTTCAGTCAGTAAGCATGGAAAATCATAATCAGTTTTAATTTTAATTTATGTCTAACAATTTTAGTTTTGGGGGGTTGCATATAATACAATGTTGTGTAAGAATGAAGAGGATTTTTAAAAGTTTTTAAAAAACATTTAAAATAACTATTACAACCCAATATGATAGGTCCAAATATAAAGTTACATTTTAAACTTTAGAGACAGGCTTCTAGTAACTGAGAATTCAATGAAGAATGCTTTCCACAATCATTATGGTAAGAACTAATTAGCATATTAGAGACTGCAACACATTACTAGAGTTGGAGAACATAGAAATGATTGATAAATAAAACTAAGTCCCAGCACAAATATGTGAATGGAAGAGGGAGCTAGGAAGAGACATTCCCCACACAAGGGCTCAGAGTGCCTTCAAGTCTCCTGGGAAGAATGGGTGAGGGAGTAAGATACAGCTATGAAAGCAAGGTTAAGTTAAATGCATGATTTTATTGTAAAAGCTGCATATGTGAGTCCCACGGTCCTTCCCTTCCCTACTTCTGCAAGAAGTGCAATCAGAAAGGAAATATTTACCAGAAACAGTCACCCCCAGATCTGTTGGAAGCAAACCAATCGGACCTCCTGGGGCACCGTGGCTTGTAGACACATGGAAGCGGCCCAGGAAAGCAGTTCTCCTTTTGGCACTTGTCCCTCCACATCAACAGTTCGTTCCCACAGCCACAGTGTAAGGTTTGGTCAGTCATTATAGACCTCAGGTGATGCACAGCCCCCAAACCAGCCATTGCCTCTGCCGGGGTGGGGAGGGAGGCGCTGGAGCAGAAAGGAGGGCATCTGAACCACAAAAGAAAACACACAGCATTTCCTATCATGAACATGCTGGATTCACCATGGATCTGTTGAAGGTGGCTCGTTAACATCTCGCATGGAATGTGCATCCTAATGAGGTGAGACAGTCAAAAAACCAGATGAATGTCTACGGTATTCAATGAGGAAAATACTTAGGAGGAAGAAAAAAGGTCTGGGCAGGCAGCATATCCAGAGAGAGGCCATGAGGGCTTCATGGGTGGAAAGCACTTAAGGGAGGGTCTGAGAGCAGCCAGGGACTTGGGTAAGGAAGAGGCTGGAGAAGGGAGCAGCCTGCACACACACCCGGGGTCAGGGCTTTGTGGGCATGTCCCAAAGCAGAGGCGAGCAGAGCCAGTGAGCAGGCAGATGCAAAGGGTAAGATCAGGGCACAGTGGCACCCATTTCTGTCTACAGAAAAGGCAACACTCCCTACAATTTACATGAAATCATTAACAGGAAAACTGCAAGCTTCAGAGACAGATATTAAACTATAGGTTACATCTAAGGGGTGATTATGAAAAATGAGAAAATCCTTGGAAACTATCCATATTTTGGTTGGTGTGGTACTCACACAGGATTAGACTTGTATAAAATTTTATCATTTCAGATGAATTCCCTCAAAACACTTGTTATATGTATGTTTCACTTCCATGTGAAGTATGTACAAACATCTGGAGACAATACCATAAAATTGGTATATTATGCCTAAGCCATTCCTAATAAAATTACTAAATATAAAACTGAGTATATCAGAAGACAGAAATAAATATGCGACAATGTTTATATGCCATAGACATTTGTTTCATTACTATTTCATTATATGTGTTTCATTATATGTGTTTCATTATATGTGTAATTCATTCACATATAAAACTATAGCAAGATTACTTGTTATTAATAATTAGAAGCATGAAATAAGTCTTAATCATATACCTATTTTGTTAGACAATAAATAATGCATACATTAGCTGAAATACTTTTGAATGCATTGAAAAATCAGTGATGTTAATTTTAAACATTTTTCACACTTATTTGCATGATAACATATTCATCAGTTTAACTGATTTTAAATCTAATATCATAGGAGCATCTTAGGTGACATTAGGCTAAAATGATTGCTTTTCCTAGACATTAATACAAAACAGTAAAATAATACATAATAATATCATGTTTTAAAACAGAATTTCTGTTGAATAAATTTGGCAGAACCATATGGATCAAAGCCTAGAGCCAAAATACCAGGCACGCTTCTCTAAACTGCACTCAGAGGAGGGAAAGACCTCAGGAAAAGAAAGGGAGCCAGTCGGTGCCAGAACCACTGAGGAGAGCAGCATGAGAGAGAGAAAAGAAATTGGTATAAAAATAGAAAATCTAAAATAAACTACTGTGTAGAGGAAGAAATCCCCTGAAAGAGTTTTGCTAATGAAATGGAAGAGATTAATTCTATATAGATTTGAATAGTTTACAGTTAAAATAGGAAAAATATTTATCAATTAAAAATATTTATGTGGTATAAACTATATTCCAGGTATTTTTCATGTATTATAAATGTGTGATTTCAGTTAGTTTTAATAGAATCCTACAATATAGATATTTTCAAAATATCAAAATTTGAAGTAGAAATTAAGCTTGGAGGAATTGTCTAAAATCACACAGAAAGATAATTTGTTCCAGGTATTTGAACCATGGTCTTTCATCTTCCTTTGGCCCGCTTCTCCAGGAAAATGGCCTATTCCAGAATGTCTCATGATTGTATCTAATTTAAAGATATGGAGTGAGGGATGGGCATATTGACCATTTCCAACACAATCGTTATTAGTAATAACTATTATGTAATGGATTTACGATTGATGATTTCTCAGTGCCTTCTGTTTACCTGACATTTGACTAATCCTATCTCATTTCCTTGAGTACACGTTTCTTTCTATACTTTGATAATATTTTTAGTATCATAGGGTGATATGTTAAGTTCCATGGAAAATGATAATGAAAAATCTCATTGACCAACAATTCATGAGTGTTCTTATGACTCTTAGTGTATTTCTGAAGGGGTAATCCTTGCTTGGTGCTTGAACTGACTGTCTGATATAATTAGATTGTATGCCTTTTGAGAAGCCTCCTATGTTCTAATGACGAAACTCATTATGTCTGTTAACTATGTACTCTATATTTAAAAATCATATCAAACTGAAAATAACCTTCAATATTACTATTCTACAATTGACAAAAGGCAATATTGTAGTTGTGGTGATATAGGCTGGAAGTTCTTGATATTTCCATGACACAATCTTGGCCATTTCTCACATGTTGTACTCTCCACAGTGGGCATACCCATCATAGCATGGGAGAATCAGACCTTCACCTCCAACTTCATCCTGCTGGACATCTTCGATTATAGCCCCACCAACATCTTCCTTTTCTCGCTGGTCCTGGGCATCTTCTCAGAGGCCTTCTTGGGAAACACTGCCATGATTCTCCTCATCTACCTGGACACACACCTCCACACCCCCATGTACTTCCTGCTCAGCCAGCTGTCCCTCACAGACCTCATGCTCATCTGCACCACTGTCCCCAAGATGGCCTTCAACTACTTATCAGGCAGGCAGTCCATCTCTCTGGCTGACTGTGGAGCCCAGATATTCTTATATGTTTCCCTGCTTGTAGCCGAAAGTTTCCTGTTGGCTGCAATGGCTTATGACCGCTATGTGGCCATTTGCCGCCCATTACGGTACTCAGCTCTCATGAGCCATAAAATCTATGGTCTCATGACTATTTCTTCCTGGATTGTTGGCTCTCTTGATGGTATAATTGTCATTATAGTTGCATTGTCTTTCCCTTATTGTGGTGCCTGGGAAATTCCCCATTTTTTCTGTGATGTTCCTGCTCTTCTCACTCTTTCATGCACTAACACGTTGCTATTTGAAAGGTTAATGTTCATATGCTGTGTTATTACACTTCTCTTCCCCGTAGCAGTCATCACTGCCTCCTATGCTCATGTTCTCCTGGCAGTCATTCACATGGGATCTGGGGAGAGTCATCACAAAGCTTTTGCCACCTGCTCCTCCCACCTCATGGTGGTGGGAATGTACTATGTAGCTGCCATGTTCACATACATGTGGCCTATTTCTGATCGTTCCCCCACCCAGGACAAGATGGTATCAGCCTTCTACACCATCCTCACTCCCATGCTGAATCCCCTCATCTACAGCCTCCACAACAAGGAAGTGGCCAGGGCATTCAGGACGGTGTTGGGGAGGGGCAAGTCTGGAGAGTGAATTGCCTAAGTGACTTTCTTCTGCCCTGTTTGCTTTATGTTTAAGTTTATGCAATCAAATAATACAATTAAGCATCCAAAAGATTCTTGGCAAACCCACAGACTTAGGAAATGGAAAATGGCATATAATTGTTTGCGTGAATATTGTATTTCTTTTGTGATGGAAAATTCAGTGTATGGCTGTAAGTAACAAATTAGAGGTATTTAACCACCACAATATCAGAGAATATGTAATAAAATGGAGTACTCATAAGTGGTCTGTTTTGTAACATATATTAGTTTTGCCTGTGGCCAACCGAAGAATTCCCCTGAGTCCAACATCATACCTTGGATTGATCAATTTGTTAAAATGATTGACCATAGTAATTATATACAAACATATTTGTAAAATTATTATGCAAATTAATATGCTTTACCCAGAGAGAGAAAAATAGCACTAGTTAGATGGTTGGCTTATTGAGCTTAATTTAATGGTCACTGTCTTCTTTCAAGATATCCACCTCGGGAGCACACAGGTTGGGGAGCTTCTGTTTTTATATGATACCAACCTTATACTTGGGAGAATGAAATGTGAATATGAATCCTAATGCCTGGATTTTTTTTATCCTTCCATATCTTGATGCTTAAACAGGTTGTGTAATTTCATGGAAGAATTTGTGTTTAGAAAATCCTAGTTTCTCTGTCTGGATTTTCTATAAATCACATGTGTGGCTTCAGTACAGATATTTTTCTAATGATGTTTATATGAAATTTAGTGCAATTCTAGAGATTCTTGTATTTTTATGAGGAACAACCATTATGCCTGAATATGAATCTTAACTGTTTTCTTAAGACTCTGTTGTAAATCATCATTGGATTAGTTTTCCTTTGCTGCCCAACAAATGAACACAATCTTAGGGGTCTCAACAGGAACTGTTCATTATATTAGAGTAGGAATGGGTGGAAACTGCAGTGGCTAACCTGGGCATTCTGACTAAGCTGTGTCCAGTTACCAATCTAGGTGATGGCCAAGGCTGCAGTTTTATGAGGCTCAGGGCAAGCTTGTGTGGCAATTGAAATCATACATTAATTTGCACATGAGTAACTCACATTAGCTGATTTCTTTAAGGCCATTAGGAAAGTCCCTCTGACCTTAGGGTAGGCCTAAGGCCTCTTTCAAAGGTCTACTGACCAGTTACATCAAGCCAACTCAAGAGCATCTCTCTGGGATTACTGTAAGCTAACTGATTTGGAATCTTAACTACACCTGCACAGTCACTTTACTCTTTCCTCAGAGAATAGCCTAACTATAGGAGAAAGGCCAGAGAAATAGATCATGAAAAAAAAAAAAGAATTCTGGCTACCACACACACCCAAATAACATACAGACTCCTAGCTATGAAGAATGTTAAAATGCAATTGCAACTTTTCCAGCAGAATTTTTTAGGAAACATTGGCAATGTCCTGATCACTCACTGAATTATTTCAACATTTAGAAATTTATGGACGTTAGGGTTGAACATAAGGCTAGGAGTAGAAAAGTACCAGGTATTGAGTCCAAGTAGGGAAAACTGTCTTCAAGTTTTCACCCCTTTCCTCAAGGAGGTCTTGGTAGAGCCACCTGAAGAGGATCTCTGCCCGAGATCTCAGATACGGAGACCTAGCAGGGAGGGGGCAAGAACCTCATTATATGTAGCAGCTGTTGGCATTCCATAGAAAATGTGGGGGAGCTAGAAAAGCAAATGTGCAGAGAGCGCACCAGCCAAAGCATCCTGAGTGCCTGACTGCCCCTACCTCCTGAGGGCAGTGCTGTGACCCCAGGTCTGGGAGGGGAAGGCGGCTTCCTTTCTATCACATGTACCCATGTCTTTAATTTATGTATGTCCTTCAAATACATATTTACCTTTATTAAAGACATATTTGACATCAGATATTTTTACTGATTTGGGAGTTAGTTGAAGAAGGGTAGGAAAGGGGTATTTTCTCCTTTTGGATTGGAAAATATGCAGGGTGATCAACTCAGGATACTGTTTATCACCTCATTTTTGTGACTAATCATTTAAAACAAAGCTTCTAGTAGAACAGAATGTGGAAATAGTCTTACATTCTTCTAAGACTACAAAAAGTTAAAATTTTGTACATCCAGACTAACCCTGCAAAGTTTGGTAGGGATGTGAGTTCGAGGCCTCACTATGGTAAAATCAGTGTGAGCACTCCACCCTCCACCTGATTCTCCCTGAGGCCCACCGTGTAGATTTCTAATTCACATAGAATTTAACTTTAGCATGCCTATGCCTCTATATATCTTGCAAAATGTGTGTGAAGTGTCATGGAGAAATAAGCACTTTTTTTCTAGGTGGAACTTTACTTGGTGGAAAGTTACTACAATCTTGCAGGAAAGCAGTTTGTCCTTATCCATTCAGATATGTAATTTTACTATAGATTTGAACCAATTATATTCCAGGCTAAAAGGTTATCTTAAATAATGAGTAAAAAAATTTTTATACACAAGTAAATAAAGGAGAAAATGTATAAACAATGTATGCGACCAATTGCAGAAGAAAGGGTTAATTAAATTTTAACATCTACTTTTACCATTTTGTGTTTTCATTATGTTGTTCATAACTCTTAATTTACAAAATCTGTATACATGATGGTGCTGACAGTGTTTGCTTGAAGAAACAGACTTACTGGATTGTTCATGTCCAGTCCATTCCTTTTTTTAAAAAATTTTATTTTGGTATCATTAATCTACAATTACATGAAGGACATTGTTTACAAGCTCCCCCCTTCAACAAGTCCCCCCATATCCCCATTCACAGTAACTGTCCATCAATGTAGTAAGACGCTGTAAAATCACTGCTTGTCTTCTCTGTGTTGCACAGCTCTCCCCGTGCCCCTCCCCCACTATACATGCTAATCATAATGCTCCCTTTCTTTTCTTCCTGCCCTTATCCCTCCCTTCCCACCTGCCCTCCCCAGCCCCTTTCCCTTTGGTAACTATTAGTCCATTTCTGGGTTCTGTGCTTCTGCTGCTGTTTTGCTCCTTCAGTTTTCTTTTGTTCTTATACTCCACATATGAGTGAAATCATTTGGGACTTGCCTTTCTCAGCCTGGCTTATTTCACTGAGCATAATACCCTCTAGCTCCATCCATGTTGTTGAAAATGGTAGGATTTGTTTTTTTATTATGGCTGAGTAATATTCCATTGTATATATGTACCACATCTTCTTTATCCATTCACCTACTGATGGACATTTAGGTTGCTTGCATATCTTGGCTATTGTAAATAGTGCAGCAATAAACATAGGGGTGCATCTGTCTTTTTCAAACTGGAGTGTGCATTCTTGGGGTAAATTCCTAGAAGTGGAAATCCTGGGTCAAATGGTATTTCTACTTTGAGCATTTTGAGGAATCTCCATACTGCTTTCCACAATGGTTGAACTAATTTACATTACCACCAGCAGTGTAGGAGGGTTCCCCTTTCTCCACAACCTCACCAACATTTGTTGTTGTTTGTCTTTTGAATGGTAGCCATCCTTACTGGTGTGAGATAATATCTCATTGCAGTTTTAATTTGCATTTCTCTGATGACAAGCGACATGGAGCATCTTTTCATGTGTCTGTTGACCATCTGAATTTCTTCTTTAGAGAATTGTCTATTCAGCTCCTCTGCCCATTTTTTAATTGGGTTATTTGCTTTCTGTTTGTTGAGATGTGTGAGCTCTTTATATATTTGGATATCAACCCTTTATCGGATCTGTCATTTACAAATATATTCTCCCATAGAGTAGGATACCTTTTTGTTCTATTGATGGTGTCCTTTGCTGTACAGAAGCTTTTCGGCTTGATATAGTCCCATATGTTCATTTTCGCATTTGTTTCCCTGGCCAGGGGAGATATGTTCAAGAGGTCACTCATGTTTATGTCTAAGAGATTTTTGCCTATGTTTTTTTCTAAGAGTTTTATGGTTTCATGACTTACATTCAAGTCTTTGATCCATTTCAAATTTACTTTTGTGTATGGTGTTAGACAGTGATCCAAGTTCATTCTCTTACATGTAGCTGTCCAGTTTTGCCAGCACCATCTGTTGAAGAGACTGTCATTTCCCCATTGTATGTCCATGGCCCCTTTATCGAATATTAATTGACCATTTATGTTTGGGTTAATGTTTGGAGTCTCTCTTCTGTTCCATTGGTCTGTGGCTCTGTTCTTGTGCCAGGACCAAATTGTCTTGATTACTGTGGCTTTGTAGTAGAGCTTGAAGTTGGGGAGTGAGATCCCCCCCACTTTATTCTTCCTTCTCAGGATTGCTTTAGCTATTCGGGGTCTTTGGTATTTCCATATGAATTTTTGAACTATTTGTTCCAGTTCATTGAAAAATGCTGTTGGTAGTTTGATAGGGATTGCATCGAATCTGTATATTGCTTTGGGCAGGATGGCCATTTTGATGATATTAATTCTTCCTAGCCAGGAGCATGGGATGAGTTTCCATTTGTTAGTTACCTGTTTAATTTCTCTTGAGTTTCTAATAGTTTTCAGGGTATAGGTCTTTCACTTCCTTGGTTAGGTTTATTCCTAGGTATTTTATTCCTTTTGATGCTATTGTGAATGCAATTGTCCTCCTGATTTCTCTTTCTATTAGTTTATTGTTAGTGTATAGGAAAGCCACTGATTTCTGTGTGTTAATTTTGTATCCTGCAACTTTGCTGAATTCCAATATTAGCTCTAGTAGTTTTGGAGTGGAGTCTTTAGGGTTTTTTATGTACAATATCACACAATTTGCAAATAGTGACAGTTTAACTTCTTCTTTACCAATCTGGATTCCTTGTATTTCTTTGCTTTGTCTAATTTCCGTGGCTAGGACCAACAGTACTCTGTTGAATAACAGTGGGAAGAGTGGGCATCCCTGTCTTGTTCCCGATCGCAGAGGAAAAGCTTTCAGCTTCTCGCTGTTCAGTATGATGTTGGCTGTGGGTTTATCATATATGGCCTTTATTATGTTGAAGTACTTGCCCTCTATACCCATTTTGTTGAGAGTTTTTATCATGAATGGATGTTGAATTTTATGGAATGCGTTTTCAGCATCTATGGAGCTGATCATGTGGTTTTTGTCCTTCTTTTTGTTGATGTGGTGGATGATGGTGATGGATTTTCAAATGTTGTACCATCCTTGCATCCCTAAGATGAATCGCACTTGGTCATGGTGTATGATCCTTTTGATGTTTTTTTGAATTTGGTTTGCTAATATTTTGTTGAATATTTTTGCATCTACATTCATCAGGGATATTGCTCTGTAGTTTTCTTCTTTGGTGGGGTCTGTGCCTGGTTTTAGTTTTAGAGTGATGTTGGCTTCATAGATTGAGTTTGTGAGTATTCCCTCCTCTTCTATTTTTTGGAAAACTTTAAGGAGAATGGGTACTATGTCCTCTCTGTATGTCTGATAAAATTCTGAGGTAAATCCATCTGGCCCAGGGGTTTTGTTCTTTGGTAGTTTTTTTATTACCACTTCAATTTTATTGCTGGTAATTGGTCTGTTTAGATTTTCTGTTTCTTTCTGGGTCAGTCTTGGAAGGTTGTATTTTTCTAGGAAGTTGTTCATTTCTCCTAGGTTTCCCAGCTTGTTAGCATATAGGTTTTCATTTTACTCTCTAATAATTCTTTGTATTTCTGTGGGATCTGTCGTGATTTTTCCTTTCTCGTTTCAGATTCTGTTGATGTGTGTTGACTCTCTTTTCCTCTTAATAAGTCTGGCTAGAGGCTTATCCATTTTGTTTATTTTCTCGAAGAACCAGCTCTCGGTTTCATTGATTTTTGCTATTGTTTTATTCTTCTCAATTTTATTTATTTCTTCTCTGATCTTTATTATGTCCCTCCTTCTGCTGACCTTAGGCCTCATTTGTTCTTCTTTTTCTAATTTCAATAATTGTGACATGAGACCATTTATTTGAGATTGTTCTTCCTTCTTTAAATATGCCAAGATTCCTATATGCTTTCCTCTTAAGTCTTCTTTTGCTGCGTCACACAGTAGTTGTGGCTCTGTGTTGTTGTTGTCATTTGTTTCATATATTGCTGGATCTCCATTTTGATTTGGTCATTGATCCATTGATTATTTAGGAGTGTGCTGTTAAGCCTCCATGTGTTTGTGAGCCTTTTTGCTTTCTTTGTACAGTTTATTTCTAGTTTTATGCCTTTGTGGTCAGAAAAGTTGGTTGGTAGGATTTCAATCTTTTGGAATTTACTGAGGCACTTTTTGTGGCCTAGTATGTGCTCTATTCTGGAGAATGTTCCATGTGTACTTGAGAAGAATGTGTATCCTGTTGCTTTTGGATGTAGAGTTGTGTAGATGTCTATTAGGTCCATCTGTTCTAGTGTGTTGTTCAGTGCCTCTGTGTGCTTACTTATTTTCTGTCTGGTGGATCTGTCCTATGGAGTGAGTGGTATGTTGAAGTCTCCCAGAATGAATGCATTGCATTCTATTTCCTCCTTTAATTCTGTTAGTATTTGTTTCACATATGTTGGTGCTCCTGTTTTGGGTGCATATATATTTATAACAGTTATATCCTCTTGTTGGACTGAGCCCTTTATCATTTTGTAATGTCCTTCTTTATCTTTTGTTACTTTCTTTATTTTGAAGTCTATTTTGTCTGATACTAGTATTGCAACACCTGCTTTTTTCTCTGTGTTGTTTTCATGAAATATCTTTTACCATCCCTTGACTTTAAGTCTGTGCATGTCTTTGAGTTTGAGTTGAGTCTCTTGTAAACAGCATGTGGATGGGTCTTGCTTTTTTATCCATTCTATTACTCTGTGTCTTTTGATTTGTGCATTCAGTTCATTTACATTTAGGATGATTATTGAAAGGTATGTACTTATTGCCATTGCAGGCTTTACATTTGTGGTTATCAAAGGTTCCAGGTTAGCTTCTTTACTATCTTACTGTCTAACTTAACTCTCTTATTAAGCTATTATAAACACAGTCTGATGATTCTTTATTTCTCTTCCTTCTTATTCCTCCACCTCCCTTCTTCATACGTTGGGTGTTTTGTTCTGTGCTCTTTTTAGGAGTGCTCCCATCTAGTGCAGTCCCTGTAAGATGCCCTGTAGAGGTGGTTTTTGGGAGGAAAATTCCCTCAATTTTTGCTTATCTGGGAATTGCTTAATACCTCCTTCATATTTAAATGATAATCGTGCTAGATACAGTATTCTTGGTTCGAGGCCATTCTGTTTCATTGCATTAAGTATATCGTGCCATTCTCTTCTGGCCTATAGGGTTTCTGTTGAGAAGTCTGATGATAGCCTGATGGGTTTTCCTTTGTAGGTGACCGTTTTTTTCTCTCTGGCTGCCTTTAATACTCTGTCCTTGTCTTTGATCTTTGTCATTTTAATTATTATGTGTCTTGGTGTTACCCTACTTGAATCCCTTGTCATGAGAGTTCTGTGTACCTCTGTGGTCTGAGAGCCCATTTCCTCCCCTAGTTTGGGGAAGTTTTCATCAATTATTTCTTCAAAGACTCTTTCTATCCCTTTTTCTCTCTCTTCTTCTTCTGGTACCCCTATAATGCGGATATTGTTTCATTTCAATTGGTCACACAGTTCTCTTAAAATTCTTTCATTCCTGGAGATACTTTTATCTCTCTCTTCATCAGCTTCTCTGCATTCATTGTCTGTTTTCTAGTCCATTAATGGTCTCTTGCATCTCGTCCATTCTGTTTTGAAGTTCTTCCAGAGCTTGTTTTATTTCTGTATTCTCTTTCCTTAGTTCTTGCATATTTCTCTGCAAATCCATCAGCATGGTTATGACTTTTGTTTTGAATTATTTTTCAGGAAGACTGGTTAAATCTATCTCCCTAGGTTCCTTCTCAGGGGAAGATGTAGAAAATGTCGAAGCTGTCTGGGTTAGTCTTGTTTGGATCAAATTTTTTTGCCTTTTTATGTTGATAAGTGCAGTGGAGTGCGTTGACCCATCTATCAGCTTTCCACTTGGCTCCTGGCCTTTCTTTACTGGGACAACTGCAACCCCTAGTGGCTTGTGTTGGGCAATTGCGTGTAGACTGGGTCTTTGTATTTTGCCCAGCAGGTATGGAGGAAGCTACCTTGCTGAGGGTGCGGCCAGCCTCAGGCCACTGCTCTGCTATGGCTGGGCCCCAGAGGGGTAATGGATGGGAGGCTGTTTGGCTGTTTATCTCCATGAGGGGTCTCAGAGCTGTTTCCCAGGGGGTTAGTGTGCCTGGAGTTCCCTGGAATTTCCAGCTGCTGGACTGTGACCTGGTATGCTTCCACCCAGATGTGGGGTCCCTGTCCCTTTAAGACTTTCTAAAAGCACTCCCTTCTTTGTCATACGGGCTCCAGCTTTGGGACCTGCTCACAGGTCCTACTGTCCTGCTTCCCTAGTTTCCAGCACCCCACGCATGCACTGTGTCTGTGCTCTGGTGCGGATGGCTAGGGCTGGGTGTTTAGCAGTCCTGGGCTCCCTCTCCCTCCCTGATCCAACTCCTCTCCTCCCGACAGGAGGTGAGGTGAGGCGCGCTTGGGTCCCATCGGGCTGCAGCTTGTATCTTACCCCTTTCACCAGGCACTGGGTTCTCACAGGTGTGGATGTAGTCTGGTTATTGTCCTGTGTCTTCTGGTCTCTCTTTTAGGATTAGTTGTATTTGTTATATTTCAAAAATATATATGTTTTTGGGAGGAGATTCCCACTGTCCTACTCACGCCACCATCTTGGCTCCGCCCTCTCCAGTCCATTTCTTAAAGGACATTAGGTACTATTTCCTCAAAACTCTTTTCAACAAAAGGCAGAGCTAACCACTCTTACCATTTGCAGAATGGGAGGACACTGGGAGGACGTGGATCTACTGGAAATCCAGTGCTGGTGGAATACAAAATGGTAGATCCACTTTGGAAGACAATTTGGCACAATTTCACAAATCTGTTATGAAGCTAAAAATACTCTGACCATACAGTCCATCAGCTGAGCTCCTTCATATTTATCTCAAAGAGTTGAAAACTTTTGTCCACTCAAAAACTGCATGCTTATTTTATTCATCCTTCAAAACTCACTGAACAGGTGGAATAACTGCATCACAGCCACTATGACTTTCTGAGGTAGTTTTTTATTTCATTTTCTTCATGCATATTTTCCACTAAGAAAAAATATATATTCAAATTATCATATTTCAAAGCTTAATCAGTTCTTTAGCTATCTTATAGCAATAACTTGACTTGCATTTCGATTTGTCTGAAACACTTTTTATTTTTTGATATTTTTCATTTGTTAAAAGTAGAATAGTAATAATAGATTCAGTGAAAAAAGAAAAAATAAACTAAAAGCATTCTTAGTATTTTAAATTCAATATGCTTAAATTCACTAAGAACAATAATATGTTAAAATGGGAGATGGGATATAGAAAAGCACAGTAAAAATAGTGATTTTAAAAAAGCATATTGTGAAAACTTTGCTACTAATAGACTATAAAACCTTAGAATGATTAGTGACCCAAACTGGCTCACACTTATATGGCAATTTATGAAATATAATATATAAGATATGTAAAATATACATAATATATAATATAACATGAAATCATAAATTAAATTATCATTAAAAATCTACTAAAAATGAAGAAACATAGAACAGGATGCTTCATAGGTATGTGCAAATTTCTATTCAGTAGACATTTACAAAACTTCAAATAATTTTAAGACACAATAGTTGCCAAGTAGTCTCATTAGGCAAGACAAACTTTGGTATCTAAAATGCAAAATAATATCTTCACAAATATTTGGTTTGTCTGAATTCTCAAAAAATTAACAAATAATCAAAATATATGAAAAAAAAAAAAAATATATATATATACATGAAAATAAGCAAAACAAATGGTAGAGTCAAGAATTAAATATTCCCATTCCAATTATCCACTGTTGCATAACAAGCATCCCCAAACTTAGTGGCTTTACTGAACATGATAGTCTTATTTTCTGTCCTGTTCCTGAGTTAGGAATTCAAGAAGACTTAATTTGGAAGATCTCAGCTCGGATTCCCGTATGGTGATATGGTGGTCGACCCTGGAGCAGCCGGGCTCTCAGCAGACCCGGAGGAGCAGGGTTCTGACAGGGTCGGGAGCTGCCTGAGGATCTCAGTCTTTCTCTCCAGACAGTTTCCATACATGGCTAGATTGTTCTCCTCTGTATTGTGGAAGTAGATTGTTTATAACATGGCTGAAATATCCAGAAACAAGTATTCTCAAAAGAATAAAGTAAAATACACAGTATAGTCAGAGTCTGGCCTTAGATGTCCCGGGGTGTCATTTCTGTGATGGTATTTGTCAATGCAATTTTCCTAATATATATTTACTTGTATCACAAAGACATATTTATAAAGCTATCACAATGTAAGCATAATAAAATATAAAGAGACCAGTGAGACACCAATGAGATCTCAAAACCCAATTTACAGTATACACAAACTTAGTATGTGATTCAGGAAATATTCCGTGTACAAATGGCAACAAATAATTGTATGTGTTATGGAGAAAGCTTCCTTATTATACATAGAAAACAAATTCAGACTCTTACTTGAATGTATATACAAGCTGCATTCCAGATTAGTTAAATACTTAAATTTGTGTAATGTAATGCAACAGAATTATTTGAACAGAATATAAAATAATTTATTTCATATAAACAGAAAGAAACACATTTAGTTAACAACAAATGATCAATGCTATTTAATTACTTGAATATTAAGAATATTAATTTAGTGAAGGACATGGCCAAAGTTAACACACTGAAATAGATTGAAAGAAGATATTTTCCATGTCTAAAACCAAGAAAGTACTAAAAACTAAAATATTCAAGTAACCACCACATATTAAAAATTTACAAAACAAAACAAAGTAACATTCATCTGGAAAAAGATGCATACTTTCACTAATAATCAGACTAATGCAATTTAACAATGATGAAAAATCACTTTTACTCAATAGGCTAGAAAACTTTCATGGGCTGGATAATGCTAAATAATGACAAATGTGGGGACAGATAAAAATTCTCAGAACTGCAGTTGAAAACATGTTCTAATATTGGTATCTGGGAAAGCAACCTAATGGTATTTAATTTATGTGTGCACATAAATTGGAAGTCAGAATTTTTTTCAGGGATATTAATAAAAAGCAGATTTTAATTATATGATCCAGAACTATGAAATTATCCAGTAATTTAGAATTAGCTTTTAGCTATGTGTAACAGGTGGTCTAATATATGTGACTTCATATATAACTGAAACACAAAATCTTTCATTTTTTCCTGTTCAAATCTGGATTTGGGCAGTTTTAGGATAACATAGTTTCCTCAAGATCTTCAGGAAACTACAAGTGCTAGAATTACAATAAAAATAATAAGAATTTTTGAAAAAATGTGAAAAAACCTGATCCTGATAAATATGGAAAACAAAGTAGAATACTTAACAAATCTTTAGAAAACAGAATGAGATGAAATCATCACTGATATAAACATTTGTTTTTAGCTATAGTAATAGTCTAATAAAAAAATCCTCTTAAAGAGTCCAGAATAAGAATGTTTATTATGAAAATTTAGTAAATGATATTAGCACTGTAAATCAGTGCAAAATGAGGATCCAACCCGACACAATTTTATGAAAACCAGCATTCCATATAAAACTGTGAAATTATATCCTTATCTCTTTGCTTTCACAAAAATATTAATTGTGATTTAGTTTTTAAACACAATTCATTGCATAGGAAATACCAATACTGAATAAAAACATGAGACACCTACACAGAACAGTAAGGAAAAAATCATAACAGTGCCGGAGAAACCATTTCTCAGTGAATAGTTAACAAAAGTTTTTTTAAAAATTGAGTTATCTCACTTGAGCCACTGTGTGTTGTATACTTGAAACTAATATGATTGTATATCAATGACAGTCAATTAATAAAATGTATTAAAAAATCAAGTTATCTAATGAGAACATAATAAAGTAAGTTGGTCTTTCTGTTACCACAGCTACTGAGTACTTAAATAGCTCAAGAATTCTTGCATGCAATTGGAGGAATTCAACATATGGTTGAAAACACATATGTTTACCTTCTAGGATATTATTACATACTATGTAGTTAGGAACAAGACATGATTAACGAGACCGAAGGCGACTTACAAAAATACTTTTCTAAAAAGCGACGGACTCTGGAAGATGAAGGTTCAGAGTTTGGCTTGGTGAGTATGAAGCACGAAAGGCACGTCACAGCGAACACGGCGGGCAGGCTTTTGGAGACATCCACAGTCCCGAAGAAAAGAGAACTGGCCGGAAACACACAGGCGGAGCCATCACAAGCGTGAACAAATGAGCATTTGTCTGAAAATCTTGGGAATCAAATTAGCCCAAGAAAAAAAAACAGTCCATTTGAGGATCAGAGAACTAGCAGCAGGATAAGAGAAGAATAACCACAAGTGGCGAGCTTTCCAGGAATAATTTGCAATAGCAGTGAAATGTCACACATGGAAATCTCCAATCAACTGATGCCGAAAATACGACCACTTGATTGGCCAGTTGCAAAGTATTAGTGAACTGGCACTAAGGTCCAATGGCCATGATGAATTCTTTATTTTATTTGAAAATGAGAAATTCAACGGCCTGTTGTTCTCAATCTGTAGAGTTAATAGAGTGTGAAAACATGAGTGATTTTAAAGACAGTGAAAATGGTGTCATTAACATATGAATGAGCCAGGAGACAGAGGAAAAACTGGAGGGAGTTTATGTTATGAATCAAGGTGATCTAACTTTCTATTTGATTCTTCATATCAGTAAAATTCATATTTTCAAGTTGGAAAATATGAGACCCTAGGAGAAGAATGGATGATAATGCACATTACTGTAATTGAAGACAAGGAACTGAATTCCCTGCAGGGACTGAGTCATATATGACTTAGAAAAGATGTGTGGCAGTTATTTTCTCTGGAAATTTAAAGGTTTTTCGTTTACTGTATCAGTGTCATATCTCGTTACAAACTTTAGAAGGTAAGATGATATTGCAAAATATGTAAGGCATTCTGGAGTTTAACCAAATGGAAACATGTTTTATCCAAAACATATATATATTTTATACACATATATATGTGTATATATATATATTATGAATTTTGATATTTTAAATTACCTTTTTATGGAAGTATTTTTATGTTGGTCTGAAATGTTTCCCTTCATAATCTCTGTAAAATTAATGTGCTCTTGTATTTTTCACATCTTTGTTTGAGTATTAAATGATACCTGTGATGATCCTAAATAGGGGTGATATAGGATAACATAAAATATGCAAAGTTAGGAACCACTGCAAGACTCCCCAATGGATCTAGGCTACCTGTTCATGCCTCCAGTCAGGTATGGGAGTCTTATGGTCTCCATCTTTGTGAAAACCTCTATTTGATTAAGAGTATCTACAAGAAGCATATTAGCTTACCAATCAGGAAACAATTATCTAGTTAAAAAATCAGAATACTTTCAAAAATAATCACAGGTGAATAGCAGTGGGTCTTACTGCAATATTACAAAAATAAAAACAAGTAAGGTGTGACAACAGGGTGTGCAATGGCTGTAATGCACGGCTGAAAATTTCAAAACATTTTGATGAGTAATTTTAAGGAATTAGTTCTGTCTTTGCAACAACCCTGTGAAAGGTGGAAGGAATTCAAAAAATAATCTACAAAACATTCGTCGACCTGCCTGGTGACACCTGAGTTGGTGTTGATGTTGAGCAAGATTGCAAACACAGATTTGTCTGATTTGAAGGTCTATGAGGTTAGCCTTTTGTACAGAATGGAGGGAGAGACCACGTATCTTCTGTAAGTTCAATATAGACAGAGATTGCTATCTGCATAATGAAGAGGCGTGAAAAAAGATTCACATATGTTGGAACTTGAAGGACAGCTATGATTTTCAAAGGTAAGAGTTTGTGGAAGAGAAAGGACATTTAGAGAAAAAAAGAACCTCCTGGGCAAACCCGTAGGCTCAGATTTATGTACTGTACCTTTGGGACCTGTGAAAGAAATGCACGGGGTCTATATTGGGAAATGGAGGACAGGTGACTTAAAAGAGAGGTTTGATGACTTTCTTCAGTGCTCCACAAGATCAGTAAGGAGGTGAGAATTGTTCTGAAGATAATTTCAATCAATTGAGAATTTAACCTTTTTGGTGCTTTTAGAAAATCTATAGTAGTGTGCTGGATGAAGTTAGAATAGAAAGTTAGTCTTATCCATAACATCAGTAGGTGCAAATGCAAATAAGAGGGATTTTTATAAATACAGATGAACTGTTCCAAAAGGCACCAGCAATCCTTTTGTGAGATGATTTGGAGATTCTGTCTGAAGGCGAGAGATGGATCATGTGAATAGTTTCTAGGTCTCAGCAAGGGCAGTTGGTGCATGCCATCTTATCCATAAACACTGCTTTCTGCCTTTGGTGGGATGTGGGAGTGTGAGGTGTCCACTGACAGAGCAAAGCTCTCAGGGCACCTGTGGGGGCTCCGAGACGCCCTGCGCACCCAGCCCGCGCTCCCGTCCCGCTCTCGTCTTCTGTGCTCGGCGCTCCTCCAAGGCTTCCCCGCGGCGCCAGCGGCCCTTCCTTCCCCCGTGCTGTGTCTCACGCTCTGCGGGTGGGAGCGGCCTTGACTCGGCCAGCACGGCCGCGCTCCCAGACACCCTTTCCTAAGAATGTCTCACTCCCTGTGGCCTGTGAGTACAATTATTACAAACATGAACTAACTTTTTATCTAAAATAGCATGATAGGCTATTTTTTAAGTATTTGGGGAACAGAGTTTGTTATTTCTGAACCGTGTAGGATTTGATGAGAATGTATGGTTTGGATAGTCTTTTAATAAATTATTATACTTTTAATAAAGCATGCAAATAGCACAAATTATGTTTTTAAGTCCATAGCTCTTGTGTCTATATCAATTTTTTCATGCTATTATATTCATCAGTAAACACATTCTTATTAATATCACATAACTGACTTTCATTAAGACATTGCTTTCATGAGGTTGATGTGGAGGAACCTGAGTTAACTGGGCTCAGAAATAAGCGTCTTGACAATCATGAAATGTTCACAGCAGTTTCCTGTGATAGAGCAGTAAAAGGAACAAGAGCTTATGGGATTGGATTACACATAATGATGATATGATATGATATAATATGATATGATATGATATGATATGATATGATATGATATGATATGATATGATATGATATGATATGATATGATATAAAACTTTTTCTTCTATACATGTCCGCCTTGAAAAATTAAACATGGAAAAAACACAGGAATATATAAGCTAAACCTCTCTACCTACGACATTGTAAATATTGCATTTCCCCACTGGGAATGAACAACTTACTACTCGTCCGCAACTCAACTTGATCAAGATCTTCTGCCATTAATAGAAATCAGCTAACCTCGGGCAGTTCTCCTATCCCCACAGTGCTGTTCTTACAGAAGGTCCTACTATGGACAAAAGTGAATGGACAATTTTATAGATGTGTACATAATGTGAAGAGACATAGATTTAAGACATTCTGTGGTTTGTTGTTAAGACACGAATCATGAAAAGCATTCAGGAACAAAACTGATGCCTAATTATAGAGTCAAGTGTTATCATTAGCTAATAATGGGGACAAGGATATCACAGTGTTAAATGATCATAACACTTACTTAAGCAATTTCTCTTTTAAGAACTACTCCAAAGAAATTTAATTTGATTTTGAGGTTTGGACAGAGGACAACCTGCAGGATGGCACACAGGTTCCTCAGATGATCGCAGGTCTGTGAGTAGGAGTGAGGCTCAATGCCACCAGTACACGGCCTTGGTTGAACAGAAAGATAAACAAGAAAACAAAATACAGGTCAAAGTATATTTTGTGGGTCAGTGGGATTCCCCAGCTTTCGTGACACTCCTAGCACCCTGACTTATGGAGCAGTTCATCATGCACTTCAGATCCAAGCTGAAGGAAGTGGGCTCTGCTGCTGTGGGGTCATTCCAGGATGGGCGCAGTTGATTCATTGCTTTGTACAAGGGGAAAAAGCAGCAAATTCTCAGGAGATGAGTTGGTGTATGGTGGGTTTTCCATAAGTATTACTATTGATATTTCAAAACATAGGAAGACAGAATGCCACATGAATATAACAACATGTGAAACTGGAATAGAAAATACAAGGATTGTAATTACACTAAGAGATGAGGTAATATTCTGTTGGGCAATAAATTTCAATCAGGAAACATGAAAAATCACAGGAAGTTTTCAGCAGTCAGCAATGTTTGAAGGATTTTCTGTGGTTTGTATAATGGTAAGACAGTACAAGGATAGAAGAATGTTTTAGAAAGATTGAATTAGCAATTGTATATAAGAAAAGAGGAAGAATAAAAAATGCTGAAAAATTCAAGGAGCATAGATTTTATTTATTCTCATAGTGGCGGTAGACTTTCTTGATAAACATCTTCAATGTAAAAAAAGGCTAGGTAAAGAGAATTTATAACTGATCAAAAATTTAGGAGGTAGTGGACACCTAAGTTTTAACTGAAATGCTGTTATGTACACGAATAAGTGATTATGACCCAAAGGTGGAAGAGGCATCCTATGTCCAAATTTTGTTTAAAGGATATTAGAGGAGAAAGGAAAACTGCATCTTGTCCCTTCCAGTTGGAAGTAAATAAAGGAAAAGGAATGGATGTGACAATAGAGAATTATAATTATATTAGTATATAGCCAAATAATTCTCCTTAAAAAGTCTTGTTAAGAAAATGGAAGAAATTAATTTTATATAAACTTGTCTAGATGTAAAGTAGTAATAGTACCTTTCCCTTTCTATAGTAATAATTTTTGAACGCTTTTATGGTAAAACTATATTCCTAATAATATTCATACTCTATAAATATGATCTATTTTAGTTTTAATAATATCCTATAAATAGATGTTATAAATATACAAAGCGCAGAGTGAAAAATAAAATGGGAGCATTTAATTGCCTAAAATCACAAAGCTAAAATAATCTGTACCAAGCAAAGTAAACATGTTCTTGCACTCTACTCTATCCTGCTTTATGAGCAAAATGACATATATTAGACTGCCTCATGGACACCCTATTTTTGGAGATGGAGTAAGGTACAGGGCATGTCTCATAGACAAGGAACTACTTCCACTACAAATCACCATTATTAGAATAACTATGACTTAATTGACCTCTGATTGTTGATTTCTCACTGTCTTCTGTTTACCTAACATTTGACTAAACCTAAATCAGTAATATGAGTATATGGTTCCCTCTGCACTTTGACAAACAGAATTTGTACTTATATTATTGTGTGATATGCTGAGTTCCATGGAAAACATAATGGAGTTGACATTGACTTCCCAGAAATCCATGAGTCTTTCCTGATCACAAAGAAATTTGAAGGAATGATCTAAACTGTTCATATGAATTGACTTGTTGCTCTAACTTGATAATATGATATGATAAGATTTGCATTATTTTATTATTAACTCACTATGCATGTTAACAATGCATTTTATATTTAAAAAATACTTCAAACAAAAATAAAATGAAATATTCCTAATCTAAACAAAACAAAACAAAACAAAATCAATGGTCAGAGAATCAATCTTCCCATGCTTAGACAATTGGGTAGATGTGGTGACCCAGGTGGGAAGTCCTTGATATTTCCACGACACAATCTTGGCCACTCTGCATGTGTTGGACTCTCCACAGTGGGCATACCCATCATGGCATGGGAGAATCAGACCTTCAACTCCAACTTCATCCTGCTAGGTCATCTTCAATTACAGCCCCAACCACATCTTCCTCTTCTCGCTGGTCCTGGGCATCTTCTCAGAGGCCTTCATGGGAAACACTGCCATGATTCTCCTCATCTACCTGGACACACACCTCCACAGCCCCATGTACTTCCTGCTCAGCCAGCTGTCCCTCATGGACCTCATGTTCATCTGCACCACTGTCCCCAAGATGGCCTTCAACTACTTGTCATGTAGGAAATCCATCTCTCTGGCCAGCTGTGGAGCCCAGATATTCTTCTATGTGTCCCTGCTTGGAGCCGAATATTCCCTGTTGGCTGCAATAGCCTATGACCACTATGTGGCCATTTGCTGCCCATTACGGTACTCAGCTCCCAAGAGCCAGAAAATCTGTGGTCTTATGGCAGCTTCTTCTTGGATTCTTGGCTCTCTTGATGGTGTAATTGAAGTTGCCGTTGCACTGTCTTTCCCTTATTGTGGTGCCCAGGAAATACACCATTTTTTCTGCGATATCCCTGCCCTTCTCACACTCTCGTGTGCTAACACATTGCTATTTGAAAGAATGATATTCATATGCTGTGTTATTATGGTTCTCTTCCCCGTAGCAGTCATCACTGCCTCTTATGCTCATGTTCACCTGGCCGTCATTTGCATGGCATCTGGGAACAGTTGTTGCAAAGCTTTTGCCACCTGCTCCTTCCACCTTGTGGTGGTGGGAATGTACTGCGGAGCTGCCATGTTCATATACATGCGGCCCGCATCAGATCGTTCCCCCACCCAGGGCAAGACAGTGTCAGCCTTCTACACCATCCTCACCCCCATGCTGAATCCCCTCATCTACAGCCTCCGCAACAAGGAAGTGGCCAGGGTGTTCAGAAAGGTCTTTGGGAAGGGCACATGTGCCTAGTGAATCCCTTAATAATCTTTATGCTTTGCTTTCTATAATAGATTCCTTGCTTTATTAAATTTATGTATTAACTTGTGTAAATTTATGCTTAAATTTATGTATTCCACCAATGTCATTTAATACTTAATATGTACACATCTTTGCAGCTTTATAGGCAACAATATAAGATTTATAAACTGAAACCTATTTGCATATTTTTCAAATATTTAATATTTTTTATGGTCAATTTCATGGTATGGCTGTTGGATATGTATTATAGCAAACAAAAATACACAGTTTATATCTTTTCAAAAATAATACTGGTTAACAAATTATAGGTATTTTCCCATCAAAATACTCCATAGTTTGATTATGCTGATTGAAATTAGTGTGTTTGAACGTGTCATAGATTTAACGTTGGCAAAAAAAATAGAATTCTACAAAGTCTAATATCATAATTTGAATTGATCAATTTTTGAAAGCTCATTGTATAGCTATATGTCATAGTTATGAATTTGAGATCATTATGAAAATGAATTTGTCTTAACTAAATAGAGAAAATATTGAGGTATAGGTACACTGAACTTTATTTTAGTGGACATTGTCCTCATTCAGGTATATCAAAGGACTGGGAAACTCCCCAATTTTCTTCTTATGCATACATCAACCTTATAATTGGGAGACTGAA
Organism: Manis javanica; assembly: GCF_040802235.1. Lineage (NCBI taxonomy): Eukaryota > Metazoa > Chordata > Mammalia > Pholidota > Manidae > Manis > Manis javanica. Next base: position 42,851,070 of record NC_133169.1, on the reverse strand, counting down.
ATGTTAGTATGAATCCTCAAAGTCTGGATTTTTTATCCTCAGAAATCCTGATCCTTGTACAGGTAATATATTGTAATTCTATGAGAATGTGATATATTCAGTGGAGAAATGTTGGTTTTCTGTAGTCTGCATATTTTCAAGAAATATCATGTGTGAAATTTCTATCAATATCTTTGTAATGATAATAGCCAAGCTATGATATGTAATAATTTGTATGAAAGTTTACATATAAATTATATATATGTGTATATATATATATATACACATATTGCAACATCCCCAATGTGTTAGTCTTCTTTGTTGCCTAATAAATTACCACAAATTTAGCACCTCTAAATAACAATAATTTATTATGTGATAGTTTGAATTGGTCAGTAGTCCCAGGATGGCTAACCTTGATATTCTCAATATTCACAATGTAGCATCAAGGTGTAGGCTGGTACTATACAGTTTTATCTGAGGCTTGTGGTCATATTTCAAACTCATGTGGTGGTTGAAATAATTTATTTTTATGCAACTGAATAGCATATGGAGAATCTGTCTCAAGGAAGGTCTAAATCCTCTCATAAAGACTTCCAGCTGATTCTTTCCAATCCCAAGTTATCTCCCTTAGATTACTCAGTGTTCTTAATTGAAGATGCACAATCTTCTTCACTTATTATATAATCTAATCATGGGAATAACACCAGGTAATGAAGATCATAGGAGATGGTTTAGGATTTTTCCTGTCAGACACACCCATATTAGTTGCAGACTTTTATCTAAAAAACACATACAAATGCAATTACAATTATGAATCCTGTCAGAAAAGTAAGAAATCATTGCTAATGTCAAATAATTGGATTAATACACTTTATGAAATTATTTTATGTACTCTTGGTTTGAGGGAATTGTTGAAGGATGAAAGGCTAGGAGTAGAAACATAGGCAATATTGAGTTTAAGTAAGGAAGGGTCTTCAGGTGCCCCCTTCCCCTACCATAAGGAGGTCTTGGCAAAGCCACCTGATGAAGACATCTTCCCAAGGCTTCAGATAAAGGGAATAAGCCACGTAGTTTTTATGAGAGATAGGATAGACTCTAGCACCCTCAACAAGCCAAGAAATCCAAGAATATAGACATAGAATAGATTAAGAAGAACAATTATCACAGTCTCAGGGAGGCCATCAGGTGAGAAATTGGTGATCAACAGAGGTGAGGCTTAGAACCTCTCCCCCCCTGTTCTGAGAGAAATCTGCTGCATCCGTGGATGTTTAATTGCCCTTGTCTAGCTTGGATTAACACATAGTCTACAGGCACACACCTGATCATCTACATTTGCTCTCTTACAACACTAAACTATGTTTTTTACCTTTATCTTGCATCTACCTACCACTTCAGCATTTTATTAAAAATAATAATAATAAAGAGAGAAATGTGATATCCACATATAAATCAAGTATAAAAATCAAACGAATATTAATATTTGAACTGACTGTTTATAGTTCATAATGCATGATCAAAACCGAAAGTTTCTGTGATGACTTCCCTTATACTGTTCATCATGTAACTTATTCACTATGTAAGAATTTGTTCTCCATGTAAGAATTTGTTCATTATGCTTCAGAAGATTGGAGACTGACGAAAATTAGGCTTTGGGTGGATTAATGATTATACATTGAGCATTGAGTCCCCTATACAGAATTTTATTGTTGTTAACACCATTTGCTCAATAAATAGGAGAGATGCCCTCACAAAAAAAAAAGTACACACTTCCGATTGTAAAATAAATAAGTAACTGGGATGTAATGTATAGCATAAGGAATATAGTCAAAATATTGTAACAACTTGGTATGGTGATAGCTGGTACCTAGAATTATCATGTATATAAATGTTGAATCACTGTGTTGTACACCCGTAACTAATGTAATACTGTGTGTCAACTACCCTTCAATAAAAAATAATTATCTAAAAAAAAAAGAAAAAGAGCACCAAATTGCTTAGGTCGCTCATCTAAAGACACAGCTAAGAATCAATGGAACTTTAATTCAAATGCAAGTCTATCTCAGTTCAAAAGATATTTGTAAGATGAATGGCTGGTACATCTCATAATTTTCATTGAAATATTGAAATGAAGAAAAAAAAAGAAGAGCAATTACATTTTACCCATGACACCCTTCTCCTGAGGGGTCACAGCTCAGAACCAAGAGTGATCCACATGGCTTGAAAACATTCCATTGGGCACAGGGAAAACAGAGTGAGAATATGGCTTCCCCAGTCTCGCAGCACATCATTACATAAAAGGTCCACTTATTCTTTGACTTACTTAGATTACTGAGATGATAAACATGGCTGAATATTCTGGGCTGTTGGAAATAGGGAAAAGGGGTGAGAATTTACAGCAACCACCTCACAGATCTCAAAAACCATCTTGAGTTATTACAAACTGGTTTGGGACACTTCCAAGAGGCCCGCCTGTGAATCCTGTGGACAGACTCACTTGCAGCTCCTTCAATGGGCAGATAGTTGCCTCCATGTTTGGCATGTTAGCCTCTACAGATGGCACGCATGCACTCCAACAGATGGCATACAAGCTTGCTCTGACAGTACACAGATATCATCATCTAGCCCAATTCTGTGATTTGGAGGAGACATACAATCTTAAATCTTACAGGGCACTGACCTGAGGTAAATAAGTTAAAGGATATTAGTACCCAACCTGGCTTTGTGGGGTTGAAAGAAGGCACACAAAACTTGGCACCACCACCCCTACCCCAATAAGTAAAAAGAGGAGTGGAGATTTCATATCCACTGAAAAGGAATTAGATACCTTTTCTCTAGTAGGGCTGACTGGTAAAGATCTTTCTATCCTGAAGTCAGTCAAGGACAAGAGAAGAAGACTAATTCTTTAAATGTAAAAAAGCAAAAAAAGACTTCAAGGACCATGAGGAATCATGGAAACATAACCCCACCAAAAGAACAAAATAATATTCCAGTGGCTGACCCCAAGGAAATGGAGATCTATGAATAGCCTTAAAAATAAATCAAAATAATCATATTAAAGAAAATCACTTCACTACAAGAGAATATTGATAGATAATTAAACAAAATCAAGAAAAAAATGCATTAACAAGATGATAAGTTAAACAAAGGTATAAAAACCATTTAAAAATTCTGGAGTTGTAGAATACAATGACTGAACTAAAAATTTAATAGACAACTTCTCCAGCAGATACAATCAAGCCAAAGAAAGAATCTGTCAACTCTAAGACACATATTTTGAAATTATCCAGTCAAACAAACAAAAATTTTGTTTTAATTCTATATTATTTGTAGGAAATCACTGAGTGAAATAATATGCATATTTTGTGAGATCCAGAGGGAGCAAAGGGAGAAAACAACACAAGGCTTATTTAAAGAAACAATGGCAGAAAATTTCCCAAATCCGGGGAGGGAAATTAACATACAGATTCACTAATTAAGGAACCCAAAATAGGCTGATAATCAGAAGATATTCACACAGACATCATGAAGAGTCACATTGTCTAAAATAAGACCAAAATAACTATTTTGAAAGCAGCAATAAAAAAGCAACTTGTCAGATACAGCCATCACCAGGCATGGTTTATTTTCACCGGTCAGACACGAAGCCCACCGAAACCTCCGGGGATAGCGGTTACACCTAGAGCTGCAGGCTTGTTTATGTGCTTGTGTTCTCTGCCGATTTTCATAAAAATGGTTTGACCATTAATTTAATTTAATCATTGACTTCGATGATTTTCCTTCTACTGAAATTGTTACCTCTTTTACAGAAAATAAATAAATTGGATTTTACTGGACTGACACCGTTCAATAATGTCTAGGCATTTCCTTTTCCATTTCTCTTCAAAACCTAAGAGAAAATGTGAGATGAAGGCTTTAATGGAAAATATAACTTGAAGAAGAGGAATAGGTACGGGAAAGCACGGTCAACAACAGTAGCCACAAAGAACTCACTTCTGACAGCCTGTGGAGATGAATGACATTTTTTCTTCTTAGCTTCTCCAATTCAAGGTCTTAAAAATGCTTTGACCTCCTATGAGAACAAGGTTTGAGAATATCTTCACAACATTCTGAAGAGCCCCAGTCTTCTGTACACAGGTCAATCATACTCTGATTCCTCCAAAAATGTGGGCATACCCATGCCATTTCCAGGGACCTCTGGGGAATAGTCGTCACCATCCAGTGCCAGCTGGTGGCCCAGGGGTAATTTTAGGCATGTAATCATCTCCAGAACACAGATGGGTAGGACACAATTAAAAGACAATCCTGGACACAAGATAGAAGCCTAAATGTATGTAAATGATTATTAGGAATAATTAATGACATATGAAATCTAAATCAATCTCTGATTATCCAATCATTTAGAAAGTCCACAAGTGGACATCCATATGTATCTCACACGATATAATCTAAAGAGCACATTATAGAAATTCCGTATGACCCAGTAATTTCACTTCTAGGAATTTACCTGAAGAAAACAAAAATTCCTGATTCAAAAAGATATATGCACCCCCATGTTTATTGCCATATTATTTAAAATAGCCAAAACATGGAAGCAACCAAAGTGTCCATCAATATATGAATGGAGGAAGGAGATGTGGTACCTATACACAGTGGAATATTGTTCAGTGATAAAAATGAAAGAAATCCTGCCATTTGTGACAACATGGATGGATCTAGAAGGTATTATGCTAAGTGAAATAAGCCTGGCAGAGAAACACAAATACCATATATGTTTAAACACAAACAAAGCAGAAGAAATAAAACAGCAATGCATTCTTAGACTCTGAGAAGTGACCAGTGGTTACCATGGGGTAGGGTTTGTGTGGGTGACTGGAGAGGCTGAGGGAGATAAAGAGCATGAAACTCTCAATGACACATGTTGGTCATGTGATGTAGCACAGCTTGAAGAGTATTACCAATGATACTTTAACATCTTCCTATGTTGACAGATAGTAACTACACTAGAGTGGGTGAGGATTTAACAATATGGGAAATTATTAAACCACTGTGTTGTATACTTGAAATCAATGTGAGGTTGTATACAACTACACTTCAATAAAAAAAGTGACTAGGTCGATTAGAATACATAAAAGTAATTCATCAAATACAGGTGAATTATTCAATTTTCAGTCTCTGTATATTCAAGGTGACTTTCCTTCTCATGGAATTGTAATAATAGTCATTTCCACACTTGAAAATTATTCATTTTACTCCCAATAGCATGTATCTGGATACACATTACTTGAGTGAATAAATCATTTATATTATAAGTCTTCAGAGATTTGTATAGTAACATAAAACAATCTGGTTTAATTCTCAGCATCACAATTACTTAGAATTTTAAACTCATGTTCTTTGAAGAATGAATTTTTTCACATGTAATATGAAAATTTATTTCTTTGACTGATGATTTGAGTATAGCATAACTGACAAAATTACAGAAAGCAATAAGCCAATATACTGGAAATTTTAAAACATTCTGTAAGAATTTGCCATTTGAGGTATGTTATGTAGGACAGAATAAGGAAAGCCTTCCAAAAACCTTGAATAATAGTTACTAATCTGGAGGGAAGATGAGAGTGATTAAAGACTGACCTATATAGATAAATAGATGATAGAAAAGATGGGTAGAGAGGCGATGGATAGAAATTGCAAAGCAGAAAAAGAATGATAGTTGAATGCAGAGAATATATATATATACGCACCTATACACTTCTTAAGAATATGGAGATATTTTAAAGAAATAGACTACATCCTTTTTATTTGCCAGATTTTGAATTTGTTCTCAATCTCCTTGTCTCTCTTTAATATAATATGTGTCAACTTTAGTAAGCATAGTTATGAGCTTTTAGACAATTCGCTTATTGTCACCAGTTTAACCTACTGGATAAGCAGAGCAGTGCATTAAAATACGGGATAAATGTTAACAGTCTCTCCAATCATGTCTGCCATTCTGGTAACTGGAGTTTGGCTGAAGCATGCAGGTCCTCCACGTAGTGAATGAAGCCAGGGAAGGAGGTAAGGCAGAGGTTGCAGTGAAGTGAGTGCCGGGGTCGGAGAAGTCCGGGTTCAAAGCCAGCCCCGCTCCCTTCCCTTCTCCACTCTTCAGCTGACCTGCTGAACTCAAACAACCTGTGACTCATTCTCATTAAAGGTAGGATCAGTAATATCCCCTAAAGTTTAACCAGCATCAGCCTACACATATTAGCGAATACTTCACACTTGGTCATTCTCATTTCAGTTACCCATCACGTATAGATTTTATGTCGGACCCTTCCCATTAGAGCCTGAATCAACTAGAAATGTAGACTTAGGGGAAAAAAACTTAAATCCATACAACTGGTATGAGACCTGGTGTTTGAAACCAGTGAAAAACTGTCCCAGGGAATGACACCATTAATCTATAAGGCATATTGGCCTATGTGACAATCATTTCAAACCTGAATTCCTTATGAGGAAATTTCAGTTTTTAGAGCTTTCAGAAGGGGGGCTGCCAGTCTTTCCTTCAGTTTCTCTCAGAGCTGAACATGACATGTTTAAATAAATGTACTAATAATGCCATTATTGTACCTTTGGGGGTGATGCTGCCTGCCCAAGCCAGGGCCAATGCACGCCATCCGAGCTCATTACAGGCTCTCGTGTCTGAGACCCACACAGATGCCCTAAATGAACCCTTTGAATGGTAAAGGTCAATTTGTTTCATGAACTCATTAGTTCATTGATTTAATAATCAGGTACACATATTCACAGATAATATGTCTAGTTGTTCTAATTTTGTGTCCACTCTTTGTGTTTTAGCTGGGTCCCCTTTTCCTGTACTCTGGAGATGACTGCAGAGTCACCCCTGGGCCACCAGTTCTCATTAGGAAGAAAGTACTGCATCCGCAGAGGCTGATGATGGTCACATGGGTAAAGCAGAGCACGACCGACCTGTTTACACGTCATGAGACTGGTGCTGTGCTCACCAGAAGACATTCTCAAAACCGGTCTGCACAGGGAAACTTGGTTAAACCACCTTTAAGGCCTTGATTAGAGACACTAAAAGCAAAAGCCATTGTTCCTGTCTTTCCAAGGTCAAAAAATACAACATTCAAGTTAAGAAAAGAAAACTACAATTTTCAAAAGTGAGCAATCTGTGGTCACGGTCACTGTTATTCTTCAGGCCTCCCAACCCCTCCAGTCTTCTTTGTACCATGATTAACTCATACATTTTTAATTCAGTATGGATTTTTATTATCTCAAATGGACATAAGATTTTTTTTGAAATTATGGGTAGACATATTAATTCAACACTCCAACTTAATATTTTCATTGAACAACAATTTCATCAATTAAGTAAATGAATAATAAATATTTGAAGACATTAGTAGGCACAGAGAATTCTTATAGGTTATTTTACAGTAATTTCTGTGTTATCAAATGCCATAATAGTAATATCAGGCTGTGTGGTAGACTGAATTCCAACATAGAAAATGAAGCGTGGTGATAACTTTTCTTTGTGCTGTTTCTATTGATTCAAAATTCTTTTTTCAAATTTCCTTTATTTACTGTATATTTGGAAAATTCACAGCACTGTGCATGGTGATGGAACTAAGGAGAATATCAGCAATGCCAAAATAATGATATAAAATTAAATTGGGATATATCCCCAAACATCCTCATTTTGTATACAAATTTGAGAATTGTCTACTTTAGAATATTCTATGGGACTGGCTTCCCTTCCTTCCAAGAACGTGTAAAGACATTTTCCCTAAATGAAACATTTGTGCTTTGATTACTATCTGCCCTTTTTGTAATTTCTGATTTATCTAGAATATTTTCTTTTAAAAAAGAACCATAACATAATAATCTATTCAATTATAAGGCAAATTAAGCAAAACTAAATAATCAATCAGCTGCCAAAGAGAACACTACTTTTCCCCTTAAAATTGATTATATGAGTTCAACTATATTTAGTATTCAGCAGAAACTTCAAATTAATATTGATAAGATATTATTGGTTATAGAATAAACATAAAGGGATCCACAGTTTCTGTTTTTACCTACATCACCTTAAGATAACCTGATGTATCCCTTATAAAATATAAAATACTGCCTAAATGGATGGGAGAAATCAATGTATTTTTTAACTTGAGCAAGAGAACACCTGATAATGAAAAGTAATTATTGAGAAGTTAGCTTTTGGGGAACATCTAGGAATGGCAGGGCTGCTGAGAATGCGTCATTCCCGGTCTTGAGGACGAGGACCAGGGGACGAGCAAGTTTAAGTGGAATGAGTTCAGGCTTCATTGTTGTTAACCAAGGCCTATTGTTCGTAGATTTGGAGAGATTTTCCAGCTGGTCACATAAGTGTCTGAGTCCTGGGGGTCAGCCGATGTCCGTTCTTCTTTGTTTCAGCTTGTCAGAAACTGTGATGAAATTTACTATTGTCTTGGCAAGGACGACATTGTGAAGCTCTGTAACCTAAGGCGCGGGCACACATGAGGCAGAGATCTCGGGGTAAGGTACGAGGATGGGCATCACCGGGCACATCTTCAGAAACGGACTGTTGTCTTCATGAGCACGTTGGCGGCCTGCATGAACGTAACACTCGCTCGGCCACATTCAGACTATTCTCTCAATCTCTCACTTTATATATAAAAAACATCAAAATTGATTACTTTATTGTTATAATTTTTAAACTTTTTTTATTTCTGTCAACTTAATTTACTGGATTCATAGAGTAATATACTAAAATACTGAACTTATTTCAATAGTATGTACAATTATCTCTATAAGTCTGGAAGTTGTAGTTTGGTTAAAATTGTATATTTTTCTGTAAACAAGTAAAACTTAGAAAGTACATAAATTAGAAGCTAAACTGGAGTGAGCGTTGGAATGCAAAAGATATGAAATCAAAGCCTTTTTTCCTAAATGTGAACAGTAATACCCACCCCTAAAATTGTATGAATATTAAACTATGATATCATGTTAATACTTCAAAATAATTGCTTGTTTGATAATGATAGCTAATTATAATTTATGGATTTTAACTTATTTATTCCCCATAAGAGCCTTACTTAACAATTAAATAGTTAAGAAAATTTAAAACTGAGATCAGAAAAAACAAATTTCTCAAGTCCATTTTGTAAGCCTTGGAGTTACACCGTTTATCTCTAGGTTATACTGGGTTATAATATGTAATCTACTTTCCTTGTGTATATATTTTACTACCTTTATTTATTTTTTTATTGTTAAGAGTATTTTGAAGTACAGCTGATATACAATATTATACTGGTTTCAAGTATACATCACAGTGGTTAATAGTTACTCTCATTGTTGAATCCTCACCCATAGTGCAGTGACTATCTGTCAGCACAGAGGATATTAGAACACTGACTATGTTCTCCATGTCGCACTTCTATCCCCGTGACCAACTTATATTATGATTGAGAATTTTGTGTTTCACATGCATGACTGCCAGTAGTTTTGAAAAATCAGGCTCCTGCTCAAACGCCTATGTGTGATCTTCCAAGCCAGCCATAGACAATTACAAGGCTCCACCTGGCAGGCCCCCCTGGGAAAAGCTGCCACCCTCACATCAGCATGGCACAAAGAAACATCCAGTCACTTCTCTGTGTCTATAAGTCTACTGCTTTTTAAATTTTATTTTGTTTTTAGATTCTACATGTAAGTGAAATTACATGGTATAAGTTGTTAATGGCTCTAGCTCATTTTGTAGTTTTAACATTACCTGTGCATTAGGCTTAAAGACAAGTGCCTCAGTATTCCTTGAGGATTCAGAAAAAAAATCAACTATAAAACATTTTAAACATATTAAAAGTTTAAAACATGAATATTTAACAATTATTAATCTGTAGAGTTTAATGAGTACATACATTTGAATTTTAAGGCTATAAAGATTTGCTATATGGTAGAATATCATTCATGTTTACATTATGTATGTAATGATTATTTTAGAAAAATAAAACTTGCTGTGTAAAGACAATTTCTAAAAAACTGATGGGCAGTAGGAGGAATCTGGAAATATGGATAATGTCTTGAACTCTGCTAGAAATATCAGTAGCTATGTCATTTTTCTTTTGTGGATAATAATGTAATATAGTTTTAAACATTTTTCACTCTCTGTACCTCATTAAAATAATTTTTCTTTGAGTTCATGGATGATGAGAATTTTCAATTTGGTCTTTGTTTTTAATGATGCTGGCAAATAATAGGAATTTGAATATTTTGCATGTGGTGTGAAGTCTTGGCAAAGTGATAAATATGAATAAACTATATTAACATTCATAAATGATGAGGATAATAGTTTAAAATCAAATCCAGACATTTCATAGGTCCAGGCCTAATCAGCCCTGCACTCCACCACCCCCCTCCCGCCTTCTTCGACTTCCTTGGTCACACCGTGTGTCTTCTCTCCCAGAGTCACACAGAGGTCACTCCTCCCTCAGCGCCAGGATGTCTGGGGGCACCTGCTCTTTCCCACACTCCTGTGTGCTCACCCCTCACTTCTTTCCCATCTCTGCTCACAAAAGTGTTTTTGGTGATGCCTCATCTAGTATTTCTTTTACTTTTATTGCAGTATGAATATCTACCATTAGCTCTTACCTCCTAAAAGCTTTCTAAGTGCACAGTGCAGTAATGATCATTACAGGCAGAACACTGTACAGCAGGTCTGTAGAAATAACTCACTTTGCCTAACTGAAACTTTATACCCATTAAATAGCAAGCACCCATTTCCCCCTCCTCCAGCTCCTGGCAATCATCAGTGTGTTCCCGGCTTGTATGAGACTAACTCTTCTGGTACGTTATGTAACTGGACTCACATATTTGTCCTGTGACTGGCTTCCTTCACTTTGCTTAATATCCGCCACTTTGCTTAATATTCATCTGTGTTACTGCCAATTATAGGATATCATTTCTTTTAAAGGCTGATTAATATTTCATTGTGTGTATGTGACACATTTTCTTTATTCATTTAGCCAACAGTAGATATTTAGGTCATTTCCACTTCTTGGCTATTGTGAATAATGGCACAGTAAACATGGGGGTGCAGATATCATTACGTGATCCCAATATTTACATTTAATATAAAATGATTTCTGAAACAGCCTCATAACCTACTTCTTTGTATTATATTTGCATTTTTGACAGTCATTAATATACCATTTACCAAACATTTTATTTTTCTATTTAGTCTATTCATCCATTTGCACTTCAAATAGAGTGCAATGTTTACTTTTTGATATGCTATCAATAATTAGAACCAGACACAAAGAAGGTAGCCATAGATATTTGTTCAATAAAGCATATGAGTGAACAATTAGATTTAAGTATATCAAAAATTTTAGCATTTTTATTTCCCAGACATTTTATCTTTGAAATATTTTATATCAGTGTTTAGCACTAAATTACATTCTCTTAGCTTACTATTAATTATATATGTCATCATGTAAGATATATTTAACATGAATTTTGCCATATTTATGTAAATGAATGCATGACTTGGTATCAGTTTCACACACAATTTTGACAATTTTTTAAATATGTTTCCTAATGCTTCTTAATTAGCACAGCTGTTTCATACTTTGGGATTCTAATACCATTTTGAGATAGCATGGAACCTTAAAATCTTCACAATTTATTTAGAGCCCATGGTGTCAAGAAGCTCTCATGGGCAGTGAACCAGAGTCAAGAAACTTTAATAAATACTTTGTGGCAATGGCCACAGTTTCCCTCTGCATCCGCTTGGGATGTTTATAATAACGTGGTGACTATGTGTCAGTTTAGGCTGTATTGGATCAAAATTAATATCATTGCTTCATTTTTTATCATATCAGAGTCCCTTTTATATGTGGATATGAGAGCATTGTTCCATATAGTTCCTTTAAGTCCTGAAACAAAATTGTTACATTTGTATGCCAGCCTCAGAATGGAGACACAACCCCCTGGTACTAGGAAGGAAACACAAGCAGATCTGAGTTGTGCTTCACCTGCAGGCTGAAGATGTGAACAGAGAATCAGTGCAACGCCCTCTACATGTGACTTATTTTTGAGGCTGCACCACCAGGTGGGGTGTGATTGGAGACCAGAGTATAGGGGTAGACGTGGCTTTGAAACTAAGGGGGTTCCAAATGCTGATTAGACCCATGGACCAGGCCATGGTGTTTGTTTCTGGTGATGGCTGAGGTGGCCATGGAGGCATGTGAGTGAGTGGGAAGCAGAATAAATCAATGAAAGCTCATTCTATAAAAATCATTAAAGGGAGAAGAACCAAGACGGTGGCATGAGTAGAGCAGCAGAAATCTCCTCCCAAAACCATATATATTTTTGAAAATACAACAAATACAACTATTCCTAAAAGAGAGACCAGAAGACACAGGACAACAGCCAGACTACATCCACACCTGCGAGAACCCAGTGCCTCTCAAAGGGGGTAAGATACAAGCTGCGGCCTGGGGGGACCTGAACGTCCCTCACCCCAGCTCCCGGTAGAAGGAGAGGAGTCAGAGCGGGAGGGAGAGGGAGCCCAGGACTGCTAAACACCCAGCCATAGCCATCCGCACCAGAGCGCAGACACACAGTGCATGTGTGGGGTGCTGGAAACTAGGGAAACAGGACAGTAGGACCTGTGAGCAGGTCCCCACAGTGGGCGCACCCCAGACAAATAAAAGTGAGTGCTTCTTGAAAGTCTTAAAAGGACAGGGACCCAACTGCCCGTTGGAAGCATCCTGGGACACCTAGTCCAGCAGCTGAGAATCCCAGGGAACTCCAGATGCCCTAATCCCCAGGGGAGCAGCACAGCTCAGAGGCTCCTCACGGCTATAAACAGCCTTCCACCCATTACCCCATGATGTGTCTCCACCATATTGGAGAAGCAGACTGAGGCTGGCATGCCCTCAGAACCTGCAGAGCTCCACAGTGGCTGGGCAAGAATTAGAAACCCCATCTGTATGCTGTGACCAAGCACAAGCCACTAGGTGTCACTGTTGTCCCAGGAGAGGAAAGCCACAAACCAGCAAGAAGGGACTTTCTCTTAGCCAACACACATGCCAGCTCCCCACAAATACCTCTATAGCCATGAAAAGGCAGAAGAATTTGATACAGACCAAGATCACAGAGGCAAACCCTGAGAAGGAGATAGACCTAACCAATCTTGCAGAAAAAGAATTAAAAATAAAGCTCATAACCATGCTGATGGAGCTGCAGAGAAATATGCAAGAGCTAAGGGATGATGTCTGGAAAGAGATAACAGAAATGAAACAATCTCTGGAAGGATTTATAAGAAGAATGGATAAGATGCAAGAGGCCATTGATGAAATAGAAACAAGAGAACAGGAACACATAGAAGCTGATGCAGAGAGAAGTAAAAGGATCTCCAGGAATGAAACAGTATTAAGAGAACTGTGTGACCAATCCAAAAGGAACAATACCCTCATTATAGGGGTACCAGAAGAAGAAAAGAGAGAAAAAGTGTCTTTGAAGAAATAATTGCTGAAAACTTCCCCAAAGTGGGGAAGGAAATAATTGATCACACCATGGAAGTGCACAGAACCCCCAACAGAAGGGACCCAAGGAGGACAACACTAAGACACATAATAATTAAAATGACAAAGATCAAGGACAAAGACAGAGTTTTAAAGGTAGCTGGAGAGAGGAAAAAGGTCACCTACAAAGGAAAACCCACCAGGCTATCATCAGACTTCTCAACAGAAACATTACAGGCCAAAAGAGAATGGCATTATATATTTAATGCAATGAAACAGAAGAGCCTTGAACCAAGAAAACTGTATCCAGCACTATTATCATTAAATATGAAGGAGGGATTAAACAATTCCCAGACAAGCTTAAGTTGAGGGAATTTGCCTCCCACAAACCATCTCTACAGGGTATTTCAGAGGGACTGCTCTAGATGGGAGCACTCCTAAGACTAAACAGATGTCATCAGAGAAAATAATATCACAGCAAAGAAAACAGACCAACCATATACTAACTAATGGCAAAAAATAAAATCAACTACCCACAAAAGCAGTTAAAGGAAACACAGAAGAGCACAGAGTAAAACACCCAACAGATAAAGAATGGAGGATGAGGAATAAGAAGGGAGAAAAATAAAGAATCACCAGACAGTGTTTAAAATAGCTCAATAAGCGAGTTAAGTTAGATAGTAAGATACTAAAGAAGATAACCTTGAACCTTTGGTAACCACGAATCTAAAGCCTGCAATGGCAATAAGTACATGTCTTTCAATAATCACCCTAAATGTAAATGGACTGAATGCACCAATCAAAAGACACAGAGTAATAGAATGGATAAAAAATCTAGACCCATCTATATGCTGCTTACAAGAGACTCACCTCAAACCCAAAGACATGCACAGACTAAAAGCCAAGGGATGGAAAAAGATATTTCATGCAAACAACAGGGAGAAAAAAGCAGGTGTTGCAGTACTAGTATCAGACAAAATAGACCTCATAACAAAGAAAGTAACAAAAGATAAAGAAGGAGATTACATAATGATAAAGGACTCAGTCCAACAAGAGGATCTAACCATTATAAATATATATGCACCCAACACAGGAGCACCAGCATATGTGAAACAAATACTAACAGAATTAAAGGAGGAAAGAGAATGCAATGCATTCATTTTAGGAGACTTCAACACACCACCCACTCCAAAGGATAGATCCACCAGACAGAAAATAAATAAGGACAAAGAGGCAGTGAACAACACACTAGAACAGATGAACCTAGTAGACATCTATAGAACTCTACATCCAAAAGTCACTATTTACAATAGCCAAGAAATGGAAGCAACCTAAGTGTCCATCATTAGATGAATGGATAAAGAAGATGTGGTAAATATACACAATGGAATATTATTCAGCCATAAGAAGAAAACAAATCCTACCATTTGCAACAACATGGATGGAGCTAGAGGGTATAAATAAGCCAGGTGGAGAAAGACAAACACCAAATGATTTCACTCACATGTAGAGTATAGGAACAAAGGAAGTCTGAAGGAACAAAATGGCAATAGAATCACAGAACCCAAGAATGGACTAACAGTTACCAAAGGGAAAGGGACTGGGAATAATGGGAGGGAAGGGAGGAATAAGGGTGGGGAAAAAGAAAGGGGGTATTACGATTAAAATGTATAATGTGGGGCTGTCATGGGGAGGGCTGTGCAACACAGAGAAGACAAGTAGTGATTCTACCGCATCTTACTACACTGATGGACAGTGACTATAATGGGGTTTGTGGGGAGGACTTGGTTAAGGGGGAACCCTAGTAAACCTAATGTTCTACATGTAATTGTAGATTAATGACAACAAAATTAAAAAAATCATTTAAGGGACATCAAGACAAATACTCCTGTGTACCCAGCTTTAGCGCAGACAGTAATACACAAGCTCCCCATGGAAGCTTCACCCAAAGACACAAAAAATACCCTACAACTCAATAGCAAAACAGCATGTTTAATAAAATATGGACAAATAACTGAACTGACATTTTTCTATAGAAGATATACAAATAGTCAAGAATTTTATGAAAAGTTGCTTAATAACATTTATCATTAGGCAGTTGCAGATCACAGCTACAATGATTTATTACCTCACAACTACTGTGATGGCTATATGAAAAATTCAAAGATTATAAGTGTTGCTGTAGATGTGGATAAAATTGTACCTTTTACAATGTTGATGGGGATATAAATTGGTTCAGCCATTATAAAAAACATTATGGAATTTCCAATTGAACTAGAACTACAATATGATCTGGCAATCCTACTCTGGACATATATCTAAAGAAAATTAAATAACTACCATGAAAATATGCTATAACCAAATGCTTATTCCAGCATTATTTATAATCTCCCAGGCATAGCAACAGCTTAAGTGTGCATCCACAGGTGAATGGATATGGTTGCTTATAGAGTGGATGCCCTGGCACACACACACACACACACACACACACACACACACACACACACATAATTTATGATATTGTATTTTGTCAATGACTTGACCCTTTCTTTGTATCTGTGGTAGTTCTTGAGAAAGCTTATATGGTTTGATAGAAGTATAACAGCTCCTGCTTTTTTGTTTTCCATTTGCATGGAGCTTATTTTCCTATCTCCTCACTTTCAGTCTGTGTGTGTACTTAATGCTGAAATAACTGTCATGCAGACAACATATAGTTGGGTATTTCTTAATCCATTCATCCACACCAAGTGTTTTGATAGAGTTTAATCAGTATATTTTATGCGATTATTGATAAGAAATGACAGCAATTTTGCTTATTGTTTTTGATCTGATTTACAGTTGTTTCCTTTTTATTATCTTTTACACAAATATGTATAGTGTTTTTATTCATAATGGTCAAACCTGGAAGCCACAAATATGCCCTTCTGGAGGTGAAGGCATAAATAAACTTTGGCATATCCAGACAAGAGAATATTACTCAGCAATAAAAATTAATGAACCTTCAAGCTATTAATAGGCAAGGAAGAAACTTAAATGCATATCACTATATGAATGAAGCCAATTTGGAAAGGCTACATAGTGTGTGATTTCAATAACATGGCATTCTGGAAAAAAATTACTGAGACAGTAAATGGTTCAGTTGTTGCAAGGGTTTAATAGGTCAGGGAGGGCTAAATAGGTACTGGATACATGTCATAATACATTTGTCAAATCTATGGAATGTGCAACAATCGATGGTGAGCTATGGACTTAAGGCGATAGCAGTGTGTTGGTATAGGTTCATTTACTGTAACAAATGTACAGTCTGGTGCAGGGTAAAGATAGTACAAGGGACTGTGTGGAGGCAAAGGCATGGTGGTTTCTGTATCTTCAGTTTTGCTGTGTACCTAAAACTGTTCTAACAACAAGTATATTAAAAAATGAAACCTAATAAGATAAAAATAATATAAACTATAATTAATGTTATACTTTACAATGCAACAATACATCAACTGAAGGTGAAGAGCGTATAGATTGTCAGTGTGCATTATTTAGGTATTTTGCTAAAATTACGATTTGGTGAATGAAAAGAAACATTTATGGGAAAGATGTTGAGTAGCTTACAACTCTGTATCAAGAACTGGCAAGCAAAGTCTTAAAAAAATGACAAACATCAAAACTTTCAGAAATCCATTTGTAATGACTGGAAAGAAATACTTCAGAAGTGAGGCAATAAACTTATCGTCTCTGACACGCACATCGCCTTTGTGCATTGAAAGAAGGTTGGAGATATTGTGACCCTGCTTCTTCAGTGAAATAAATTCAAGGAGCTAATTTCAACGATACTCACACTTACGATATATCATACAAACAAGTATTTTTTGGATTATTTATAAGTATGGTGATTCTTTAGGATGCAAATGTCTGGGTCATACCTCTGGTGAGCCCTGAGGAGCAGGGGATCTCAGCCTTCAAGAAAGTCAGCTTCCCTCCAACTCCTGATTACTAAGGATTCTATGTCCACACCACTTGAGATCAATTAAATATGTAAAGTGTTTTTAACAATAAAATTAGCAAATGTTTTAATATGTGTGTGACACATCCAAAGATAACTTAGAAAATTTTTTCCAAGTTGCTGAAGATCGAAGACATTTTCAAGTTCATGTCTAATTAGGCAAGTGTGTATGTTACAGAAAGTCCATTAAGTTATGTAACTCCTAATAAAATTATATTTTCTGAAGGATTTGGATTTTATTTACAGCAGGAAGAAAAATCATATTCAGTTTAAATTAACTAAAAATATTTTAAAAACCAACAATTGAAAAATTGCTACTAATTTAATGAAACATAAGTAACAATTAAGAGTGTATTTTTAAAATTAAGTACAAGAAAAAGAAATCATGGCACATATTGAGACTCTTATCTCACCAAATATGCTAGAATCAGATTCTTCCACAGAGAATTTAGTCAGTATTGTTAGTAGCGAGGTCCAAAACATAATGATACATCCCGTGTTCATGAGTTAGGGTGTTCATAAGGGCTGCTATCGAGGGGACAGCAGCATGCAAAGGGAGTGTGACTTTATTCCATCTCTGTAGTCCACAGTCGTACACCAGGAGATGTCTGGCTTTTTCACTAGCCCTTCCAGGGAGTTAAAAGGACTATGAGTGGCCTTTATAATGCCCACCTTCTCCAACTCCTGTAGAATTTCTCCAATTTCCTCATGCCCCCAGATCATTTATACTGCTTAGTAATTGTCACCTGCCAAGGTACAGGCAGAACTACAAGTGGGTGCTTCACATGTTCCCTCACAACTGCCTTCACTACATGTACCATCAGTTTGAACTCACCTGCAGTGGTCTGTAACCACAGGCCCTGCAGGATATCCAGCCACAAAATATGTCCAGGGATGGGAGAAATGTACACAGTTTACTCCTTTGGGGGGCAAACGCCCTATCCCAAATGGGATTTGGGCTTTCTTCACTCTAATTGCCTCACCCCCATAGCCATATATCACAGCAGGGGTCCTGGAAAACACTCAGGGTTGCCATTAATCAGAGAACATTCAGCTCCTGTGTCCACCAGCACCAGGACATCTTGTACATTCACAGGGGACCAATAAATTGTTAATTCTACAAGTGGCCTTTGATCCCCACAACGTCTTCCAAGGTGGGGGATTTAACCCCCCACTCAGTTGAACCTCAATGTCCAGTATTCCTCCTGTGGGGGTGAGAGCCCAAGGGAATCCTGAGTCCTATTCCCCAGGAAGTTTTGCAGGAACACAGGCCCAACATGGGACTCTGCCTCCAGCTTCTGTGCCCTGGACCTCAGTGACTGGAACTGCTGCTCTGGCTTTAATTGGTGCCACAGTTCTAACAAGATGCTGTTGGGCTGCCCATCAGTTTTCTTTCACTACCATGGCCTTTATCAAATCAACCCACATCTAGGTCCTCGAGACCTTCATGGGTTTCTTTGCACCTCTCCTTTCAGTGGTAGCCCGTACTTCCTTCTGTGCTCTTATTGTTTCAACCTCCCTCAGATCTGCTAAAGTACAAGTAGCCTCACTTTACATTACTTTAACCTATGTGGGGGTCAAGAATAGTCACTAGGGACCCAAACAGGGATGGGGGAGCTGTATGCAGCACCAGATTTCTCATTCCTATGGTGAACAACTCCTCATCAGGGCCCTGGAGGCCCAATTTATAGATGACATTTTTTATGCTGTACTCCTGAAACACCTGCTGGATCTCTGCATATGTTTTCCAGCTAGTGGGTAAGTATGGTAAATCACCCTGATTAGGCCAAACTTCCCTAATGGTGTCGTCAGCCAATCCTGAAGTGCATGATTCCCTAGGGTGTGATAGGCACGTTCCAACCACTGCTGGAGGGAAATGTGAGTCCTCCAGGAAGTCAGTCCACCCATTTCAGAACCCAACATAACAATTTCTCCACCTCCATATTACAAAGTTGCAAAAGCCATGTAGATTGAGGTTCTGATGGCTTCTGCTGAAATGGATGCTCATGTCCACCAGCTTATCCTGCATATACAGGGGGAGTATATGGAGTGCTCCACAACCTGGGGAGGAGGCGGCTCCTCCCCCTGAGGATCCCATGGTTGTTGTGTTTTCATTTTCTTAATTACGACTTGGCAGGCCTTTAATACCTGTGAGGCTCTTTACTCTGGCGGTGGCCTTGACAACAGATTGGCTCTTGGCCTCACCCCCTCATCCTCTCCCAGCATCTCCTCTACCATCCCCAGGGCTGGAGGCACCTCTCTCTCCTCCCTGTACCCATGGCCTCCTACAGCATGGATCCTCCATCTGCCTCTTCCTTTGCTGCTAACATATATTCCAGAAGCATGATCTGTCTTCTCAATAACTGCCTCTCTTTCTTAAAGTCATCCTGTAGGTCACTGCCCAGCTCCTCCAAGGAATGCTGAAGTGTGTGTCTATCCTGCCGAAGTCTCTCGCTTTCCTCAATAACCCTCTCTCTCACCTCAGTAACACTTTCCAATATCTTGAGAAATAAACATCCCACAATCCCAGCTGCCACATGGCCACTCAGGGCCCCTAAGCAGTCTTCTATCTCACGGAGGACTAACTCCATAGCTTCTACTATCTCCACCCTTCTCCAGTTCTGGGGAAGACCCCACCCCTCTAAAGGTGCTTTACCCTTGACCAATTACCACTACAGGCTCCCCAGCTGGAAGCCCCATGGATAAGGGGGCTCCTGTGTGAATCATCACCCCCAGCCCCATCATCCACATGGGGGTATCTGAGTATCTCCCACCCTCCCTAGGAGCAGCCTGCCTAGTGATATATATTTAAATATAAATGAGACATGACAATGAAATATATTCACACATGAATTAAGAAATCTTACCCTCAACAATTATTCATGTGAAATTGAGCAGTAGTGCATTTTACAAGGAAACATTTGTGCAAGTAACAGAAATGTACAAATAAATGATATAAAAAAACATGACAGAGTCCTCAGCTATGCAATACTGAAATTAGGAGGATAGTTGAAGGCATTGATGAGCATCACCAAGGTTCAGAATTTTTGAGGATTATTGGGTTTGGTACACATGAGATTTGTAACCTTTATTGTATTTTTGCTTCTGTGCAGAAATGTATATACAGAACCATAGCAAACCTGAAGTGCCCTTGTACCAGTTTCAAGGTGGAGCTACGTGAGCATTGTTCCCAAATGCTGGACCTTTCCTAGGTAGGGATTCGAAAGAAAGGCTCACACTGTGGGGTTCAACTCTGAGATGTAGGAAGGGTAAACTCTTCTTTAGCCAGCAAAATGCTGCTCTAGCCTTTGGAAATGAAGAAAATAAAACTGTTTCAATTTTCAGATGATTAATTTTTATGTCACATGTACTGAGAAAACTGTGTTATATAGTCCATGAAATACCTTGTTCTCTCTGGGTAAAATCCAACACTAGTTCTTGATACACCCCAGTCCACTCTACAGCCACTGATTCCTTTTTCTTGCAGTGAAGAAAGTATGGATGCATCAAGCATGAGCTTCACTTTTGCATCCAAAGCCCATGGAGAGAACAAATCTATAAAACCAAGTCACTGTGGAAGACTGGCGGTTTTGGAGTCACACCACTTCCATTGAGTGAAACAACCCTTCAGTTTCCAGGAACCCGTGGGAAGCTGGCTTCCAGGGTTTAGCCCTGGCTTCAGTGCTCTCTCCTCATTGTGTCTTAAATCACTTGGTTACATTCCAGCCCGTTTTGCTACTTACTCCAGCATTTGTACAGGAGTGAGAGCAAAAAGAGCAATGTAGTCAGTAGACTTTTCTGACCCAAACCGCTTGGTATTATCTTCCAGGTCAGCAGTACCTTGGTACTTATATATAAAGTACGAATTTCCCCAAATGATGTTCTTCCTCAAAATCATCCCAAAAGTTTTCCAAAACTATTTTACAATATGGCCCAGGACTGTAGTGATTCTAAGGAATATTTATACATTATGTAAATATGATTTTGAGCAAGAAAAGCTTATATAGCAAGCTTGTAACTCACTATCACATAGTTGGACAAGAAAGAAATATAAAGCAATGAACACTAGAAAATTAATATGTTTAAGAATGTAATGAAATATAATCTAAACTTCTATCAAGTTGACTTACTTTTAAGAACTTTTTTATTCTGGAGAGTGACTGCTTGGGCACTCAGTATTTGTTGAACATTCTGCCTAGAGCAATGTTTATCTCCCTGTTCTGCAGACTGTAGATGACAGGGTTTATGAATTGGGGCACTGTGGTATAGAACATGGCTGTCAGCAGATTTTTAAGAGATGCTTTATTTGCAATGGGACCTAAAACTGCAATGAATCCAGAAATGATAAATATAAGAATAATTAGCAACTGTGGGGTACAGGTGGACAAGGCTTTGTTGTGGGCTTCTGCTGAATGGATCTTAAGCACAGTTGAAAATATATTAATGTACGACATAAACAGACAAGTAAAACATACCAAGATAATGCAAGTACTTAATACAAGCATCACAGATTCAGAAAACTGAACCTCTGAAGATGATATTCTCATAACTTGAGGTACATCACAAAAATATTGGTTGATCACATTGGACTTGGTGAAGGGAAGTCTGAACATGTTCCCAGTGTGGATGGCAGAAAAGACCAGCCCACTGCCCCACGAGCCCACTACTGCCTGTGAGCACACCCAGGGGGTGATGGTGAGCCCATAGTGCAGAGGGTGACAAATGGCAACATAGCGGTCATAGGACATGACCAGAAGGTTAGCCATCTCTGTGGATGCAAAGAAAATATATAGGAAAATCTGAGCAGCACATTCTTTCAGTGAGATGGACTTACTGCCTGTTAGGGAATTCACAATCAGTTTGAGAACACTGACTGAGATGCAGCAAAGGTCTATGAAGGATAAGTTACTTATAAAAAAATACATTGGAGAGTGAAGGTGTGGGTCTGCCATAATGGCGGTAATAGTCAGAAGGTTTCCAGCCAGAGCTCCTAGATAAATCAATAGGAACATTAGGCCTTGCAAAATGCGAAGTTCCCAAGAGCTTGAAACATCCATGAGGAGGAATTCTGTAAAGATGGTGAGGTTTCCCATGTTGGATGATATGCTGTAGTTATCATGGGGTTAAATAAATAAGTGGTTAAATAAAGTGGTAAGGGTCTAAATGGAAATACTCCACATATCCACAAATAAAATGCAGTCATAGGCATCATTGTAGGGCTTTTTAGCAGGAATATGAATACAGGAAATGAATATAAAGTGAGCATTTGAAATATATGAATATACTTACATTTATATTTATAAATTACATATTTAGAACTAATTTATAGTAAATAATAAATGTATAATCTATAAATAGAGTGAATGCAATAATTACAGTTATTTATTTTTCCTCCTATGTTAAAATACCATTAGTAGTTTCAGTAGACATACACTTAGAAACAAGAACAATTCAAATAAAATCAATTCTTCAAGACACTTCAATTACTGAGTCACATTTACACTTTCTTTGAAAAGTCCTAATTCTACCTGGACACATCCAGTGACATATTTACAATTTCATTCTAAATTAAAACTGCTTTTCCAAGTAATGCTTGGTTATAGGG
This sequence comes from Manis javanica, assembly GCF_040802235.1. NCBI lineage: Eukaryota > Metazoa > Chordata > Mammalia > Pholidota > Manidae > Manis > Manis javanica. The sequence continues at coordinate 42,827,963 of NC_133169.1, read as the reverse complement.
TCTCTGTATCAGCTCTCTGGGTTGGAACACCACATTCTGTCCAAAATACACACTCTCGTGTACTAGGGCACTAGGATGAATTCTGATGTCCCCTGTTTTGTGTCCAGCTGCTCTAGAAAGTGTTTACTTAACAAACTGAATGAATGACTCTTAGCTTTTTCAGAACTATGTTACTACACTGGATATCTCAACTTTTCTTTCAATATTCTAAGGAGTATCTTAGTTTGTGGTTTGGCTTCCATGAATTTCCATGGTAAACCTGTTCTGCCTGTGAATTTCTGTGTTCTGTTTGAAATAAAGTTCAAGAGATGACATCCATGGTGCCTACATACTTCATTTTGTAGGAAATTTTATGATATAAATTTTTGACCCAACCTGGGAATCACACATTTTCAGACACCATTTTTCAAAATCAAAACAAATCACCTAAAATAAAACTAGAAAAATTTATGAGCTATGAGCATATATTTATCATGTGAAACAGAAATGACCAAATATGATAATGATCTAGAGACATATTAAAGTTATTTCAGTGACTTATTAATTACTAAACTTAATGAAACATGTAAATTTACACTTACCAAAAATACCCAAGATGTGAGATGGTTTCTTCTCCGTAGCATGAATATTGCCTTTGGAAATATACAGATATTGAAAATATTTATGATCCTGTCTCTTCAGTAAGTAAAATTCAATGAGATACTAAGGCTTATAAATCAAAACAATTCTGCTTCTGCATTATTTATAAGTATGGTGATTCTTTAGGAAGCAGTTATCTGGCTGATCCCTCTCGGGAGCCCTGGGGAACATTTAGCCTCCCAGGATATCAGCTTTCCTCAAACTCCTAATTACTAAGGATTCTTTGGCCACACTTCCTGAGATTAATTAAATTTATAATAGTGTTTCTGAGCAATAAGGTTAGCAAATTTTTTAAGTGTTAGTATGAATTAACAAAGAAAACCCAGAAATTAAGAAGTAAGATTCTTGACTTACTCTTTATCAAACAGACAATAACTCATTCCACCTTAGGGATTGGGCAGGCAGTCTTGTTTGATATGCTCCCAGACCAAAGAAAAGCACTTGAAAAGGTTTCTTGGATGCTGGCGAGCCAACAAAGTTTTAAGTTCACGTCTCATTGCAAAAGCAGTTTAAATACAAGAAAGGAAGTTCATAAAATCATGTAACTCCTAATTAAATTATATTTTTTTACAATTTTTGGATTTAAAGTATGGCATTAATAAGCATTTAATTCATTTAAAGTAACCTAAAATATTCTTAAAAATGAACAATTAGCCAATTGCTTCTGTTAGGCTGGAAAATAGATATGAGCGGGCTGGAGAGAGAATAAGGCCACAAAGCCTACTAAAAGGGACTCAGAAGTTAACCAGTTAAAACTGGAAACCAACAAAGACTCAGAGTTAATGAGTTAATCAGTTAAAGCTCAAAAGGCCAGGAGCAACTTGGATGGGAATGTTTGACTATTCCCCAGTTAAAAGAAAGTATCTCAGCATAGTGCATGTCTTTACTGTGTTAATCATGCAGGATCAATTTATTTTTTAACCTTACCTGTATACTGTTCTTCCTCCTTCAGCCCTAATCAAGTAATTTGCAACCTGGAAAACTAATTTAGCAAGCAGGCACAGCATTAAACAACATAGTAAAAGGCAGGAAGGATTCCATTTTAAGGATAAGATTGCATTTTAAAACTCAGGAATTTGGAAGTAAGATTCTTGACTTACTCTTTATCAAACAGACAATAACTCAGCCCACCTTAGGGATTGGGCAGGCGGTCTTGTCTGATATGCTCCCAGACCAAGGGCCAGTATTTCAGGGAGAAATCAGAGCAGTAAATTTCTTCTGTTAAGTTAATTTTAAATATTCAGAGACCACTTAACAAGTCTGTACCCACAGCTCTTTGTCACATTCCTGAAGAGTTCTTAAATGGAGGGAACCCCCAACCTATCAGTGCACACCTCTCTCTGAGGTTGTTCACACTTTCTAAGTGTATAGCCTTAAACTTTCTCTCTCCAAACCTTCAGGGTGCCTCTCCTCACTGAGGTCTCTTTTTCTCTCTTTAAGTAACTTTAAATAAAACTTTTACTTTGCTTCACTACTGTGTCTCTACCCTTCAATTCTTTGTTGTGGTGGGGACAAGAACTGAGGAAAATACACAATGTTCCCCCCTCACACTTCCGTTTTAAAGAAAAACAGGAAACATTTAAAAATGGGTTTTTAAAAGGAAACTAGTACAAGAAAAATAAATTATATCACATAATGAGACTCTTAACTTCATCAAATATGCTTGGAATGGATCCTAACACATGGAATGTGGCTTATAATGTTATTATACCTCAGATACTAAGTACAGAAGGAGTTATAGGGAAGAATCCAATTTGCCAATATTTTGAAGGTTCTAAATAGCAACTGTCTTCCAGGGAAAAGCATTGTGGAAAGAGGAATCTGCAAGGAAATGAAAGGTCAAATATTGAAGTCTCTACTTTACTGCTCTAATGTTGACATAGAGAAAAGTTCACAAGAAATCCTGCAAAGCTTACTGAGTAGTGTTAAGAACTCAAATCCATGGTAGCAGGAACCCTCTCACATAGTACAGGATGTTTTTTGCTTTACTAGAGTGGGGATCCCTCCCGAAGGTTTTCAGAGTGTGAGCTATTTTTTCCCATTTTTTCTTGCTTCATGAGATATAACTGAAATGTGTGCCTCTTAAAGGTATACAGCATAATCGTTTGACTTACCTATATTGTTAAATGATTGCTGCATATATTATAAGTGGTAAAATATCTTATATAAATACAATGAAAAGAAAGGGAGAAAGAAAAAAAGACTTTCTCTTTGTGATGAGAGCTCTTACAATCTACTCTCATTTCAAATGTAACATACAGCAGTGTAGTCATCATGTCATACATTATTCCTAATAATTTTTCTTAGAGGTTTTTACCTTTGAATATCTTCCACTAATTCCCCTTTCTTCAACTCTCCACACTAACATGTGTGTGTGTGGTTTCCATATGTAAGTGAAATCATGCAGCATTTCTCTTTCTCTGACTTATTTCACTTAATAACCTCAAGATCCATCCATGTTTTCAGAAAGAGCAGGGTTTGCTACATTTTTTGTGGCTGAATAAGATTCCATTGTTATTTATACCACAATTTCTTTATCCATTTGTCTATTAATGGACACTTTGGTTTCTTCCATATCTTGATGTTAACTCTGGGGGAAAAATGTGTTCCCAGACTGGGGTAAATAAACATTTAAAATTAAAATAAATCAAAAGGATAAACAAATGGGAAAAACCCGTTTATTGCTTACAAGAAGTCACTACTCCTGCATGCCTGTGTCTCTTTATGTCCTGGCTGGAAAGAAGTAAAAAAACTTCTCCAGTCCAGGTGCACATTCTTCCCCAACCCTTGTAAGAACCTACTGATATGGAGATGGACTACTTCACTCCACCCCTTGTAAACAACTATTGATGTGGAGAAGGTTAAGGCCAGGTGCAAGATTCTGGAAATAGTGCAATTTTACCCATACTTGGACATTTGTAAGTAATGGTGTTATGAATAGACAGGGACAGATACCTTTTCAAGTTAGTGTTTTCTTTCCTATGCACATATTCCCAGACATGTATCGCGCCTGCTTCCCGTGGGTCGAGTCAACGCGATCACAAGAGACCTGGTTCAGTTTCAATCAGCTTTAATTTCTTCTCACAGGCGGTGTTACAGAAAGATTGCAGCTTGCACGCAGGCGAGTATGAGTTAGAGCTCTTTTAGTTTCTCTCTAGCTTATTCCTCTCGTCTCTGCAGGCTGGCTCGCTAGCTTCTGGTTCTGTTGGCTTCTCTTTTTTTCCTACTACTAACTCCGCTATATATATATGTTTCCTAGACCAATCAAAGGGGAGAGCATGCGTGACCTTTAACTCTATTGGCAACAGGGCGGAAATCATGCAGTGTGCACGAGCACGGAACTACTTATAAGGTCTGGGAGGGGGATTCTCCTACTCTGGGCAGAGCGGATGTGTGGGATGTGCCATTACCGGATGTGAGTGCCATCTTAGAAGGGCTGGGGCCTGACCTCGGCCGCGGCTTGGACCTGTACATCTCCCCCTTTTCTCTTAAACTAAAATGAAAAGAGGTGGGGTGTAAAGGGACTCTGCCTGTCTTAGGTCGTCAGAGGTCCTTTTGCATTCTTACCCATCATTGGGTGACAGACATCTAATGGTCTGCTCCCTGTCTTAGGTCGATATGCATGGCCTTTGATCTTACCCATCACTGGCTACAAGTCCAGCATCTCCAACCATTTTCTGGGGGAGGCACCCTCTTCTATGGTGGCCATGGCCTGAAGCAACACTCTCTTGTCACGCTGCTGCCTGAGCTGCATCGAGCATATCGTTCTGCCAAGCAGGAGCCCCAAAACCGTCAGTATTACTAGGGTTGCTGTTTCTGACCAGGCCTTTACTAAATTAAATGCTGTATTAGCTAACTCTGCTATAGTTATAGTCTGTACTACATTGGAGCTAACATTCATTATTTCTAGCCTTAGCTGTGTGGTAAGTTCTTCAAGCTCACTAAACCAATTTGTAGCTAATAGTTGTCCTAAGTGTCTACACAGGTTGGCTGCTTGGGAAAGGTTATTAAAGGGGATGCTAGAAACGCAAAGTCCCGTATAGGAATGGATGCACCCGAGGTGCCAGGTTAGTGCTAATAAGTCTGTTTGTTCTTGCAAAAAGTCCACTCATTGGTTCACTAGGACGATGCCATTCTTCAAGTGTGTGTTCTGCATCAGGGCTGTCACAGTGTCCTTTGACAGACTATTCAATATCTCGGCTGTAGGGATGGAGATAGTCAGGGCTGCAGTGGCTGCGGCTGCGGCGGCTACTGAAGCTGCTACTGCAATAGCGATGGCTTGCTGAAACTCCAGTCTCTCCGATACCTAAGTAGTACCAGGATGTTTGCTTCTTGCTCCCTCACTGGCATAGGGATGTATTTTGGAACACGCATTACCAGCATTATTGGGTACTTGTCCACGTCCCAGCATTCTGTCAGGAAGCATTTACTCTGGTTGCAGTTGAAGTTTTCCGTCTGAGACGCTCTCGTTGGTAATGAGAGGGAGTGGTACTGGCCATGCTTTCACCATTCCCCATAATTCCCTCATCTCTTCCATGGTTTGTGATGTGATTCCCGTCAGGATCAGGATCAGCCCGGCTCCGTTCTCTGATTTCATGGCTCTCGAGCTTTCATGTCAGCCGTTCAGGTACCCAGATGGGGTTTTTCTGGTCCTGTGGAAAAACACAAACAGAGCCTCAGGTCCAGATTAGTACTGGATCCGGGCCTTTCCATTTCCCTTCAAATACATCTTTCCATAGGATTTTTGGTAAATCTTTTAGCTGATTCTGCTGTGTATGGCATTCGGCAGCATTGCGGCCACTTTTGTCCAATATTAAGAAATTTTTTATGAATAAAATAATATTTAGTTTGTCTTTTGTGGATCTGAAGTCTTCCCCTATTCCCCATTTTTGTTTATATAATGCATTCTTGAGGGTGAGGTGTGTGCGTTCCACCATACCCTGTCCTTGAGGGTTGTAGAGGATTCCTGTGGTGTGGGTGATATTCAGTGTTTTTAAGAAGTTGAGGAATGGTTTGGATGTATATGCTGGCCCATTTTCAATTTTTAATTGTTTGGGTTTTCCCCAGGCTGAGAATGCCTGGAGGCAGTGAGAGATGACATCTCTAGATTTTTCTCCTGTATGGCAAGAGGCAAAAATGATGCCTGACCAGGTGTCTACAGACACATGGACATATTTCATCTTTCCAAATTCTGGGATATGAGTGACATCCATTTGCCAAATGTGGTTGGGGAGTAATCACTTTGGATTAACTCCTTCTGTGATGGGGGGAGAAGTGTTACCTGTTTTCATTTTCAATGGGGTTCCATTTGCTCTCAGGAGCGCCCTTAAAGGCTCCTCTGCTCTGACTCTAGACAATTCAGAGCCCATTTTTTTACAGGGAGATTGGTAAATTTTAAATGGGTAAGGGGTATTCTTGTCGCTATTCCGCAAACTTTTATTGCATCCGTCGCTATCCCGCGAACTTTTATTGCTTCATCACTACCTTGCGAACTTTCACCGGCGTCCTTTCATTCCATACATGACTTAGCAGTACAACAAAGAACACTATGACAATCAGACCAGACAGGAACACCCACCACAGCTGCTCACTCTCGCCTTTTCTAACCCTACTTTCGTTTTGCTCGTTGGTCCACTCACCCTCCTCCTCTCCCGCAGCTTCTCTGGCGATCTTTCTGAATGGAGTCCCCTGGAGCCGTTGCAGGGCAAGAAGCTCTACGTCATCCGCAGTCGCCAGTTCTGCCGGGTGGTTGTGTCTCGCAAAGAAAGCTCTGACTTACGCGCGGAGCTCGGAGAGGTTCCCGGGTTTCAGCACCAGCTATCACGCCCACTTCCTGTGGGTCGAGTCCACTCGATCACAGGAGACCTGGTTTGGTTTCAATCAGCTTTAATTTCTTCTCACAGGCGGTGTTACAGAAAGATTGCAGCTTGCACGCAGACGAGTATGAGTTAGAGCTCTTTTAGTTTCTCTCTCTGCAGGCTGGCTCACTAGCTTCTGGTTCTGCTGGCTTCTCTTTTTTTCCTACTACTAACTACCGCTATATATATGTTTCCTAGACCAATCAAAGGGGAGAGCATGCGTGACCTTTAACTCTATTGGCAACAGGGCAGAAATCATGCAGTGTGCACGAGCACGGAACTACTTATAAGGTCTGGGAGGGGGATTCTCCTACTAGGCAGAGCAGATGCGTGGGATGTGCCATTACCGGATGTGAGCGCCATCTTAGAAGGGCTGGGGTCTGACCTCGGCCGGGACTCGGACCTCTACAGACATGGAATTGCTAAATTGTATGATATGTCCTTTTTATTTTTTTTTGAGCATTCTCCAATTCTGTTTTCCATAGTGGATACAGTGATTTATAATAACACTAGGAGTGCAAAATGTTCCCTTTCTTCACATCCATGCCAATATTTGTCCCTTGACTTTTTGGTATGTAGTTCTGATTTGCATCTCTCCAACTGTTAGTGCTACATAGTATCTTTTATGTACCTTTTGCTCACTTTTCTATCTTCTTAGGAAAATTGCCTATTTATGTAATTTTTCCATTCCTTTGTTGGATTATTTTTTCTGAGCTGTATTTGCAGTGAAGCTTTTTACTTTGATGAATTCCCACTTTTTTGTTTTCTTTTATGAGTCCCACAGTGACAGGTCATCCATTTAAGTATTTACTGCATTTTGAGTTAATTTCTGTGAGTGCCATAGGCAAGACACCAGTAACCTGTGTGCACAGACATAGGGTCATGGCGAGGCCATAGTGCAGAGGGTGCAAATGACAACAGAGCGGTCATAGGGTATGAACACCAGAAGCAAGAACTCTGGATCCAAAGAAGGTAAACGGGAAGGTCTAATCAGCATATGCTTTGAAAAAACTCAATTCACTGCCCATCAGAGAATTCATGATGGATTTGGGATCATACACTGAGATGTAACCAAAGCTTAGCTGGGACAAATTGCCTGTAAGGAACACTGGGAGTTGAAGAGAGGGGCCATCAAGTCTGCAGCCAGGACTCCTCCGTAAATCAGTAAGAACAACAGGCCTTGAAAGACTTGGAGCTCCTGGCAGCTTGAGCTATTCGTCAGGAAAATTCTGTGCAGATTTTGAAGTTGTCCAGGTCTCTCTGTGGAGTCAAAGGATGAACTAAGAAAGTGATCCTACAAACCAAAATGGAAAGTGCAAACTATGCTCCTGTGGAATGAAATGTCTGCTGGATATAATTTACTGCATTGATTTACTCTCACAAAGGCACACTGATGTACAGACCAATAGCACTATCCTTCAGTCCTCTTGTTGAATGTGTTCCAGAGAATCCTTTATCATAGACATATTTTTATGCAAACCCACAAGAAGAAATGTGCAACAAGTTTCTCTGAATTGCTTGTTCATCTCTTTCTGGAGGGCATTGCTGTGCTTGGATATCTGACAAGCCTCAGGGAAACTACTAATAGCAGGCTCTTGAAAACCTGCAGTCATTCAGTGCCTTGTTTTCCATAGAAAGTCTGTCCAATCCACTGAGATGAATTAGATTGACAGTAGGTATTTTGAAGATAGACTTTACATAGGGATTTTTAAACTTTAAGGAAAGGGATTTAAATAGGTAAAACTTTGGAAAGAACAAGATCCCACAAATAGCTTCTGGATAAGTGGTGGGATAATAACATTCTAAAATTACTTCCTTGCCCAAACTTTGCACTAGGAAGACAGATTTTGGGTTCACTGGATCATGCCAACTATGCCAGATGTAGCTCTGGGGGTAAAGGTTTTCCTGGTCTGGGGCAAATCACCTATGAAAGTTGAAAGCAAAATAAGTCATGAGAAAGGTTAAATTGGGAGTAACCATATTTTATTGCTCACAGCATGCTCACATTCACTGGCTAGTACTGCCTCCCTCTGTCTCTGCCACAGCTCATGCTCTGCCCACACAGTGCCCCCTCTACTTCCTGCCCTCCCCTTCAGGAAGGAGGAGCTCCACTGGCATGTCCTGGGTGAGTGGCAGAGACCAGGCCCATTATGTACTAGGAATGGATGGGAGAAGAGAATGGCCACTATTTCTCCACCCCTTGGCCCAGAAACTGTGGGAAGCTGCCCTGGCAAACACCTTTGATAGGTAAATGGACTAAAGTCAGGTGGGAGATTCTGTAAATTCTGTAATTTTCCCCACATCTCCTCATGCTCTTTTCAATATTATTAGTTTTTTGGTAAGAATATTTAACATAAGATCTACCTTCATAGCAATATTTAAATAAACAATATTGATAGCTATATAATATTGCTTCATAATGGATCCCCAGAATTACTCATTTTCTTGGCTGAAAGTTTATCCACTTTGACCATAACATGCCCATTTTCCTCTTTCCTCAGTCACTTGGAACCACCATTTTACTCTCTACTTCAATGAGTTTGACTATTTTAGATTTGTCATAAAATTCAGAATCCACACATGTCTGTGTCTGGCTTACTTCATGTAACATAAGGACTCCGGGGTGTACCCATGTTATTGAAACTGGAAGGTATTCCTACATTTTAAATGTAGAACAATATTTTCATAAAATTTTCTGTATACACAATAAGGACACAATTCTTGATTTTTTTCCCCCAGTGTTTGCTATATCCAAATTCTGTGACCAGGAATTTCAAAGCACAATTAGGTTAGAGTGCCAGGTCCTGTTGAAAATCCACATAATGGCTTTATCATCAGTTCAGTGAATATGACAACACCAGGCTCATGGGCATGCCCCCCAGGGCCCCACACCACAGCCCCATTCCCGTGACCATGAGGACATGCCCCTCAAGTGTCATGTCACATCACCTCTGACACTGCCCAGAACACACATGTTCACAGCTCGGTACAATGGAGGCTTTTTGTACAAACAAAGCATCATGAGGAGCACAGGTAGTCACGGCAGAAGTGGCCTGTGAGGCAGATCAGGACGTGCAGTGTCAGCAGCATGTGGAGCCGTGAGTGAGCACAGCACACGGTGGCCTGCAGCCCCATCATCTCGTGTAGGAGCCTCCTTGGGCAGCAGGCTGTTGTCGTGAGGAAGAGGATTTAATAACATGGAGAACTGGTGAACCACTGTGTTGTACATTTGAAACCAATATGAGATTGTTTATCAGTGATACTTTAATTTAAAAAAGAAAGTAAACTGCTAGTGGAAAGGAGACTACCCTCCACACTCCCACCCCTGCCATTTCTCATGGCATGAGCCTGGAAGGGATAGAAGGACTTCATTAGTATGTAGTAAAGATAAAATGGAATCTCTCAGTCTTATAGTCTAAATGTCAAGAGCCAGGTCTTCATACCTGGGCCCCTCTGTGCACACTGACATTCTGGGAACAGATGGACGTGCTTCACTGGCCATGAACTGGTACAGCACTAAGGGCACCCCAAGTCTAGGAAATATATAGGGCAATATTATTTTCTATATTGTAGAATCATTCTGACTCATGGAAGATCTAAATGTACTCGTGACAGTGGGTTTTGTCTATAAAAAACACCACCAATGCAATACTTTTCAAAACTATTTTACTAAATAGAAATTATATTATTATTATCCTCTTATGCTAACTTTTCAGGTAGCAATTCTAGATCACTTTGAAATGTCCTTATTAATATTGTTAAATACATTTTGTTAGTCACTACCCAAAACATACCACAGTAGTTGAGTTCCCCTGATATCTCTGTGTTATTTCCACCTGTCTGAAGAACATTCTGCAATGTCAGCTCTGTAAATGCTCCTAAGTGGCTAAAATACTATAATAATTTTAAGATACATCCCAATTACTTAAATGGTAAAATCTGAAAATGATATATCTTGGAACTAAGGAGGGACTCTTTCTAAAATAATGAAATACATTCAATTTGACTTAAATTGTGCAATTCCAAGGACTTTTCCCAGGGTTACTTTTATGTCCTGGTTTCTAAGGCTGTAGATAATGGGATTCAGTGATGGAGGCACCACTGTGTAAAAGACAGACAGACTGACATCTAGGTCTGACCTCACCTCAGAGGCTGGCTTCAGGTAGGCCAAGGTACCTGTTGAAACAAACACAGTCACAACCACCAGGTGAGGGAGGCAGGTGGAGAGGGCTTTGGACCTGCCCTCCAGGGAGGAGATCCTTGAGACAGCAGAGAAGATGTGCACGTAGGAATATAAAATAAAGAGGAAACAAGCTAGTGAGATGCTTACACCAAGTGCAGTCACTGATGCTTCATTTATATACATTTTGGTTTCTGAAATCAAAATAATCTGAGGGATATCACAGAAGAAATGATGGATTCTATTGGAACTAAAAGTTGTGGAAAAAGTCGCGGCAGTGTGCATGGCTCCATAGACCCCCACAGTGACGTATGATGCCACCACCATCCGCCCACAGGCCCCCTTGTTCATGATGGTCTCATAGTGCAGCGGGAGGCAGACGGCCATGTAGCGGTCATAGGACATCACTGTGAGGATGGCCAATTCAGCAGAAGCGAAAGTCATAAAGAAAAACACTTGGGAAACACATGCAAAGAAAGATATTTGATTCTGTTTCATCAGGGAGTTGAGAACAAATTTGGGAACAGTGACAGAGATGTAGCAGAGATCTATGAACGACAGGTTCTTCAGGAAGAAGTACATGGGTGTGTGAAGCTGAGAGTCCCAAGTAATGAGCGTGATGATGAGTCCGTTTCCTAACAGGGCTGCCAGGTAAGCCACGAGAAACAGGACACCCTGCAGGGTCTGCATTGCCGGGTCCTCAGAGAATCCCAGGAGAAGGAACTCAGTGACGCCTGTGTGGTTGAACATCTCATCCAGTGGCGGTGTCCCCAGGATTAACTGTGTTCTGAAATGAAAATCATCTGGATAAAGGAAAATAATATCTAACTGTGCTAAAGGGTGTATTAATTATCTTATCGGTGGTCATTATTTCATAATATTTGTATACTTATATACATAATGCATATGTATATCTATATAAGTTGTACACATTAAACATATATTTTATTTGAGAATGTCAAAAAATAGGAAATTAAAATAAAGGGAATAATTTCAATAAAATATTAAAATGATAAGGTTGTAATTTTAGCAGTGTCATCAACTTTAGTGGTTCCAAGCTTCAGAGATACACTGATTTTCTATTATAGTGATGGGCACTTAAATGTTTAAGAAGTGACTGGCATAGCTGGATGGGATGTCCATTTAATGTTTGCTGAACCCAGTGGTGCTATTATCACCATTATGGCTGCAATAAGTCACCAGTGTGCCATATATAACACTGAGTTAGGAAGGAATGCACCAAATTTCTCTCAAAGCTGTTACAGGAAACCGTCTCATAGCATCAATGAGTTCTGAAGAAAACCCAACTGCAAACAAAGACCAAGGTGTTTCTGGAAACTTATTTTAACATTCTCATTAGGTGCATAGATATTTAATATTGCTTCTTGGTTTTATTTGTTATCTTTAAGCACGAGTCAGCCTTGAGTACATTATGGTCACTGAAATAATGCAGACACAAAATGAGAACTGCTGTATGATTGCACTTATACGGGGTGCCTGGAACATGTCATGTAGACAGAGACTAACTGGCCGTGCGAAGGGCCAGGGGATGAGGGCCTTGGAGCTGTTGCTTCTTGGATGTGGAGTTTCGGTTTTGCAGAAAGAGACAGTTCCAGAGATGGGTGTGAGGATGGTGGCCCAAGTGTGTGACTATAGTTGTCACCACTTGACTGTATACTTAACAGTGGATAAGATGGAAAATTTGTTACCTGTGTTTTAACACAGTTAAAAATAATTTAACATTGATGGGCCAAAGTTTTCTAACACTTAGAAAGGATTCCTGTGATGTGAATGTTTGAAGGTAAATGTTAGTCTTATTGTAAAGTCACAGCAGAAAAAAACATGCCAAATGTTCAGCATTTCTCAGATATTTTGTTGAAACACTTCTGATTTGTGCAGATGGTAATAAATTAATTTAATCCATTTCTGAATTTTAGCCAGCTCATTTTGGGGAAAAAGGGGGAATTCTTTATAAGTTTATAATGAGGACTGTGAGGTTCTTACAATACAGGAGAAAGGACGGATGAGGGATCAGAAAGATTCCTGCTTTCAGCCTGAGTCTGCCATGCAGGGGGTGGGCTACCTGTGGTGTTGGCTCGACATTATGGGTGAGTCATCTGATGACAGCTACCAGGACATTACATGAGGAGCCCGTGGAAGGTTATTAAGAGGAATAGGCATATTGTTTATACAGTGTTTGGAATGAGGTAAACATCAATGTCTATAAGCAGCTACTAAATGAGTGAAAAAAAATAGGTATTTATTATTAGATATTTATTTATTATCAATTTATTATTAGACATTGATATTAGGCATTTAGTGTTTACTGTGCATCAGGTAAAGTTAAATGTAGTGGTTACAAGCAGAGCTCCCACATTTTTGCATGCATCCCTTATTGTTGTTCATTACTCGTTATAGATATTTCAAGTTATTTAACCCTCTGTGCCTAAATCATCAATTTGATGCAGGACTGTTTCGGGTACTAAATTAGTTAATACATATTTAGAAGTCTCTGAAGCACTTTACTAATAAAATGACTTTGGAAAAGGTGATGGTCATCACCACTAATGAATTGTTGAAGATGTTGAAGTTGTTATTTCTTAATAATTTTAGTCTGCACGGTGAACAAGAGAGTAAGGTGCCAATACTACTGTCATTTCACAACTGAGGAAAGTAAGACACAGACAGGTTGATTGCTCTCCCACCTCCAGCCCCAGTGCAAAGGGTCAGCACAAGTAACATGGCAGAGATGAGACAGGAAGGTTTTTCACTGACTTCTATGACCCCTGTTCTCAGAAAAGACACATAGGCAGATCTTGGCAGGCTGGAGGCAATAGATGTAGTTTAGAAAACAATGAAAGATAAGTTTAATTTTAACCCAACATGAATGTTAAAAGACAGAAAATGAGATCCAGGCCATTCGAGTGGTGCAAACAACTTCGTCTCCTAGATCCTGCCAGCCTCGCAGATGGAAAGGCATTTATATGTGCGTGCGGCTGGGACACTTACTCACTGGTGCATAAAGGGCAGGCAAAGAGAACATTGTCTCAATTAGAGCATCTTTAAATCTTCCAATTCTGTTTTCTAATAAGAATTAGTTTCGCATCACAGACTACTTGTGTTTACACTTTCAGAATATATTATTCCCAGATTATTTGTATACTTCACTCTGGGTCTAAATGACGGAATCCTCCACCTCTAATTAGAGCTTTTTCCAATGAATAAGAAGTTTTCTGAATTCAATAGGAAGAATGGCAAAACTTCTAACTCAAAATTCCAGCACTCGACAAAAATTACATTTCCTCCGCCTCTGGCCATGGCCTTAAATACCAGTGCCTATTATTCAAAGACAATGTTCCTGACTTTTGCTCAGTGTCTCTGTCTTAATTATCTAAGATATAATACAGCAATTTCTTCCTCATCTTTAACTGGTTTTATAAAGTCCAAACAAATAGCAAAGGATTCATCCATGAAATGGAGCCCATGAAGAAAGTGCTGGAAACATTTCTGATAAGGCCTGAGGACATTTATAGATTTCCAAATCCCATCTGAGCCTGGACTGCATGTGTATATGAATCAGCAAATGTAACTCAGTCTCCTAGTCTGATGAATCAGCACCAACTGCCCTGTGGCTTAGAAAACTGTACTGGGTCTGGGGTCCAGACCATGACGGTCCCGTCATGCAGAATTTGCCAAAGATCATGGGCAGGCTCACTCTCAGGTCAGCCGCTCCCAGTCTGTGTGGTCTACGGGGGTTGGAAGCTCCCTGATCCGAAGCATCTGAGTGCTGAGATGTGAAATGCTGTTGCCTTTTTCCTGGGTCCTGCACTCCACTCCTCTTGGTGGCAGAAGGAATACTGAGGCATCTGTACATAAAACCACTGGGTTTTAGTTGCCACACCGCAATTGTGTATGTCAAATCAATTTCAGAGCTAAAACATCACAACTGCTCACTGTCTGACAAAGATGAAGAATATTCTGGTAATGGGGATGGTGCTGTAAAACACACATAAGAAAATCCCTCAGATGTGGATACATTTGGCAGATAAATTCTTTTATAACAGATTTCTAGGACAGCGAGATATTTCTCTCCAAATCTATTTTAAAGAGAGCCTTGGAAAAAGAAATAATCACAGAGAAACCCTTTTCCCTGTATTATAATTTTGATAAATGCTTCTAATCATTTTTTAATCTTGACTGGCAAGAGCTCATGAGTCATTGTCCTTTCTGGCTCACAGAACCATCTGTAGGGTTACTTTATATGTTATCAGAATATACTTTGAATATATAACATTCATTTAAAACGTTCATTATCTTTCTCGTAAGTTGAATGCAATATATTGACAGAATTAATTCTCAAAAATGAAATTGGAAGATGGTTTTAAGAATACATAGACAAAGGTACAAAAACTACAGGTTCCTGCAGGAAGTAAGAGGTGTTTTGATTTTTAACTTTGTGATCTTTTGTTATATTTTGGAACTCATCGGGACAGAAAAAAATACTACTTACTGTATTTCTGTGTACGTTTTGACAAATGGCTTTATCCATACCACATTCTTAAGTCTACTTTCTTATTCATGTATATATGAGTGTGCCTTAGCATGCCTGCATGTGTATGCGTGTGTATCTGCTTTTACTTATGCTCACAACTATCTTGTTTTTGATTCTGGGATTTTTCTCTTTTAACTGTATCTGAGACAAAAGAAATTGAAATTTTCAACGAAACCCATCATTTTAGAGTAAATATAGGTTTTGAACCAGGGTCTACATATCTACATATCAGATGAAAGGATCACACCTAACCATTCAATTGGAGAATATGTTAGAAAAATAATCCTTTTTATAGACAATGAGTATTTTATCCTATCCAAAAGTGCTAAATAAAGGTTACTTACATTTTTATCATGCATTGATCTCTGAGAATCTTTGCTATAAAAGAGACAGTTTCCTTATTACAGCAATTTTATGTGTGACTTGAACTCTCCAATCTTCAGAGATTCTCTTCATCCAGGAAGATTTGTTCCAATCTATTGTAACAGGAAATAGTATTAGGCTTGTATCTCACCTGGAACTGGGGGATCTCAGTAATCCTCTCACTGAGAGATCACTTCCTGGCACCCTCAGAAAAGGCACATGGTTGCAGCTCTGAGGCTCTGGGGTCTCCCCTGAGTCCTTCCAGGAACTCCCAGGAGAGGAGGAGGGGGGAGCAGACCAGGAGGGGCAGCTGCCAGTCAGGGACCTGGGGATCAGACCAGGGAATAAACCCACAGGTCTGCTTCAGGGAAAAGCATTTCTTTTGTGACGCTGGTTGGTGAAAAAAGACCAGCTTAGCAAAGCAGTTCAGCATTAAGCTAGGAACCCCCCGAGAGAATTAAAATGCCTAGTGCTGATCTACCAAATTAATTTTCTGAGGACCATAAATGCAAAACCTTTTCTATAAGCCATTATAAAAAAGTTGTTGTCTAGAAAAAGAAATTCTTTAATTAAAAGTTAAATATTAGGTCTTTACAATTTCTCTCTATCTTACACAACATATATCCATTGAGCTAATTTCTGCCTTCATTGTGCATGTTTCTTTGGTTTTATAGTAAAAATTATATTACCTAGGGTTTTTAAAAGATTACTTATTTATATTCCAAACAGATATTAATATTTTAAATTGGGATCTAGTGCTAGTTATGGGAACTGATTTTAAAAATCTGAGAGAATTGGCATATGTTTTCTGCAAGGTTAATTAATTTGATGAAATAATTATTTCCTCCTGCTGGAATAGATGTGCTTATTATTACTTTACATGTTATCTTTTGTTATTATTTTTTTGTTTAACATGATGAAAAACGAGTAGTAATTGCAAATATGTAATGAGTAGGAAATGCTTATAAAACTGCCAGAATCAGGACTCTGGATTAAAGATGGTGGCGTGAGAGGAGAGACAGAGGCTTCCTCCTAAAACTGGATACAATTAGAAAATATAGATGGTGCAACTAATCCTGAGGGAGCAACAGGAAAGAGGACAGCACCAGACTGCACACACCTGGAGAAAAGAGAAGACCTCACCGAATGGGGTAACCTACCAGAGCTGTGGCCAGGTGGGACCCAACCCCTTCCCCCACCCAGCTCTCTGGTGGGAGGAAGAGAAACGGAGCAGGAAGGGAGTGGAAGCCTGGGACTGCTGAATACCTAGCTCTGGAGATCTGCTCTGGGAGCACAAACCTGCATTTCATGAAGGTTTCATGATACTCGCATGACTACTGGGTTGAAAAGTTAATACAGGCAGAACTCCTGGGGAGACTGAGATTCCAGCTGCTTGTGGAAAGCAGGGATCCATATCCAGCTGCTCTGGGACAAAAGCTTATACCTGTGTGCCCGGCCCACTGGTTCAGGGAGTGGAGACTGGCATAGCAGCCAGAAAGTGGGGAACAGCTCTTTCCTCCCGCCAGGTACAAATACCACTCCCCTGGGACCCCGACATTGCCTCAGGGGCTGAGCAGCTCCAGAGTAGAGATTCTGGACACGAGAGGGCACCATACACAAATATGAAATGCCAAAGAAACCTGGACCAGAGTAAAATTAATATAACTATGGAGAAAGATTTAAATGATATGGACCTTATGAATTTTCCTGAAAGGGACTTCAATATAAAAATAATCAACATGCTAATGGGGGTACAGAAATATATCCAAGAACACAGGAATGAATTCAGGTCAGAGATACAATCACTGAAGAGCACAATGGAGGGTATTAAAAGCAGGTTGGATACAGTGGAGGAGAAGATAAATGAAATAGAAACTAGAGAAGAGGAATACAAAGAAGCTGACCAACAGAGAGAGAAAAAAGGATCTCTAAGAATGAAATAATATTGAGAGAATTGTGTGACAAATCCGAATGGAACACTATTCCCATTATAGGGGTACCAGAAGAAGAAGAGAGAGAGAAAGGGATAGAAAGTGTCTTTGAGGAGGTAGTTACTGAAAAGTTCCCCAGTCTGTGGAAGGAGATAGATAGTCTCTGAGGCTATGGAGATCCACAGATCTCTCAACACAAGGGACCCAAGGAAGACAACACCAAGACATATAGTAATAAAATTGGCAAAGATCAAGAATAAGGACAGACTGTTAAAAGCAGCCAGAGACAGAAATAAGATCACATACAAAGGAAAGCTCATCAGGCTAACATCAGACTTCTCAGCAGAAACCTTACAGGCCAGAAGGGAGTGGCATTATTTATTTAATGCCATGAAGCAGAAGGGCCTGGAACCAATATTACTTTATCCGGCAAGATTATCATTTAAATTTGAAGGAGGGATTAAACAATTTCCAGATAAGCAAAAGCCGAGAGAATTTACCTCCCACAGACCATCTCTACAGTTTATTTTGGAAGACTGCTATAGATGGAGGTGTTCCTAAGGTAGAATAGCTGTCACCAGAGGCAATAAAACCACAGTAAAGAAAGTAGAAAAGACAATTACTAAGCAAATGCAAAATTAAATTAACTATCCCCAAAGTCAATCAAGGGATGGACAAAAAGTATGGAATATACCTAATATATATAAAGAATGGAGGAGGAAGGAAAAGGAAGAGAAACAGAAAAGAACCTTTAGATTGTGTTTATAACAGCGTATTAAGTGAATTAAGTTAGACTCTTAGATAGTAAGGAAATTAACCTTGAACCTTTGGTAACCACAAGTCCAAAGTCTGCAATGGCAATAAGTACATACCTATCAATAATCATTCTAAATGTAAATGGACTGAATGCACCAATCAAAAGATATAGACTCACTGAATAGATAAAAAAACAAGACCAATCTATATGCTGCTTGCAAGAGACTCACTTTAAATCCAAAGACATACACAGACTAAAAGTGAAGGGATGGAAAGAGATATTTCATGCAACTAACAGAAAGAAAAAAGCAGGAGTTGCAAGACTTGTATCAGACAAAATAGACTTCAAAACACAGAAATTAACAAGAGACAAAAAAGGACATTACATAATGATAAATGGGTCAGTCCAACAAGAAGATATAACCATTATAAATATCTATGCTTCCAACACAGGAGCACCAACATATGTGAAACAAATCCTAACAGAATTAAAAGGGGAAATAGAATGCAATGCATTCATTCTAGGAGACTTTAACACTCCACTCTCTCTGAAGGGCAGATCAACCAGACAGAAGATAAGTAAGGAGACAGAGGCACTGAACAACATACTAGAACAGATGGACCTAACAGACATGTACAGAACTCTACACCCAAAAGGAACAGAATACACACTCTTCTCAAGTACACATGGAACATTTTAAAGAATAGATCATATACTAGGCCACAAAAAGAGCTTCAGTAAATTCAAAAATATTGAAATTGTACCAACCAGTTTATCGGATCACAAAGCTATGTAACTAGAAATAAATTATGCAAAGAAAATGAAAAATCCCACAAACACATGGAGGCTTCACAACATGCTCCTAAATAACCAATGGATCAATGACCAAATAAAAACAGATCAAGCAATATATGGAGACAATAGTAATTCAAAACCGCAAAATCTGTGGGACACAGCCAAAGCTGTGCTAAGAGGAAAGTTGCAGTACAGGCCTACGTCAAGAAAGAAGAACAATCCCATATAAGCAGTCTAAACTCACAATTAATGAAACTAGAAAAATAACAACAAGTAAGGCCCAAAGTCAGTAGAAGGAGGGAGAGGGACATAATTAAGGTTAGAGCAGAAATAAATGAAATCGAGAAGAATAAAACAATAGAAAGAATCAGAAAGCAAGAGCTGGTTCTTTGAGAAAATAAACAAAATAGATAAACCCCTAGCCAGATTTATCAAGAAAAAAAGAGTCTACTCACATAAACAGAATCAGAAATGAGAAAGGAAAAATCACTACGGACACCAAAGAAATACAAAGAATTATTAGAGAATACTATGAAAAATTATATGTTAACAAATTGGAGAACCTTGAAGAAATAGACAACTTTCTAGAAAAATACAACCTTCCAAGGCTGACCAAGGAAGAAACAGAAAATCTGAACAGACCAATTACCACCAATGAAATTGAACTGTTAATCAGAAACCTACCTAAGAAGAAAACTCCTGGACCAGATGGCTTCACTTATCAAAAACTTAGTGAAGACCTAATACCAGTCTCCTTAAAATTTTCCAAAAAAATAGAAGAGGAGGGAATACTTCCAACCTCATTCTATGAGGCCAGCATCACTCTAATAACAAATCAGGCAAAGACACCACAGAAAATGAAAATTATAGACCAATATCCATGATGAAAATAGGTGCAAAAATACTCAACAAAATATTAGCACACCAAATTAAAAAATACAGCAAAAAGATCATATATCATGACAAAGTTGGATTTATGCCAGAGATGCAAGGATGGTACAACATTCGAAAATCCACCAACATCATCCACCACCTCAACAAAAAGGACAGAAGCCACATAATCATCTCCATACATGCTGAAAAATCATTTGACAAAATTCAATATCCATTCATGATAAAAACTGTCACAAAATGGGTATAGAGGGCAAGTACCTCAACATAATAAAGGCCATATATGACAAGCCTACAGCCAACATTATACTAAACAGTGAGAAGCTGAAAGCTTTTCCTTTAAGATTCTGAACAAGACAAGGATGTCCACTCTCCCCACTTTTATTCAACATAGTACTGGAGGTCCTAGCCATGGCAATCAGACAACACAAAGAAATAAAAGGCATCCAGATTGGCAAGGAAGAAGTTAAACTGTCCCTTTTTGCAGATGACATGATATTGTACATAAAAATCCCTAAAGAATCCACTCCAAAACTACTAGATCTAATATCTGAATTCAACAAAGTTGCAGGATACAAAATTAATACACAGAAATCTGTAGCATTCCTATACGCTAACAATGAACTAGCAGAGAGAGAAATCAGGAAAACAATTCCATTTACAATTGTACCAAAAAGAATAAAATACCTAGGAATAAACCTACCCAAGGAAGTGAAAGACCTATACTCTGAAAACTACAAGACACTCATGAGAGAAATTAAAGAAGACACCAGTAAATGGAAACTCATCCCATGCTCATGGATAGGAAGAATTAATGTTGTCAAAATGGCCATCCTGCCTAAAGCAATCTATAGATTCAATGCATTTCCTATCAAAATACGAACAGCATTCTTCAATGAATTAGAGAAAATCATCCTAAAATTCATATGGAACCACAAAAGACCTTGAATAGCCAAAGCAATCCTGAGAAGGAAGAATAATCAGGGGGAATTATGCTCCCCAACTTCAAGCTCTACTACAAAGCCACAGTAATCAAGTCAATTTGGTACTGGCAGAAGAACAGACCCATAGACTAATGGAACAGACTAGAGAGCCCTGATTCAAACCCAGCCATATATGGTCAATTAATATATGATAAAGGAGCCATGGACATACAATGGGGAAACAACAGCCTCCTCAACAGCTGGTGTTGCAAAACTGGACAGCTACATGCAAGAGAATGAAACTGGATTATTGTTTAACCCCATACACAAAAGTAAACTCAAAATGGATTAAAGACTTGAATGTAAGTCATGAAACCATAAAACTCTTAGAAGACAGCATAGGCAAACATTTCCTGAATATAAGCATGAGAAGTTCTTCCTGGACACAGCTCCTCAAGTGAGGGGAAAAAAAGCAAAAATGAATTCATGGGACTACATCAAACTAAAAAGTTTTTATAAAGCAAACACATCATCAATAAAACAAAAAGGCATTCTACAGTATGGGAAAATATATTTGTGAATGACATATCGAAAAAGGGGTTAACACGCAAAATATATAAAAACCTTACCTGCCTCAACACCCAAAAAGCAAATAACCTGATTAACAAATGGGCAGAGGATATGAAGAGACGATTCTACAAAGAAGAAATTCAGATGGCCAACAGAAACATGAAAAGATGCTCCACATCACTAATCATCAGGGAAATGAAATTAAAATGACAATGAGATATCACCTCACACCAGTAAGGATGGCCAGCATCGAAAACACTAAGAACAACAAATGTTGGCAAGGATGCAGAGAAAGGGGAACCCTCCTACACTGCTGGTAGGAATGTAAGATAGTTCAACCATTGTGGAAAGCAATATGCAGTTTCCTCAAAAAACTAAAAATAGAAATACCATTTTACCCCAGAATCCCACTTCTTGGAATATACCCAGAGAATACAACTTCTCAGATTCAAAAAGACATATGCACTGCTATGTTCATTGCAGTACTTTTTATAATAGCCAAGATATGGAAGCAATCTAAGTGTCCTTCTGTAGATGAATGGATAAAGAAGATGTGGTACATGTATACAATGGAATACTATTCAGCTATAAGAAAGAAACAAATCCTACCATGTGCAATAACATGGATGGAGCTGGAGGACATTATGCTCAGTGAAATAAGCCAGGCAGAGAAAGACAAATGCCAAATGATTTCCCTCATTCGTTGAGTATAACAATGAAGCAAAACTGAAGGAACAAAATGGTAGCAGACTCAGAGACTCTAATAATGAACTAGTGGTTGCCAAAGGGGAGGGGTGTGGGAGGGGGGTAGGGAAGGAGAAGGGGACTGAGGGGTATTATGTTTAGTACACATGGTGTGGGGGATCACGGGGAGAACAGTGTAGCACAGAGAAGGGACATAGTGGATCTCTGGCAACTTGCTGTACTGATGGACACCGACTGCATTGGGGTGATTGGGGTGTGGGTGGGGACTTGATAATGTGGGTGAATGTAGTAACCACGTTGTTTTTTCATGTGTAATCTTCATAAAAGTGTATATCAATCATACCTTTATGAAAAATTTTTAAAAAACTGCCTGAATCACATAAAAAACATAAAATTAAACTCCAAAGAAAATTGTTCGAGGAGGGGATGCCCTGCTTAGATATCTAGAAGCAGCTATCCAAAGTTTGTAAAACTATGGGATGCACATTTAAAATATGTAATATTTACAAGGCTGAAATCATGGATAAAGTATTAGAAAGGACCCCTTCTTTCTATCAAAAGGAGATTCTCTTCTGTGAGAAATTCTCAAGTTGCTTGACATCTCTGTCCGCTGAGAGGAAGGTCAAGGGGCTGAGGGGAGAAATCATCAGGGAAATACTTGCTAACTTCCAGTCCCAGCCTTTCCCACAGGGCCTACTGGTTCCTGCTGTTCTGCGCCCAGCTCATGGACCCCAGAATTATCATAGAGTTCCTCAGGGCCTTGAGGCCCCAGGTAAAGAGCAGAGTCAAATTTTCAGGGCTCAGGGATCTGGAGTCCCCTCCAGATTTGACGGCTTTCACAGAAACTGATACCTGAAAACTTACAATTATAAGATAACATTTACGAGTCTCTTTCCTCTTCATACTTCATAACATTTTCACTAGGTTAATCATAAATTCCTTGAATAATTAAGGGAATTAAGAATTTCAACCCTTTGTTTCATGTTTTATCATTTTTTAAACATTATTTTGTGTAAAATATTGTTGTTTACTGAAATACTCCTCAAATTTGTGCAGTCAAAACAAGTTTTGCCTTGATGCAAAAAGAACAAATAACACATCCCAAAACAAACCACAGATATTTAGAAAATATTTCCAAGTAATACATACAATAAGAGACTATCTAAGATGTAAAGAAGAATAGATACATAATTCTCATCACACAATCACAAAAAAACTTAAAACATTGCCAAATCATATGGTAAAGGCCTGCCACACCTAAGTATTTATGCAGGGTAACCAGAAACTCCTGACTAGCAATGTTCTCCAGTAGTTTATTTTTCATAGGCTGATACTAGAAACAATACATATGTCTATCAACAGAAAATGAATAAATGAAGTGTGGTATGTCCTACATTCAATACCTACTTTGCAATAAATGAATAAACCATTGATTCAGAAAATCTAATGGATGACACTCAAAATTATTATGATCTGTGAGGAAGCCTAACAAAAACAATTACCTTCTTCATTTATGTATAACTAGAGAATTCAAACATATATATATAGTCAGAGAAAGCAGTTCAGGGTAGGGGTTTGGGAGACATGGAAAGCCAAATGAAGGGATGACCACAGGGCTCAAGGAAACTACTGGGGATAATGTTTGTGTTTATTTTGACTTGAAATAAAGATTTTGAAGGTCTGTACATTTGACTGTGCATATTATCAATTTGTACACTGGAAATATATGCAGCTTTTGCATATCAGTCATACTTTAATTAAACTGCTAAAATAAGACAACAAAAAAGCTAATGGAGTAGGTACTTTTGTTCCCTGGTTTTGGTGTCATATACAAAAAAATCATCTTCCATACCTTTATCAAGGAGCTCACTGCATATTTTTTTCCTAGGAGTTTAATGATTTCAGGTCTTACACTGAAATGTTGACATTATTTTGAGTTAATTTTGCACAGTGTGTAAGACAGCAACAAAGTTTAATTATTTTGTTGTGGCTGTCCAGTATTCCCAACCTCATTTATTCAGTATCCCATGTGTATATCTTAGATATATATTCTTGGCTCTTTTGTCATATATTAATCAACTATATGTGTGGGTTTATATCCAGGCTTTCTATTCCTTTCATTGATGTATATGTTTGCTTTTAGGAAAATACCACACTGTTTTGATTACTATGGGCTCACAGAATAGTTTGAACCCAGGGACCATCCAGGTTTGTTCTTTCTCAAGAATTCTATGGCAATATGGGTTCTTTTGTTCCATATAAATTTAAGGATTTTTTTGTTTGTCTTATTTCTGCAAAATATGCCATTGGAATTTCGATAGGGATTGCATTCAATCTGTAGATACTTTGTGCGGTATGGATATTTTAACAATACTACTTTTCCAATCTGTGAGCGTGGAGTATCTTGAAATTTATTTGTGTCTTTTTCAATTAATTACCTCAGTGTCTTTTAGTTTTTAATAAATACACAGGTCATTCTTCTCATGGTTAAAATTTATCAAAAAATTGTTATTTTTCTTCAGTTGTAAATGAGTTTGTTTTCTTAATTGCTCTTTCTGATAGTTATGATTATATAGTAACACAACTGATCTCTGTATGTCTATTCTGTATCTTGTGACTTAATTCATATTAACTCTAATAGAGTTTGGTGGAATCTTAAAGATTTCCCACATATAATGGAGTATGTGGTGAGGAATTTGTAATAGAGGGAACCTAGTAACCATAATGTTGCTCATGTAATTGTAGATTAATGATACCAAAAAAAAATGTACCTAAAAAAATTTCCCATATAAAGTAAAATGTCATGTACAAATAGTGACAGTTTTATTTCTTCCTTTCCACTTTGGATGTCTTTTATTTGCTTTTCTTCTGTGATTCCTGTGGATAGGACTTTCCATGTTACATGGAATAAAAATACCCTGTTTAGATATCCTTGTCTTATGCCTGATCTTAGAGAAAAATCTTTCAGCTTTTCTTTGCCATTGACAATGAAGTTAGCAGTAGGTTTTTCATAAATAGGACTGTAATTGTTGAGAATGTTTCTTGAATGTCCACTTTGTTGAGAGTTTTTATCATAAATTGATCTTGATTTTCTCAAAAGATGCTTTTTCTAGATGCTAAAAAAGCACTTGACAAAATTCAACATCCATTCATGAAAAAAACTGTCAACAAAATGGGTATAGAGGGCAAGTACCTCAACATAATAAAGGCCATATATGACAAACCCACCGCCAACATTATATTTAACAGAGAGAAGCTGAAAGCTTTTCCTTTAAGATGAGGAACAAGACAAAGATGCCCACTCTCCCCACTTTTATTCAACATAGCACTGGAGGTCCTAGCCACAGCAATCAGACAACACAAAGAAATAAAAGGCGTCCATATTAGCAAGGAAGAAGTCAAACTGTTCCTGTTTGTAGATGACATGATATTGTAAATAAAAACCCTAAAGAATCAACTCCAAAACTACTGGATCTAATATCTGAATTAAGCAAACTTGCAGGATATAAAATTAATACACAGAAATCTGTTGCATTCCTATACACTAATGATGAACTAATAGAAAGAGAAATAAGGGCAACAATTCCATTCACAATTGCATCAGAAAGAATAAAATACCTAGGAATGAACCTAACCAAGGAAGTGAAAGACCTATACCCTGAAAACTACAAGACACTCTTAAGAGAAACTAAAGAGGACACTAATAAATGGAAGTTCATCCCATGCTCTTGGCTAGTAAGAATTAATATTGTCAAAATGACCATCTGGCCTAAAGCAATCTACAGATTCAATGCAATCTCTATCAAAATAACTACAGCATTCTTCAATGAACCAGAGCAAATAGTTCTAAAATTCATATGGAATGACAGATGCCCAAGAATACCCAAAGCAATCTTGAGAAGGAAGAATAAAGCAGTGGGGATCTCACTTCCCAACTTCAAACTCTACTACAAAGCCACAGTAATCAAGACAATTTGGTACTGGCACAAGAACAGACCCATAGACCAGTGGAACAGAATAGAGAGCCCAGATATAAATGCAAGCATATATGGTCAATTAATATATGATAAAGGAGCCATGGATATACAATGGGGAAATGACAGCCTCTTCAACAGCTGGTATTGGTAAAACTGGACAACTACATGTAAGGGGATGAAACTGGGATATTTTCTAACACCATGCACAAAAGGAAATTCAAAATAGATCAAAGACTTGAATGTAACTCAGGAAGTCATAAAACTCTTAGAAAAAAACATAGGCAAAAATCTCTTGGACATAAACATGAGCAACTTCTTCATGAACATATCTCCCCAGGCAAGGGAAACAAAAGCAAAAATGAAGAAGTGGGACCCTATCAAACTAAAAAGCTTCTGTACAGTAAAGGACACCATCAATAGAACAAAAAGATATCCTATGGTCTGGGAGAATATATTCATAAATGACAGGTCTGATAAGGGATTGACATCCAAATTATGTAAAGAGCTCACACACCCCAACAAACAAAAAGCAAATAAGCCAATTAAAAACTGGGCAGAGGAGCTGAACAGACACTTCTCCAAAGAAGAATTCAGATGGCCAACAGGCACATGAAAAGATGCTCCACATTGCTAGTCATCAGAGAAATGCAAATTAAAACCACAATTAGATATCACCTCACACCAGCTAGGATGGTCAACATCCAAAAGACAAACAACAGTAAACGTTGGCAAGGTTGTGGAGAAAAGGGAACCCTCCTACACTGCTGGCGGGAATGTAAACTAGTTCAACCATTGTGGAAAGCAGTATGGAGGTTCCTCAAAATGCTCAAAATAGAAATACAATTTGACCCAGGTAGTCCACTCCTAGGAATTTACCATAAGAGTGCAGGAACCCTGTTTGAAAAAGACATAGCACCCCTATGTTTATTACAGCACTATTTACAATAGCCAAGAAATGGAAGCAACCTAAGTGTCCATCAGTAGATGAATGGATAAAGAAGATGCGGTATGTATACACAATGGAATATTATTCAACCATAAGAAGAAAACAGATACTATGATTTGCAACACTATGGATGGAGCTAGAGGGTATTATGCTCAGTGAAATAAGCCAGGGAGAGAAAGACAAGTATCAAATGACTTCACTCATCTGTGGAGTATAAGAACAAAGCAAAAACTGAAGGAACAAAACAGCAGCAGACTCACAGAACCCAAGAATGGACTAACAGTTACCAAAGGGGAAGTGACTGGGGCAGATGAGTGGAAAGGGAGGGATAAGGGGAAAAAAGGGGCATTATGATTAGCACACATAATGTAGTGGATGGGGACATGGGAAAGGCAGTATATACAGAGAAGACAAGTAGTGATTCTATAGCATCTTACTACGCTGATGGACAGTTATTGTAATGAGGCATGTGGGGGGGATTTGATAATAGAGGGAGTGTAGTAACCATAATGTTCAAGTAACTGTGCATTAATGATATAAAAAATTTTTTAACAGTAAAGCACAAAGAAGATGCTTTTTCTGCATCTATTGAGATGATCATATGACTTGCATCTTTTGTTCATATGTGTACCTCACTGATTGATCTATGCATTTGAATCATCCATACATCCTTGGAATATCTATTTGATAATGGTGTCTCATCCTTTTTAATATGTTGCTGATTTCAGTTTGCTGGTTTGTTGAGGGTTGTCATGTCTATGTTCATCAGTATATTGGCTTAGAATTTTCTTCGTGGAGTCATTCATTTTGTAATTAGTGTTATGCTGACCATATAAAATAATTTTGGAAGTGTTCCATAATTTTAAATATTAAGGAGAAATTTGTGAAGGATACATGTCTGTCCTTTGCATGTTTAGTAGAATTTACTTGTAAAACTGCCTATGATGGGCCTACATTTTTAGGAGTTTTTAAACTAGTGATTCAATTTAATTATTTTAATTAGCCTATTCAGACTTTTTATTTCTTCACAATTTATTCCTGAAAGATTTTATGTCTCTAACATTTTGCCCACTTCGTTGAGGTTTTCTAATTTGTTAGCTTGTAACTGTTCATAGTAATCTCCTATGATCCTTTGCCTTTCTGTTGCATCAGTTGTAACTTCTACACTTTCATATTTCTATTTTTATTTATTTGGTCTCTCTCTGTTTTTCACTGGTTTTGCCAGAAATTTACACAATTAATTTAACTTTTCAAGAAACCAGTTATGAGTTTCATTGATCTTTTTCTATTGTCCCTTTTTACTCTGTTTCATTTATTTCCACTCTGATTTTATTATAACCTTTCTTTTACTCACTTTGGTATCTGTCAGCTCCATCTATGGAATGAGACTGAGAATATATTGTTTACTAGGACTTCCATCCCTGGATGAAGACCCTGCAGTTTCCTGCCTCTCTGGAAGTGAATTTAAAGTGAGTAAGTGCATCTCCCTTGCATTTTGTCTTGACAATTTTCACTCTGTTGGTTGGCACTGGACCTCATAGTGATAGGGTCTGCTTATGAGTCCTTCAGGAGTAGAATCTTTGTTCCCTATAGCTCTGATTTTCCTGGACTCAATCCATGTTGATTTAGAAAATCAGACATATGAGGGGCTTCTCCTTCCGGTGTCATCTGCAGTCAGGGTGTCTGATGTGGAACACAATCCCTTCAAGTGCAAGTGCCATATTTTGGGACCCCTCTTGTGTGCAGGGTCAGTGCATCTGGTTGGGGTTCCATAAGTCTTCTCTGTGCCTCGCCTAACCTTGATGTCTCTCTTTTGTCTTTTGCTGTAGAGGTGCGGTTCATATAGTTCTAAGGTCTTTATCAGTGGATGATTATTCCATGTGAAGCTGTGAATTTGCTATGTATATGGGAGGAGGTGAACTTAAGGTCTTCCTACTCTATCATCATGAAACACCCTCCAGGAGATTTATAGTTTGTGTTTTACATTTTGGTATACCACCTATTTTGTATTAATCTTTATTGTTTATACAGTAGAAGTTTATCCTTCGATGGATTTTCAAAAATATACACACATGTTCAGTGCAAATCCATGTCAGGAAATTGTTTCACAAATCATTCCTGATGCTCTAACTCAGCCACCCTCTGTATCTTCCCTTTATAAGCAACAACTGTTAGGGATTCTTTTCCAGAATAGTTTAGCCTGATCTTCATATATGTGAGCTTCACCATATGATTTTTTAGTCCAAGTAACATTTTGATACTCAGGTACTTGTTGCCAATGTCAGTAGAGTTTTCTTTTTGTTTCCCTAGTTAGTGTGGCTGGTAGTGAGACACTGAGGGAATGTGCCAGAGTTTGTTGATTCTTCGAGGACTGACACATGGGATGCTTACATTTTGGGGTTATAAAAAATAGTATTTTATGAATATTCTTTTAGAAGCCTTTTATTCAAATGGGCTCCTTTCTATTGCTCAATACCTGGGAATAGAATTGCTCTGCATGTGTTTATTTGATAAGTAACTGCCATTAATTTAAAGAGATATTGTTGCATCTTCTCACAATGCCACCAAAGGGAAATAAGAGTTCTTATTGCAGCACATCCTTGCCAGATTCAGCATTCTTAATCTTATTTTTAATTATGTAATTGTAGTTTGGGGGGGATTATTGGCATAGTAGGCTTTGCTCATCTTATTTTGTGTGATGAGTTTTCCAGTCCTTTCCCACCTTTATTTGGTTATTTGTCTATTCCTGAGTTGCAAGTATTTAGTGCAAGTGATTTGAAGGTTTCAAGATCTCACAAATCAGGAATGTGTGTTTTTCTGGGAGACAATTTCAGAAGCTATTTCAATGTGGCAGGAGTAACTGAGGTGCTGATATTCTCATGGTGGCTGGCCAGGTAAGATGTGGACTGAAAATCAACTACTAGAATTAACAATTTGGAGGTCATTAACTGCCTTGAAGAGAGACGTATGGTGCAGGATTCGGGACATTGACTGCTCAGAATGGATTTAAGAGAAAATAGCAAGTGAGGGTTGGAGATAGAACAATGATCTGTGTGGGTGACATGAACACTGGCACTCACCAGAGCCTCTGGTCCTGAGGAGAGTTCTAGCAGGTCCCCAACATTTGGCAGGTGCTCTAATAAAAAATCTGTTACCTTCACTAATAGCGTGTTAGCCTCTTAAACCCTCTAAACTGTGAGTTTTTCCTGACCCAGGGCAGGCCAGTCTGCGCTCCAGTCCCTCAGTGACCTGCTTCCTTACTGAGGGGCTGACTCAGAGATGGGTCTACCTTAGTAATGTCTCCAACTCTCCTGCCATTTTTTATTTGGTCATTTATCCCACATTGTGTGCTCAAGTGTCTTCTCAGGCCTCATTTCATCCTAATGATGATTTGCTCTGTGTATAGGAGCAGATTTGGTATATGTGTGTGTAGCAAGAGCTTGGGTTCTGGCTCTTTATATATTGCATCTGTAAATGCGTCCAGGACTGAATATTCTAAACAGCAATATTTCCATGGGTAAAGAACATTTTCTAAAATGAGTAATGAAATGCAACAGCAGATGTATTAAATTTCAAATAAAGACAGAGCCTGACTTCCTTGGGTGTTTTGCATATTATAATCTTAATGACACTCAGTAAATCCTTAGAAAGAATGTTCTGTAAATGCTGATGCTCTGGAAAGGATAATGTAAGGTTGCTAAATGTTCTTGCCTGTTTACCAATGTGTACCAATGAGACATCCTTTTTACTAGTGATGCAATTATTTTAAAAGGATAATTATGAAGGTAAGTAGGAATTGAGAATTCATGTTTCATAGTTGAATACATGAAGGCAAAATATTTTTTATTAAAACAAGGAATTTGTCTTTTTAGTAATAAGCTAGTGATTTCAGGTAGAAAAATTGCATGCACATAACATGTTTATTTAATATTTGGCTGTTTTCTGGATATTCTAAACATGAGAAATAAATGGTTGATCTCACAAGAGCCAGAGATTCTGATATATTGTTGGATAAATTATATAGATCTCTAAATGTGTATAGATGTGTGTGTGTGTGTGTGTGTGTGTATCTCAGTGTGTTCTAATACATTGAGTTCTAGTCATGAAGGAAAGGAGAAGTTTAGAGGAAATACCCAAATATCTGTCAGTTTGTAGTCCCCATGGAGCCAAAAGGAAGTACTTGAGTGAGTGCCATTAATGCAGCTCCTCTTAGATTGTCCTTGAGTGGCTTATTTTTATATACTTTTTGTGGTATCTTTCAAAATTAATCAAATTTAATATATATCAATTCATCATTAGTAAGATTATAACTGCTTCTTTGTTTAGTGTAAAAAACTTTCCTAACCACAAATTTATGAACATATTTAGGTTTTCTTCCAGATAGTTTATTGTTTTGGTCTTCACATTTCTGTGTTCCTTCACTACGGTCGTCCATCTGAGCATGACAGGGGAAGGAGCTCAAGAATAATTGCCTCCAAACTATTATGAGATTGGTTCAGCATTATTGATTAAGAGGACGGTCTTTTCCCCCATGTTTCTGTAGTAGAGATTTGTTATATACCTACTGTAGAAAATTCTTATATACCCACTGCCTGTATTTGAGTGGGTCCGTTTTTGAATTCTGCTCTTTAAGCTGATCTGTGTCTCTCTGACCCAGTACTGTAACTATTTATGTGCATAAGAAGTCTTGATATTTGATGACATAAATCTTCCAGCTTTTTTTTATTACTCAAGGATCTTTTAGTATTCTCAATCCCTTGAACTTCTTTAAGACTTCTTTATTCTTGGCCTTTTCAATTCCAGTGTAAACTTTAGGATGAGCATTAAATCCTTTTGAATGAGTGTACTTGAAGTCATGCTTTGAGTCCAGGAGAAAACTATATGCTCCAGATAAGTAGGTGGTTTTTTTGTAGTATAGATTCTGGGTAAAGACTTGTGAATTTTCAGTAATGAACTTCCAAGTGTTTATTGGTGCTCTTGTAAATTATGTTTAAATATCGTTTTCTAATGGCATTTTCTTTCATAAAGGAATACTTCCTATATATGGAATTTTGTTAATTTGAATAATTTCTGTACAGAATTTTAAGAAATCACTTTACAGTGGTATGATTGACATAATACTTGTTATACACAACTCAGTGACCTTGCGGATCAGAATAACCCATGAAACCTGCATCACCATGAGGCCGCAAACACATCCATCACCTCTGGAGGTTTCCTGATTCCCTCGCACCAAATTTCAGTATGTAACACAGTATTTCTAGGGCTACCTCTATGCTGTACAGTGGATCTACGGGATGCATTCGTCTTGCATAACTGGGGGTTTGCACCCTTGCGTCCTCGCCTGCCCGTTTCCCCCTTTCCAGTCCCTAGTTTCCTCCACTTTACTCTGTACTTCTATAAATTAGGCTATTTTAATTTCCATATAAAATAAGATCATTTATTATTTGTCATTATGTGTCTAGCTTATTTCACTTTATATATATAATATCCTCCAGGTTTATCCATGTTGTCAGAGAGGACATATACTCCTACATTTTAGAGATGGAATATTTTTGAAAATATCCTTAAGTCCACATTAAATATACTCTAAAAATTTTCCAATATTTACTATAAATACTTTACATATTTTATTTCATTGTTTATAAAATCCAGAGCAAGCTTAGATTATACTCTCACTGTATTTTTCTTCAATTTAGAAGACTAGCAAACATTTCATATTTTTCTGGTTTGATATGTATTATAGTTACTGTTTATCAGAATATAGATGGTCCTTTATATTCATATTTTGCTAAGACTTATTTAAAATTAGGTAACATGATGAATGTATTAAATCATTTTTTTATTTTTGACAGAATTAATAATTCCTTTAAATGTTTGTTAAAATCAATGATATCTTGAATTTTTCATTTAGAAAGTTTTTAATTGAAAATTTAATTTTTTTAATAGATGTAGAAACATTCTTTTTTCTATTACTTTCTTATGCAATTTTGTTAAAGTTCTGTTTAGGAGCAGTGTTTCATTTTTCCAATGTCTTATATTTTTGACATAACATTTCTAATGATGTCTTCTTTATATATTATCCCATAAAAATGGATCAATACAATTTCATGAAATAAAGATACCCTCATAATGACTAAAGAAGAAGAGGAACAAAATGTATCTAAAGAGTAGGAGAATTCTTTGTTACTTCACAGTAGGTAATAATTTCCTTATTTCTTTATTAGTTTCACCAGGGATTAAATTTTGTATTTATTTGCACTTTTTTGCCAAGGAGTAT
The DNA here is from genome assembly GCF_040802235.1 of Manis javanica. Taxonomy (NCBI): domain Eukaryota; kingdom Metazoa; phylum Chordata; class Mammalia; order Pholidota; family Manidae; genus Manis; species Manis javanica. Next base: position 42,794,596 of record NC_133169.1, on the reverse strand, counting down.
TTATTGATTGATTTGTTTTTATTGATATATAGTTGACATACAATATTATATTCTATTCAAGTATACATTAGTGATTCAATGGCTGTCTACATTATGAGATGCTCATCACAAATTGCATAGTTACTATCTGTCAACATAGGAAAATGTTACATGATTGTTGACTATATTCTCTATGCTATACTTTCACCCCCATGACTAATTTATACTAGCATTAAGATTTTGTGCCTCTTTATCCCCTCCACCAGTTTCACCCACCAATCACATCCCATTCCCCACTGTAATCACCAGTCTCTTCTCAGTGTCTATAACCACTGCAGTCTTGTTAATTTTATTTTGTTTTATATTTAGATTCCTCTTATAAGTGAAATCATATGGCATTTGTCTTTCTCTAAATGACTTATGTCATTTAACATAATGCTCATTAGGTCTATCCATGTTGTTGCAAATAGTGACATTTCTTTCTTTTTTATGACTGAATACTTTTCCATTGCATATATGTCCCACTTCCAATTCATTCATTCATTTTTGACTTTTTTAATTTTCAAAGGTTTATTTGGGTGTCCATGTAGCACCAGACCAAATGTGGTTATGAGTAATCTATCATTTCATCTACTGATGAACACCTCTTGTAAATAATGCAGCAATAAACATGAAATACATAGCATATATCTTTTCAAGTTACACTTTTTTCCTTGGGTAAATTCCTAGAAAAGGAATTACTGGGTTGTATAGTATTTCTACTTGAGACTTTGATGGATGTCCACACAGCTTTCCACAGTGGCTGCACCAGCGTATATCCCCACCAACAGGGTAAGAGGGTTGCCCTCTCTCCACATCCTTTAAACATTTTAATATATAAATTTAAACCTGACAATTGTTCCTTAATCATGAATTAGGTATATCTATGAGAAAGATTATAGAATATGTGTACTACATGTGATATTTTATCTTATCTCTTGATTTGTGGATATTGCATTGTAAGCTTTTATTGTATATCAAAGTGTAACAATATGAGTAGTTAACAAAAAATAAAGCATACAGCTTGATCATTTTTATAAACTTACTATGGGATTGAAACAAGAATAAAAATTACTACAACTCCAACAGTATAGTTTTTATCCACTTTCAGTCATTGACCTTTCAAGGTGAAGCAATTGAATGACTTCAAACTGTCAGTTAGTAAGCATGACTATGTCTGTTATTAATGGGATCATCCTATGAGGTCTGCTTTTGTTAATATCCTTTTTACTATGATTGTGATTATCTGAATCAACACATATTGTTTCTCTCAATGTCACCATCAGAAACATAATATAACTGTTTAACTGGGTTACAGCATAGTGTTAGTTTCCAGTCTCTGCAACATAAATTACTGGACATGACTTTTGGTGAATGTAGGTAGGCATATCTGCTGGAATCCCACAGGATGGCTGTGTCCTGGGTAAGTGGATGTCTGTGACATGCTCCAAATGCCTTCACACCAAAGCCGCATTCCTGTGAGTACCATGGGGGGAAGGAGGAGGGGCTTCAGACCATGAGCACATGTCCCTTAAGTTCCATGTCACGTCACCTCTGACATTACCCAGAACATAATCACATGTTCTTAAACCATTGTAATGGAGGTTTTTTGTAATGGCAAGTGTCATGATGAACCCAGGGAAATAGCACCATTGACATGAGGCACTTACTGAATGTGTACTGTAAACAGCATATTGTTGCAGTGGGACAGTGTGGTGCACAGGTGGTCTCGCCTCCTTGTCCTGGAGAGGGACATACCTGGGAAGCCTCTCAACAGGAGGAAGAAAGTAAAAACACTAGGAGAGAGCAGCCTTCCCTCCACCCACACACTCCTTTATTTTCTATTTAATTATGAGCCTACAAGAGAAAGGAAAACTGCATTCTTCCATTATAAGGATAAATGATCTCTCCTTCTGAAAGTCTGAACACCAAGGGCCATGGTTTCATACCTGGGCCAGGCTGTCCATACTGGGGTTGTGGAGACAATAAAAGCAGAGTGTGTATCCACATGACAGGAAATGATATAGCGGTAAGGGTGCTGAAAATCTAGGAAATGTAAGCAACATATTTGATAAATTGTAGGATCATTCTTGTGCAGGGCCAGGTTGTAACAACTATATTAGATTTTGTTTAATAAAGAATATTGCCAATGAAGTTTTTCTTGAGAAAATGGGCACATAATATGTTATTACTCATAACCTCCTAAACTAATTTTGCAATGAGGAAGTCTAGATTACAAAAATATATATTTATACTGCTAAAAATTTTTGCTGGCCACTGCCCAAATGTACCACAGTAATAGTGTTCCATTGGTATCTTTGTTTTCTTCCATTTGTCTGAAGAACATGCTGCACTGACAGATCTATTGCCATTCCCAAATGACTTATACAATACATTAACAATATGAAACAGCCACTTTATATAAAATATAAAATTTGAAAGGGATATGTGTTTGAACAAAGGAGAAAACTCTATCTAAACTACTCAAATATATTTAATTTGACTTAATTACTAAAACTGTGAAGAGTTTTCCCAGAGCTACCTTTATGTCTTTGTTTCTAAGGCTGTATATGATGGGGTTTACTGATGGAGGAACCACTGTGTAAAATACAGACAAAACCAGGTCTACAATGGACTTCAACTCAGAGGCTGGCTTCAGGTATGCTACGGCACCTGTTGAAAGAAACACAGTCACAACAACCAGGTGAGGGAGGCAGGTGGAGAGGGCTTTGGACCTGCCCTCCAGGGAGGAGATCCTTGAGACAGCAGAGAAGATGTGCACATAGGAATATAAAATAGAAATGAAACATGCTAGTGAGATACCTGCAACAAAAGCTGTCACTGACATTTCACTTGTGTTCATTTTGGAATCTGAAATCAAAATAATCTGAGGGATGTCACAAAAGAAATGATGGATCTTATTGGAGCTGAAAGTTATAGAAAATGTCGCTGCCGTGTGCATGGCTCCAGAGACCCCCCCACTGACATATGAAGCCACCACCATCCGCCCACAGGACCCCTTGTTCAAGATGGTCTCATAGTGCAGCGGACGGCAGATGGCCACGTAGCGGTCATAGGACATCACTGTGAGGATGGCCAATTCAGTAACACAAAATGTTACAAAGAACAGCAGCTGGAAAACACATCCAAGGAAGGATATTTTGTTCCTATTTATCAGGGAGTTGAGAGCAAATTTTGGAACAGTGACAGAGATGTAGCAGAGATCTATGAACGACAGGTTCTTCAGGAAGAAGTACATGGGTGTGTGAAGCTGAGGGTCCCAAGTAATGAGCGTGATGATGAGTCCATTTCCCAACAGGGCTGCCAGGTAAGCCAGGAGGAACAGGACACCATGCAGGGTCTGCATCGTCGGGTCCTCAGAGAATCCCAGGAGAAGGAACTCAGTGAACCTTGTATAGTTGATCATTTCATCCAATACTGTGGTCCCCAGGAGTGAACTGTGTACTGTAAACAAAAATACACAATAAAGACAATGTTACCTAGTTGTGTTGATGGAAATGTGAATTATCTGTAGTGACCATTTCACATGTAGCATGTGTGTATGTTTGTCTGTACATTCCAATTGTTTCTACTAGCTATACACATTTGTCAAGTAATAAAACCCTGTGTACTGGTTTCATCATTTTCTAGGACTATTCTAAAGTAACTAATGTATGTGTTTAGAAGTTTTTGAAAACTTTATGAGAGGAAACAAAATAAGAAATGATCAAGTGGGACGGCATCAAACGAAAAAGCTTCTGTACAGCAAATGTACAGCAAAGGATACCATCAGCAGAACATAAAGACATCCAACAGTCTGGGAGAATATATTCATTAACAACTTACCTGATAAAGGCTTAACACCCAAAATACCCAAATAACTCATTTGCCCCAACATCCAAAAAAACAAATAACCTGATTAAAAAGTGGGCAGGAGACCTGAACAGACACTTCTCCAAAGAAGAAATAAAATGGCCAACAGGCGCATGAAAAGATGCTCCACATCGCTAATCATCAGGGAAATGCAAATCCAAACCAAAGCGAGTTATCACCTCAGACCAGTTAATGCGGCCACCATCCAAAACACAAGAAATCACAAACACTGCTGAGGATGCGGATAAACAGGAACACCCCTGCACTGTTAGTGGGAAAGTAAATCGGTGCAACTGCTGTGGAAAGCGCTATGGAGGTTCTTCAAAAAACTAAAAATAGATCTACATTTCACCCAGTAATTCTACTCCTGGGAATTTACCTGAAGAAAACAAAATGCCTAATTCAAGAAGATATATGCACACCTATGCTTATTGGTGCAGTATTTGCAATAGCCAAGATATGGAAGCAACCTAACTGTCCATTAATAAATGAATGGATAAAGAAGAGGTGGTATAAATACACAAAGGAATATTATTCAGCCATAAAAAGGGAAGAAATCTTGACATCTTTAAAAACATGGATGCATGCAGAGGATATTACACTCAGTGAAATAAGCCACATTGAGAAAGAGAAATGCCATATGACTTCAGCTATATGTGTACTACAAAAACAAAGCAAAACAGAAGGAACAAAACAGCACTAGACTCATAGACACTGAGGAGTTACTAGAGGTTATAATGGGGGAGGGGTTGAGGTTGGTAGTGGGGGAGGGGGATAAAGAGACACAATAATTTGCAATGACAATATAAATTGGTCCCAGCCTGGAGAATGTAGTCAATGGCTCTGTAACATCTAAGTTGATAGTAACCACACTAGAGGGGTTGAGGATTTAATAATATGGGCAACAGTTGAATCACTGTGTTGTGTATTTGAAACCAATATAAAATTGTATCAACAATACTTCAATATAAAAAGATTTGGCAGTGGTAATGTTCACAATCAACATTGGTTGTTGAAGGTATTGAAGTTGTTATTTATTAATAATTGTAATCAGCACAAGCAAGAGAGTAAAGTCCCAATACTATTGTAATCTCACAGCTGAAGGAGTAAGACATGAAGAGGTTGGCAGCCCCCTTCCCCCACCCCAGGGTCAAGGGACAGGACCAGTAAAATGCACAGATATGACTGGGCAGTGGTTTCTTTGACTTCTATGACTGTTTTCTGCAAAGACACCATGCATAGAGAGTGAATGGTCAGCAGTAGGAAATAGATGTCACTTAGAAAACAATAAAAAGGTTAGTTTTTTTTAACCTAACATTGATTATCATTAATTGGAAAATAAAGCCAGGCTCTTTGATTGCTGCTAAGTTCATCTCAGTAATTCCTGCTATTTTCACTGGATGGAAAGGGTGTGTTTATATGTGTGATACTTGTGCACTTAAACATTGGTGAATGAATGGGAAAAACAGGATAATATTGCCTCAGTAAGAGGCTTGTCTAAACTCTTCCAGGATTTATAAGTAAGCATTTATTATCAATTAAACAGTATTTATACTTCCAGAATAAGGTCTTAGTTCATTTGCTTACTTCCGCCAGGGTCTAAATGGCAATGACCCACCACCTATAGTTTCAGCTGTTTCCTAACCTGTGGGAATTCTAACTCAAAATTCCAGGAGTCAACAAAATGTACATTTTCTCTTTCTCTCATCATGGTCTAAATACCACCACCCATTGTTGAAAGACACAGTTCCTGGCTTTGTTTAGTTTCTGTGCCTTAGTTCTCCAATGTGTAATACAGCAAGTCCTTCCTCACCTCTAAATTGTTTAATGAACTCTGAACAAATACCAAGGGACTCGTTCTGTGACATGAACTCCACGTCATCAGAGCTGGAAACTTCTCCGATTCACCCTGAGTATATTCGTGGATTTCAAAATCCAACTAAACCTGAATTTCATGTTTGTACAAATCAGAAAATGTAACTCAGTTTTGCAGTAAGACATGTGTTGTAACTATTGTGCCTTAGAAACCTCTGTGCTACATCTGAAGGCTTAACACTCACCTGTTGATGCAGAATTTCCCAAAGATAACAGGTGGGACGTTCCCAGTCAGGCCACTCCCACTCTGCCCAGTCTACTGCTGTCTGACGCTCTCTGATCCAGGGCACCTGGGGGCTGAGAAATGAAAAACCTGCTGTCATGTCTGCCCACCCTGGACGCTATTTGTCTTGGTGATAGATTGATATGCTGAGGCATGTCTAAATAAAACACTGTCTTGGTTACCACATTGCAATTCTACACATCAAACTAATTCCAGTGTAATTACCTCACAACTGCCCATTTTTGACAAGGATAAAGCATAGTCTTGTAATGGAGGTAATACCGTAAAACACAAATTTGCCAAATATGATGTGAATGCATTTGACAGATAATTTATTTTATAAGGGAATCCTGGAAGAGTGAGTTTGCCTCTCCAAACCCTCTATTTTACAGAGATCCAAAGACAAATGGATAATGAAAGAGAAATACATTTTTTCCATGACATAATTTTGATAATCACTGCTTCTGACATTTGTTCAGTCTTGATTGGCAAGAGCTTGTGAATCATTGCACTTTCTTGCTTGCAGAATGACCTGCAGGATTAATTTATGCAAAATAGGAAATTTTCTTATATTTTCAATTGCAACATTAATTTATAATGCACACTAGCTTTCTCATAATTTAAGTTCAAAATAAGGTCAGTATTTATTTTTAACCATTAATTTCAAAGATGATTCTTAAGAAGGTGTATGTAGGCAGAAGTAACAAATGCCACAAGTTCCTGCAGGATATAAGAGAAGATATTATGATTTTAGTTTACTATAAATTTTTTACTATTTGGCAGGAAAATTTGCAATCATTATATGTCAGTGAGTTGATTTTAATTTGATAAAATGACTTTCTCTATACCACATTCCTTATTCTACTTTTCTATTTGTGTGCATATGTGTTTATGTGAGTGTGCATGCATATGTGTCAGTCTTGTGTGTGTTTTCCCTTATGCTCACACTGTTTTTAACTCCAGAATTTTTGTCTTAATTTTATGTGAGAGAAAGTACTTTTAATTTTCAATAAAATTAATTTTAGAAGAAATGCAGGTTTTATATCAGTCTGTATACTAAAGGTGAAACTATCACAACCATTTAATTTAATAATATATGAGGAAAATGATATTTTCTTTTTGTCATAGTCAAAGACAGTTTTGTCCTCCCTAGAATGCTAAACAAGTGTTACTCACATGGTGATTGTGCATTAAGTTCTGAAAAGCTGGGATGTAAAGAGACTCCTTCATTATAATGACTTCACATGTGCCGTGAACTCTCCAGTCTTCATAGATTCTCTTCATCCATGAAGGTTCCTTTCATCTAACATCATAGAAGCAAGTAGCAGGCTTCACGCCTCCTCAGGACTGGGGGAGCTTAGTTATCCTTTCAATGAGGAAAGAACCACTTCAAATCTTTCTAAGGAAAAGGTGAAATATTACAGCTCTGAGGCTGTGATTTGTCCCCAAGAACACCCAGGGGAGGAAGAGGTGAGACAGGAGAGACCAGCGTAGGGGGCAGTAGTTTGGGGACCTGGGAAATTTCAACAGATTTTCAACAAATTTCCCCTGGGTCTAATTCAGGGGAAAGTATTTCTTCCATGATACTGACTGTGGAGGTGGGAACATGCACAAGACAACTCAACATGAAGCTAAGAATTCCCTAGAGACTTCCCAAGAAATCCCAGATGCTCAGCTACCTAATTAATCATTTCAGTACCTTAAGTGGGAACCTTGCCTATGAGCCATTATAAAATACATCTTGTCTACAACAATAATTTTTATAAATAAAAGTTATCTAGGAGGCGGGAGCCAAGATGGCGGCGTGAGTAGAGCAGTGGAAATCTCCTCCCAAAAACACATAGAGCTATGAAAATATAACAAAGAAAAATCTTCCTAAAATAGAGACCACAGGACACAGGACAACATCCAGACCACATCCACACCTGCAAGAACCCAGCGCCTTGTGAAGGGGGTAAGATACAAGCCCCAGCCCGGCGGGACCCGAGCGCCCCTCCCCCCGGCTCCCGGCGGGTGGAGAGAAACCGGAGCAGTTTTTTTTTTTGGCGAGCGCTTTTTGGAAGCCTTAGAGGGACGGGCCCCCGTTGCTGGGGAGGCAGGGTGGCGGGACCGGTGAGGAGGTGCCTGGGAACGGCGCCGGAGGACAAAGAATATCCCGCATTTCTCCCTGCGAGACCTGGGGGCGGGTGCCTGAGACCGGTGCCTGAGGACGGAGGAGGTCGCGCGTTTTTCCCCTTTTTTTTTTTTTTTCTCTCTTTTTGGCAAGCGCTTTTTGGAAGCCTTGAAGGGACGGGGACCCCAGTGCTAGGGAGGCACGGTGGCGGGACTGGTGAGCGGGTGGCTGGGACCGGCGCCTGAGGACAAAGAATATCCCCCATTTTTCCCTGCGGGACCGGTGGGCGGGTGCCTGAGACCGGCACTTGAGGACAGAGGAAATCGCGCGTTTTTCCCCTTTTTTTTTCTCTTTTCTGCGAGTGCTTTTTGGAAGCCTAAAAGGGACAGGGACCCCGGTGCTAGGGAGGCAGGGCGGCGGGACTGGTGAGCGGGTGCCTGGGACCGGCACCTGAGGACAAAGAATATCCCGCATTTTTCCCTGTGGGACCGGTGGGTGGGTGCCTGAGACCAGCACCTGAGGACGGAAGAAATCGCGCGTTTTTCCCCTTTTTTTTCTCTCTTTTTGCCAAGTGCTTTTTGGAAGCCTTGAAGGGACAGGGACCCCGGTGCTAGGGAGGCAGGGCGGCGGGACTGGTGAGCGGGTGCGTGGGACCAGTGCCTGAGGACCAAGAATATTGAGCGTTCCTTCCCTGCGGGACCGGTGGGTGGGTGCTTTTTGGAAGCCTTGAAAGGACAGGGACCCTGGTGCTAGGGAGACAGGGCAGCAGGACCAGTGCGCGGGTGCCTGGGACCGGCACCTGAGGAAAAAAAAAAAAAAAATCGCGTGTTTTTTCTTTTTTTTTTCCTTTCTGTTCCCTCTCTCATTGTTGCTGTTGTTGTTTTGGTTTGGAGAGTGCTTTTTGGAAATCTTAGAGGGGCAGGACAGGTCACTTAGACCAGAAGCAGGGAATCTGGGGATCTCTGGGCACTCTAACCCCCTGGGCAGCAGGGAGCACAGAGGCCCCTTACGGAGATAAATAGTCTCCTGGCTGCTCCCCCTCCAACGGAGCTCCACCATTTTGGAGGAACAGCCCCAGCCAGGCCAAGCCCACAGCAACAGTGGAGATAAACCCCAAAGCAACTGGGCAGGAAGCAGAAGCCCTGTCTGCGCACAGCTGCCCAGCACAAGCCACTAGAGGTCGCTATTCTCCCAGGAAAAGGCTACAAACCAACAAGAAGGGAAGCTCTTCCAGCGGTCACTTGTACCAGCTCTGCAGACTATCTCTATCACCATGAAAAGGCAAAACTACAGGCAGACAAAGATCACAGAGACAACACCTGAGAAGGAGACAGACCTAACTAGTCCTCCTGAAAAAGAATTCAAAATAAAAATCATGAACATGCTGACAGAGATGCAGAAAAAAATGCAAGAGCAATGGGATGAGATGCAGAGAAAAATGCAAGAGCAGTGGGATGAGATGCAGAGAAAAATGCAAGAGCAGTGGGATGAAGTCCGGAAGGAGATCACAGATGTCAGGAAAGAGATCACAGAAGTGAAACAATCCCTGGAAGGATTTATAAGCAGAATGGATAAGATGCAAGAGGCCATTGAAGGAATAGAAGCCAGAGAACAGGAACGTATAGAAGCTGACATAGAGAGAGATAAAAGGATCTCCAGGAATGAAACAACACTAAGAGAAATATGTGACCAATACAAAAGGAAAAACATTCGTATTATAGGGATACCAGAAGAGGAAGAAAGAGGAAAAGGGATAGAAAGTGTCTTTGAAGAAATAATTGCTGAAAACTTCCCCAAACTGGGGGAGGAAATAATCGAACAGACCATGGAATTATACAGAACCCCCAACAGAAAGGATCCAAGGAGGACAACACCAAGACACATAATAATTAAAATGGCAAGGATCAAGGACAAGGAAAGAGTTTTAAAGGCAGCTAGAGAGAAAAAGGTCACCTATAAAGGAAAACCAATCAGGCTAACATCAGACTTCTCAACAGAAACCCTACAGGCCAGAAGAGAATGGCATGATATACTTAATGCAATGAAACAGAAGGGCCTTGAACCAAGGATACTGTATCCAGCACGACTATCATTTAAATATGATGGTGGGATCAAACAATTCCCAGACAAGCAAAAGCTGAGGGAATTTGCTTCCCACAAACCACCTCTACAGGGCATCCTACAGGGACTGCTCTAGATGGGAGCACCCCTAAAAAGAGCACAGAACAAAACACACAACATATAAAGAATGGAGGAGGAGGAATAAGAAGGGAGAGAAGAAAAGACTCTCCAGACAGTGTATATAACAGCTCAATAAGCGAGCTAAGTTAGGCAGTAAGATACTAAAGAAGCTAACCTTGAACCTTTGGTAACCACGAATCTAAAGCCTGCAATGGCAATAAGTACATATCTTTCAATAGTCACCCTAAATGTAAATGGACTTAATGCACCAATCAAAAGACATAGAGTAATAGAATGGATAAAAAAGCAAGACCCATCTATATGCTGCTTACAAGAAACTCACCTTAAACCCAAAGATAAGCATAGACTAAAAGTCAAGGGATGGAAAAACATATTTCAGGCAAACAACAGTGAGAAGAAAGCAGGGGTTGCAGTACTAATATCAGACAAAATAGACTTCAAAACAAAGAAAGTAACAAGAGATAAAGAAGGCCACCACATAATGATAAAGGGCTCAGTCCAACAAGAGGATATAACCATTCTAAATATATATGCACCCAATACAGGAGCACCAGCATATGTGAAGCAAATACTAACAGAACTAAAGAGGGAAATAGACTGCAATGCATTCATTGTAGGAGACTTCAACACACCACTCACCCCAAAGGATAGATCCACCGGGCAGAAAATAAGTAAAGACACACAGGCACTGAACAACACACTAGAACAGATGGACCTAATAGACATCTATAGAACTTTACATCCAAAAGCAACAGGATATACATTCTTCTCAAGTGCACATGGAACATTCTCCAGAATAGACCACATACTAGCTCACAAAAAGAGCCTCAGTAAATTCCACAATATTGAAATTCTACCAACCAATTTTTCAGACCACAAAGGTATGAAAGTAGAAATAAATTCTACAAAGAAAACAAAAAGGCTCACAAACACATGGAGGCTTAACAACATGCTACTAAATAATCAATGGATCAATGAACAAATCAAAATAGAGATCAAGGAATATATAGAAACAAATGACAACAACAACACTAAGCCCCAACTTCTGTGGGATGCAGCGAAAGCAGTCTTAAGAGGAAAGTATATAGCAATCCAGGCACACTTGAAGAAGGAAGAACAATCCCAAATGAATAGTCTAACATCACAATTATTAAAACTGGAAAAAGAAGAACAAATGAGGCCTAAAGTCAGCAGAAGGAGGGACATAATAAAGATCAGAGAAGAAATAAACAAAATTGAGAAGAATAAAACAATAGCAAAAATCAACGAAACCAAGAGCTGGTTCTTTGAGAAAATAAACAAAATAGATAAGCCTCTAGCCCAACTTATTAAGAGAAAAAGAGAGTCAACACAAATCAACATAATCAGAAATGAGAATGGAAAAATCACGACAGACTCCACAGAAATACAAAGAATTATTAAAGACTACTATGAAAACCTATATGCCAACAAGCTGGAAAACCTAGAAGAAATGGACAACTTCCTAGAAAAATACAACCTCCCAAGACTGACCAAGGAAGAAACACAAAAGTTAAACAAACCAATTACAAGCAAAGAAATTGAAACAGTAATCAAAAAACTACCCAAGAACAAAACCCCGGGGCCGGACGGATTTACCTCGGAATTTTATCAGACACACAGAGAAGACATAATACCCATTCTCCTTAAAGTGTTCCACAAAATAGAAGAAGAGGGAATACTCCCAAACTCATTCTATGAAGCCAACATCACCCTAATACCAAAACCAGGCAAAGACCCCACCAAAAAAGAAAATTACAGACCAATATCCCTGATGAACGTAGATGCAAAAATACTCAATAAAATATTAGCAAACAGAATTCAACAGTATATCAAAAGGATCATACACCATGACCAAGTGGGGTTCATCCCAGGGATGCAAGGATGGTACAACATTCGAAAATCCATCAACATCATCCACCACATCAACAAAAAGAAAGACAAAAACCACATGATCATCTCCATAGATGCTGAAAAAGCATTTGACAAAATTCAACATCCATTCATGATAAAAACTCTCAGCAAAATGGGAATAGAGGGCAAGTACCTCAACATAATAAAGGCCATATATGATAAACCCACAGCCAGCATTATACTGAACAGCGAGAAGCTGAAAGCATTTCCACTGAGATCGGGAACCAGACAGGGATGCCCACTCTCCCCACTGTTATTTAACATAGTACTGGAGGTCCTAGCCACGGCAATCAGACAAAACAAAGAAATACAAGGAATCCAGATTGGTAAAGAAGAAGTTAAACTGTCACTATTTGCAGATGATATGATACTGTACATAAAAAACCCTAAAGACTCCACTCCAAAACTACTAGAACTGATATCGGAATACAGCAAAGTTGCAGGATACAAAATCAACACACAGAAATCTGTAGCTTTCCTATACACTAACAACGAATCAATAGAAAGAGAAATCAGGAAAACAATTCCATTCACCATTGCATCAAAAAGAATAAAATACCTAGGAATAAACCTAACCAAGGAAGTGAAAGACTTATACTCTGAAAACTACAAGTCACTCTTAAGAGAAATTAAAGGGGACACTAATAAATGGAAACTCATCCCATGCTCATGGCTAGGAAGAATTAATATCGTCAAAATGGCCATCCTGCCGAAAGCAATATACAAATTTGATGCAATCCCTCTCAAATTACCAGCAACATTCTTCAATGAATTGGAACAAATAATTCAAAAATTCATATGGAAACACCAAAGACCCCGAATAGCCAAAGCAATCCTGAAAAAGAAGAATAAAGTAGGGGGGATCTCACTCCCCAACTTCAAGCTCTACTACAAAGCCATAGTAATCAAGACAATTTGGTACTGGCACAAGAACAGAGCCACAGACCAGTGGAACAGATTAGAGACCCCAGAAATTAACCCAAACATATATGGTCAATTAATATTTGATAAAGGAGCCATGGACATACAATGGCAAAATGACAGTCTCTTCAACAGATGGTGCTGGCAAAACTGGACAGCTACATGTAGGAGAATGAAACTGGACCATTGTCTAACCCCATATACAAAGGTAAACTCAAAATGGATCAAAGACCTGAATGTAAGTCACGAAACCATTAAACTCTTGGAAAAAAACATAGGCAAAAACCTCTTAGACATAAACATGAGTGATCTCTTCTTGAACATATCTCCCCGGGCAAGGAAAACAACAGCAAAAATGAGCAAGTGGGACTACATTAAGCTGAAAAGCTTCTGTACAGCGAAAGACACCATCAATAGAACAAAAAGGAACCCTACAGTATGGGAGAATATATTTGAAAATGACAGATCTGATAAAGGCTTGACGTCCAGAATATATAAAGAGCTCACACGCCTCAACAAACAAAAAACAAATAACCCAATTAAAAAATGGGCAGAGGAACTGAACAGACAGTTCTCCAAAAAAGAAATACAGATGGCCAAGAGACACATGAAAAGATGCTCCACATCGCTAATTATCAGAGAAATGCAAATTAAAACTACAATGAGGTATCACCTCACACCAGTAAGGATAGCTGCCATCCAAAAGACAAACAACAACAAATGTTGGCGAGGCTGTGGAGAAAGGGGAACCCTCCTACACTGCTGGTGGGAATGTAAATTAGTTCAACCATTGTGGAAAGCAGTATGGAGGTGCATCAAAATGCTCAAAACAGACCTACCATTTGACCCAGGAATTCCACTCCTAGGAATTTACCCTAAGAACGCAGCAATCAAGTTTGAGAAAGACAGATGCACTCCTATGTTTATCGCAGCACTATTTACAATAGCCAAGAATTGGAAGCAACCTAAATGTCCATCTGTAGATGAATGGATAAAGAAGATGTGGTACATATACACAATGGAATACTACTCAGCCATAAGAAGTGGAAAAATCCAACCATTTGCAGCAACATGGATGGAGCTGGAGAGTATTATGCTCAGTGAAATAAGCCAAGCGGAGAAAGAGAAATACCAAATGATTTCACTCATCTGAGGAGTATAGGAACAAAGGAAAAACTGAAGGAACAAAACAGCAGCAGAATTACAGAACCCAAAAATGGACTAACAGGTACCAAAGGGAAAGGAACTGGGGAGGATGGGTGGGCAGGGAGGGATAAGGGGGGGGAAGAAGAAGGGGGGTATTAAGATTAGCATGCATGGGGGGGAGGGAGATAGGGGAGGGTGGGCTGCACAACACAGAGAGGACAAGTAGTGACTCTACAACATTTTGCTAAGCTGATGGACAGTAACCGTAATGTGGTTGTTAGGGGGGACCTGATATAGGGGAGAGCATAGTAAACATAGTATTCTTCAGGTAAGTGTAGATTAAAAATTTAAAAAAAAAAAAAGAAAGAAAGAAAGAAAAGGGGGATTACTCCTTAACAGGATAAAACTATTGGTAAATCAAGGATCAACACATGCTTTAAATATCCTTAATGTTGATCACTTAAAGGGTGTCAGATGATCAGCTATGGAGGTACTCTTTTCTGATAATATTCCTTTCTCTTAATTAAAAAAAAAAAAAAAAAAAAAAGCAGTTACTGTGTGCTGACCTCCAATGAGTTCTGCACAGTGGTATAGAGGGCATGTCAAAGTGTGGGCAAAGGGTCTGTTTGTTTCTACGCAGAAGATCAAGGCCTAGCTTGGATACCCAGAAAATGAACTAAGATACGCTATGAGGAGGAGCTTCCGGCATCAGCACTCTCTGGAGGACTCGTGCCGGGGGATGATCATCAAAAAGCCTCCACAGGGATCCGGACGATGCTGCGGTTGTGGCTGCATCCAGCCCACCATCTCCTGGACTTGCCATGAGAAGGAGGAGGGAGATGTCTAGGCTGGCATGTGCATACAGTGAGACAACGAATTTGACTGGATCTGTACTGTTGGAACTCAACCAGGAGTTGGGAGGGGTGCAAGTTGTAGCACCCCAAAATCTCATGACTATAGACTATCTATGGTTAAAAGAACATATGGGATGTGAACAGATCCCAGAAATGGGCTGCTTTAATTTGTCTGATGGTTCAAGTACAGTTGGAAAATATCCATCATATCATAGATAAATTTTCACAAATGCCTAGGGTGCCTAAATGGTTTTCTTGGCTTCACTGGAGATGGCTGGTAATTATAGATTTGCTTTGTTTATGTCACCGTATTCCTATTATGTTAATATGTGTGTGCAAATTAGTTAGTAGTTTAAAACCTATACATACTTAAGGTACTATACAAGAAGATATGTCAAAGAAATAATCAATCCTCCCAAGTTTCCTTCATATGCTACATCTATAGCTTTTCTTCTTCCTTCCTAATTACAAACTTTAAATAGAATTCGTGCCTCATATCGAATTTACCGAGTATCATAATTCCTCCAGGTGGTAAAGATACCTCGAGACAAGTGCTGGGCATAGAAGCCACAGGGCATAAATCTGCAAAGAAGTAAAAAGCTAACCTTTGCAAACAATATGGCTTCTCTCTCACTTACCAACTTTACATTTCCCTGTATGGCCCCGGAAGATGACTGGTTAGCCAGAGACGGGTAAGATTCCTCAAGGGAGGAACAACCTAAGACAGGCACAGTCGCAGGGGGGCCATCAGGTGAGAATTTGGGGATCAACAGAGGTGAGGCTCAGAACCTCACCCCCCCTGCTTTGAGAGAAATCTTCTGCATCCGTGGATGTCTTGCTGCCCTTGTCTAGCCTGGATTAATACTTAGTCCATAGGCACACACCTGATCATCTGATCATCTACATTTGCCTTCTTACAGCACTAAACTATGTTTTCTACCTTTATCTTGCATCTACCTACCACTTCAGCATTTTATTAAAAATAAAAAGAATAATAATAATAGGAGAAATGTGGGATCAACATATAAATCAAGTACAAAAATCAAATGAATATTCATATTTGACCTGATGGTTTATAGGTCATATTGCATGATCAAAACCGAAAGTTTCTGTGATGACTGCCCTTGTACTGTTCACCATGTAAGAATTTATTCACTCTGTAAGAATTCGTTCACCATGTAAGAACTTGTTCGTTATGCTTCAGAAGATTGGAGACTGACGAGAATTAGGCTTGAGATGGATTAATGATTGTACATTGAGCATTGACCCCCCTATACTGAATTTTATTGTTGTTAACAACCATTTGATCAATAAATATGAGAGATGCCCTCTCAAAAAAAAAAAAAAAAAAAAAAAAAAAAAAAACAGCAGAAGACTCCAAGAAGGAACTAGTGGTTACCAAAAGGGTGGGGTGGGGGAATGTGAGTGGGGAGGGAGGGTGAAGGGGACTGAGGGGTATATTATGATTGGCACACATGGTGTGGGGGTGAATTGTGGAGATGACAGTGTAGCACAGAGAAGGCAAATAGTGACTCTGTGGCATCTTACTATACTGTTGTGCAGTGACTGCTATGGAGTATGGGGTATGGAGTATAATAACATGGGTGTATATAGTAATCACATTGTTTCTTCATGTGAAACCTTCATAAGAGTGTATATCAATAATACCTTAATAAAAAATAAAAGAATGTTAAAAACAAACAAAAAAAAAAAAAAACAAAAAAAAACAAAAAAAAAAAAAAAAGTTATCTATTAGTTCTTTAATGTATCTCTTCATGTATGCTTGTACAGACATATACACTAAGTGAATATTCACAAATAGTTGATTTGTGCTAATTTCATCTTCCATGGTACACATATCTTTAGTTTTACATTGAAAGTGTTATTGTCTGGGGGTTCTTCAAAATTCACTTTATATTACAGTAACACATTAATATATTCAAATCAGAGTCTAGTGCTTACATAAAACTAGTTTTGAAAGTCTAGCAAGACCAACATACATGTTCTGTAGCAATGATTAATTTCATGTTATTATTAGTTCCTCTTGCTGAGGTACTTGTCTTTCCTATTTTGGTCTTTTATATATTTCATTAAAATTATGAAAAGTAAAAATAATAATTGCAATGTTCAATGTGTAGAAAGTACTTAAATATTTCATAAATCACATAAAGAATATACAATTACACTCCAGACATATTATTTTGAGCAGGAAATACACTGTTTAGAAATCTAAAGGCAGCTTCCCTAAGTGTACTGAACATTTCAGATATACAACTACTATAAGTAGAAGGATGAAGACATGGAGAAATAATTGGAGAAAACCTTTTCTTTCTATCAATAGAAGATCGTTTTCCATGAGAAAAGAGCTCATGAAGCTGAAAGGCATCTCTGTCAACTGAGAGGAAGGTCAAAGAACTGAGTAAAGTTAGTGATCTCATCAGGGAAATACTTGCTAACATCAAGTTCAAGCTCCAGCATTTCTCAAGTGGCCCTTTTGTTCCTCCTATTCCCTGCCCAGATCACAGTGGCTTAGAATTATCATGGAATCTGGGCTCATTAGGTATCCGAACAATGAATTTAGGGTCCTGCTGTCAGGGCTCAGGGATCTGGAGTCACCTACAGATTTCCCTTGGCTTTCACAGTACCTGTGAAAATTACCAGGTTACCAGGAAGTTTGTATGCATGTCTTTCCTCTTTGAAATCATTTCTATTTATCTTTTAATTTAGTTATTGCTATTTAATTGGTACTACCATTGCTCTAATTGATGTTTGTTAAAATTGTAATTCTAAAATACCACCTGAGGTAAAGATTCATCTAATATACTTGTTATGAACACATTATACCCATGACATTTGATTGTCCAAAATTACATAAGTACTCCATTCTGATTTAAATGAAAGGTCCCCTATTTCTTAAATCACCATCAAATTTTGACATTGTTAGAAACTTGTAGAATAATCTAGACCATTTATTTATGCCACGAATGCTACTAGCAACTTATAAAAGTATTTGAGTATTTATCTGAATAAGTCTAAGTGCTTTAAAAACACAGAAAAGTGGTGGGCAGAGAAAAAGGTGTCAGAGAAGGTCGGCAAGGTAGAAATCTCCTCCAAAACATTCAAGACACAAAAATACAACAAAACAGCTAAACCTGAAAATGACCTGAAGTTTGTAAAACAGACCACCTACATTTGGGGAAGAAGAGAAGACCTCACAGAAAAGGGCCTGGATGTAGCAGGGCCATCTAATACAAAGGAAGAAACACAGAAACACTGACAAAATAAGCATCCAGAGGAATATGTTCCAAACAAAATTACAAGACACCACCCTAAAAGAGGGCTAAATGAAACACAAATCATCAATCTTCATAAAGATTTCAAAGTGAAATTTTAATATTCAGTATCTCGGGTAGGATGTCAACAAAATGATAGAAGACCTGAAAAAGAGCCACTCAAGCTTAAGAACACAGTATTAGGAATTAGTCATACAGTGGAGGGACTTACAGTAGTTTATCAGAGGTTGAAGAAGCTGTAAAAGAAATGGAAATTAGGGAACAAGAAAACAATGAAGCCAAAACCAGAGAGAAAAATGGATCTCTGGGAATGCAAGAATAAGAAGGGAGCAATCCAAACAGAATAGTGTTCACATAATAGAGGTGCCATAGGAGAAGAGGGAGAGACAGGGAAAGAAAGTCTCTTTGAGGAAATAAGTGTTGAAAATTCCCACCATCTCAGAACAGAATTGGACACTCAGGGCAGGAAAGCACAGCGAGCCCCTAATGAAAGGAATCCCAGGAAGAAAACACCAAGATATTTAATAATTAAAATGGCAAATATCAAGTACAAGGGGAGAGTATTGGATGCAGGCAGAGAGAGAAAAAGATTACTTATAAAGGAAACCCCATCAGACTATCAGCAGTCTTCTCAGCAGAAATTTTACAGTCCAGAAATGAGAGGCATGATCTAGTTAATGTAATGAGACCTAAGGACCTCCAGCCAAGAATCCTCAACCTGGAAAGAGCATTATTTAAGTTTGAAGCAAGTATTAAACAAATTCCGGATAATCAAAAGTTGAAGGACTTCACCACTACTAAGCCAGCCATGCAGGATATGTTAAAGTGACTCCTATAGATGGATATGTTCCTAAGGATAAGTAGCTTTTACCAGTGAAAATAAACTCACAGTAAAGGTAGTAGATAAATTAGTATCAAAACAATTATAAAATTAAAACAGAAGAAGCAAAATTAACTACTCACAAAACTAATCAAAGAAACAAGTGCAGATTATGACATCTAATACAAAAAGTGTGAAGGAGGAAGAAAAAGGTGAAGAAAAAAGTACACTTAGATTTTGTGTGAAATAGAGTAATCAGCAATTTAAGACAGACTGTTATATAGTAAGGAAGCTATCTTTGAATCTTTAATAACCACAAGATTAAAGCCTACAATTGATACATGAAAGAAAGAAAAGGAGGAAGGAAGGAAGGAGGGTGGGAAGAAGGGAAGGAAAGGAGGGAGAGAAGAGAAAGATCCAGTCACAGCACTGAAGGAATCCATAAAAAAACAAGAGAGAAAATTAAAGAGAAAAAAAGAAACAGAAAGGAGATATAAAAACAACCATAAAAAATCAATAAAATGGCAATAAGTACATATCTATAAATAATTACCTTAAATGTAAGTGGACCGAATGCACCAATCAAAGGATATAGAATGGCAGAATGGTAAAAAAACAAACATTTATATGCTGCCTACCAGAGAATCACTTCAGACCCAAAGCCATCCACAAACTAAAAGTGAAGGAATAGAAAAAGATAGTTTATGCAAATAATAGGGAAAAAAAAGAATTAGCAGTACCTATATCAGACAAAATAGATGTCAAAGCTAAGAAAGTAAAAAAGAGACAAAGAAGGACATTGTATAATGATAAAGGGGTCAGTTCAACAAGAGAATATAACCATTATAAATATCTGTGCATCCAATTTAAGAGCACCTAAATATGTGAAACAAATACTAACAGAATTAAAGGGGGAAATAGACTGCAACATATTCATTTTAGGATACTTTAAACACCACCCAAAACAACAGATAGACCAACCAGACAGAAAACAAAAAAGTGAAAAGATGGACAGAACAATCCATTACCTCAGGTGGTTTAACAGATATCTACAGAACATTCATGCCAAAAGCAGCAGGATACATGTTTCTTTCAAGTGTACATGGAATGTTCTCCAGAATAGATCACATACTACACCACAAAAAGAGGCTCAGTCAATTCAGAGAGACTGAAATTGTATCAAGCAGCTTCTCCAACCACAATGGTATGAAATGGGAAATGAATTACACAAAGAAAACAAAAAAGCTTACAAAAACATGGAGGCTAAACAACATGGTTCTAAATAATCCATGGATCAATGACCAAGTTAAAACAGAAATCAAGCAATTCATGGAGACAAATGGAAATAAAACTCAACAGCCCAAAGCCTGTGGGATGCAGTAAAGTCAATTCTAAGAAGGAAGTAAATAGAAATACAGGCTTACCTCAAAAAACAAGAGCAACCTCAAATAATTAGTCTGAAACTCATAATTAAAGAGGCTAGAAAAAGAAGCAAAAATGAAGCCCAAATTAGTAGGAGTGACAAAATAAAGATCAGAGCAGAAATAAATAATAAATAAAACAGAACAAAAGAATAGAAAAATTCCATGAAACCAGGATCTTGTTCTTTGAGAAAATAAACAACATAGATAACCTTCTAGACAGACATCAATAAAAGGAGAGGATACACACATAAACAAAATTAGAAACAAAGAAGGAATAATCACAAAAGACACCACAAAAATACAAAGAATTGTTAGAGAATAATATGAAACGTTATTTGCCAATAAATTGGACAACCTAGAAGAAATGGACAATTTCTATAAAAATTCCACCTTGCAAGGCTGACCCAGGAAGAAACAAAAACTTAGACCAATTACTAAAAATGAAACAGCATTGGTAATCAAAAATCTGTTTGTATTATATATTATATATTTACATTGCTTTCTACAAAGTTTGCACCAATTTACATTCCTTTCAGCAGTGTAGGAGGATTCCCATCTCTCTACATTCTTGTCAGCATTTGTTATTATTATTATTATTTTTATTAAGGTATCATTGATATCCAATCACATGAGCAGCATTGTGGAAACTAGATTCCCCTCCTTATCAAGTCCCCCCAACATACCCCATTACAGTCACTGACCATCAGCATAATAAGATGCTATAGAATCACTACTTGTCTTCCCTGTGTTATACTGCCTTCCCCGTGCCCCCCCTACATTATGTGTGCTATTCATAATGCCCCCCTTTTCCCCTTATCCCTCTCTTCCCACCCATCCTCCCCAGTCCCTTTCCCTTTGGTAACTGTTAGTCCATTCTTGGGTTCTGTGAGTCTGCTGCTGTTTTGTTCCTTCAGTTTTTGCTTTGTTACACTCCACAGATGAGTTAAATCATTTGGTACTTGCCTTTCTCTGCCTGGCTCATTTCACTGAGCATAATACCCTCTAGCTGCATCCATGTTGTTGCAAATTGTAGGATTTTTCTTCTTCTTATGGCTGAATAAGATTCCATTGTGTATATGTACATCTTCTTTATCCATTCATCTACTGATGGACACTTAGGTTGCTTCCATTTCTTGGCTATTGTAAATGGTGCTGCGATAAACATAGGGGTGCACATGTCTTTTTGAATCTGGGATCCTATATTCTTAGGGTAAATTCCTAGGAGTGATATTCCTGAGTCAAATGTTATCTCTATTTTCAGTTTTTTGAGGAACCTCCATACTACTTTTCACAATGATTGAACTAATTTACATTTCGACCAGAAGTTTAGGAGGGTTCGCCTTTCTCCACAACCTCACCAACATTTGTTGTTGTTTGTCTTTTGGATGGTGGCCATCCTAACTGGTGTGAGGTGATACCTCATTGTGGTTTTAATTTGCATTTCTGTCATGATTAGCGATGTGGAGCATCTTTTCATGTGTCTGTTGGCTATCTGAATTTCTTCTTTGGAGAAGTGTCTGTTCAGATCCTCTGCCCATTTATTTTTTAATTGGGTTATTTTCTTTTTGGTTGTTGAGTACATGAGCTCTTTATATAATTTGGATGTCAACCCCTTATCGGATCTGTCATTTATGAATATATTATCCCATACTGTAGGATGCCTTTTTGTTCTATTGATGGTGCCTTTACTGTACAGAAGCTTTTCAGCTTGATATAGTCCCACTTGTTCATTTTTGCTTTTTTTTCCCTTGTCCGGGGAGATATGTTCATGAAAAAGTTGCTCATGTTTATATTGAAGGGAGTTTTGCCTTTGTTTTCTTCTAGATATTTATGGTTTCATGACTTATGTGCAGGTCTTTGATACATTTTGAGTTTACATTTGTGTATGGAGTTAGACAGTGATCCAGTTTCATTCTCTTACATGTAGTTGCCTAGTTTTGCCAGCACCATCTATTGAAGAGGCTGTCATTTCCCCATTGTATATCCATGGCTCCTTTATTGTATACTAATTTTACCATATATGCTTGAGTTAATATCTGTAGTCTAGTCTGTTCCATTGGTCTATGGGTCTGTTCTTCTGCCAGTACCAAATTGTCTTGATTACTGTGGCTTTGTAATAGACCTTGAAGTTGGTAAGCGAAATCCCTTCTGCTTTATTCTTCCTTCTCAGGATTGCTTTGGCCTATCGGGGTCTTTTGTGGTTCCATATGAGTTTCAGAACTATTTGTTCCAGTTCGTTGAAGAATGCTGTTGGTATTTTGATAGGGATTGCATTGAATCTGTGGATTGCTTTAGGCAAGATGTCCATTTTGACAATATTAATACTTCCTACCCAACAGCACGGGATGAATTTCCATTTATTAGTGTCCTCTTTAATTTCTCTAAAGAGTGTCTTCTGGTTTTCAAGGCTTAGGTCTTTCACTTACTTGGTTAGGTTTATTCCTAGGTATTTTATTCTTTTTGATGCAATTGTGAATGGAATTGTTTTCCTGATTTCTCTTTCTGCTAGTTCATTATTAGTGTATTGGAATGCAACAGATTTCTGTGTATTAATTTTGTATCCTGCAAATTTACTGAATTCAAATATTAGCTCTAATAGCTTTGGGGTGGATTCTGTAGGGTTTCTATGTACAATATCATGTCATCTGTAAACAGTGACAGTGTGACTTCTTCCTCGACAATCTAGATGCCTTTAATTTCTTTGTGTCTGTTTGCCATGCCTAGGACCTCCAGAACTATGTTGAAGAAATGTGGGGACACTGGGCATCCCGGTCTTGTTCTGATTTTAAAGGAAAAGCTTTCATCTTTGTGCTTTTAAGTATGATGTTGGCTGTGGGAGCCTTTACTATGTTGAGGTACTTGCCTTTGCTCTCTATATCCATTTTGTTGACCGTTTTTATCATGAATGGGTGTTGAATTTTGTCAAATGCCTTTTTGGCATCTGAGATGATCATTTGATTTTTTTGTCCTTTTTATTAATATAGTGGATGATGTTGATGGATTTTCAAATATTGTTAACATCCTTGCATCCCTGGAATAAATTCTACTTGATGATGATGGATGACCTTTTTTTATGTATATTCAAATTTGGTTTGCTAATATTTTGTTGAACATTTTTGAAGCTATGTTCATCAGGGATATTGGTCTGTAATTTTCTTTTTTTGTGGTGTCTTTTCCTGGCTTGGTATTAGTGACACAGGCCTCATAGATGGATTTGGAAGTATTCCCTCCTCTTCTACTTTTTGGAAAACTTAAAGGTGGATGGGTATTAGATGTTCACTAAATGTTTGATGAAATTGAGGGGTGAAGCCATCTGGTCCAGGAGTTTTGTTCTTAGGTAGATTTTTGATTACCTATTCAATTTCATTACTGGTTATTGGTCTGTTCAGATTTTCTGTTTCTTCCTGGATCACCCTTTGAAGATTGTATTTTTCTGGAAAGTTGACCATTTCTTCTAGGTTATCTAGATTGTGTGCATATAATTCTCATAGTATTCTCTAATAATTCTTTGTATTTCTGTGGTGTCCATAGTGATTTTTCCTTTCTCATTTCTGATTCTGTTTATCTGTGTAGACTCTCTTTTTACTTGATAACTTTGGCTAGGGGCTTATCTATTTTGTTTGTTTTCTCAAAGAACCAGCTCTTGCTTTCTTGGATTCTTTCTATTGTTTATTCTTCTTGATTTTATTTATTTATGCTCTAATCTTTATTATGTCCCTCCTTTTACTGACATTGGGCCTCATTTGTTGTTCTTCTTCTAGTTTCATTAATTGTGAGTTTAGACTGTTCATATGGGATTGTTCTTCTTTCCTGAGGTAGGCCTGTATTGCAGTTTACTTCCCTCTTAGCATGGCCCTCTCTGTGTCTTACAGATTTTGCAGTGTTTAATTATTGTTGTCATGTGTCTCCATATATTACTTGATCTCACACATAATTTGTGGCTTAGTATATGATTATTCTTGAAAATGTTCTATGTGAACTTGAGAAGTATGTGTGTCCTCTGCTTTTGGGTGAAATGTTCTGTAGATATCTATTAGGTCCTTCTGTTCGAATGTATTGTTTTGTGTCTCTGTCTCCTTACTTATTTTCTGTCTTGTTGATTCGTCCTTTAGAGTGAGTGGTATGTTGAAATGAATGCATTGCATTATATTCCCCATTTTAATTCTGTTAGAATATTTTTCAGATATGTAGGTGCTCCTGTGTTGGGTGCATAGATATTCATATCCTCTTAGACTGACTGCTTTATCATTATGTAATGTCCTTCTTTGTCTCTTGTGACTTTCTTTGTTTTGAAGTCTATTTTCGCTGATAGAAGTACTGCAACTCCTGCTTTTTTCTCTCTATTGTTTGCATGAAATAACTTTTTCTATCCCTTAACTCTCAGTCTGTGAATATCTTTGAATTTGAAGTGTGTCAATTGTAGGCAGCGTATAGACAGGTCTTGCTTTTGTATCCATTCTGTAATTCTGTCTTTTGATTGCTGTATTCAGCCCATTTACATTAAGGTGATTATCGATAGATATGTATGTATTGCCATTGCAGGCGTTGGATTCATGGTTACCAAAGTTTCAAGGGCAGCTTCTTTACTCTCTAGCAGTTTACCTTAACTTATTTATTACACTATTATAAACACGGTCTGAAGATTATTTTTTCTCTCCTTTCATTTTCTTCCTCCTCCACTCTTTATATGTTAGGAATCATATTCTGTATTCTTTGTGTATCCCTTGACTGACTTCATGGGTAGCTGATTTAATTTTGCATTTAGTTAGTATTCAGTTGGTCTACATCCTTTGCTGTGGTTTTATTTTCTCTAGTGACAGCTATTTTGCCTTAGGAGTGCATCCATCTAGAGCAGTCTCTTTAAAATACACTGTATAGATGGTTTGCGGTGGTAAATTCTCTCAACTTTGCTAATTGTTTAATCTCTCCTTCAAATTTAAATGATAACCTTGCTGGATAGACTATTCGAGGCCCTTCTATTTCATTGCCTTGAATGTAACATGCCACTCCCTTCTGGCCTGTAATGTTTCTGATGAGAAGTCTGATGGATTTTCCTTTGTAGGTCATCTTTTTCTCTCTCTGGCTGCTTTTAATACTCTGTCCTTGTCCTTGATCTTTGCCATTTTAATTATTATATCTCTTGGTGTTGTCCTCCTTGGCTCCCTTGTGTTGGGAGGTCTGTGCACCTCCATGGTCTGAGAGAATCTTTTCTTTCCCATATTAGGGAAGTTTTCAGCAATTATTTCTTCAAAGATACTTTCTATGCCGTATTATCTTTCTTCTTCTTCTCGTACCCCTGTAATGGGAATATTGTTCTGTTTGGATTGATCACACAGTTCTCTTAATATTCTTTAATTCCTAGAGATCTGTTTTTACTCTTGCCTCAGCTTCTCTGTATTCCTGTTCTCTGATTTCTATTCCACCAACAGTCTCCTCCACTGTGTCTGATCTGCTTTTAATTTCATCCATTGTTCGTTTCATTTCTGTTACCTCCCTCCTGAATTCATCCCTTAGCTCTTGAATAATTTTCTGTAACTCCATTAGCATGCTTATGACTTTTATTTTGAATTCTTTTTCAGAACCATTGGTGATTTCAGTCTCACTAAGATGTCTTTCTGGTGTTTAAGGGATTTGGGATTGAACAAGAATCTTCTGCATTTTCATAGTCCTTGAGTGATGGGAGTGGTTGCAGGCAAGTGGCATGGGTGTCTGCTGGGAGGAGAAACTCCCTTCCTGCTTCCCAGTCACAGTGCCTGCCTCTTCTGCCAGTGCCAATTAACTGTGTGCAGGGAGCGGCGTCTGGTTAATGCCCTAAAATGCCATGGGCAGGGCAGCACTCAGGATGGCCTAGGGGTCACAGGTGAGTAGCGCAGGCTCTGGCACGAGACAAATCCCGTTCATGCTTCCCGGTCACAGTGCCTGTCTCTGCTGTCTGTGCTGGTCAATGGTGCACGTGGAGCAGCCTCTGGGTTAATCCCCTAAGCTGCTGTGGCCTAGAGTTATGCTGGGGGCTGCAGGTGAGTCATGTGGGTATTTTCAGGGAGGGCAAAGCCCTTTTGTGCTTCCTGGTTGCTACAGGCAGCTCTTTGTTGTTCAAAATTGGTTTGTTCATAGGGCACTGACCATAGGATAATAGGATTCAGAAGTTCCTCAGGTGGTTCCAATGTCAGTCTTGGAAAAAAGATGTGATCAGCTTATGAAAAAGGTGAGTGGTTTCATTACATGTTAGCATGTTCTTGAAGAATCCATTTGCACTTTGCTGTGGAACTCATATGGACACCACCATCCCCATTAGAGTATTCAGCATCAACCAAAATTGTGTGCTATCTCAACTTTTATGATTACTGTAGGTCCTTCAGCCAGACTACAATATTATTAAGGGCAATACCAAGCTAGTATCTCTCCATTGAAAATTCTATGGTCTAAATTCAAGTAGTCCCTGTTGGAAGCTTCTCAAAGCCTTTTCCACAGGTTCAATCCTGCACAAGGATGTGCTATAGGCACTTCCAAAATCAAATCTGAGTGTGGATCCTTGGGGCCCAAGGCATATAGGGGAAGACTATTTTCAGATCATATTGTCCATTATTTATTTCACCATTTAAAGATGTACTTAGGTACTTTTACGGATAGGAGATAGCACTATCCCCAGATGTGGAATATGGAGTCTTAAAATTTCCAAAAAAAACTGGGCTTCTAACATGCTAAGTGTTAAAACATTAATCTCTTTTTATCCACCAGATATATTTAACTATTCCAAAATAATAATATGTGTGCTTTTCAGCATTTCTACATATTCCCATTTAGTATATCCGGTTGGTACACCAAGAATGTTGGATTTACATGCCTCCTTATTTTTAAAGAGTAGATATATTAATTTCCATAATAAATTCAGACAAATGAAACTACTCACATAAAATTTGTTCATATATTCCAGATTTTATCCAAACTTTCACCTTCATCCCGTCAATAGCAATATCCCCATTTTCTCTTAAGCCAAATGTTGTACATTATAATTTTACCCATAAGTTCTGAGATTCTTTGTCATGGAGGCTCCATTTATGTCCATTTTCTCACACCTATGTCATTGGTCTTGTTTCCCTAGCCAGGTGTTGGCCTGAGATACATAGGTGCTTTTGCCTAACATATGTATATGGTGATGGTGACACCAGACAGCACCTTAAAAAAATATCAGTATTAACATAGTCAGTGTTAATTAACTTAATCTAAAATACACAGTGATAGAATGGAAGAGAAGGGAACTATACTTCTGTTTTGCTCCTCCCCAGAATTTATAGCTCAAATCTAACCATGAGAAAGCATCAGACACAAAATGAGAAGCATTCTGCAAAATAATTGACTTCTGTATTTCAAAAAAATAAATGAAATAATGGTCATGAAACACAAGGAAGACTGAGAATTGGCCAGAGATGTGAGGACAATAGATAACATGATCACAGAGTACCATGTAATACAGTGGATTCAATGCCATGACTCCATATCATAAATGGATGCTGGACAGAAATGAGAGGAAGAAAAAACAAAAAGGAAAACAAAATACCAATGAAGTCTGCAACTTTGCAAGACATAAGTTAATAAACAGAAATATGTTGCATTACTGTATGCTAACAACAAAATGGCAGAAAGTGAATTCAGGAAAACAATTCCATTTACAATTGCATCATCCAGGAGAATAAAATTCCTAGGAATAAACCTAGCCAAGGAGGTAAAAGATATCTAGTTTGAAAACTATAAGGTATTTCTGAGTGAAATTACAGAAGACAAAAATCAATGGAAATCTATCCCATGCTAATGGATAGGAGGAGTTATTATTGCCAAAATGCCCATTATGCCTAAAGCAATGTGCAGCTTCCTTACAGTAACTGTCAAAATATCCATGGCATTTTTCATATAACTATAAACATAAAATTCATATGAAACCACAAAAGACTCCAATAATCAAAGTAATCTTGAGAAAGAAGAACAAAGCTGAGAGTATGTTTCCTGACTTCAATCTATATGACAAAGCTACAGTAATCAAAATAGTATGGTACTCATACAAGAATAGACCCAGAAATCAACAGAAGGGACTAGAACCTGGATAATCTATGGTAAATTAATATATCATACAGTAGCCATGAAAATACAGTGATGGAAAGAAAGTCTCATCAATAACATTTGAGGTAGAAACTAAACAGCTATGTATAAGAGAAAGAAAGTGGATTACTATCTTAATCCACACACAAAAGTAAACTCAAAATTAAAGTACTAAATGATGACATTGATCTGCAAAGTTTTTCCAAGATCATATAAACAAAAAACTCTTGAACATAAACAAAAGCAATATTTTTTCTTTTTGGACACATCACAGGTAAGGGAAACAAAATTTAAAAAAGGAACAAGTGGGACTACATCTAACTAAAAGCTTCAGTACAGCAAATAACACCATCCACAGAACAAAAAGTCAACCTACAGTATGGGAGAATATATTGATAAGTGATTTCTCCTATAAGGGGTTAATATCCAAAATATACGTAGAACTCCTATGCCTCAACACCAACAAAACAAATAACCTGATTAAAAAATGGGTGGAAGACCTTAACAGATCTTCTCTCAAAAGAAGAAATGCAGATGACCAACAGGCAGTTGAATTAATCATGGTTTTGCAAATCAAAATGACATGAGATAAGCATCCCTTTGACTGAATCCCATGGCGTTTGTGACTCTAAGAGTTCTACAAAACTGAGTCTCCAGCAATTAGTCAATTGCAGTCCAGGTTTTCCTACCCATCCCTGTACTGATTTCAATGGTGGTTTTCATTTGAGAGTCTATATTTAGTTAAGGCATTGCTTTCAGCATGTGCCTGCCTGTAACTCCAGTTTTCTGGAGACCTAATGTATACCACAGTGACTATAAGTAACACTAATGTATTGTGTACTTGAGATTTTCTTAGAAGGAAGATCCTGTTTTCCGATGACAAACACAAAAACGGTAATTATGCGAAATGATGAGTGTGTTAATTATAATTGTGGTAATTATTTCACAATGTGAAAGTGTAAAAAATTAATTCTCACATTAATACATCAACCAAAACATATGAGAAAACTAATATTTTTTAATATCTGTGAGATAATTCCCACATGTATATCAGTTATGACATCTAATTCAATAGTTATCTGAAAAATGCAACTCAGACAAAAATGAGAAATAACTTGATAAACATAAAATATCAACAACTGGAAAACTAGGTTTGACCGTATTTTAGCATAGTTATGGAAAAAGTGCCATGCTGGTGAATTGCTGATGGGAGTTTAAATGTGTGAAATTTTTTTCTGAAAACACTTTATACGCTGAGGGTTGTAACTACTTAGATATTCATGGCCTGTGGAACAGAGAGTTGAGATGTGATGATTGGTATGAGATTCAATGCAGTTAGTACAAATTTGTATATTTAGTTGTAAGTTCAAGAGCTTTCACTGACCCATTTGATTTGAACAAAAATCAACAACTGGTATTACTTTACAATCATATTTATTAGAATTAATGAAATGCATAAACACAGATAGTGGCATTCAATATGAATTAAGCCTTCAGTACTCATTGCATTTGAAGGAAAAATGTTTTTGGGCACAGTGCACTGAGGCCTGAATGTCAGTTGTCATAATTTGTGAAAGGAAAGAATAATATTGCAGTAGATCAAAATTATCAAATATCCAGGCATTTTTGAATTAGCAAATACTTTATTTTTCTAAGCATATAACCCCCATCATTTCCGGAACAAAACTATTCAACCACACACAAAATTAAGCATTATAAAACAGTAATAATTGCATAAGCGGTTTTGAATGGTACAGAGAACAAAATATATTTCCCTGTGATACAAATCCTACACTGTGTGCCAAAGCCCGTTTTCCTGCCCAGTCTGCATTGTCACTAGCTTCTCCTGGATGTGCATTTTGATTCTTGCCCCTCACTATTTCCTGTTATTATTGTGATATGTATTGGGCTGTAAACGAGTGAGTCCAGCCACCTTATTGTGATTTTCTTAATCTTTGTTTCTCTAAATTATTTATATTATATTAAGCATTAAAACTTTACTAGAAGCATCCGTTTCCTATGTTGGACATGATTACATATTGTTCATTTACAATTTTTTCATGTCTACTGACCAGTAACCTCTCACAAACTGGTGTTTTTACCAATTGCCTTTCTCACCACAACAAGGTCATTGAGTTACAGAGACCCTGAAAAATATTTTATACTGTATATATTATAAATATAATTGGATCCCTTTATAGGTATAAATTCTTTTCTTTGTAATTGCCTAGGAAAACCCCATGTTACATTTTCATAGATATAATAAGTAGATATACTGAAACAAAATTCTGTTGTTCAAATTTTTATATATATATGCATATATATATACACATAAAAATATGTATATACACAAATACTTAATGCAAATATATATAGTTAATTTGAACCACAGATTTTTGTCATGTAACTTTTGTATATATTATAAATAAAATTTGTATTTATATTTATGTTTTCTATATTTATTTCTGTATCCATATATAAAGGCATATACATATAAATGTATTTGAAATGCAGAACTTTATTTCAGTACTCTACTCCTTATGTATATGAAAACAAAATAGACCTGTATGTCTAAATATATTAAATGTTACAAAAAGAATATATGGCATAATATTGCAGTTAGTTATGACTATGTTTGTGACTTGGATTTGCTGTAACAAATCTTTATTCACATAGGAAAAAGATTTTATTTTTATATCTTAATTCACTTACACTATGAGATGGTAAGACAAAAAATTACTACTTATTATCTTATGTTAACTTTCAACAAGAAAAAGAAATTATTCTTACACAATCGATGATCTAATTGATCTAATTCAAATTGTTAAATATACCTAATTTATTTATATACCTTTTAATGTATAAAACAGTCATGTGGCTTAAATTTTAACTATCTGAATTTTGGGTTAATGTTTAATAGGAACTCAATTTCCACTTTGATTATTGAAAAAAATATTTCCAATCACACACACATACAAATTCTTTTAGGGAAATGAAGCATTCTAATAAACATTCTACCCAAAGCACTCTTAATGTCCCTATTTCTTAGACTAATGATAATAGGGTTTGCGAAGGGGGGTTCCATAGAATAGAACATGGCATTGAGAAGGTTTTGAATGGTTGATACATGTGAAATGGGCCTCAAGTAAGCAAACAATGCAGACATCACAAATAGGATGAAAATAGCTATCTGGGGGGAGCAGGTTGACAGGGCTTTGTTCCGGGCTTCTGCAGAACGCATCTGGAGCACAGCTGAAAATATATGAACATATGAGCTGAGTAAGACCACAGAGCTGAGTAAAACAATGCAAGCACTTACAGCAAGAATTACATACTCAGAAAACTGCACCTCCTGGGATGAGATGCTAAGGACTTGAGGGATGTCACAAAAAAACTGGTGGATCACATTGGACTCTGTGAAGGGAAGCCTTAATATGGGCCCTGTTTGGACAGCAGAGTAGACCAGCCCACCGGTCCATGAGACACCTGCCACCTGTGCGCACAGACGTGGGGTCATGGTGAGCTCATAGTGCAGAGGGTGGCAAATGGCAACATAGCGGTCATAGGACATGACCACAAGGAAGAAGATCTCTGTGTACCCAAAGAAAATGTGCAGGAATATCTGAGCAACACATGCTTTGAGAGAAATTAGTTTACTGCCGGTTAGGGAATTTATGATCGATTTGGGAATGGTAACTGAGATGAAACCAAAATCTATGAGAGATAAATTACCTATAAAGAAGTACATAGGGAAGTGAAGACTTGAGTCTATCACAATGATAATAATGGTCAGAAGATTTCCAGCCAGGGCACCCAGATAAATTACTAAGAACATGAGACCTTGCAAGATTTCAAGTTCCTGGGAACTGGAGATATCCATGAGAACGAATTCTGTGAAGATGGTGAGATTTTCCATGTCTACTCACATGCTCTGGTGACCTTGAGTCAGAAGATGATCTTGTAAGATGATGCTACACTCAAAATAGAGAATAAAATTATTGTCATATACTGTAAAAAAATTTTTATGAGTTGATTACTGACTTTAAGGTTGCATGCCTTATAATCACCAATGTGCAGTACATGCATTAGTCACATACATGAAATCGATAAAAGGAAATACAGGAAAATACAGAAATGTAATAACAAATGGTATCACTTTAAACTGGACATCTTAGAGGTTTGTAAAATGGAATTTAAAAACCAAGGTACAGTCCCCCAAAGAACTGAACACGATGTAAAAGCAGGCATACCTGAGAGCTGAGACAAAAGGTCTGTCTTCCCACACACACCAGCACCTCTAACACACTCACTAAAGTGAAGTACCATTAGCCTTCACCTCATTTCACTCCTCATGATCCTGAGAGCCCTTTCTCAGAGTGTATGTATCCTTAGGCTAAATCTCGTGATGTATGTACTGTTTCTCTGTTTTGCATAGTGATTTCTTCCTGGAGGGCACTGCAGTACTTATATATCTTACAGCCCTCGGGGGAACTAATAATTGCAGATTCCTGAAAAGCTGAAAGCCTTCAATGCTTTGTTTCCCATAGATATTTTGGCCAATCCAGTGAGATTAATTAGATTCATAATAGACTTTTTTAGAAGATAACTTTGACTAGAGGCTTTTACACTACTTGAGAAAGCACCATTTCTCTAAAATGGGGTCTGGGTCAGTGATGGTTTATGACATTTCAAACTTAAGGTCTCATGATAATAGGAACAATAGACAGAGTAAAAATTAAAACTATAATATAATGTTTTATTTATGCATATATGCATCTATACATATATATTATACTGAAATTAAAGAATTATTGATACAATTATCACATTTGAAAAATAAATGCCTTAAAAATGTGTGAAGATATGAAATAAAACAAGATCTATTCACCTACCTCTCACATCTACAATTGTTTGAAACAGCCTCAATGTCACCATTAATAGATTAATAAAGCATAAGTTTGAAAAACACAAGACACAGAATACAATAGTAAAATGTCTATTAAATCAAGATGTAAGATTCTAACCTGAAGCTTGGAATTAGTCTCTGATCCTTTACCACTTTTGAAGGATAGTGAAGAAAGAATCCTGATGCATTTTGAGATCATATCATCAATATTTGAGTAGAAAGACATGGAGGCAAGTCCAGAGTGGGGAAAAAAGCGAATGTTCTACATGCCAGCGTCACAGTCCCAAAGTGGTCTTCCATCTCTCTAGTGAGGAGAGGTGTCGTGAGGAGGCGATGCACTACTTCAAAATAGTGATGATTCAAGAAACATAGCAAAAGAAGCAGATTAGTCTGAGCAGTAAAATATAACATGGATAAAGAGTAAGCTAAGATGATTTTCAGTGTTTAAATCTTAGTAAGTTAACTGAATTAACTAAATTAAACTTCCAAAGCTTCCATGCCCTAATAGTTTTGTGTTGGGAATAAGGATGATGGCTTCAAAAACTTCATTTATTTGTTTTTCTTACATTTTATATATTCCAATCATTTCATTTAGGCATAATTGATATACAAAAACTATGCATATTTAGCGTATTCAGTTTGATATGTTTGGACATATGCAAACAGCTATCATACCGTTAAGGTTATGGGCATATCTACCATCTCCCAGAGTCTCCTCGTGTTCCTATGTGTGTTTGTGCATGAGCTTGTGTGTGGTAGGAGCACTACATGAGATCTACTCATTTAATACATTTTGAAATGCACAACACTCTGTTGTCCGGCATAGTCAGTGGCAGCAGAAAGAACTACTCAAGATAGGAAAGTCAAGAGAGGTGAGAGGGAGGCTAAGGGAGGTTTCCCCGAACTGCTGTCAAGCTCTCATATTCATTGAGCATACATTTAGAAAAACAATGTACAGCTCATCAGAAGGCTTTGTGCCAAATAGGATGTTGCAGGGTACGTGCAGGCAATCAGGTAGAGCCATTACCATGACTTCAAACAAAGTAAAACCCCATGCACCCAGTAATAGACAAGCGAAGCACGTCGTGCCTCCAAGGAAACAGTGTTCTGCTTGCAGTGTGGCCCTACTGCTTTCTAGCTCAGGACTTAGCCATTTGGTTGCCCACGGATCCCTCCTTTTTGGTTTTAATATCCTTCAGCCTTCTCAGAAAAGAGCAACGTAACCAGCTGTTGCTCATGATGCTTGGAGTCAGTCATAATGATACAAATCATTCATAAGGCTATGAGAAAAATGAAAAAGATTAACAGACAAAGAGCTACAATGACCCAATACATAAATTAATGCTATGGAGCCAATTTGTTGGGTAACCATTTCATGATATTGGATAAATCTTGTTCAACCTGTTTTTGTGTTCCTGGTTAGATATGAAGTAACTGTTGATGTAATTGAGTAGAGAGAGCATTAAGTTCCATCTGTAGTTTGGAGGAGAAGGCTCCTTGCAAGTGTTTCTTTACAAGGTCCCATGAGTGCTGGGACTGATCATACGGCAATGATGTGACCAGATTTTGTCATGTTGTCAATCGCATTGCATGTGTTGTTGATCAATGAGAGCTTGTTGTCGGTCCCCAAGCCACTCAAGAGCAGCCTCCATAGCTGGCAGCCTCTGCATAAAGCCATTATCAGTTTGTGTTTGTGTTATCTTTGCTCAAGTGATGTAGGTCATAACATGGTTAACTACATGTGGGTAAAATTGCAATATTTCCAGAATCTCTCACCTGGACTTAGTGCATCCCCATATCAGTAGGTAATTTCAAGGGGAGCCCGGCATAGCTGACAGGAGAGGTTGGGTGGGGTCCCTTTACACCGCCAGGTTGTGAGAGACACAAGTAAGTATAAGTGGACAACTGCTTGTGAGCAATAAACAGGTTTCTCCCCTTTTATTTCTCTTTTTAACTGATTTCAGGTCAAAGGTATTTTACCCCAGGCTGGGAAAATATTCCCACCCCAAGAGTTACACTACATTAGCCGTGTGGATAGATTCTTTAATAACACTGCTGCTACAGAGGCAGTAGCTAAAATAATGGCTGCCGAACTGAGGAAGGCAATGCGCCGTCCAGTAAATCTCTTGGGTCTCCATGCAGACATGCCTGGAGTCAATTTAGCAAGACCATTAGACCCTTCCCAGGGTCGCATCAAATTTACCAGCAACCAACTTGGGGATGTCTTTTTAATATAACCACGTGTGAAATATTGTGTTTAGTCACATGATAATGGCTAATGCAGGACATATACCAAGCCATGGAAGTCACCATAAAAATATAATATGTGTTGTCAAAAATTTTATCTAAATTGTTGCTTGTCATTTGGAAGATGTAAGGATGAGGAGTCCTCCGTAGCATGTTGTTAGAGATACTATGGGTGAGATACATGTGAGAGCAAGTCCAAGGGGCAAAGTCTGGGGCAAATGCCTCTGAAACCAAAGTCAGCCAAAGGGAGGAGTAAAGGGGGAGAAACCCAATTATTGTTTACAAACAGTTTTCGGCCTCTGCTCAACTGTGACTCTCGCAACATGGCTACAAAAAGGGACCCCAAGCAACCTCTTGGGTCCAGTCATGCCTTCTCTCTCCCTTGTAATCACCTATTGATATGGAGATGGAGATGGCACCTACTGATATGGAGATGCACTAAGGCCAGGTGAGAGATTCTGGAAATACTACAACTTTAACCACAAGGGGGACAATTCCTGAGGTCTGACTGCAAAACAAATTTGGCAGAATGATGTTATGCATTATACATTTGGCCATCAGAAATATAGGCATGTATCAGTAGATGCTTTTTCAGGATTCATAGTAGCTTCCGTTCATGCAGACAAAATGCCAAAAAATATCAGTCATTTCTTATATGCATTTGTGCAGATTTAATTGACATATAAGTGTGCAGGTTTAATGTATGCAACATGTTGATTCAATACCCATATGTAGCAATGCACTTACACTGTACAAATATAGGAATTTAATTACACTGTAGCATTAGCTAACATGTCTATCACATCATAGAATTGTGATATTAGATTGGCCAAAGCTCCCAAAACAATACCTAAACTCAAAGATACAAGTAAAATGGTTCGTAGTAAAATAATGACTAGTACATAAGCCAAGTGTCAAGATAAGTGGAGAACAGGAGCTATTTGCCATACTCCAAATTAATTTTTAAAATTAGATATTAATAAATGTTGATGACAACATTGTCAAATATAAGAGGTATGGCTGGAAACCCAAATAAGATAATTTCCATAGGAATATTAATTATGAGAGGCTATATTTCAGTATTAATATGAAACATGCAATTTAGACAAAAATAAAACACAACTTATAAACATAAGATAGCAACTAGAAAGCCTGGCTTGGTGTGTTACAAGACATGGGGTGATCCGCGTGGTGACTCCCTGTAGCTGGCGTCCCAGCTGCTGAGCTGGGTGCAGACGCTGAAGCATTCTGCATGAGAAAGCAAGGATCTGAGACGGGCTGTGGGCCATGTGCTGCGACGCAGTACTCAGCACACATTTAAGCAGTTTATTCTCAGATGCTTTCATCATTAAAGAAAAACAAAGTTTGATGTTTATTGTATAGTAACATCTGTTAGAATTAAACATACAAACACATTTTCCTCTGCATACTTTCTTTTGTTAAAATGAATACAGATGTAAAAGTTTATTAATTTTTCAAATAAAACACAAAAGTATACAGCCCAAAAACTGTCTACAGTTGCAAAGCATGTAAATAAATAATTCTTCAATGTAATTCCTTTCCATCTGTATTATTAAAAATCACTAAAACCTTTCCATGACAACTTTAAAAAAGTACAAATTTTTAAACAAAAATTATATTTGACGTAGAACTGCTTGTGAGTTTACTCAATCAGGGCCTTGAATCATGACTGTCACAGGTTGTTCAATGAAAGATTTCATTCTTACAATAGACCATGGTTATCAGTATATTTGGATATCATGAAAATGAAACAGCTTTTTTCCTAAGACTTTTTCCTGAGAATTCCTGTCCAAACTCAACTATACTACTACTCAACTATACACTGAATAAAACATTATATAAGCAGTACTTGCCTGTGAAGTTTTTAAGGATACTGAACACAAAATCTATTTTATGTTTGAGAGATATCATGCATTGTGAGTCTAAATCAGAGCTTTCTTGTCCTCTCTGCATCATTATTACCTTCTCCTGAGCCAACGTTTGGGTTCCCTGTGCCTCATACATCACATGCAATCTGTATCCCCTGGGCAGGAGCACCGGTGGCTGAGAGCAGCAACCTAAGGGACATCTTCTTAGTCTTTGTTTTTCTAAATGATCAGATTACAGTTTAAAACAATGTAGTTACTGTTCATCGCCATATGTTTTCTGGACTCCAGACAGTGACCTCTGAGTCCCTCCTGCGCTGTGATGAGCGCCATCTCCTGCCCACAGCTTGCGGGCTTATTCACGGGGACTAAGAAACAGATTTTACGTTGTGTATGTTAATGATATGGTTGGACCTGTTTATAAGTGTAGGATTTTATTTTGCATGTGAACATATATATTATATAATATATGCTTTTTTTGTACAAATGTGAAAAAATAAGATTACATTACATGTTGGAAAAAAGAAGGCATATTTCGGAGTTAGAGAGTGCTGAGTTTTAATCCTACCTTTGCTACTGAAATCAATATGTAAATGGGGAAAATAATTATCTTTCCAGGCCTTAGTTTATTTATAACAAAATCACTATGGTAAGACAAAAGAAAAGTTCACTCTTTACTACTAATGCTAATACTCAAAAAGAGCATAATGCATTCAGTGAATAATTCAATTTGCTCAAGGAAATATTCTCTTCCTATGATTAACTATAGCTTATTTATATATACCCTACTGTACCAAATAATCATATATCTAAAATTATAAATTTACCTGAATTTGTGGATAATTTTTTATGGGTACTCTTTTTCTCCACTTTGATTTCTGAAATAATTCTTCAAGTCAAACAAAAATGCCTGTTAGTCGCAATTGAAAATGCTTTTGAACATTCTGCCTACAGCATTCTTTATCTGCCTGTTCCTCAGGCCAAAAATAAAGGGGTTTATAAAGGGTGGGACCACAGAATAGAACATGGCCATGAGCAAAGTTTGGATGGTTGATTCATTTGAGACAGGACCAAATACAGCAAACAATCCAGAAATCACAAGAAGAATAAGTGTAGCTACCTGGGGAGGGCAGGTGGACAGGGCTTTGTTCCGGGCTTCCACAGAATGCATGTGGAGCACAGTTGAAAAGATGTGAACATATGAGGTGAATAAGATGACAAAGCAGAACAAGACAATGCAGGCGCTCAGAGCCAGGACCACTGACTCAGAAAACTGCACGTCCTGGGATGAGATGCTCAGGACTTGAGGGATGTCACAAAAAAACTGGTGGATCACATTGGACTCTGTGAAGGGAAGCCTGAACATGGTCCCTGTGTGGACAGCAGTGTAGACCAGCCCACTGGCCCATGAGACACCTGCCACCTGTGCGCACAGATGTGGGGGCATGGTGAGCCCATAGTGCAGAGGGTGGCAAATGGCAACATAGCAGTCATAGGACATGACCACAAGGAAGAAGAAATCTGTGGCTCCAAATAATATAAATAAGAAAGTCTGAGCAGCACATTCTGTGAGAGAAATCAGTTTACTACCCATTAGGGAATTTATGATGGATTTGGGGACAGTAACCGAGATGTAACCAAAGTCTATCAGAGATAAATTGCCTATAAAGAAGCACATAGGGAAGTGAAGATGTGAATCCATCACAATGACAGTAAAGATCACAAGATTTCCAGCCAGGGCACCCAGATAAATCACTAAAAATATTAAACCTTGCACTACTTGGAGATCCCGGGAACTGGAGATGTCCATGAGGAGGAACTCTGTAAAGACGGTGAGGTTGTCTGCATGTGCCAGCATGCTGCAGTGACCTGTAGTTGATGCATAAAGTGATGAGATGATGCTACAATCAAAATGAAGACAGTGCTAAATGATCCTCCTCTGCTAGATTTTCATGTACATTGACTTAATGAAATTAAAGATGCATATGAAGAGATGGTATAAAACTCTCAAATCTCACCACTTTTTTGCAAATTGCTATTTTTTCTGTGGTACACCTCTGCATTTAAATTTTAAGTATTAATAAATGCA
Organism: Manis javanica; assembly: GCF_040802235.1. NCBI lineage: Eukaryota > Metazoa > Chordata > Mammalia > Pholidota > Manidae > Manis > Manis javanica. The sequence goes on along the minus strand of NC_133169.1, from coordinate 42,754,680 downwards.
TATGCCTTTTCTTCTATTAAAGCAACTGCTCTTGGTTTCTTTTGAAGACCCAACAATAAACGTAACAGGGAAGAGGGAAAGTATTTCACCCACTACACATACCTCGTATAAGTTTATAGATTGCAGAGTGCTTAGTAATTGGTAAGGTGAAAGACTCAGGGTACAGGAAGACATGAAAACAGTAGTAACTTTGAATGTTCTTTGTATACCTTGAAGATTTTATAGTTTTCTTCAATGAAATACAAAAATAAACTTGTATCCCTGTAAAGGAATGAGCCCTCAGATCACAGTCATACCTGAGGACTGAGGTAGGAGCTCTCTCTTTTGCACAGCACTCTTGCAGACACAAATCCAGTGCCATCCAGTTGTTCTTCAGTGAGCAGGAGCCCCAGGCCCTTTCACAGAGGCGTATTTTTATTATAAACCACATGGAGAAACGGGCACCGGGCTTCTCTGAACTGTTTGATGATCACTCTCTCGAGGCACAGTTGTGCCTCTGAAAAGCCTCAAGGGGACTAGTGATTGTAGCCTCCTGAATAACTGACAGCCTATTGACACCTTGTTTCCTATAGATGTTTTGGCCAATCCATTGCGATTACTTAGGTCAGCAAGAGTCCATTTTTATATACAATATTTGAAAGAGGTTTCATAAACCTTGAGAAAGCACAAATACTCAAATGATTCATGGGTCAGTAGTGGCTTAAGGTATAAATATATTTATAAAATGTGTGTTAATAGAGTGAAGTAAACCACATCAGAAGGTGTGTTCAACACACATCTGATTTGTTTACCAAAATTACCTGATGCAGACCCGAATTCACCCTTAAAAGTCGTAAAATTAATACAATACTTTAAAAATTTGGCAGCCACAGATTGAAAAATGAAAATAGCTAGTATAGGACAATTTAAATTACTATCTATGACCGGTTGAGTCTCTGGTGGGTAACTAACGAAGAGATTATAATGAAAAAAGGCAAATGGAGGAGGGAAATATCAAAATGATCCTGAGAAGTGTCGTGAAGAATGAGTAGAACAACACTGAATAAATTCTGAAAATAACTTCAAAATTGTATAGTCTAAGAAGCTTGACACCAGTTAAGTAAGATAGTAACAAGAAAAATATACCACTTAAAGTATTTCCCGATTTGGGTTACATACACATTAAAAGTAAATTTGTGTGGAATGCAAAAATGGTTTAAAAATGCATAGTGCACATTTTCCTGTTGAACATCTTCTACAAGCAGATTAAAAGAGCATAAAAATAATTATTAAAATTTCTAGGGCTGCAGTGTCCTCAGAAGTTGCCTTTGGGAAGAGCAGGGAAGGGGTGTGGACTGCGGCAGACCTCAGCACGGGGGATACCCCGGGTAAGAGGGCCTGCTGTGGCCGCCTGGCCCATGGACTGTCTGTGCTCAGGCCCAGGTTGACACTGTCCACAGGTTCATCCTTCTGGAATTACAGTTGATTTTCTCTCAGCAGGGAAATGATGGTTACTTTCTGGACTTGGGGTCCATGGACTTCATAGCAACAGCTCTTCAATAATTTCTGAACAGATGTTTTTGGTTTTTGTCCTTTTATTTAAAATTCTTAAAAGTATCTGTGTTAACACACGCCTCAACAAACAAAACACAAATAATTCAATTAAAAAATGGGCAGAGAAGCTGAATAGACAGTTCTCTAAAGAAGAAATCCAGATGGCCAACAGGGACATGAAAAGATGCTCCACATCCCTAATCATCAGAGAAATGCAAATTAAAACCACAATGAGATATCACCTCACACCAGTAAGGATCGCCATTATAGAAAAGACAAACAACAACAAATGTTGGCGAGGTTGTGGAGAAAGGGGAATGCTCCTACAGTGCTGGTGGGAATGTAAACTAGTCCAACCATTGTGGAAAGCAGTATGGAGGGTCCTCAGAATGCTCAAAATAGAAATACCATTTGACCCAGGAATTCCACTTCTAGGAATTTACCCTAAGAATGCAGCACTCCAGTTTGAAAAAGACAAATGCACCCCTATGTTTATCGCTGCACTGTTTACAATAGCCATGATATGGAAGCAACCTAAATGTCCATCAGTAGATGAATGGATAAAGAAGATATGGTACATATTCACAATGGAATATTATGCAGCCATAAGAATAAAACAGATCCTACCATTCGCAACAACATGGATGGAGCTAGAGGGTATTATGCTCAGTGAAATAAGTCAAGTGGCGGACAAGTACCAAATGATTTCACTCATATGTGGAGTTTAAGAACAAAGGAAAACTGAAGCAACAAAACAAACAGCAGCAGAATCACAGAACCCAAGAATGGACTAATAGTTACCAAAGGGAAAGGGACTGGGGATAATGGGTGGGAAGGGAGGGATAAGGGCGGGGAAAAAGAAAGAGGGCATTACGATCAGCATGTATAGTGCATGGGGGGCACGGGGAGGGCTGTGCAACACAGAGAAGACAAGTAGTGATTTTACAGCATCTTACTACACAGATGGACAGTGACTGTGAAGGGGTATGTGGGGGAGACTTGGTGAAGGGGGGAACCTAGTAAACATAATGTTCCTTCTGTAATTGTCGATTAATGATACCAAAATAAATTTTTAAAAAACTAGAAATACCATTCGATGCACGAATTCCACTCCTAGGAATTTACCCTAAGAATGCAGCAGCCCATGCACTGATGGACAGTGAGTGTGTTGGGGAATGGGTGGGGACTTGATAATATGGGTAAATGTAGTAACCACATTATTTTTCATGTATAGCCTTTTTAAGAGTGTATATCAATCATACCTTAATAAAAATTTTAAAAAAGAAAAAAAGTATCTGTTAATATATATTTTCACAATCAACCAATTATGGCCCCATTTTACACTTATCATGATGTATGTAAATTTGAAAACATAAATAAAATTAATGAAACCCTGGTGAGACTTACCAAGGACAAGGCCAACTATTGCGTCTGGGAAAGGGCCTAAAAAGCACCGGCCCCAGCGGAGTGCGCTGCTGCTCGCTGCGTGTGCTTACATAGCGCCGCCTCTGCTTCATGATATTCTGGGGATTTATACACTCAGGAGTTCTGTACAAATTTATAGGGAGATATGTCAAGAAGTTATCATTATAAATAAGAACATAAGTTATTATAATAAAGAAACACTATTCTAAAACACAACTTTACCAAAATTGGCAAAATTTTTCTAAAACAAATTTTAGAAAAAATAATGTTTCTGCCTCTACTAAATATTTGAATTTTCAACTAAAGTATTCTAATGGAGGAAATTCAAGAACTCATATTGAACTGTAACAAATATTTGAGATGACACAGAATATTTCCATAGAATCTAAAATAATTTAATACAGTTCAATACTTCCTAATTTTAAAAAATCAGCCAAATAGTAATGTTAGGGCCAACTTTATTCTCATAAACAGTAACTATAACAAAAAACATTGTTTCCTATATAAATATGAAATATTGTTTGATCTTTTTCTGCAATCAAGGGCAAAACTGCAATGCTATAACCTAACCTTGCTCTGAATTTCCTGACCAATGCATAAAATATCTAAACAAATTTTATTTGTAACAAACACTGAACAAAATCATACAAAATATACTTACTGTACATGTAAAAAAGGCTTATCAAAAATATTATTACACCTCTAAGGTGTTGAAAAACATACCATTTTTAACAACATGGGTAAGTCCTCATGACATTATATTAAATGAAATATGTCAGACACAGAAAGTCAAATGCTGTGTGATCTCACTTTCATATAAAAAGTCATCAATCTCACAGAAGCAGAGAGCTAAATGGTAGTTTTCCAGGCTTGGGGAAAAGGAGAAATGGGTAGGTGACAAGACTTAACAGAAATAAGTTCCCAAGATTTACTGTACAACACGAAGTGTATAGCTACCAATATTCTATTGTATACTTCAAATTTGTTAAGAGAATAGATCTGAGGTTAAATGTTCTTACCATAGAAAAATAATAATAAAAGCAGCATAAGGAAACTTTGGAAAGCGATTGATGATAATGGCCTTGATGGTGGTGATGGTTTTATGGTTAATACTTATCCCAGAACTAATTGAATTGTATACATTAAATTATAAAAATTTTATACGTACATAATGCAGTAAAGTGATTTTTAAAAATTATGTATACGGACCATTACAATTAATAAAAACCTATGCTATTACAAAAAAATGCTATTATAATTTTAATATAATTTATAAAGAATCAAGAATAAATACAGATAAAATCTATTAAAAATTTGCAAGTCTTTGCCCAGTTTTACACAACCAAATACCATCTACTTAAGGGAAGGATATCATTTCTCATGGATTCAAACTTGATTCTGTGTTTGTCACCCAATAATCCCAATGAGGATGATCACAAAACACAGAATGGTAGCATAAATTTCAGTAAAAATCAAGAACAGGAGGAAACTAGAAAATTCATGAATCCATGGAAATTAATCAACATACTGCTGAGCTTTAGTGGATCAGGTAAGGTATTAAAAGGGAAATAAAAAGGTACAAACAGAAAATGAAATGACAACATTCCCAACTTATGGGATACAGCAAAACAATTCTGAGGGAAGTTTATACACATAAATGCATATATCAAGAATATAGAGAGGCATCAAATAAACACCTAACTTTAAAACTTAAAGAATTTCAAAAGGGAAAACTTAGTCCAAAGTTTCCAGAAGGAAGTAAATAATAAAGATTGAAGCAGAAACAAATGTAGAGAATGGGAATGAAAGAGAGGTCATTAACAAACCTGAGTTGGTTCTTTGAAAGAAAAACATAACTGACAAAGTCCAGTTAGACTAATTGGGGAAAAAAGAGAGGACCATAATCAATAAAATTATAAATGAATGAGGAAACATTGAAACTGATATGAAGGAAATAAAAAGAATCACGAGAGACCACTTTAAACAATAATATGCCAAAAAGCTGGACAATATAGAACAAATGGATAAATTGCTAGAAACATACAAATAATCATGACTGGATTAGAAACATAAAATCTGAACATGTGAATAACAAGTAAGGAGATTAAATCAATAATAAAAAAATCAAAAATAAAAATAATAATCAAAAAATCAATAATAAAAATAGAATTACAGCAGTGAATTCTAAAAAAAACACACTGAAAATATGAATGCCAATTATTTTCAAAATTAGAAAAAATGAACACACTCAGATTCATTTTAAGAGCCCAATATATCTCTGGTACCAAAGCAAGAGAAGGACACTAAGAGAAAAGAAACCAATAGGCCAATATCCTGGATAAATATATATTACAGTGTTCTCAAGGAAATAGTATGAAACCAAAGTCAGAGGCACAGGAAAAGGGTCTTAAACCACAATAAGTAGACTGACCTCTTGGATGCCAGGATGATCTAACATATGCAAATAACAAATGTGATGCAACACATCAATAGAATGAAAGAAAAAATCATCATCTCAATAGCTGCCAAAGGTAAGTGACACAATTCAAATCTGTCCATGATAAAAACTCTCAAAAAATTAGGTGTAGAAGACAGAACCTTACATGGTGAGCTTCGTATATGAAAAGACTACAACTAACATCATACTCAGTGGTGAGCATTTCCAAGCTTTTCTTTTCTTCCAAATCAGAACTAAGAAAGGGTGCCCACTGTTACTGCTCCTACTCCACGAATATGGGAAGTCCTAGTTGACAAATCAGGCCAGAAAATGAAAAAAAAAAAGGCATCAGACTTAGAAAGAAAAAATGAAACAACTCTATTATCAGATGACATGTTCTAATATAGAAAAAATCATAGGCAATCCACCAAAAATGGTTAATCTAATAATCAAATTCAGTGTGTTGAATGACTCAAATTCAACATGAAAAATATAGTAGAATTATTGATACACAAATGAGTATTTTCTAAAAAGTAAAATAATTTCACTTCCAATATCAAAAACAATGACAGAAAAAAATAACCAAGTAAGTGAAAGTTCTCTATACTGTAAATTATAATATACCACTGAAAGAAATTGAAGAGGGCACAAACAAAGGGAAAAAATCTGTGTGCATGGATTGGAAGAATTAAATCTATGAAATGTGCATACTAACCAAAGCCATCTATAGATTTTATGCAATCCCCGTCAATATTCCACTGGAAATTTTTACAGAAAGAGAAAGAAATCCTAATCTTTGTAAGGAACCACAAAAATCCCTGAGTAGCTGAAGTGATCCTGGAACAGAATAGCAGTGATACAGTTATTTACTTCTATTTCAAAATATATTACAGTGCTATCAATCATAATAAAAACAACATTGTTCTGGAAATAAAAACAGAATAGAGTGGTGGAATAGTATTGTGAGCCTGGAATAAATCCTTGCATATGCAGTCAATGACTATTTAGCAAAGGAGCCACACCAAACAAAATTTGATCATGACAGTCTTTTCTCATGGCAAAGGTATAATTGGATATTTGCATGCAAAATAAGTAAATAGGACCCCACCCGACACCACTCTCATAAATTAACTAAAATAGACTAAAGAGTTAAATGCATGGCCCAAAACTATAAAACTGCAGGAAGAAAATAGGCTAAAATCTTTTTTGCATGGGTCTTTGCAATGATTTTTTGAATATGAGACATAAAGCACATGCAACAAAAGCAAAAGTAAACAAGTGGGATGATGTCCAATTAAAACACATCTGCACAGCAAAATAAACATTCAACAAAGTGAAAAGACAACCTTGGAATGGGAAATAACTACAAACCACATATCTGATATCTACAATCTACATATACTAATATCCAAAATAGATAAAGAACTCATACAACTCACTAACAAATTAGTTAATCACCATCATCATCCTCCAAATATAAAGGACAAAAGGACCTGAATAGACATGTATTCAAAGAAGATACTCAGAAGGCAAGCAGAGTCAATAAAAGGTACTCAACTCTACTAATCTTCAAGGAAACACAACTCAAATCCAAAATGCAGTATCTCCACACACCTCTTAAAATGGTTATCATCAAATGACAAGAGGTAAATGACTGAGAATGTGGAGAAAAAGGAGTACATATTCCCTTTCAGTGGGAGTACAAATTGGTATAGTCACTATGGAAAACAGTATTGGAATTCCTCAAAACATTAGAAATAGAAATAACGTATTACCCAGAAATTCTAATTTTGGTACATATAAAGAAACTACCCTGAGGAGATCACTACCTCATATACATTGTAGCATTATTTACAATAGCCAAGAACTTGAAACGATGCATGTGTCTGTAAATGGTTGAATGTATAAACTGAGGTACATGTATATAATGGAAATTACCCAGCCATAAAAATTAAGATGTTACCATTTACTGCAAAGTGAATAGGCCTTGAGAATATTATGCTAAGTGAAATAAATTGGACAAAGACAAAAACTGTGTGATTTAACTTCTATGTGGAATCTATTTTTAAAAAGTCAAACTCAAACTATTAGAACAAACAGTATTACGGTGGTTTCCAGAGACCAGGTTGTGCGGCAATAAGGACATATTGGCCAAAGAGAGAAACCTTCTAGTTACAAGATGATAGGTCCTGGGGATTTAATGTACAGCATATTGAATATAATTAACAATATTGCATTATATAATGGAAAGTTGGTGAGATAGCATATTTTAAATGTCACAACAAAAATATGTAATTATGTGGGACAATGTATGTCTTAACCAATGTTATTGCTGTGGTCGTTCACAATATATACGGCTAGAATATTTTCATGGTGTGCACCCTAAACTTACACAGTGTTACTTTTCTTTTTCTTAATTGAAATATTGTTGTCTACAATCTTATATTGATTTAAAGAACACAACACAGTGGTTCAGCAGTTACATATTGTTTAGTCCTCAACCCAATTAAGTAGTTACTATATTTCAACACATGAAGGTGTTACAAAATCATTGGCTATATTCTCCATGCTCTACTACTACTCCTGTGAACAACATATACTATGATTAAGAATTTTGCATGGGTATTTGCAGGCAGGGCAAAGCCCTTTTGTGCTTCCTGGTTGCTGCAGGCAGCTCTTTGTTGTTCAAAATTGGTTTGCTCATAGGGCACTGACCATAGGACAGCAGAATTCAGAAGTTCCTCAGGTGGTTCCAATGTCAGTCTTGGAAAAAAGGCGTTATTAGCTTGTGAATAAGGTGAGTGGTTTCATTACATGGTAGCATGTTCTTGAAGAATCCATTTGCACTTTGCTGTGGAACTCATCTGGACACCACCATCCCCATTAGAGTATTCAGCATCAACCAAAATTGTGTGCTATCTCAACTTCTATGATTACTGTAGGTCCTTCAGCCAGACTACAATATTATTAAGGGCAATACCAAGCTAGTATCTCTCCATTGAAAATTCTATGGTCTAAATTCAAGTAGTCCCTGTTGGAAGCTTCTCAAAGCCTTTTCCACAGGTTCAATCCTGCACAAGGATGTGCTATAGGCACTTCCAAAATCAAATCTGAGTGTGGATCCTTGGGGCCCAAGGCATATAGGGGAAGACTATTTTCAGATCATATTGTCCATTATTTATTTCACCATTTAAAGATGTACTTAGGTACTTTTACGGATAGGAGATAGCACTATCCCCAGATGTGGAATATGGAGTCTTAAAATTTCCAAAAAAAACTGGGCTTCTAACATGCTAAGTGTTAAAACATTAATCTCTTTTTATCCACCAGATATATTTAACTATTCCAAAATAATAATATGTGTGCTTTTCAGCATTTCTACATATTCCCATTTAGTATATCCGGTTGGTACACCAAGAATGTTGGATTTACATGCCTCCTTATTTTTAAAGAGTAGATATATTAATTTCCATAATAAATTCAGACAAATGAAACTACTCACATAAAATTTGTTCATATATTCCAGATTTTATCCAAACTTTCACCTTCATCCCGTCAATAGCAATATCCCCATTTTCTCTTAAGCCAAATGTTGTACATTATAATTTTACCCATAAGTTCTGAGATTCTTTGTCATGGAGGCTCCATTTATGTCCATTTTCTCACACCTATGTCATTGGTCTTGTTTCCCTAGCCAGGTGTTGGCCTGAGATACATAGGTGCTTTTGCCTAACATATGTATATGGTGATGGTGACACCAGACAGCACCTTAAAAAAATATCAGTATTAACATAGTCAGTGTTAATTAACTTAATCTAAAATACACAGTGATAGAATGGAAGAGAAGGGAACTATACTTCTGTTTTGCTCCTCCCCAGAATTTATAGCTCAAATCTAACCATGAGAAAGCATCAGACACAAAATGAGAAGCATTCTGCAAAATAATTGACTTCTGTATTTCAAAAAAATAAATGAAATAATGGTCATGAAACACAAGGAAGACTGAGAATTGGCCAGAGATGTGAGGACAATAGATAACATGATCACAGAGTACCATGTAATACAGTGGATTCAATGCCATGACTCCATATCAAAAATGGATGCTGGATTGAAATGAGAGCAAGAAAAGACAAGAAGGAAAAGAAAGAAACTACCAATGAAGTCTGCAACTTGGTTTAAATTTTGAATGGCCCAAAACTCAATTTTAGAGTTTAATACACTCTTTCCCACCTAGGAAAGTATACTGGTAGGAATAATGGCATTTTAGGCATTGCAGAAGAAAAGAGTGAAACTGAAATTACAGTGATAGAAATCATTGGGAATAAAACACACAAAAGAGTTTTTAAAATGTAAAAAATCAACTGAAACCAGCCCATTTGACATAGAATCCACACAGGAGAAGAGTAAGAAAAAGGGGAAGAAATATGTTTAAAGAAATAATTGCCAAATTTTTACAAATTTGATGTTAACTATAAACTGCCATGTCTGAGATAAATGTATTGAAAGCAAAACAAATGTGAAGAAAGCTTCACAAAGACACATCGTGGTAAAATTGCTCCTAGTTGTTCAGAGTAAAACTGAAAATCAGCTGGAGAAAAAAACATATAAAAGACAAAGAATAACTTTGATTGTAAACTTTCATTTAAACAACATAAATAAAAGATAAAGGAACAACGTTTTCACAGTATATAGCAAAAATAAAAATGTTCCAGGAAGAAATAATATCTGTAAATCTCTACAGAAATGAAGTGATGTCCAGGATAGTCCAGGAATTAGTCCCTTCACCAAAACTATTGTTCTGGAAATAACTGTCAGGAAAAACTCTATCAGAACTCCAGAATAACATTTGCAACATTCAAGAGCATGTCTGAGCCTGAAAGATACTTCCAAATTTTGCTGAATTCTGATGTTTCACAGAATGACTATCATCCCATGTTACCCCATCACATGACAGACAGAAATGGACATTGTGGCCTGTGTTCCTACTTTATGTGTGGGAGTCAAATTGGTCTGTAAGAACCTTGTCCTACAAGGATGTGCATTGTGTGACGGGTCTCTTCCCTGTCTTTGACCCGCAGATGAGGGAGGAGACGCGATTGTTCGTCGAAGATCTTAAGGACCAGCCAGGGGACTCAAGGTGTGACATCACAAGAGTGGTGCCGAGAAGGCATCTCTCATATTTATTGATAAAATGGTTGTTAACAATATTGGGGTTTCCATGCACAATCATTAATTAAGTTCAACTCTCAACAGTTTCACAATCTGAAGGATAACGAACAAATCCTCATGGTGAACGAACACCGAAACTCTTTCTGTCTTGGTTACTGTTTCTGTCTTGACTACAATCATGAACCATAAACAAACCATCAAGGCAAAAGTGCTTATACATATGATTTTCATACTTTATATATAAATTCCATATAATTCCCACATTTCCCCCTTTTTGTTTTTAAAAGGCTTCAAGATAATGATTGTTGTAACTCAAGCGAAAGATCCATTCTTAATTTTTTAAATATTAACTTAGCTGGACAAAAGCAGCAGAGAATGCCTCACGTAAATGAGGGGACAAGGTTCTAAGCCTCGCCTCAGTTGGCCCCCACCTCCTCACCTGTTGACCCTTTATGACTGTGCCTGTCTTAGGTTGTTCCTCCCATGAGGAATCTTACCCGTCTCTGGCTAACCAGCCATCTCCTGGGGCCACACAGGGAGAGAACGTGTTGGAAAAGGAGGCATTAGGAGTAGACTGATGTTTGTTTTCATACTCTCACTCTTATGTCCAGCCTTAATCATAGAAATCACAAAATACAAAGATTTAGTGCATGGACTTTCATGAGTAACAATGCAAACAAACAACAATCATTTTTTAGACATCACTTCCAGGAAAGTAGCATAAGCATGCATTGGTTTCTACAAACTGGTGACTATATGACACATCCAGGCTATCAAGACTGGAAGGCAAATACACAAAAGAAACAGGCCTACAATTACTGGCCATATCCAGTGAAACTAAGAAAACCATTTAGGTAATTCAGGCATTTGAGAAAATTTATCAATAATATGATGAATATTGTCTATTTGATTGTGAATAGTTTGAGAAAAGTCAGACAGATTAAAACAACACATGCTTGGAAACTGTTCACATCCCATATGTTCTTTTAACAATAGATAGTCTATAGTAGCGCGGTCTTGAAGTACTGCAACTTGTACTTCTCCCAGTTCTTGGTTGAGTTCAGTTAAAACAGAAGCAGATTTGTTGTTTTACTGTATGCACAGGCCATCTTGGATATTTCATTCTGCATTCCTACAACGAGTCCTGGAACTGGTAAGATGAATGCAGCAGCGACAGCTACAGCAACAGGATCCAACAACTTCAAGTTGTCATCGCAATCAGGTGACAGGGCTCGAGAAATCTGTCTGTGCTTATATCCAGTATGGTCTATAAGAGCAGGAAGAATACGTCCTACTCCACAAACACCTTGATAATGTGAAGAAAAGGCTTGATATGTTTTGTTATTGCATAAAAATACCAGCCATTTGGAAGTCTATATCCAAAAGGCCATTTTACACGAATAGTAGAATTACAGTAAGAAGGAATATGAGTGCAATTAATGCATATACATTCAGAAACTATAGTAGTACTGACAGGTAAGTTCAATTGAACTTCACGAGTAAGAACTTTAGGAGAGTGAGTAATGTTTATTCCTAAGATATTAGTGAAAACAGAAAAAGGGAGTCCTATACCTATTAAATTGTTCTTTAATAATCCACTAATAGAGGAATCTCCTGCTACACAAAAAGATGACTTGTTCAGTCCTCGACTTGCAAGTTGTAGCCACATATTAGGTGAAGAAAATTCCCACTTTGGAGAGAGTGATATGTCTAAGTAGACATAAGTACTTTTATATAATATATCAGGAGATCATTTTTGATATTTTTCACAAGAATAATTGGCAATATCATTTCTGGTCAAAACTGTTTTATAAATGTCATTAGTGACTATTGTCTCTTTCAGACTGATTAGTCGCATTATTCCATCTAAGCCTTCCTCCATACTTTTGTCTATTTATCTCTTTGCCATCTTTTTTCCATACTATAGGACCTACAGGAGTAGAACAGGTGGATACACACTGAAGGACTACTCCTCGGCCTAAATATGGAGGACTGCTCACACTAGCTGTAATAGTGCAAGCTTGTGCAGTGTATGTATGTATGAATGTCATCACCAAAATTAGAAGTAGAAACTTCACTATCTAGGAAGCTTTATTCCAGTGATGAAGTTTGTTGGTGGCCATCCTCTGGAGCAGCTCTTTCTGAGGATGTTGATATTGGAAATTCTTCTTCATATCGTATCTTAATTCTTTTTCTGAGTAGCCAAATCAAGCGTTGATCTTCTGTAATGACACAAACAAACCCTTTGCCCCACACTTTGATATGACCTTTATACCACTGTGAAGAACCTATTGGAGACCACCATACAGGAACTGCTGTTGTTTCAGGAAAAGAAACATTGTCAGAAAAATGTATTTCCATAGCTGATCATCCATCACTTTTGAAAAGATCAAAATTAAGAACATGTAAAGCATGCATTAAGCATTGATTTGCTGTTAATTTTATCATATCTGGGAGTAATCCCCCTTTTTGTTTTAGCAAATAATGCTTAAGAGTAAGATGATGACATTCAGTTAGAGCTTGACCTGTAGAATTGTAATATTATACAGCTGAAAAAATCTCTTTAGCTTAAAGGAGAGGTAAACTTTAGCATTGTCAGTTTTTATGATGGCAGGAACGCCTAGTATTGCAAATGCTTGTAAAAGATGAGTGATAACATGATGAGAGCGTTCTCTTGGTAAAGCTGTTGCCCATGAAGTGGAAGAATAAGTATCAATAGAAACATGAACATGCTTAAGAGTTCCAAATTCAGGAAAAATAGTAACATCCATTTGCCATAGGGCGTTAGGACATGTTCCCCTGGGAACAGTTCCTGCTTGCAAACGAGGAGAATTAATTTGAGAACAGGTTGGACAAGAATTCAAGATATTGTGAGCTTCAGATGCAGAAAGAGAGAAACGCTTCTGTAAGGAGAAAGAAGGAGCATGAGTCAGGTCGTGATATCGTTGAGCTGGTGAGTAAGTAACTAAAGAAACAAGCTTGTCTACTTTATCATTATAATGTGATAAAGGACCTGGTAAATTAGAATGTGATCGTATATGAGTAATGAAGAAGGGATGTAGACGTTGACGGATACACACCTGTAATTGAGAAAATAAAGTATTAATAGGAGATTGTACGGTGCCCAATGTTGTAGTTTCTAATAGAGGAGCAGAAAAAGCAGCATAAGCAGAGTCAGTAACAATATTGACAGGACCTGGGAAATCTTGCAAAGCTTGCAACACAGCATATAACTCATTTTGTTGTGCAAAAGTATAAGATGTTTGAAAAGTTTTTGACAAACCAGAACAAGTTATATAGGCTGCTTTAAAAGATTTTGTACCATCTGTAAAACAGGTAACAGTATTTAATAATGGATTAGGAGAAGTTTTTTGAGGAAGGATCCATTGATGGTGCTGAAAAAATGAAAATAACTTATTCTTAGGGTAATGACAGTCAATATTTCTTAAATAATCTGAAAGTGCAATTTGCCAATGAGTATTTTCTTGAAATACTTGCATAATATTTTGTTTAGATAAAGGAACAAAAATAGAGTGAGGGACTTGACCAATCATCTGTCTTAGTCTCTGGCGTCCTTTAAGAATAATGGAGGCTACTTTGTCAATGTAAGGTTGTAAGGAGGGTTTAGTTTGATACTGCAGAAATATCTATTCTAACCAACCATCACATTGACAGAGCAATCCTGTAGGAGAATGAGGAGTAAAGTAGATTAATAAAAGTAACGGTTTGTGTAAGTCAATTTTTGATAATTGAGCTTTTTGAATGTGTTGTTCTATCCACTTGAGTTCTTCTTCAGTTTTTGAGGTTAAGTCTCCAGGACTATTAAGATCTGAGGGTCTTTTTAAAATATTAAAAAGATATTGTAATTTATAAGTAGGAATTCTTAATAATGGTCGGATCCAATTAATATCTCCTAAGAGCTTTTGAAAATCATTTAAAGTTTTAAGATGATTTCTCCTAATTTGAATTTTCTGAGGAATTATTGAATTTTCTTGAATTTTATTTCCCAAATAATTAATTGGGTATTGTATCTGTATTTTATCTGGTGCTATTTGTAATCTCCATGGTTTTAACTCAGTTTCAGTCTCATTGAGAATATTGGTAAGAGATAAATGCTTAGGCAGTGCTATGAGAATATCATCCATATAATAAATGATATAAGCTGAAGACTATTTTTCATGTATAGGCTGAAGAGCTCTATGCACATAATTTTGACAAATTGTATTAACATTCCTTGAGGAAGTAATTTCTATTGGAATCTTTCTGAAGGTGTCTGCAAATTTAAAGGAGGGACAGTAAAAGCAAACTTTTCCCTGTCCATTATAGCTAAAGGAATTGTAAAAAAAACAATCTTTAAGATCAATTATAGCCATGTTCCAGTCTTTTGGAACCATAGTTGGAGAAGGGAGGCCTTGTTGCAAAGGTCCCATAGGTTTAAGAACTGCATTAATTTGTCTTAAATCTTGTAAAAGTCTCCAATTTCCTGATTTCTTTTTTATAACAAATACAGGAGAATTCCATGGGCTCGTGGAAAATTCCAACCTATCTAACTGAAGTTGTTCTTGAACTAATGTGTGTAGGGCTGCCAATTTTTCTTTATTGAGGGGCCATTGATCCACCCCAACAGGCATCTGAGTGGTCCACTGTAATGGTATAGAAGCTGGCAGCCATTTGTCAATGACCCCTAAGAAAAAGACTGAACTGATGAAGGCTCATTAAAAGACAATGTAGTATGCCATTGTTGCATTAAATCTCATCCCCAGAGATTAATTGCTACATCAACAATTAAAGGTTTTAACAAAGCTAATTGTTTTTCAGGACCGAGACAATGCAAGGTAGCTGAACTTTGCCACACTCGAGAAGCTGTACCAATACCTGAAACTTGAATATGCTTCTCTTGTTTGGGCCAATTTTTTGGCCAATATTTAAGAGCAATTACAGATACATCAGCTCCTGTATCCAACAAACTTGTAAAAGACTTGCCTTGTAAAAGATCTGTCACTGAGGTCTATCAGATGTAATTTTTGTATTAAGCCATATTTGTTTATCTGTACTTCCAAATCCACCTTGTCCTCTCTCATAACGTGTTGTTGAAGGTGGGAGATAGGGAAGTAAAAGTAATTGAGCAATTATTTCTCCTTGAGGTATATATAATTCCTTATCAGATGACACCATTATTTTAATCTCACCCATATAATATTGATCAATAACTCCAGGTCTTACTATTAATCTTTTTAGAGTCCAGCTACTACAGCCTAAAAGTAATCCTACAGAATTAGCTGGTAAAGGACCAAAAATTCCTGTACTAAGTAACTGAACTTCTTGTGATGGGTGTAAATATACAGATTGAAAAGAGGCAAGATTACAGCAGCACTTCCTTTAGTTGCAGCTTGTAAATCATGCCATGTTCTTTTACTTGGAGAGGATGCCTTTGTATTATTTTCTAGGGCCTCAGAGGCTGGCCTGATTGGAGGTTTAAAGGCTGAGATTCATTGATAAGATTACCATCTTTATCAAATTTTGAACGACATTCATTAGACCAATGTCTCCCTTTTTTACATTCTGGGCAAACAGATGGCAGTTTATTTTTAAAATTTGACTCTTTTGTTCTCTTCTGCAATCGGCAGTCTTTTTTAATAGGCCCTTGTCTGCCACAACCAAAACACTTTAAATTTCCTGTATTTCTCCTTGACTTTCCTTTCATAGCAGTTGCTAGTAAATTAGCTTGATATGTAGGAGAACCTGTATCAGCACAGGCTTTGATATAATCTTCCATCCTAGCTCTTGCAGCTTTTAAAGGTCTAAGAACTCTCTGACACTCTGTATTTGCATTATCATAGGCTAGCATCTGTAACAACAGATCTCTCAACTCTGGATGTGCTACTGTCTTTCTCAAATTATCTTGTAATCTCGCAACAAAGTCAACATAGGACTCATTAAGCCCTTGTTTAAGTTTACTAAAGGGCAAGACAGGCTTTCCAGCTGCTTGTATTTTCTCCCAGGCTTTTAAGCAACACAAACGTACTTGTGTTACTGCTATGTCTTCATATCTAACTTGTCTCTCTATCTGCAGCCAGTCTCCTTGTCCTGCTAGTTGTTCTGCAGTTATAAGAATTGGAGGATTGGCATGCTGATTTCTCAAAGCTTGTGCTTTTGCTTCCTCATACCACCAGGTTTTAAATTCTAAAAACTCAGAAGAGTCCAGACAAGTACGAGCCAACAAATCTCAATCATGAGGAATCATCCTTTCCTGTTCTGCTAACCCCCTCAAGAGACCCACAACATATGGACAATTAGTACCATATGAAGAAATAGCCTGTTTAAAATCTTTTAATGTCTTGTAAGGAATAGGTGTATAAAGTGCTTTGACTCCTCCTTGTGGAAAATCAGGATCCTCACCTGGCCCAAAAGGAGTTAAACTAACTGGTGCTATTAAGGGTGTCAGATAAGCATCTATATCACCCTCCCTCTGAGCTTTACGTATTCCTGCTGTGAAGGCAGACATTGCAGGAAAAGAGACTGGGGATTTTTTATGATGACAGGAGCAAACAGAACTCTCATTCTCGGTCTCTGAAGAAGAGGAAGAGGAGGATGAAGAGGAGTTAGGTAGATGTGGGGATGGAGATCGCCTACTTGATTTTTCCACATCATCTAAGAGTTCTCTCTCGCACTCTTGTGTGTCTGACCTAGTTTCAGACAGTGAGGGAGTTTGCAAAGGCTGCAAGGCGAGAGTGGTCAAATTACATAAAGACCAAACAGGCACAGGGATGACATTTCCCTGCCTGTGAGCCTTTTTAAAATCTCTTAAAACATTATCCCAATCAGCTTGTTTAAGTGTCCCTTGTGGTGGTAGCCAATAACAATATTTTTTAATATACTTATAGAGTTGGGCAAAATCTTTTTTAGAAGTTTTCACTCCTGATGTTTTTAGGAGGGCACGGAGTAATTTTAAATAATCCTCCAGTTTCGTTGCTTTAGTTTCTATTTGGCCCATTTTAGTGTCCCTGACGTCTCGATCCTGTTCCCTACGTACGCTTTCCCCCCCGGATCGACGATCTTCGGAGCTTTCTCCACCTTAGAATTGCAAGTGCTGCCGAGCGGAGGTTCTCCGCCCTTAGTTTTGACCGTCTTTCAGGTCCCTGTTCGGGTGCCACTTGTCGGGTCCCTTCCCTGTCTCTGACCCGCAGATGAGGGAGGAGATGCGATTGTTCGTCGAAGATCTTAAGGACCAGCCAGGGGACTCAAGGTGTGACATCACAAGAGTGATGCCAAGAAGGCATCTCTCATATTTATTGATAAAATGGTTGTTAACAACAATATTGGGGTTTCCATGCACAATCATTAATTAAGTTCAACTCTCAACAGTTACACAATCTGAAGGATAATGAACAAATCCTCATGGTGAACAAACACAGAAACTCTTTCTGTCTTGGCTACTGTTTCTGTCTTGACTACAATCATGAACCATAAACAAACCATCAAGGCAAAAGTGCTTATACATATGATTTTCATACTTTATATATAAATTCCATATAATTCACACAATTGTGTTTTGCTAAGTCAAACTTTTCACTCTGGGATGGCCTCAGGGATGACCATTGTTTTAATAACCCCCAGGCTGATCTACTTTTCAGCTACCATCTCTTCAAGAACATGAGTAACGTCAGCGAAAGAGCATTGGTAAGTCCAGATTTGGTAGAGCATGAGAAACTAACCTGACATAAAAGACATGCTGCCAAAACCCTCAAACAAGAAAATAATGTTTCTCATTAAAAAATTTTTTGATTTAAATTTTCCCAGGAGCACATGCAACATTCTACATATATCCCTGATATTCTACCAGAAAACAATTGTCAACGTGATATGTCAAGTTGCAGCTGACACCATGGAAATATGAAGAGTTTTTAGAGAATTCTATGAAAAATTACATGCTGAAACAAATCATTATTCACATAGGAAAAAGATTTTCTTTTTATATCTTAATTCACTTATACCATGAGATGGTAAGACAAAAAATTACTACATATTATCTTATGTTACCTTTCAACAAGAAAAAGAAATTATTCTTACATAATCCATGATCTAATTCAAATTATTAAATATACCTAATTTATTTATATACCCTTTAATGTATAAAACAATTATGTGACTTAAATTTTAACTGTATCTGAATTTTGGATGAATATTTAATAGGAACTCAATTTCCACCTTAATTATTGAAAGAAATACTTCTAATCACACACACATACAAATTCTTTTAGGGAAATGAAGCATTCTAATAAACATTCTACCCAAAGCACTCTTAATGTCCCTATTTCTTAGACTAAAGATAATAGAGTTTGCAAAGGGGGACACCATAGAATAGAACATGGCGTTGAGAAGGTTTTGAATGGTTGATACATGATGGAAGAATCCTGATGGATTTTGAGATGATATCATCAACATTTGAGTAGAAAGACTTTGAGGCAAGTCCAGAGTGGGGAAAAAGCAAATGTTCTACATGCCAGCGTCACAGTCCCAAAGTGGTCTTCCGTCTCTCCAGTGAGGAGAGGTGTCGTGAGGAGGCGATGCGCTACTTCAAAATAGTGATGATTCAAGAAATATAGCAAAAGAAGCAGATTAGTCTGAGCAGTAAATGATAACATGTATAAAGAGTAAGCTAAGCTGATTTTCAGTGTTTAAATCTTAGTAAGTTAACTGAATTAACTAAATTAAACTTCCAAAGCTTCCATGCCCTAATAGTTTTGTATTGGGAATAAGAAGGAAGATGGTTTCAAAAACTTCATTTGTTTGTTTTTCTTACATTTTATATATTCCAACAGTTTCATTTAGGCATAATTGATATACAAAAACTATGCATATTTAGCGCATTCATTTTGATATGTTTGAACATATGCAAACAGCTATCATACCGTTAAGGTTATGGGCATATCCAACATCTCCCAGAGTCTCCTCGTGTTCCTATGTGTGTGTTTGTGCGTGAGCTTGTGTGTGGTAGGAGCACTACATGAGATCTACTCATTTAATACATTTTGAAATGCACAACACTCTATTGTCTGGTTTGGTCAGTAGCAGCAGAAAGAACTACTCAAGATAGGAAAGTCAAGAGAGGTGAGAGGGAGGCTAAGGGAGGTTTCCCCGAACTGCTGTCAATCTCTCATATTTATTGAGCATACATTTAGAAAAACAATGTACAGCACATCAGAAGGCTTTGTGCCAAATAGGATGTTGCAGGGTACATGCAGGCAATCAGGTAGAGCCATTACCATGACTTCAAACAAAGTAAAACCCCATGCACCCAGTAATAGACAAGTGAAGCACATCATGCTGCAAAGGAAACTGTTCTGCTTGCAGTGTGGCCCTACCGTTTTCTAGTAGCGGACTTAGCCGTTTGCTTCCCCACGGATCCCCTTTTATGGTTTTAATATCCATCAGCCATCTCAGAAAACAGCAACGTAACCAGCTGTTGCTCATGATGCTTGGAGTCAGTCATAATGATACAAATCATTTATAAGGCTACGAGAAAAATGAAAACGATTAACAGACAAAGAGCTACAATGACCCAATACATAAATTAATGATATGGAACCAATTTGTTGGCTAACCATTTCACGATATTGGATAAATCTGTTCAACCTGTATTTGTGTTTCTGGTTAGATATGAAGTAACTGTTGATGTAATTGAGTAGAGAGAGCATTAAGTTCCATCTGAAGATTAGAGGAAAAGGCTCCTTACAAGTGTCAATTTACAAGGCCCCATTAGTGCTGACACTGATCATATGGCAATGGTGTGACCAGATTTTGTCATGTTGTCAATTGCATTGCATTTGTTGTTGATCAATGAGAGCTTGTTGTTAGTCCCCAAGCCACTCAAGAGCAGCCTCCGCAGCTGGCAGCCTCTGCATAATGCCATTATCAGTTTGTGTTTGTGTTATCATTGCTCAAGTGATGTTAGTCATAACATGGTTAACTGCATGTGGGTAAAATTGCAATATTTCCAGAATCTCTCACCTGGACTTAGTGCATCCCCGTATCAGTAGGTAATTTCAAGGGGAGTCCGGCATATTTGACAGGAGAGGTTGGGTGGGGTCCCTTTACACCGCCAGGTTGTAAGAGACACAACTAAGTATAAGTGGACAACTGCTTGTGAGCAATAAACAGGTTTCTCCCCTTTTATTTCTCCCTTTGACTGATTTCAGGTCAAAGGTATTTTGCCTCAGGCTGGGAAAATATTCCCACCCCAAGAGTTACTCTACATTAGCCGTGTGGATAGATTCTTTAATAACACTGCTGCTACAGAGGCAGTAGCTAAAATAATGGCTGCCGAACTGAGGAAGGCAATGCGCCGTCCAGTAAATCTCCTGGGTCTCCATGCAGACATGCCTGGAGTCAATTTAGCAAGACCATTAGACCCTTCCCAAGGTCGCGTCAAATTTACCAGCAACCAAACTTGGGGATGTCTTTTTGATATAACCACGAGTGAAATATTGTGTTTAGTCACATGGTAATGGCTAATGTAGGACATATACCAAGCCATGGAAGTCACCATAAAAATATAATATGTGTTGTCAAAAATTTTATCTAAATTGTTGCTTGTCATTTGGAAGATGTAAGGATGAGGAGTCCTCCGTAGCGTGCTGTTAGAGATACTATGGGTGAGATACATGGGAGAACAAGTCCAAGGGGGAGAGTCTGGGGCAAGATAGCTCTGAAACCAAAGTCAACCAAAGTTAGAAGTAAAGGGGGAGAAAACCAATTATTGTTTACAAGCAGTTTTCCACCTCTGCTCACCTGTGTCTCTGACAACATGGCTGCAAAAAGGGACCCCATCCAACCTCTTGGGTCCCGTCATGCCCTCACTCCCTCTTGTAATCACCTTTAGATATGGAGATGGCCTACTTCTTTCCACCCCTAGGAGACACTTACTGTTATGGAGATGCTCTAAGGCCAGGCGAGAGATTCTGGAAATACTACAATTTTACGCACAGGGGGGTCAATTCTTGAGGTCTGACTGCAAAACAAATTTGGCAGAATGGTGTTATGCATTATACATTTGGCCATCAGAAATATATACATGTATCTGTAGATACTTTCTCAGGATTCATGGTAGCCTCCATTCATACTGGACAAAATGCCAAAAAATATCAGTCATTTCTTATATGCATTTGTGCAGACATAATTGACACATAACTGTGCAGGTTTAATGTATGCAACAAGTTGATTCGATACACATATGTAGCAATGTAATTACACTGCACAAATATAGCAATATAATTACACTTTAGCATTAGCTAACATGTCTATCACATCATAGAATTGTGATATTAGGTTGGCCAAAGCTCCCAAAACAGTATCTAAACTCTAAGATACAAGTAAAATGATTCATAGTAAAATAATGACTAATATATAAGCCAAGTGTCAAGATACGTAGAGAATAGGAGCTATTTGCCATACACCAAATTAATTTTTTAATTAGATATTAATAAATGTTGATAAGAACATTGTCAAATATAAGAGGTATGGCCGGAAACCCAAATAATATTTTTATAGTATCTATAAGATAATTTCCATAGGTATATTAAATATGAGAGGCTATATTTCAGTATTAATATGAAACATGCAATTTAGACAAAAATAAAACACAACTTATAAACATAAGATAGCAACTAGAAAGCCTGGCTTGGTGTATTACAAGACATGGGGTGATCCGCGTGGTGACTTCCTGTAGCTGGCGTCCCAGCTGCTGAGCTGGGTGCAGACGCTGAAGCATTCTGCATGAGAAAGCAAGGATCTGAGACGGGCTGTGGGCCATGTGCTGCGACGCAGTACTCAGCACACATTTAAGCAGTTTATTCTCAGATGCTTTCATCATTAAAGAAAAACAAAGTTTGATGTTTATTGTATAGTAACATCTGTTAGAATTAAACATACAAACACATTTTCCTCTGCATACTTCCTTTTGTTAAAATAATTATAGATGTAAAAGTTTATTAGTTTTTCAAATAAAACACAAAGGTATACAGCCCCAAAACTGTCTACACTTGCAAAGCATGGAAATAAATAACTCTTCAGTGTAATTACTTTCCATTTGTATTATTAAAAATCAATAAAACATTTTCATGACAACTAAAAAAAAGCACGAATTTTTATTCAACAACTATATTTGATGTAGAACTACTTGTGAGTTTACTCAATCAGGGCCTTGAATCATGACTGTCACAGGTTGTCCAATGAAAGATTTCATTCTTACAATAGACCATGGTTAGCAGTATATTTGGATATCATGATACTAAAACAGCTTTTTTTCCAAACAGTTTTTCCTAAGAATTCCTGCTGCCATTCCTGAAATACTACTACTCAACTATACACTGAATAAAACATTATATAAGCAGTACTTGCCTGTGAAGTTTTTAAGTATATTGAACACAAAATCTATTTCATCTCTGAGAGGTATCATGCATTGTGAGTCTAAATCAGAGCTTTCTTGTCCTCTCTGCATCATTATTAGCTTCTCCTGGGCCAACGTTTGGGTTCCCTGTGCCTCATACATCACATGCAGTCTGTATCCCCTGGCCAGGAGCACCGGTGCTGAGAGCAGCACCTAAGGGCCATCTTCTTAGTCTTTGTTTTTCTAAATGATCAGATTACAGTTTTAAAAAATGTAGTTACTTTTCATCGCCATATGTTTTCTGGATTCCAGACAGTGACCTCTGAGTCCCTCCTGCGCTGTGCTGAGCGCCATCTCCTGCCCACGGCTTGCAGGCTTATTCACGAGGACTAAGAAACAGATTTTACGTTGTGTATGTTAATGATACGGTTGGACCTGTTTATAAGTGTAGGATTTTATTTTGCATGTGAACATATATATTAAATAATATATACACTTTTGGTACAAATATGAAAAAATAAGATTACATTACATATTGGAAAAAAGAAGAAGGCATATTTCAGAGTTAGAGAGTGCTGAGTTTTAATCCTACCTTTGCTACTGAAATCAATATGTAAATGGGGAAAATAATTATCTTTCCAGGCCTTAGTTTATTTATAACAAAATCACTATGGTAAGACAAAAGAAAAGTTCACTCTCTACTACTAATGCTAATACTCAAAAAGAGCATAATGTATGCAGTGAATATTCAATTTGCTCAAGGAAAAATTCTCTTTATATGATTAACAATAGCCTATTTATATATACCATACAGTACCAAATAATCATATATCTAAAAATATAAATTTACCTGAATTTGTGGATAATTTTTTATGGGTACTCTTTTTCTCCACTTTGATTTCTGAAATAATTCTTCAAGTCAAACAAAAATGCCTGTTAGTCGCAATTGAAAATGCTTTTGAACATTCTACCTACAGCATTCTTTATCTCCCTGTTCCTCAGGCCAAAAATAAAAGGGTTTATAAAGGGTGGGACTACAGAATAGAACATGGCCATGAGCAGAGTTTGGATGGTTGATTCATTTGAGACAGGACCCAATACAGCAAACAATCCAGAAATCACAAGAAGAATAAGTGTAGCTACCTGGGGAGAGCAGGTGGACAGGGCTTTGTTCCGGGCTTCCACAGAATGCATGTGGAGCACAGTTGAAAAGATGTGAACATATGAGGTGAATAAGATGACAAAGCAGAACAAGATGATGCAGGCGCTCAGAGCCAGGACCACTGACTCAGAAAACTGCACGTCCTGGGATGAGATGTTCAGGACTTGAGGGATGTCACAAAAAAACTGGTGGATCACATTGGACTCTGTGAAGGGAAGCCTGAACATGGTCCCTGTGTGGACAGCAGTGTAGACCAGCCCACTGGCCCATGAGACACCTGCCACCTGTGCGCACAGATGTGGGGGCATGGTGAGCCCATAGTGCAGAGGGTGGCAAATGGCAACATAGCGGTCATAGGACACGACCACAAGGAAGAAGAAATCTGTGGCTCCAAATAATATAAATAAGAAAGTCTGAGCAGCACATTCTGTGAGAGAAATCAGTTTACTACCCATTAGGGAATTTATGATGGATTTGGGGACAGTAACTGAGATGTAACCAAAGTCTATCAGAGATAAATTGCCTATAAAGAAGTACATAGGGAAGTGAAGATGTGAATCTATCACAATGACAGTAAAGATCACAAGATTTCCAGCCAGGGCACCCAGATAAATCACTAAAAATATTAAACCTTGCACTACTTGGAGCTCCCGGGAGCTGGAGATGTCCATGAGGAGGAACTCTGTGAAGACAGTGAGGTTGTCTGCATGTGCCAGCATGCTGCAGTGACCTGTAGTTGATGCATAAAGTGATGAGATGATGCTACAATCAAAATGAAGACAGTGCTAAATGACCCTCCTATGCTAGATTTTCATATACATTGATTTACTGAGATTCAAGATGCATATGAAGAGATGGTATAAAACTCTCAAATCTCACCACTATTTTGGGTATTGATATTTTTTCTGTGATACCCCTCTGCATTTAAGTTTTAAATATTAAAAATGCGTATGCCTTTTCTTCTGTTAAAGCACCAGCTCTTGGTTTCTTTGGGAGACCCAACAATAAACCTAAGAGAGAGGAGGAAATATATTTCACCATCTACACATACCTCGTATAAGTTTATAGATTGTAGAGTGCTTGGTAATTGGTGAGGTGAAAGACTCAGGGTACAGGAAAACACAAACACAGTAATAACATTGAATGTTCTTTGTATACCTTGGAGATTTTATGGTTTTCTTCAATAAAATACAAAAATAAAATTGTATCCCCGTAAAGGAATGAGCCCTCAGATCACAGTCATACCTGAGGACTGAGGTAGGAGCTCTCTCTTTTGCACAGCACTCTTGCAGACACAAATCCAGTGCCATCCAGTTGTTCTTCAGTGAGCATGAGCCCCAGGCCCTTTCACAAAGGCGTATTTTTTTTATAAACCATATGGAGAAATGGGCACGGGGCTTCCCTGAACTATTTGGTGATCACTCTCTGGAGGCACAGTTGTGCTTCTGAAAAGCCTCAAGGGGAGGAGTGATTGTAGCCTCCTGAATAACTGACAGCCTATTGACACTTTGTTTCCTATAGATGTTTTGGTCAATCCATTGAGATTACTTAGATCAGCAAGAGTCCATTTTTAGAGATGACATTTGAAACATATTTCATAAAATTTGAGAAAGCCCAAGTCCTCAAACGGTTTATGGGTCAGTAGTGGCTTAAGGAATAAATATATTTACAAAATGTTTGTTAATAGAGTGAAGTAAAACACATCAGAAGGTGTGTTCAACACACGTCTGATTTAAATTTACCAAAATTACCTGATGCAGACTTAAATTCACCCCTAAAAGAGGTAAAATTAATGCAATACTTTAAAAATTTGGCAGCCACAGATTGAAAAATGAAAATGGCTAGTATAGGACAATTTAAATTACTATCTATGATAGGATGAGTCCCTGGTGGGTAACTAATGAAGAGGTTATAATGAAAAAAGGCAAATGGACAAAATATCAAAATGATATTGAAAACTGTCATGAATAATGTGTAGAACTCTGAATAAATTCTGAAAATAACTTCAAAATTGTATAGTCTAAGAAGCTTGACACCAGTTAAGTAAGATATTAACAAGAAAAATATACCACTTAACATATTTCCCGATTTGGGTTACATACTCATTAGAAGTTAATGAGTATGGAATGTAAAAATGGTTTAAAAAAGAATAGTGTACATTTTACTGTTTAACATCTTCAACAAGCAGATTAAAAAATCATAAAAAACAATTATTAAAATTTCTAGGGCTGCAGTGTCCTCAGAAGGTGCCTCTGGGAAGAGCAGGGGAGGGGTGTGGACCGCGGCGCCCCAGCGTGGCAGCACCCAGGGTGAGAGGGCCCACTGTGGCGGCCCGGCTCGGGGACTGTCTCTGCTCAGGCCCAAGCTGACACTGTCCACGGGTTCTTCCTTCTGGAATTACAGTTGATTTTCTCTCAGCAGGGAAATGATGGTTACTTTCTGGACTTGGGATCCATGGACTTCATAGCAACAGCTCTTCAGTAATTTCTCAACAGATGGTTTTGGTTATCTTATTTTTCTTCTAGTTTTTGTCCTTTTTATTAAAAATTCATAAAATTTATCTGTGTTAATACATATTTTCACAATCAACCAATTATGGCCCCTTTTTACACTTACCATGATGTATGTAAATTTGAAAACATAAATAAAATTAATCAAACGACGGTGAGACTTACCAAGGACCAGGCCAACCATTGCATCCGGTAGGCTGAAGAAGCCCCCTGCCCCGCCGGGGTGCGCTGCTGCTCGCTGCGTGTGCTTACATAGCCGCCTCTGCTTCATGATATTCTGTAGATTTATACACTCAGGAGTTCTGTGCAAATTTATGGGGAGATATGTCAAGAAGTTATCATTATAAATAAGAACATAAGATATTATAATAATGAAACACTATTCTAAAACACAACTTTACCAAAATTGGCAAGATAAAATTTTAGAAAAAATAATGTTTCTGCCTCTACTAAATATTTGAATTTTCAACTAAAGTATTCTAAAGTAGGAAATTCAAGAACTCATATTGAACTGTAACAAATATTTGAGATAACAGAATATCTCCATAGAATCTAAAATAATTTAATACAGTTCAATACTTCCTAATTTTAAAAAATCAGCAAAATAGTAATGTTAGGGCCAACTTTATTCTCATAAACAGTAACTATAACAAAAAACTCATTTCCTATATAAATATGAAATATTGTTTGATCTTTTTCTGCAATCAAGGGCAAAACTGCAATGCTATAACCTAACCTTGCTCTGGATTTCCTGACCAATGCATAAAATATCTAAACAAATTTTATTTGTTACAAACACTGAACAAAATCATACAAAATATACTTACTGTGCATGTAAAAAGGCTTATCAAAAATATTATTCCACCTCTAAAGTGTTGAAAAATATACCATTTGTAACAACATGGGTAAGTCCACATGACATTATATTAAATGAAATAAGTCAGACACAGAAAGTCAAATGCTGTGTGATCTCACTTTCATATCAAAAAGCATCAATCTCACAGAAGCAGAGAGCTAAATTGTAGTTTTCCAGGCCTGGGGAAAAGGAGAAATGGGTAGGTGGCAAGACTTTAGTCCTTGCCAGAAATATGAAATAAGAAATATGAAATATGAAATAAGGCCAGAAAATAAAAGAAAAGGCATCAGAGTTAGAAACAAAAAATAAAGCGAACTCTATTATCAGATGACATGTTCTAATATAGAGAAAATCATAGGCATTCCACCAAAAATGGTTATTCTTAATAATCAAATTCAGTGTGTTGAATGACCCAAATTCAGCATGAAAAATATAGTAGAATTTTTGACACACAAGAGATGAGTTCCCAAGATCTACTATACAACATAAAGTGTATAGCTTGCAATATTCTATTGTATTCCTGACATTTATTACGAGAGTAGATCTTAGGTTAAATGTTCTTACCATAGAAAAATAATAATAAAAGCAGCATAAGGAAACTTTAGGAAGTGATTGATGATAATGGCCTTGATGGTGGTGATGGTTTTGTGGTTAATACTTATCCCAGAACTAATTGAATTGTACACATTAAATTATACAAATTTTATATGTACATAATGCAGTAAAGTGATTTTTTTAAATTGTTTATACAAACCACTACAATTAATGAAAACCTATGCTATTACAAAAAATGGTATTATAATTTTAATATAATGTATAAAGTATCAAGAATAAACACAGATAAAATATATTAAAAATTTGCAAATCTTTACCCAGTTTTAGACAACCAAATACCATCTACTTAAGGGAAGGATATCATTTCTCATGGATTCAAACTTGATTCTGTGTTTGTCACCCAATAATCCCAATGAGGATAATCACAAAACACAGAATGGTAGCATAAATCTCAGTAAAAATCAAGAACAGGAGGAAACAAGAAAATTCATGAATCCATGGAAACTAATCAACATACTACTGAGCTTTAGTGGATCAAGTAAGGTATTAAAAGGGAAATAAAAAGGTGCCTGAGACCAACAAAAAATGGAAAGACAACATTCCAAATTTATGGGATACAGCAAAACAATTCTGAGGGAAGTTTATACACATAAATGCATATATCAAGAATATAGAAAGACTTAAAATAAACACTTAACTTTAAAACTTAAAGAATTACAAAAGGGAAAACTTAATACAAAGTTTTCAGAAGGAAGTAAATAGTGAAGATTGAAGCAGAAACAAATGTAGAGAATGGGAATAAAGGAGAGGTGATTAACAAGCCTGAGTTGGTTCTTAGAAACAGAAACATAATTAACAAAGTCCAGTTAGACTGATTGGGAAAAAATGAGAGAGGACCATAATCAATAAAATTATAAATGAATGAGGAAACATTAAAAGTGATACCAAGGAAATAAAAGGAATCAAAAGAGACCACTTTAAACAATTGTATGCCAAATAGCTGGACAATATAGAACAAATGGATAAATTGCTAGAAACATACAAATAATCATGACTGGATTATAAACATAAAATCTGAACATATGAATAACAAGTAAGGAGATTAAATCAATAATAAAAATATTTGAAAATGAAAAACCCTTGATCATATGGTTTCAGCAATGAATTCTAAAAAAAATACATTTAAAATATGAATGCCAATTATTTTCAAAATTGGATAAGATGAACACTCAGATTCATTTTAAGAGCCCAATATATCCCTGGTACCAAAGCAGGAGAAGGACACTAAGAGAAAAGAAACCAATAGGCCAATATCCTGGATAAATATATATTAAAGTGTTCTCAAGGAAATAGTATAAAAACCAAAGTCAGATGCACATGAAAAGGGTCTTAAACCACAATAAGAAGACTGACCTCTTGGATGCCAGGATGATCTAACATATGCAAATAACAAATGTGATGCAACACATCAATAGAATGAAAGAAAAAATCATCATCTCAATAGCTGCCAAAGGTAAGTGACACAATTCAAATTTGTCCATGATAAAAACTCTCAACAAATTAGGTGTAGAAGACAGAACCTTATATGGTGAGCTTCGTATATGAAAAGACTACAACTAACATCATACTCAGTGGTGAGCATTTCCAAGCTGTTCTTCCAAATCAGAACTAAGAAAGGGTGCCCACTGTTACTGCTCCTACTCCACAGAGTATGGGAAGTCCTAGCTGAGAAATAAGGCCAGAAAATGAAAGAAAAGGCATCAGAGTTAGAAACAAAAAATAAAGCGAACTCTATTATCAGATGACATGTTCTAATATAGAGAAAATCATAGGCATTCCACCAAAAATGGTTATTCTTAATAATCAAATTCAGTGTGTTGAATGACCCAAATTCAGCATGAAAAATATAGTAGAATTTTTGACACACAAATGAACATTTTCTCAAAAAATAAAACAATTTCACTTCTGATATCAAAAACAGGAAAAGAGAAAAAAATAACCAAGTAGGTGAAATTTCTCTATCCTGTAAATTATAAGATACTACTGAAAGAAATTAAAGAGGACTCAAAGGGAAAAAATCTGTGTGCATGGATTGGAAGAATTAACACTATGAAATGTGCATACTAACCAAAGCCATCTATAGATTTTATGCAATCCCTATCAAAATTCCACTGGCAATTTTTACAGAAAGAGAAAGAAATCCTTAATTTTGTAAGGAACCACAAAGATTCCTGAATAGCCAAAGCAATCCTGGAACAGAATAGCAGTGATAGTTACTTACTTCTTATTTCAAATATATTACAGTGCTATCAATCATAATAAAAACAGCATGGTTCTGGAAATAAAAACAGAATAAAGTGGTGGAACAGTATCGTGAGCCTAGAATAAATCCTTGCATATGCAGTCAATCACTATTTAGCAAAGGAGCCACACCAAACAAAATTTGATTATGACAGTCTTTTCTCATGGCAGAGATGTAATTACATATTTGCATGCAAAAGAAGTAATTTGGACCCCACCTGACACCACTCTCATAAATTAACTACAATAGTTTAAAGAGTTAAATGTATGGCCCAAAACTATAAAACTGCAGGAAGAAAATAGGCTAAAATCTTTTTTGCATGGGTCTTTGCAATGATTTTTTGAATATGAGACATAATGCACATGCAACAAAAGCAGAAATATACAAGTGAGATGATGTCCAATTAAAACATCTCTGCACAGCAAAATAAACATTCAACAAAGTGATAAAACAACCTTGGAATGGGAAATAACTACAAACCACATATCTGATATTTACAATCTACATATATTAATATCCAAAATAGATAAAGAACTCATACAACTCTCTAACAAATTAGTTAATCACCATCATCATTCTCCAAATAAAAAGGACAAAAGGACCCGAATAGACATATATTCGAAGAAGATACTCACATGACAAGCAGAGTCAATAAAAGGTACTCAACTCTACTAATCTTTAGGGAAACACAAATCAAATCCAAAATGCAGTATCTCCACACACCTCTTAAAATGGTTATTATCAAATGACAAGAGGTAAGTGATTGTGAGAATGTGGAGAAAAGGGAGTACATATTCCCTTTCAGTAGGAATACAAATTGGTATAGTCACTATGGAAAACAGTATTGGAATTCCTCAAAACATTAGAAATAGAAATAATGTATTACCCAGAAATTCTAAGTTTGGGTACATATAAAGAAACTATCCTGAGGAGATTACTACCTCATGTTCATTGTAGCATTATTTACAATAGCCAAGAATTTGAAACAATGCACATGTCTGTAAATGGTTGAATATATAAACTGAGGTACATGTATATAATGGAAATTACCCAGCCGTAAAAATTAAGATGTTACAATTTACTGCAAAGTGAATAGACCTTGAGAATATTATGCTAAGTGAAATAAATTGGACAAAGACAAAAACTGTGTGATTTAACTTCTATGCGGAATCCATTTTAAAAAAGTCAAACTCAAACTATCAGAACAAACAGTACTACGGTGGTTTCCAGAGACTGGATTGTGCAGCAATAGGACATACTGGCCAAAGAGTGAAACCTTCTAGTTACAAGATGATAGGTCCTGGGGATTTAATGTACAGCATGTTGAATATAATTAACAATATTGCATTATGTAATGGAAAGTTGGTGAGATAGTATATTTTAAATGTCACACAACAAAAATATGTAATTATGTGGGACAATGTATGTGTTAACCAACGTTATTGCTGTTGTTGTTCACAATATATACGGCTAGAACATTTTCATGGTGTGCACCCTAAACTTACACAGTGTTACTTTTCTTTTTCTTAATTGAAATATTGTTGTCTACAATCTTATATTGATTTAAAGTACACAACACAGTGGTTCAGCAGTTACATATTGTTTAGTCCTCACTCCATTTAAGTAGTTACTATATTTCAGCACATGAAGGTGTTACAGAATCATTGGCTATATTCTCTATGCTCTACTACTATCTCTGTGAACAACTTATATTATGATTAAGAATTTTGTACCTCTTTATCTCCATCAACCTCCCAATCCCCATCCCAACACCCCTATCATGGTACCACCAGTCACTCCTCAGTGTCTGTGAGTCTACTGCTATTTTGTTCATTCTGTTTTGTTTTGTTTTTAGATTCCACAAATAAGTGAAATCATATGGTATTTGTCTTTCTCTGCCTGGCTTGTTTCACTTAGCATAATATCCTCTTCTGTTCATTCATGTTGTCACAAATGGCAATATCACTTTCTTTTTATGACTGAATAGTATTCCATTGTGTATATGTACCACTCTTCTTTATCCATTCATCTCTTGATGGACACTTTGGTTGCTTCCATATCTTGGCTTTCTATTATAACTCAATAAACCTGATAAAAATGTGTGCTAGTTTGGCAGAAGAACAGACCCAGAGACCAGTGGAACAGAATAGAGAGCCCAGATATAAACCCAAGCATATATGGTCAATTAATATATGATAAAGGAGCCATGGATATACAATGGGGAAATGACAGCATCTTCAACAGCTGGTGTTGGCAAAACTGGACAGCTACATGTAAGAGAATGGAACTGGATCATTATCTAACCCCATAAACAAAAGTAAATTCAAAATGGTTCAAAGACCTGAATGTAAATCATGAAACCATAAAACTCTTAGAAAAAACACAGGCGAAAATTTCTTGGACATAAACATGAGCAACTTCTTCATGAACATACCTCCCCTGGGCAAGGGAAACAAAAGCAAAAATGAACAAGTGGGAATATATCAAACTAAAAAGTTTCTTTACGGCAAAGGACACTATCAGGAGAACAAAAAGACATCCTAGAGTATGGGAGAATATATTTATAAATGACATCTCCGATAAGGGGTGGACATCCAAATTATATAAAGAGCTCATGTACCTCAACAAACAAAAAACAAATAATCAAATTAAAAAATGGGTAGAGGACCTGAAATGACACTTCTCCAGAGAAGAAATTCAGATGGTCACAGGCACATGAAAAGATGCTCCACATTGCTAATCATCAGAGAAATCAAATTAAAACCACAATGAGATATCACCTCATACCAGTAAGGATGGCCAACATCCAAAAGACAAACAACAACAAATGTTGGCAAGGATGTGGAGAAAGCGGAACCCTCCTACACTGCTGGTGGGAATGTAAACTAGTCCAACCATTGTGGATAGCAGTATGGAGGTCCCTCAAAAAAGTAAAAATAGAAATACCATTTGGCCCAGGAATTCTACTCCTAGGAATTTACCCTAAGAGTGCAGCAGCCAAGTTTGAAAAAGACATATGCACCCCTATGTTTATTGCAGCACTATTTACAATAGCCAAGAAATGGAAGCAACCTAAGTGTCCATCAGTAAATGAATGGATAAAGAGGAGGTGGTACATATACACAATGGAATATTATTCAGCCATAAGAAGAAAACAAATCCTACCATGTGCAACAACATAGATGGAGCTAGAGGGTATTATGCTCAGTGAAATAAGTCAGGTGGAGAAAGACAAGTATCAGATGATTTCACTCATCTGTGGAGTATAAGAACAAAGAAAAAAACTGAAGGAACAAAACAGAAGCAGACTCATAGAACCCAAGAATGGACTAACAGGTACCAAAGGGAAAGGGACTGGGGAGGATGGGTGGGAAGGGAGGGAGAAGGGGGGAAAGATGCATTACAATTAGCACACATAAGGTAGCAGGGTGGGGGACATGGGTAAGGCAGTATATACAGAGAAGACAAGTAGTGACTCTATAGCATCTTACTACGCTGATGGACAGTGACTGGGGACTTGATAATAGGGGGAGTCTGTGGGGAGGACTTGATAATAGGGGGAGTCTAGTAGCCATATGTTGTTCAAGTAATTGTACATTAACAATACCAAAAAAAAGTGTGCTAGTTTATGTGTAGAAATAGTGTACCATTAGAAATACGTCTTCAAATGTCTATTGATAACACACACAAGGCATCCATGACAATTACCAGTAATATAGCCATTTAGGATTTTCTGTCTCTTTTTACTGCTTTCCTCTTCCTTCCCTAAGTCTGTTAGTGCCTAAACAGAAGCTAGCAAATAACATTTAGAGTAATGAGAGTAGAGTAGCTAAACACGTCCCTTTCTCCAACTCTAAATTGCTAAGGATATAGTTAGTACATCTTAGGAGAAGGAAGGTTTGATATAACAATGCATTTTTCAATATGCAGAGATGGATTCTATTAGCACTGTACCAAGATTGACTTATTTAATGAATGTGTCCAAGAGTATCTTTAAAATTAGAAAGAAATGAAATTTACAAAAGTACATACGGATGTGCATTTATTTACAGGAACCTTGGATCTGCCTTATGGGTCGCCATTAAAGTCTATACCTTCTTTTTATCCTTCAAATTTTCAATTAATATGTATTACTTCCATGCCTAAATATTGTGGGGAAAAAATGACTATGTTGCATATTATTTCTAAAATAAGGTTTTTCAGAGTATTCCTGAGATGACGCAATCTGAAAAAGAACAAATACATAAATAAAATTAAGGATCCTGCAATAGCTCTAGGTAGCCAGACCAAAATTATAATGTAGAAGTAAATATATGAAGTTAACATACAGTGCTCAGAAATAGGTGTATACGTTCAAGGTAAATTTATATTTTAACTAAGGGTTTTCCCAAAGCAAAAGAAAAGTGGATTGATAGATAGTGACAAGTAAACTATATCACCATTGGGAGAAAAATCACATGTATAATTTATTTTCTGCTTAAAAATTCTGGACTATGAATAATTAAAAGACAAAATATAAACAATAAAATCATAGAGAAAATAAAAGAAGAGATACTTTTAACCTCTTAAGTTGGTAAAAACATCTAAAATAATATTGAAACCTAGAAGATTCAGATAAAATAATTTGTTGGTAATCAAAGAGAAAACATCAAAACTTCATTAGAAATATAAATATAGGAGATTGCTTCTCTTTCTTCACAGTGAGAAAGGAATGTTTATATTATTAACAAATGTACTAACAACATTTTTAAATCACAGTGATGTGGTCAGAAATACAATAAAATGGGCAAAAGAATAGCTTTACATATTTAGAAAATAACTCGCTTACATATTTATAACTACATTTATCAATTAGAAAGTATAATTCACTAATATTCTAAAATACAACTGAGATGAAAATTTTTAGCACAAAAATGACAATAATTGGAAAACTGGGCACCCAATTTCCTAAGGACATGCAGTAATCATCAGGTAGAGGCATTACAAATAGAAGTAGAAATGATTGGAGATTTAACAAGACACTTTACTACTGGAATTGGAATAATGTAGATATTCATTGATTAGGATATGAATCTGTGAAATGTGGTGAATCCAATGAAGTACAATGCAGGATATAGTACAAGTTAAAAAAGTTAAGCTCAGCAGTTTCAATGATTCCTTCATTTTATAATAAAATACAATGAAATTTATTTCTAGTAATATTTATTAGAATGAATGAATCACACAGCACACACAGATGACCATATTTAATATGAATTGACTTATCTGCCAACTAACTCTGAGGCAGTTCTCCCTTGGAGTTTGTCAAATTAGGGTGTTAGACCATGACAGGTCATGGTTTGTTCAATTTAAAATTTAATTTTAGGCTAGATCAAGGTTGTCTATGTATCTGGAAATCATGGAATTCATGTCTTTTTATAAATATAAATTCCTCTCCTCTCCTGATAAAAAGTATTTAACTCAACACTCAAATAAGAATTATGCAAACAATTTCACAAGAA
The DNA here is from genome assembly GCF_040802235.1 of Manis javanica. NCBI lineage: Eukaryota > Metazoa > Chordata > Mammalia > Pholidota > Manidae > Manis > Manis javanica. Next base: position 42,718,842 of record NC_133169.1, on the reverse strand, counting down.
CGTCTTGAGTTTACTGAGAACAACAAATACTTTTTCTCTGATGGGAATCATGCACTGTGATAAGCTGTGTTTTCTCCCCCACCTACCATCTTGACGAGCTTCTCCTGGCCCCAAATCTGGACTCCCTGTGCCTCACCCCATCACATGCCGCCCAGCTTCCATGTGTAGGAAGGCCAGTGACTGAATTCAACCATCTTAGCTCCATGTTCTTAGTCTTTGTCCTGTAAATGAATAACACTTTTAAAGTATTAATTAAAACACTATCACAATTATATGTTCTCTATGACAACCACTATTTTGTGTTTCTATTTTTTATGTGACCTCTTCTATGGAACTGGAAAGCTGTCTTTAACATTCTGTGCACAGCAGACTTAATCTCCCTGTTCCTCAGGCTAATGATGGGGTTGACTGAGCGCGGCCCCAGGGAGTAGAGCACTGCTGTGAGGGGGGTTTGAATGCTTGGTGAGTTTGAAACAGGGCCTAAGCAAGCAAACAATCCAGAAATCATGAACAGAGTAAGGGTAGCTATCTGGGGGGAGCAGCTGGACAACGCCTTGTTCTGGGCTTCCGCAGAATGCATGTGCAGCACAGTTGAAAGATGTAACATATGAGGCAAATAAGAGGACAAAGCAGAGTGACATGAGGCAAGATCTCACAGCAAGGGTCACAGACTCAGGGAACTGCACAGCCTGGGATGACATGCTCATAATTTGAGGCACACCACAGAAGAACTGGTGGATCACATTGGATCCACTGAGGGGATGTCTGCACAGGGTCACTGTGTGGATGGCAGCAAGGACCAGCCCACCTGCCCACGAGCCACCTCATGCCCGTGGGCAGGAACGGGGGCCACAGTGGGCCCACAGTGTGGAGGGTGGCAGACGGCCACGGACCGGTCAGAGGGCATGGCCACAGGGAAGAGGAACTCTGTGGACCCAAAGGAGGAACGCAGGAAAGTCTGAGCAGCACAGGCTGTGAGGGAAATCAGTTTACTGCCCATCAGAGAATTTGTGATGGATTTGGAAACAGTAACTGAGATGTATCCAAAATCCATAAGGGATAAACTGCCCAGGAAAAAGTACAGAGGACAGTGAAGATGTGGGTCTACAACAGGGACAGTAAACATCACAAAATTTCCAGCCAGAGCACCCAGCTAAGTGACAGAGAACACCACACCTTGCAGATCCTGGAGCTCCCAGGAGTGGGAGACGTCCCCAAGGAGGAGCCCCGTGAGGGCGTTGAGGCTCCCCGTGTCTGCGAACAGGCCTCAGTGTCCTGTGGTCAGTCACACAGGATGATGCTGGGGACAGAACGGTGGGAGAGCAATTCAGTCCTTAAGTGCTGCAAAAATGTGACACAGATTGGTTTATTGAATTAAACATGTAAAACTCATACACAGTGGTTTTACCTTGAGGAGTACTTACCAATTAGCTAATGAAATAATTAGGGTATAAGAAAACACAATAAAGCAAAAATATTACATACTATATACACACATTGAAAATTTTTTTTTTGTCCAATTGGGTATGAAAATCAAACTAGAATCTAATAAAGGAATGAGAAGGAAGAGAAGCAGAGGTGATAGGCTGATGACTGAGACATGAGGTCTTTCTCCCCGTATATCAGCATTTCTCACAAAGACATGTTTGTTCTGTAAAGGCCACTGATATCACTCTTCAATTTCCTGCATCAGGCACAACTCAGAGAGTCCTTTCCTGGAGGTGAAAGGACTTTCATTCTAAGCGAGATGAAATAACACGCATTGGGCTTTTCCATTTTACTAGGTATCTTGAAAAGGCAATGTTTTATTTGCACCTCTGGGAAACTCCAGGAGACTAGTTATTTCACCTCTCTGAAATGCAAAATGGCTCTTCAATTCTTTGTTATCTGTAGGTATTTTGGCCAATCCATTGAGATTAATTAGAACAACAAGAGTCCATTTTTAGAGATGATAATTGAAACAGGTTTGATAAAACAAGAAAGCACAAATCCTCAAATAGGTCACAGATGTGTAGTGGCTTAAAAATAAATACATTTATAAACTGTGTTAATAGAGTCAAATATCATATGATTTCACTTATTTGTGGAATATAAAAACAAAGCAAAACAGAATGAACAAAACAGCCAGTAGACACAGAGACTCTGAGAGTGACTAGTGGTCACCGTGGGGGAGGGGCTGGAGTAGGGGGAAGGATGAGGGGGGGAAAGGGGCACAAAAATTCTCAATCACAGTGAAGTTCATCACAGGGATAGCAGTACAGCATGGAGATTATAGTAAATGATTCTTTCACATCCTTCTGTTTACAGATAGTAACCACACTATTGGGGGAGTTTTTATTTTGTTTTTATGCTATTATTTATAATTTATGAAGTATTTGTGTTAATAAATATTTTCACAATCAATAAATTATTAGCCTATTTTATACTTTTCATGACATAAAGTGCTTTTTTTTTAAAGGTGATTGATTTGACTTAAAAAATGTACAGTCAACAAAAATGTTTTGACTCAGGTAAGCGTATACTACTTCCCAATATTTGAATACGACTATTCCACTGTTAATAATTAGTTAAATGGTACAAATTGCTTGCACTACTGAAATATTCAGCTAATTAAATCAGACGAAAGCCTGAGTAACGGCACCATCAGCACTGCACGGAACCAGGAAGCCCAGTTTCCTGACCATGGGGACACGCGGTGCATCTCTGAGTAGTTATCTGGACATCAGGAATGCTGTGCCGATATTTTTAGAATGAGTTACTCAGTCTAATACATTAATTTGACCTTTACTCATTTGCTGACCCACAGTAAACACAGAAAAGGAACATACTCTCACTGGACACTAGACACGTCGGCAGCTGTCCCCAGAGGGTGCTGCTGTCCCTCACGGTATGAGCCCTGGACGGTTTCCTTTTCTTCTCCTGAACAAGCCGGTTCTGCTGGTTCAAGGGCTCCGTGTTAGGGCGGGTGAAGCCGGCAGGTCGGGCTTTGTCCAGCGAAGTCAGCAGAGGCGGGAAGATTACGTGAGACTGTAGGAAAGGCAAGAGGTGAGAGGGAGGCTCTGGAGGCTTCCCCGAGCCGCTGTCAAGCTCTCATATTTATTGAGCGGACGTTTGAAAAAACAATGAAGGCTGTGTGCCAAACAGGATGCTGCAGGGTGCGTGCAGGCAACCACGCAAAGCCATTCTGATGACTTCAAAGGAAAGCAAACCCTCCGCACCCAGTAATGGAAGGGAAGGACGTCATGCTGCAAAGGACAGTGTTCTGCTTCCAGGGCGGCCCTTCCGCTTTCTGGTCCCGGACTTTGCCGTTTGGCTCCTCACGGATCCCCCTTTTTGTTTGAATATTGTTGGTGCTTCTTGGAACACAGCAAGGTAACCAATTGTTGTTCTTGATGCTTGGAGGAGGTCATAACGAAACAAACCATTAGGAGGCTACGAGACAAATGATAAGATTAACAGACAAAGGGCTCCGATGACCCAAATACATGAATTAACACCATGGAACCAGTTTGTTGGGTTTAATCATTTCATATTATTGGATAACTCCTGTTCAACCTGTATTTGTATTTTTTGTTGAATATCAAGTAATCATTGATGCAATTGAGTAGAGAGAGCGTTAATTTCCATTGGAAGACTGGAGGAACAGGCTTCTAGCAACTGTTTTTTACAAGGTCCCATGAGTGCTGGGATTGATTATATGGTGTGGATAAAATTACATTATTTCCAGAATCTCTTGCCTGGCTTTACGGCATCTCCATTCAATGGGTGTTTCCAGGGGGTGGAAAGAAGTAGGCCATCTCCATGTAAACAGGTAATTAAAAGTGGGAGTGCAGGCTTATCTGGATCAGAGAGGTTGTGTGGGGGTCCCTTCTTCTGCAGCCTGGTTGCAAGAGACACAGAGGAACAGAAGTGGATAACTGCTTGTAAGAAATAAACTTTATTTCTCCCTTTGATTTCGGTTTCAAAGGTATTTGCCCCCTGAATTACATCTGGTGGTAGATGGCAGGACCTCTGAACCTGAAATCTGTGTGCATGGGTGCAACCCTTGAGTGGGCTGCCCCTAGAGAGGGTGGGGAGATGCCCAGAACACCCACGTGTGGATACTGGGGAGGCCCCAGTTGCTGCAGCATAGAGGGTGCAGCTTCACTTATGCACAAGTTTATCATAAATTACATGTATGGTACCTCAAGGATGGGACGATGAGTTGTCAAATTAACACAAATATTAAAACATATGTAATGGCTTTTTAGGAATGATTCATACTTTTTTGTACATCTGTCCCTACCACATATTGCTTCTCCACATGTTAGGCATATTTATTCTAATACTGTTTAACTAATGAAACAAATGTTAGACTAAATTCAAATGTTCAGGCATATATAATAATTTTGCTAATAAAAGGTCTTGGCAAAGGACACAAGTATTACACTGCATAGAAAAGAACACACCAAGTCTAAAGAAAGTTTCAACCATTTGCATCTGGTTCCTGGAAAGTAATTATTAAGTCTTTTGAACATCTTGTCTAACAGAATTTTTTTTGTCTACCAGAGAATATGGGGAACATGATAGATGATTCTAATCCTGTGATGTGTGCTGAGGACCATGTATCTTGTTGTTGCTATGTGTTTATTGAAGTTCATTTGACACACAACATTACATTGGTTTCAGGTATACAGCACAGTGTTTCAGCAGTCATATATATTTTAAAATCCTCACCCCATCTGGTGTAGTTAAGTGTCTGTCAACATAGAAAGATGTTACAGGACTATTGACTATATTATCTATGCTGTACTTTCATCCCTGTGACTAATTTATATTATATTGTGATTCTGTGCCCCTATATCCCCTTCACCTGTTTCACCCACCCACTCCAAGCCCTCTGCCATGGTAACAACCAGTCTTTCCTCCATTTATATGAGTCTATTACTGTTTTGATCATTTTGTTTTATTTCATTTTTAGATTCCATGTGCAAGTGAAGTCATATGGTATTTGTCTTTCTCCACCTGGCTTATTTCATGGAGCAAAATACCCTCTAGATCTATCCATGTTGTTGTAAATGGGAGGATTTCTTTTCTTTTTATAACTGAATATTGTGTATATGAACCACATATTCTTTATCCATTCATTGAATGATGGACACTATCTTCTTCAATCTCTTTGATGAAGGCCTTATACTTACTATTCTTTCATCTCCTTGGTTAAATCTATCCCTAAGTATTTTATTGCTTTTCAGTACTATGCCATAGTAAATGAGATTGCTTTTTAAATTTCTCTTTCAGATACTTTGTTTTAAGTTATAGAAATGTAACTGTTTTCTGTGCATTTATATAATATCATGTGACTTTACTGAATGCAAATTTCTCTGACAGCTTTTTGGTATAGTCTTCAGGGTTTTCTATACAGAAAATCATGCCATTTGCATATAGGCATAACAGGTGTTAATAAGGATGTAGAGAAATTTGAGCACCCTATCTTTTTGGTGGGAATATGAAATGGTTTTGCCACTTTCGGAAACACACTTGCAGTTTCCAAAATGATTAAATACAGAGTTATCATATGACATAGTATTTCCACTCCTTGGTGTATAGATAAAAGAAGACATATGTCTGCAAGAAATTTGTATGTGAATGTTTAAAATAGCATTATTTATAATGGCCAAAATAGTAGAAGTAACTAAAATGTTCATTGACTGATGAATTAGTAAGAAATTATAGTATTTTCATGTAATAGAATATTATTGGACAAGAAGGGAAAGTGACTTATTGATACATCCTATAACATGAATGAACCCTGAAACACATTACACTCAGTTTAAAAAGGCAATTTAAAAAATCACATATTGTACAATTTCATTTATATGATAGATACAAATAGGCAAATCCAAAGAGTCTGAAAGTAGATTAGTGATTCCCTAGAATTAAAAGAAGGTTGGGGAAATTGGGAGTAACTACTAAAGAATGTTGGGTTTATTTCCATGATTAGAAGATGTTGCAAAATTAATTGTGATGTTGGTTGTACAACTGAATTAAAATTGAATTTATACTTTATATTAATGAATAATATATGAATTATGCATCTGTAAGGTAGTGTCTTAAAAGTATAAATAAGTCTATATAAATAAAATTACATTGGCTTATGAAAAACAAATGTACACCAGTAGGAAATAGGTTTTCAAATGTCCATTGGTTCACACCCTCAGGAGTCTCAGGCAGTTACCAGCATAGGAATCATTTAGGTCCTTCTGTGTCCTTTTATTCCTAAAGCCAAAATTCCTTATAGGCCTACAGATGAGCTAGTAGATTGAGGTATTTTAGAGTAATAAACCAGAAGAAGCTAAATATGCTCAATTCTCCCAATCTAAATGGACAAGGATGTAAACAGCACATATTCACGGTTAGTGAGGACTGTTATTAAATATATTTTTTCAGGAACCAGGAGTGTGTTCTATGAGCACTGTACTGATCCAGCTTATTCAATGGAACTGCCCAGTGTTCATTTAAAACTGGAACTTAAGCTATACATATGGGATATAGAATTGTTTTCAAGGAGATTTGAAACAACTTTTTGATAGATATCATGATCTATATTGCTTCCTATACTCTAATTTTACAATTAATGAGGATTATTTCCATGACTAAATATATATTTGAACAGATGATTAAATATTATAATAATTGTAACATCAGAATTCCATGTATTTCTGGGATTACTCTGCCAGAAGAAAAACATCACCTTTTTAAAGCATAAGCAAAACTAGAGTTTCTGCCATTCTGAGATGAGGCGGGGCTCTAATGACAAATTGCCTCTTGATTTAGACTCCATCAGACTAGGCGTAATAGTAATAACATTGATAGTAACAGTTGTATTGGTAAATTTAAAGCATTATTGATTTTGACATAATATTTTTACTTTTTAAATTTTTAAGTAAAATTACCAATAGTATATCTTCACCATCATCATTTATTACAGAAAACCAAGAATAATTTACAAGTCATCTTAGATGCTACTAAAAGACAATTTAAAAGATACAACAGAAATAGTAGAAACAGAGATTCCTTTGGAATCTTAGTTCGTCATAAACTCCACAAACATTACTGAAACACAAATAATGCAGGTTAAAGTATAATGTGATATTAAAAGAAAATTTAATTCTTCAAAGATAAATATAGGGTCAAAATTTAAATAAACAGAAAAAAACATGTTTTTCTAATTGAAAAACATAACTTCTATTGATATATTAAATACACAATAATAACACTTTTAAATCAAAGTGATATGTCCAGAAATACAATAGGAATAGGCAAAAAGGTACATTAAAATACCCATAATTTCTGCATATTTAGAAGTTAAAAGGACTTCTAATACACTAGCAATCTGAAATGAAACGAAAATGAAAATGAGATGAAACTTTATAAATGCAAGACTGGCAACTATTGGAAAGTTGCATTTGACCATGCTTTAGCAAGTACACGTAGTATCATGCTGATGGGAGTACAAATGGGTGAAGATACTTTGTTTTTATTAAGGTGTCACTGATATACACTCTTATGATGGTTTCACATGAAAAATGATGTGGTCACTACATTCACCCATATTATCAAGTGCCTCCCATACACCACTGAAGTCACTGTCTGTCCATCAGTGTAGTAAGATGCCACAGAGTCACTACTTGTCTTCTCAGTGCTACACTGTCTTCCCAGTGACACCCCCACACCATGTGCACCAATCATGCCCCTCAATCCCCTTCTCTCTCCCTCCCCACCCACCTTCCCCACCTTCCCCTTTGGTAATGGCTAATCCCTTCTTGGACTCTGGGAGTTCCTTTAGTTTTGCTTTGTTGTTATACTCCACGAATGAGGGAAATAATTAAAGCCCCTACTGTCATCCTGCTAAATGTCTTTTTCTATAGGCCATTTTGGGAAATGTGGAATTAGATAATCTGAAGAAATAGGAGGAGGCCATGTAATCCTAACATCTGAAGAACTGGCTTGCCTAATTTGTATATTGGACTCTATGTTTATACCTAGACAAAGAATAAATGTAATTTTAATAACATATTTTTGGCAAATTTATAGAAGATGCCATTTTTGTTATATCCAGTGTCTTCTCAATAAAGATAAAAATGAAATAATCTTGTAATTTAGTATTAGAAAGAAGTGTGCCTCTATGTGTGAGCTTGTACATTTTCTTTTAACATAGTGTATGATCTAGCATTAGAAAACTGAGAACCTTAATAAATGTACTATTTCAATAATACCTAAGATATTTTTGACATCTTTTTCTCTATTTTTTCATTAGTTTATTTTTAAAATACACACCTTTGATATTGTATTTAATTTGGAAAGGCTATCTCACATCTTTTCACAAAAACAGCCAGTCAGTAAATTTTATATGTGTATATATATATATATATATATATATATATATGTTTTTTCTAAATAACTGTTTACTTAGAGCTTTATCTTTCTATGCTCAATGATTTAAAAGAAGCAATGTTATTGTATAAAGTATTAGAAACAGCTTGGATTGTGCTAGCAAGAGAACCAAGTTCTACAGATAAAAATAATTGGTATGTGACTGAAAATTTCTCCTCACTTTTCCTGAGCGTCCAATTTCTTAACTCTGCAAAACTGGAGTAATAATGAGATCTTCTTCATAGGTAATCAGAATTAAAGAACACGGTGATGTCAGTGTACAAATTTTAGCTATTTCTCCTAATCCTCACTCTGTCTTTGTGGCTTCCCTGAAAGTACAGCAACCGCTCAAGCAATGGCAAGGGAGCTTGCTCAGGGCTGACATCTCTGCTGGCAAACCCCATGAAAGGAAAGGAGCGACACACAGCAGCAATTCACCGGAGAATTCTGCTTTATTAGGGAAAGGTGCTGGGTTATATAGGAAGGGGCATGAGCTGATTGTGGTGTTACTTCTACGGGGCTGGTGGCTATTGGCTAGGTGCTGGGATTGGGAGGGGGGAGAGAGGTGATTGGTGTTCAGGTGGCGCCGTGGGGAACTGAGGACCTGGAAGAGAAGCCGGAAGTTCGCGATCTTACTGGTGGGGGCCCTTCATTCCCCCCTTTCTCCTCTATGGGTTGTAGACGTTGCTTTCTCTCTGACTGCTGCCTGCTAAACGGGGGCGGAGAATGGAGTGAGGGCTTGAGGATTGGTAGGAAAGGGTTGATAGGACTCCCCACAGTAAGGACGAGTAGGTGTGGACTTCTTCAGGTTGGAAATCAATGAAGGTTCCCTGTAACCATAGGTCGAGGACTTGTTGATTCTAATTGTGGTGCCAAGAGGATATGGGTGTCAGGAGCCAGGCGTCTGCGGCCATTGTTTCCAGGAACAGTTTCCAGTGGAGAGAGGGGTTCATCTCAGCGTGTGGTGAGGAGGTCATGTGAGGGTGAGGGATCTTCTGTGGCCAGAAGCTGGTAGTTCCTGAGTAAAAGCTGGTTGAAAGCTTGATTAGAGATTTTTCCGACTTGGGATTTGATGAACTTTATTATACAGGGTAAGAAGAGACAGGCGAGAAAAATGATTATTACGGGGCCTGCAATGGGCCAGACCCAGGTAAGGAGGGGTTTGTTAGTATTGAAGAGAATGGGTTGGAATTGGAAGCAGAGTGGAGGCTGGAGGTAAGGTCGGTGAGTTTGGTAATGTCAGTTTCTACAATGCCGGATTCGTTGATGTAAGAGCAGCACTCTTCTCAGAGGAAGACGCAGGTGCCACCCTTCTCAGCTGTAAGCAGATCTAGGGCCCGCCAGTTTTGAAGGGTGACCTTAGCTAGCGAAGTGACCTGTCTTTGGAGAGAGTCTAGGGAATCAGCAGTGGATGTCAGGGCCCCCTCAAGATTGGCGTTGAGATCTCTAGCTGCCCATAGGGAGTGACCCAAGACTCCTCACAAAAACCCTGCCCCAATGGCTGAGGTGGTCAAAAAGATTCCGACCATGATGGGAAGGAAAGCAGCCCTTTTTGTGCACGAGGGCAAGGGAGGTTGGAGCTCAAGAAATTCTGCCATGCTGTAAAGTGTAAGCTGTGGGATTAGGGTGACAGGAATGCAGGGTGTATCGGAGTTGGGAGGCAGTGAGTTGAAAAGACTGCCATTACACCAAAAGAAGTGTCCTGATTGTGTAAAAGTCTTAGAGCCGGAGGGAGGGGTGTAGATAGAGAGGCAGTGAAGTGTGCTGGAGGGGGGTGGAGTTGGGCCTACACAGTGGTGGATGGTGAGATTATCTGCGTATTCTGGTTCCCATAGGGGTATGTCTGCCAGGGGGAGGAGGGGTTGTCCTTCTGCATGGAAAGAGTAGTTGGAAATATTGAGCATGGCGGCCAGCAGTGGGCGCTGTAGTGATGCACACAATGAACAACTGGCGGTGTTGAGGGTATGGTTGAGAAAAATGGTGGTGTCTTGAATGAGCTGTAACCAAGAGTAGGAGGAATAAGAAGATGAAGAGGCGCCGTCAAGAGTTTGGATAATGACTTTTTTGGAATGTCTGATATCTGATGCAACTTGAGAGATCTGGGAAGTGAGAGGGAACATACTCTCGAGAGATATGAAGAGTACCATGGTGGGTCGAGACCCCCCCTGTAGTAAACTGAGGCTGTGACTCCAGCAGCTCATCGAGAGTCCCAGGGATCTGGGATTTATAAGAAGAATGAGCTTTTGGTATATTTGATGAAATGGTTGGAGGAATAATACGGTGGGTACCGGGAGTTACCCATGTAGTGAATGGCACAAGACCAGTAGGGACATCTCCTGTAGGTGTCTGGCCATTGCCTGCAATAGGCTTATTTTTGGTCATAGAGGAAGCAGAGGTAGGGAGAATAAGGGTAGCTGTTAGTGAACACTTCAGTGGAGGGAGGAAAGTGGAGGTATAAAGGCTCAGAGCAGCTTTTCAGAGGGCAGTCTGGTGTGGCAATGAGGGCAGTAACTTTTGTTTGATGCTGTGTGTAAGTCTGTCTGACTTTGAATCACCATACAAAGGAGGCTGGGGCGGTGGGGAAGACAATAGGAATGAGGGGGAAAAAAGCGAGAGCGCAGTAAAGGAGGAAAATGTCATGATTCAGGTATGGATGGCAAATGGGGTGAACGGGATTTTGGAGGAAAGAGGACAGTAATGTCAGGAGTCTGGAGGGAGGGAGAGTCTGTAATCTTTTGTAGGTTAAGAGATCTTTTAGGTGATGTGGGGACAGAATGGTATGGGGTGCTCTGATTGTCAGTTTATGACCTTCCTTCTGCAAGAGCTATCCAGCGGCTAATGCCCATAGGCAGGGGGCCCATCCCCAAACTGTGGGGTCTAATTGCTTGGAGAGATAAGCTATTGGGGCAAAGGATGGACCATAATATTGGCCTAGGACTCTTAGAGCTTGACTGGCCTCTCATGAATATATAATGCGAAGGGCTTCGACAAATCAGGAAGATGGAGAGCTGGCACTTCCATGAGGGCTTGATGGAGCTTAATGAAGGAGTGTCGGGGTGAGGAGGATAATGGTTCTTTAGGGGGGCTCTTGCTGAGGTCGTATAGGGGTCTTGCCAACAGGAAGAAGTTAGGGATCTACGCTCTAAAATATCAAGCCAAGGCCAGAAAAGAAAGGATTTCTGTCTTGGTTTTGGGAACAGGCAGGTCAGAGAGGAGCCATTTTCTGTCTAAGGTAATGGACTTTGTTGAGATAGAAGGAATCTGAGGTAAGTGACAGGAGGGGAAGAGATTTGAGCTTTGACGGGGGATACTCAATAACTTCTGGAAGCTAGAAGGTTAAGTAGGTAGGCAGTGTCAAGTTGAGACTGTTCTCACGAGGGACTGCAGAGTAGAAGATAGTCTACGTATTGTAATAAGGTGATCATGATGAAAATGTTTGAGGTCCTGAGCTAGGACTTGTCCAAAAATGTGGGGACTATCTTGGAAGCCTTGTGGCAAAACTGTCCAAGTAAGTTTTTCAGAATGTCTCGTGCATGGGTCCTTCCAGGTGAAGGTGAAAAAATCTTGGGAGGAGGGGTCCAGAGGGATAGAAAAAAATGCATCTTTGAGATCAAGGACAGAGAAGTGGGAGGCTGAGGCAGGGATCTGTCATAAAAGGGTGTATGGATTTGGAACTAAGGGGTGGATAGGGACAACGGCCATGTTGATGAGGTGAAGGTGTTGGACGAGGCAGAAAAATCTGTTTGGTTTTTTTAACAGCTAATATGGGGGTATTAAATGGGGAGTGAGTGGGTCTGAGGTAATTTTTGTTTAAGAAATCTTGGATGATGGGTTGGAGGCCTATGAGGGCTGAAGTGGTTAGGGGGTATTGGGCCTGACAGATATACTGGGAGGGGTCACGTAATTTGATAGAGGCAGGAGGACATAGAGCTACAGAGGGGCTTGTAATGTCCCAAACTTTGGGATTTACAGGGTGTATGAGGGCAGAACCGGAGCTTTCATTGGGTAGAGGGGGGTCGTCGACTATGAGGGCCATCAGAAAGGTAGTACTGGGGGCTGTGGGAGTGGATATAGTCATGGAAATGTGGAGGAGAGAAAGGATGTCTCATCCTAGTAAAGGGATGGGACACTGGGGCATAACCAGGAAGGAGTGGGAGAAAGGTATGGGATTGTCTTGGATTGTACATAAAAAGGGGGGGGGGGGTTTAATGGGAAAATGTGTTTACTTCCTACCCCGACTATAGGAGTAATGGCAGGCGTAGTAGGGCCCCGGTATTCTCGCAAGACTGAGAAGGTGGCTCTTGTATCTAGGAGGAAGGAGATGGGGCGACTGTCTACTATTAAAGCAACCCTGGGCTCCTGTTTGGTGATGGAAATGGTTGCACAAGAAGCCCCCGGGCCCTGTCAATCTTCTTCTGCCAGCCCAACTACAGCGGGCCTAGGATAGGGGTTGTTTGTACAGCCTCCCCTTTGGGTGGCTGGGCAATCAGACCCCCAGGGGCCCTTTTTGTGGCATCTGGGGCATGGGATGGTAGGAGATCTGGGGGAGGGGCACACCCTTGAAGAATGTCATTCTTGTCCGCACTTGAAACAAGATCCTGGGTCCTGGCAGGGGCTTGTTTGTAGAGGGGTGCCCAGGTTGTGGTTTTATCAGCTGGGCCAACATTTGGAAGTTGGCCTGATCAGCCTTTTGTTTATGATGTTCTTTCTCCTCCTCCTGGTTATGGAAGACTTTAAATGCCACTGTTAGGATCTCAGTCTGTTGGGTAGTGGGGCCCTGTTCTAACTTTTTGAGTTTAGCTATAATGTCGGGGTAGCTTTGAGCTAGGAAGTATGTCATAAGGACATGTCTTCCGTCAGGCATTTCTGGGTCAAGGCTGGTATAGTGTAATAGGGCTTGAGTGAGTCTGTCTAAGCTACGTCCTGGAGGGGGGCGATAATTTTGGGAGGCCCTCAGGACCGAGTCTGAGGGGGACTGAAGGGTTCTGGCTCAGTCTGTGGGGGACTGATGCGGTCCAGCCGCCCCTAGTCGGGCAGGTCCTGAACTGTGGAAGGGGGGCAAAGAAAATAAAGAAAGATAGAAAGAACTGGGAGGGCTGACGCTCCCACATGTTGCCAGCCAGCAGCCCAGCTGCTTGCCTCTGCTGCTTCAGTTGGGCTTGAACTCACAACTCTGAGGTTAAAAGTCCCATGCTCTACCGACTGAGCTATAGCAGGGCTCCAGTTAGTTGCTTATGGAATGCATAAACAGAATGTTCTTTGTTCTCCATTCCTGCCACATCGGCAAGTGGGGGAAGGGCATAGCTAGAAACAGGTGGTGTTTTTACACATCTTCAAGGTCTTCCTATTTTCAGAGTGAGGAGTCTTGGCTCATCTTTGAGGACAAGATATGTTTTTGTGGACAGATAACTTCCAAGGACTGCACCGGTTGTTCTTAAGCTTGTACTTTCCTATGCTGCATTCACACATGGGGGAAGGTGCTTTCCCATTCTGCCTACAAACATGTGAGATGACAAAGGCGGTCTCCAACAGGGGAGAAACAGGTGATGAGGTCAAAGACGGAGGAGGCCCCCGGGACCTAGTTAAAGGGGGGCTGAAAGGCTCAGGCATAATCTGCGGGGGACGAAAGCTGAGGAGGTGAGATGCGGAAGGAGATGGTGGGGGAGGAAGGGAGAAGGGCTGTTGTAGGAGAAGAAGGGGTATAGAGTGAACAGGAGGCTTCTGCGGGGGCGGCAGCTTGCAGGCTAGGAGTACTTGGGTGGGGGGTCGGGGGGGAGGAGGAGGCGGGAAGCTTTGATATAGGGAATCTCCTTCCATTTTTTCAGGCACTGGCAGTAGTTAAAGAGATTGCGAGTGATGTTAGGATCAAGAGTTCCCCCTGCAGGCCATTGGTTGTCATTGTCTAGGGGGTATGTCGGCCAATCTTGGGAGCAGTATTTACGGAGAAGTTTTGGTTTTATATCAGACGTCAGGGAGAGGGTAGCTAGATACTTGAGCAGGCATTCAAAAGGTGAACTTTCAGGGAGGGATGAGGAGGCTCCCATGGCTAAAGGACAGAGAAGGAGACAAACAGGGGAAGACGAATGGAGATCCTTGGACTGGAGGCAGACTGCAAGGAGACAAAGGGCATCCCCGATGATCCTTGGTGGTCTGCGGAAACTTGTATACGAGTTGGAATTTCTTAGGAAGTGTGGGTCGTCACCCAGACTTCACTAAGAAGGCAGAGTGCCGGAGTCACGAGGTACCTAGTACTAGGAATTTTTGGTGGATGGAACAGATTTCGGCAGAAAGAACTGAAGGAGGAGGGGGGAAAAGGGAGCGTTCTCATCCGCAAACGAGTCACCTCGTTTATGGCTGTTGGAGGAGGGGCTTGAGGGTCTGCCACAGCTGTGAAGGCCTGAGGAGGGGTTTATGGCTGTTGGAGGGGGTGCCTGAGGGTCCGCTGCAGCTGTGAATGCCTGAGGCAGGGATTTATGGCTGTTGGAGGGGGGTGCTGAGGGTCGGCTGCAGCCGTGAAGGCCTGAGGCGGGTATTTATGGCTGTTGGAGGGGGAGCCTGAGGGTACGCTGCAGCTGTGAAAGCCTGAGGCGGGGAGAGTTCCAGAGTTCCCTCCTCGTCCCCGAGCATCAGGGCCTTGCTGGACGATCACGGTCAATGGCACTGCGATAGCTCGGGGAAGAGTGGCGTACTCCAGGGGAAAACTTACCTAAAGGCCAGAGAGGAGTGGTGAGTTTGATGAGCCAGCGCCAGAAAAAGAGGACGAGGGCAAGCTGCTGCTGGTGTCGGGGAGAAGACGGGGCCCAGTTGGGGTGTCCCGTCTCCCGGGTTTTGGCACCAATGAAAGGAAAGGAGCGACACACAGCAGCAATTCACTGGAGAATTCCGCTTTATTAGGCAAAGGTGCTGGGTTATATAGGAAGGGGCATGAGCTGATTGAGGTGTCACTTCTATGGGGCTGGTGGCTATTGGCTAGGTGCTGGGAGTGGGAGGGGGGAGAGAGGTGATTGGTCTTCAGGTGGCACCGTCGGGAACCAAGGACCCAGAAGAGAAGCCAGAAGTTCGCGATCTTACTGGTGGGGGCCCTTCACCCCAGTTCCCAGTTTGCTTTAAACTAGACAATATCCCCTTTCTCCCTTCCTCCTTATGTCCCGCTGTAATGGTGAATTGTGGTGGAATGTCATGATGAAACCAACAACCTGTAACTCTGGGGGGAATCCCCAGGCAAAATACCCTTGAGACCGAAGTCAGTGAAAGGGAGAAGTAAAGGGGGAGAAACCCATTTATTCCTTACAAGCAGTCATCCACCTCTGCTCTCCCGTGTCTGCCGCACCCCAGCTGCCAGAGAAGAGCCCCACCCACCCTCTCTGTCCAGATAAGCCCCCGCTTCCCCTTGGGATCACCTTCTGACGTGGAGAAGGACATCTCCTCTCCACCCCTTGGAAACACCTCCTGATATGGAGATGCACTAAGGCCAGGCGAGAGATTCTGGAAATACTGCAATTTTACCCACAAACCTTTTTTTTTTTTTAATCTCAGGGTCTTCTGTTTTTTGTTTTTCTTTTTGATAATTTTCTCACCACCTTTGGTTATTGGTGCTATTATTGGAAGATTGGATGGGTATGGTCAATATACAAGAAGGGATGAAAATAATAATGGGACCTTTTAGACAATCAAGTATACTGCTTTCAGGAATCGTACTGAGGTAGGGCAGGGCCCTGGGACAAGCAGCATGGTTAACTTTTCCTGCCTATGATGAAAAATGCTGAGATATAAACAGTATAGTAAGAACAGGAAGGACTTCACCTTAAAACTAAAATTCCATTTTTAAAAACAGTAAGTTAGGAAGCAAAATTCCTAACATATTCTTTAGAGAACAGACAATAACTCAGAGCACCTTGGGGGCAGGGTGGGCAGTCTAGATGGATACGTTCCCAGAGTGAGGTTGCTATCCTGGGGAGGAATTGACCAATTTCTTTGTTAAGTTAATTTTGCAGAATTACCTGGAGGACTGAAAATAGAAGAGACATAATGTCTTTCACTGGTGATAAGCATTTTGAGACGACTTTACAAGTCTATATCCCCTGGTCCTTTGAAAAGTTCTTAAAAGACAGGAACCCCAGTCTTTTAGCATGCGTCATCTCTGAGGGCACCCACACCTTTTCTCTCTGTAAGTTTTTTCACTGCTCAGCTTACTGTGTTTTGTCTTTTTGCTATTTCATTCTATTTTCAAGTCTCCATTTTGCCCCTGATAAGAAGAAAGGGGCTGCTGAGAGCTCAGATTTGGGCCTGCAAATCTGAGTGAGATCTAGGGAACTGCAGCTACAGGAGACTGCCTGAAAATCTCCTTTCTTTGGGAAGTTCTCAGAATATCATCTCATTCTATCCTCTGCTGCATGGCTGCCCAAAGTGAAGGGCCCCCACCAATAAGATGGCAAACTTCCGGCTTCTCTTCAGGGTCCTCAGTTCCCACTGGCGCCACCTGAACCCCAATCAACTCTCGCCCCCCTCCCAATCCCAGCACCTAGCCAACAGCCACCAGCCCCGTAGAAGTGACACCTCAATCAATTCATGCCCCTTCTTATATAATCCAGCACCTTTCCCTAATAAAGCAGAATTCTCTGGTGAATTGCTGCTGTGTGTTGCTCCTTTCCTTTCATTGGTGCCAAAACCCGGGAGACGGGACACCCCAACTGGGCCCTGTCTTCCCCCCAAACACCAGCAGCAGCTTGCCCTCGTCCTCTTTTTCCGGCACTGGCTCATCAAACTCACCACTCCTCTCTGGCCTTTAGGTAAGTTTTCCCTCCCGGAGTGGGCCACTCTTCCCCAAGCTATCACAGTGCCATTGACCGTGATCGTCTGGCAAGGCCCTGACGCTCGGGGATGAGGAGGGAACTCTACCCGCCTCAGGCCTTCACGGCTGCAGTGGACCCGCAGGCCCCTCCTCCAACAGCCATAAATCCCTGCCTCAAGCCTTTATGGCTGCGGCAGACCCTCAGGCCCCTCCTCCCACAGTCATAAATACATTCACCATCCCTTCCATCAGTGCTGAAACTTTTTAAGCAAAATTTCCCCGGGTGAGCCACTCTTCTCCGAGCTATCGCAGTGCCATTGACCGTGATCATCCGGCAAGGCCATGACGATCAGGGACGAGGAGGGAACTCTCCCCACCTCAGGCCTTCACAGCTGCAGCGGACCCTCAGACTCCTCCTCTGACAGCCATAAATCCCCGCCTCAGGCCTTCACGGCTGCGGAGGACCCTCAGACCCCTCCTCCGACAGCCATAGATCCCTGCCTCAGGCCTTCATGGCTGTGGCAGATTCTCAGGCCCCCCCCCTCCAACAGCCATAAAGGAGGTGACTCCTTTGCGGATGAGAACGCTCCCTTCCCCCCCCTCCTCCTTCTGCTCCATCTGCCGAAATCTGTTCTGTCTGCCGAAAACTCCTAGCGCTAGGTACCTTGTGACTCCGGCAAACTGCCTTCTTAGGAAAGTCTGAGCGACGACCCACACTTCCTAAGAAATTCTGACTCGTATACGTGTTTCCGCAGACCACCAAGGATCATCAGGAACGCCCTTTGTCTCCTTGCAGTCTGCTGCCAGTCCGAGGATCTCCGTTCATCTTCCCCTGTTTGTCTCCTTCTCTGTCCTTTAGCCACGGGAGCCTCCTCATCCCTCCCTGAAAGTTCACCTCTTGAATGCCTGCTTAAGCATCTGGCTACCCTCTCCCTGACGCCTGATATAAAACCTGTCCATAAATATTGCTCCCAAGATTGGCCGACATACCCCCTAGACAATAACAACCAACGGCCCGCAGGGGGAACTCTTGATCCTAACATCACTCGCGATCTTTTTAACTACTGCCAGTGCCTGAAAAAATGGAAGGAAATTCCCTATATCAAAGCTTTCTGCCTCCTCCTGCCTCCGCCCCCTCCCAAGTTCTCCTAGCCTGCAAGCCGCTGCCCCCGCAGAAGCCTCCCGTTCACTCTCTTCTCCTTCTTCTCCTACAACAGCCCTTCTCTCTTCCTCCCCCACCATCTCCTCCCCCATCTCACCTCCTCTGCCTTTGTCCCCCACAGATTAAGCCTGAGCCTTTCAGCTGCCCCCCCTTTAACTAGGTCCCAGGAGCCTCCTCCGTCTTTGCCCTCATCACCTGTTTCTCCCCTGTTAGTGACCACCTTTGTCTTCTCACATGTTTGTAGGGAGAATAGGAAAGCTCCTTCCCCCATGTCTGAACGCAGCATGGGAATGCACAAGCTAGAGAACAACTGGTGCAGTCCTTAGAAGTTATCTGTCCACAAAAACATATCTTGTCAAGACTCCTCACTCTGAAAATAGGGAGACCTTGAAGATGTGTAGAAACACTGCCCCTGCTTCTAGATATGCCCTTCCCCCACTTGCCGATGTGGCAGGAATGGAGAACAAAGAACATTCTGTTTACGCATTCCATAAGCAATTAACTGGAGCCCTGCTGTAGCTCAGTTAGAAGAGCATGGGACTCTTAACCTCAGAATCATGAGTTCAAGCCCAACTAGAGCAGCAGAGGCAAGCAGCTGGGCTGCTAGCTGGAGACACGTGGGTCCGATTCTATCTTTCTTTATTTTCTTTGACCTCCCCTTCTGCACTTCAGGACCTGCTCGACTAGGCACGGCTAGACCGAATCACTCCCCCACAGACTGAGCCAAAACGCTTCAGTCCCCCTCAGACTCGGTCCTGAGGGCCTCCCAAAATTATCGCCCCCCCTCCAGGAGGTAGCAGGATCCGAAGGCATCGTGCGCTTTCACGTCCCTTTCTCCTTAGGAGATTTAGTCCAACTAGAGAAACACCTAGGTTCCTTTTCCACTGATCCCACAACATACATCCAGGAGTTTCAGTGGACCCTCCAGTCTAACAGCTTCACACATCATGACATTTTCATGCTCCTGGCCAATACTCTCCTCCCTGAAGAGCGTAGAGGAGTTTGGGACTTCGCCCAAACACACCCTATCAAAACCCACAGGACTGACCCCATCTATCCCCCTGGCCCCACTGCTGTCCCCGAACAAGACCCACACTGAGATTATAACACCACCATGAGTCTCCACTCTCGAGATATTTTTGCCTCCTGCTTAATAGCAGTTCTGAAAAAGGCAGCTCGTAAAGTAGTCAATTTTCAAAAGCTCGAAGACATAATTCAAAAGAGAGACAAAACCCCTTCCGAGTTCTTAGACAGACTCACTCAAGCCCTATTACAGTATACCAGCCTAGACCCAGAAACACCTGAAGGAAAACATGTCCTTATGACATACTTCCTAGCTCAAAACTACCCCAACATTAAAGCTAAACTCAAAAAGTTAGAACAGGGCCCCGCTACCCCACAGACTGAGACCCTAACAGTGGCCTTTAAAGTCTTCCATAACCGGGAGGAGGAGAAAGAACGCCGTAAACAAAAGGCGGATCGGGCCAATTTCCAAATGTTGGCCCAGCTGATAAAACCACAACCTGGGCGCCCCTCTACAAACAAGCCCACCCCAGGAGCTTGTTTCAAGTGTGGAAAAGAGGGACATTGGTCAAGAGCATACCCCTCCCCCAGATCTCCTAACACCCCATGCCCCAAATGCCACAAAAAAGGGCACTGGGGGTCTGATTGCCCAACCACCCAAAGGGGAGGCTGAACGAACAACTCCCATCCTAAGCCCACCGTAGTGGGGCTGGCAGAAGAAGATTGACGGGGCCCGGGAGCTTCTCACCCGACCATTTCCATCACCAAACAGGAGCCCAGAGTTACTTTAACAGTAGACGGTCGCCCCATCTCCTTCCTCCTAGATACAGGAGCCACCTTCTCAGTCTTGCGAGAATACCGGGGCCCTACCATGCCAGCCATTACTCCTATAGTCAGGGTAGGAGGTAAACAGATTTTCCCATTAACCCCCCCCCCTTTTATGCACAATCCTAGACAATCCCATACCTTTCCCCCACTCCTTCCTGGTTATGCCCCAGTGTCCCATCCCTTTACTAGGACGAGACATCCTTTCCCTCCTCCATGT
Organism: Manis javanica; assembly: GCF_040802235.1. Lineage (NCBI taxonomy): Eukaryota > Metazoa > Chordata > Mammalia > Pholidota > Manidae > Manis > Manis javanica. The sequence continues at coordinate 42,698,406 of NC_133169.1, read as the reverse complement.
TTCCATAACTATATCCACTCCCACAGCCCCCAGTACTCCCTTTCTGATGGCCCTCATAGCCGACAACTCCCCTCTACCCAATGAAAGCTCCGGTTCCGCCCTCATACACCCTGTAAATCCCAAAGTTTGGGACTTACAAGCCCCTCCGTGGCCCTATGTCCCCCTGCCTCTATCAAATTACATGACCCCTCTCAGTATATCTGTCAGGCCCAATACCCCCTAACCACTTCAGCCCTCATAGGCCTCCAACCCATCATCCAAGATCTCTTAAACAAAAATTACCTCAGACCCACTCACTTCCCATTTAATACCCCCATATTAGCTGTTAAAAAAACCAACGGATCTTTCCGCCTTGTCCATGACCTTTACCTCCTCAACATAGCCGTTGTCCCTATCCATCCCTTAGTTCCAAATCCATACAGCCTTTTATCACAGATCCCTGCCTCGGCATCCCACTTCTCAGTCCTAGATCTCAAGGACCCATTTTTCTATCCCTCTAGACCCCTGCTCCCAAGATTTTTTCATCTTCACCTGGACGAACCCATACACAAGACATTCTGAACAAGTCATTTGGACAGTTTTGCCACAAAGCTTCCAAGATAGACCCCATTTTTTTAGACAGGTCCTAGCTCAGGACCTCAAACAGTTTCATCATGATCACTCCGAGTCCACCTTATTACAATACATGGACAATCTACTCTGCAGTCCCTCATGGGAACAGTCTCAACTTGACCCTGCCTCCCTACTTAACCTTCTAGCTTCCAGAGGTTACCGAGTATCCCCCGTCAAAGCTCAAATCTCTTCCCCTCCTGTCACTTACCTCAGATTCCTTCTATCTCAACAAAGTCCATTACCTTAGACAGAAAATGGCTCCTCTCTGACCTGCCTGTTCCCAAAACCAAGACAGAAATCCTTTCTTTTCTGGCCTTGGCTTGATATTTTAGAGCGAAGATCCCTAACTTCTTCCTGTTGGCAAGACCCCTATACGACCTCAGCAAGAGCCCCCCTAAAGAACCATTATCCTCCTCACCCCGACACTCCTTCATTAAGGTCCGTCAAGCCCTTGTGGAAGCCCCAGCTCTCCATCTTCCTGATTTGTCGAAGCCCTTCTCATTGTACATTCATGAGAGGTCCAGTCAAGCTCTAGGAGTCCTAGGCCAATATTAAGGCCCATCCTTTGCCCCAGTAGCTTATCTCTCCAAGCAATTAGACCCCACAGTTCAGAGGTGGGCCCCCTGCCTACGAGCATTAGCTGCTAGACAGCTCTTGCAGAAGGCAGCTCATAAACTGACATTCAGGGCGCCCCTTACCATTCTGTCCCCACATTACCTAAAAGATCTCTTAACCTACAAAAGATTACACTCTCCCTCCCTCCAGACTCCTGACCTTACTGTCCTCTTTCCTCCAAAATCCCATTCACCCCATTTGCCATCCATACCCGAATCATGACTTTTTCCTCCTTTACTGCACTCTCGCTTTTTTTTCCCTCATTCCTATTGTCTTCCCCACCACCCCAGCCTCCTTTGTATGGCGATTCAAAGTCAGACAGACTTACACACAGCATCAAACAAAAGTTACTGCCCTCTTTGCCACACCGGACTGCCCTCTGAAAAGCTGCTCTGAGCCTTTATAACTCCACTTTCCTCCCTACACTGAAGTGTTCACTAGCAGCTACCCTTATTCTCCCTACCTCTGCTTCCTCTATGACCAAAAACAAGCCTATTGCAGGCGATAGCCAGACACCTACAGGAGATGTCCCTACTGGTCTTGCGCCATTCACTGCATGAGTAACTTCTGGTACCGACAGTATTACTCCTCCAAACGTTTCATGAAATATCCCAACGGCTCATTCTCCTTATCAATCCCTGATCCCTGGTACTCTCGATGGGCCACCAGAGTCACAGTCTCAGTTTACTACGGGGGGTCCTCGACCCCCCACGGTACCCTTCATATCTCTCAAAAGTATGTTCCCTCTCATTCCCAGATCTCTCAAGTTGCATCAGATAGCAGACATTCCAAAAAAGTCATTATCCAAACTCTGGACGGCGCCTCTTCATCTTCTTATCCCCGCCCCTCTTCCCATTTCTCCTACTCTTCCTTACAGCTCATTCAGGACACCACCACCTTTCTCAACCACACCCTTAACACAGCCAATTGTTTCTTGTGTGCATCACTACAGCGCCCACTGCTGGCCGCCGTGACCCTTAATATTTCCAACTACTCCTTCCATGCAGAAAGACAACCCCTCTGCCCCCTGGCAGACATACCCCTATGGGAACCAGAATACACAGATAATCTCACCATCCACCACTGTGTAGGCCCAACTCCACCACCCTCCAGCACACTTCACTGCCTCTCTATCTACACCCCTACCTCCGGCTCTAAGACTTTTACGCAACCGGGACACTTCTTTTGGTGTAATGGCAGTCTTTTCAACTCACTGCCTCTCAACTCCGATACACCCTGCATTCTCGTCACCCTAATCCCACAGTTTACACTTTACAGCATGGCAGACTTTCTTGAGCTCCAACCTCCCTTTCCCTCACGCACAAAAAGAGCTGCTTTCCTTCCCATCATGGTCAGTAGCTCTTTGATCACCTCAGCCATTTGGGGCGGGGTTTTCAGGAGAAGCCTTGGGTCACTCTCTATGGGCAGTTAGAGATCTCAACGCCAACCTTGAGGGAGCCCTGACATCCACTGCCGGTTCCCTAACCTCTCTCCAAAGACAGGTCACTTCGCTAGCTAAGGTCACCCTTCAAAACCGGCGGGCCCTAGATCTGCTTATAGCCGAGAAGGGCGGCACCTGCATCTTCCTCTGGGAAGAGTGCTGCTATTACATCAACGAATCTGGCATTGAAGAAACTGACATCACCAAACTCACTGACCTTGCCTCCAGCCTCCACTCTGCTTCCAATTCCAACCCATTCTCTTCAATACTAACAAACCCCTCCTCACCTAGCTCTGGCCCATTGCAGGCCCCATAATAATCATTCTTCTCGCCTGTCTCTTCTTACCCTGTATAATAAAGTTCATCAAATCCCAAGTCGGAAAAATCTCTAATCAAGCTTTCAACCAGCTTTTACTCAGGAACTACCAGCTTCTGGCCACAGAAGATCCCTCACCCTCACGTGATCTCCTCACCACATGCTGAGATGAACCCCTCTCTCCACTGGAAACTGTTCCTGGAAACAATGGCCGCAGACGCCTGGCTCCTGACACCCATATCCTCTTGGCACCATTGGAATCAACAGGTCCTCGACCTATGGTTACAGGGAACCTTCATTGATTTCCAACCTGAAGAAGTCCACATCTACTCGTCCTTACTGTAGAGAGTCCTATCAACCCTTTCCTCCCAATCCTCAAGCCCTCACTCCCTTCTCTGCCCCTGTTCAGCAGGAAGCAGCCAGAGAGAAAGCAACGTCCACAACCCCATAGAGGAGAAAGGGGGGAATGAAGGGCCCCCACCAGTAAGATGGCAAACTTTTGGCTTCTCTTCGGGGTCTTCAGCTCCCGCTGGCGCCACCTAAAGCCCAATCACCTCTCTCCCCCCTCCCAATACCAGCACCTAGCCAACAGCCAACAGCCCCGTAGAAGTGACACCTCAATCAGCTCATGCCCCTTCCTATATAACCCAGCACCTTTCCCTAATAAAGCGGAATTCTCTGGAGAATTGCTGCTGTGTGTCGCTCCTTTCCTTTCACAAAGCCCGGATGGTAGAGGCTTCTCCCCATGCAGTGCAGATCCAAGTGAACAAGGGACACCATGTGACCCTTGATTTAAGAGACAGCAAGTGAATCTGACTTATGCCAAGAAAATGTTTAGCAAACATTTCCCTCTGCACCTCTGCATTTTCCTGCTCTCAGCTGCCTTCAATGCTGCTGCCATTCATTTCTACTCCCCCTCTAATGAATTCCTTACCTTCACTCTTCTGACCTGCTAGAAAATTCTTTCTCATTCAGAGTCAAGAACCCTCCCTCATCCAGGTTGAGGTTTCACCTGGTGCACAGGGAGAGACCTTCCAAATGCAGCTGCCTGGCAATAATACCTTTCAGAATGAATTTCCAGTCTCTTGTGTTCAAGTACTGCATTCCTGAGTCCTTTAGGTGACAGCCCAAGGAGTCTCCATTTATGTATCATTTATGTTATTACCGGTCAGTGACTTTACACAGGAAACAAAACCTGCTTCCTCCTCCGACTTTTCCTGTCCACTTAGTGCAAGATACCCAGTTCTCATTCCTGGCTTTATGGAAGGGATAAAAATGACACAGAATCATAAAGGAGTCCTAGGCCAATATTAAGGCCCATCCTTTGCCCCAGTAGCTTATCTCTCCAAGCAATTAGACCCCACAGTTCGGAGGTGGGCCCCCTCTAGGTTGGGAGAAGGAATGGAACCCAAATCTCCTGAACCCCATAGCTTCCGAGACCAGACTGTTTTCCAGAGAAAGTTTTCTAGTTCGGCTAAATTGAAATAAAATGGTAGTCACTGTTTATCATTTCTCCTAACTGTTCTAATATGCATCTGTTCTATCTGGCAACTTTGTAAGGATTTCCTCCCTATGAGTGCTATTACTCAGTGAAGTGAACACCATGCCAACATGATCTCCTTGCTGGTTTATTTATCCTGAGACCCATTGTTGATGAGACTGCATGTGGCAAAGTCTGTATTCTTTAAAAAAGAGTCTGTATCACTTTTAAAAGGGGTAGAAAGTATATATGGTTGGAATACGTAACTGTTTCTCAGTATATTAATCCTCTGTTTCTATGTGTGGAAGCCCATAAAAGACATGCAGAAATTGAGTGCACTGGGCTCGCTGGTGCTCTGGTGCCCTGTCACGCACAGTAATACAATACAATTCATCTTGGTTGTCGTTAACAACAGAAGCAATATATTTAAGACCAACTGGGGATACAGAAAGAAATGAGATTTATGTTTTCAGGCGTTTGGAAATACTGACAATTAAAAGCTAAATTGAGGAAAATAAAACTTGGGAATACCTTCTAAAGATGAATTATCTATTCTCCCTGAGAAACTATTAAAATAAGGCATACTTTTATTATTTAAAAATATGTTATTGGGGGAAACTATGTAAAGGTACAGGACTACATCCACAAATTAAAAACACAGAAATTACTTATTACGAATGTACTTTGTGCAAAGCCCTTTCCAAGGCACTCTTTAGAGCCCAGAGATAATCTCAGTATATTTATGACAATGAGGATGTCATACCATAGCAGAGACATGAGATAAGAGGATAACAAACATATACAGGAAAGACAGTAATAAGTGTTTTATTTAAAATTTAAGTATGAGAGGTGTTGGAGAGAGGATTCAAATTTGGTGAGGCTGTATCTATTTAACTTTTACTGATTTTCTAAAGGTGATTTGAGAAGTATGATTTGCTAGTTGTCAGTCTTAATTTTTGAGAGCTAGAGCAGCAAGGGAACATAACCAGTGATTGAGGTGCCCACCTGAGTCCCAAGTTCAACATCATCCTCACTCACAATTACCATACTCTTCGATTCTTGTAACAACCCTTTCAAGAAATTATTAGTAGCTGAATTTTACAGATGAGAATTTATATTACTCAAGCAGTTACTCCATTACTGAGCAACATATATAAAAAATGGCAGCCAGGACTCTTGGATCTATAATCTTTTTTACTGTCTTGCCTCTTTACCTTTAATTTCTATTTATAAAAAATGCAACAATTTTATATTTTTTTCTCCAAAGATTAAGTGACAGTTTCTGTAAAAGAAGCCCACACTGGGAGTGAAGGAATTGTCACAGACAATTATAAGGAAATGCAAAATTTTATTGTATTTGTGAAAACAATAGGACCAAAAGAAGCAATGAACAGTTATCAGCTATATGTGGAAGACAGATTCTTAATATTTTCTTAATTTTTTCCATTTGGAAATTATATACATATGCACACACATATACACACATGCATATGTATATTTATTATATATATTCTTCATGGGGACAAGAAATATAGTCTAGTTAGTTCACTATTGTAGCCAGATCCCTAGGTTTACATAAAATGACACTTTGTTAAAAAAAATAGCAAAATAGTATGGTCTGCAAATGCAGGTGGGCAAGTACAGGAGCCATGACTTCCTTGTACATTGTACAAAATATCAAAGTTCTCATTATTTCTGAAAATTGTGTGCAGTGTTTTTGTAAAGTAAAAGCTGAAGCTTATACGTTCTTCAAGTGACTACATTTTAGAGACCACAATTTGATACACCTGTATTAATGGAACTTAAGCCTGAAAGAGAAGAACAGAGTAAGCGAATGAATCTATAGTAGTAAGAATCAAGTATTATAAATCCCAGATTAAACCTAAACTGGAAATCAGACATGTCTGAGGATAGCCAAGAAAATGTATGGATTGTCTAATCAAAAACTTCTGTGCACAAGTGTCTAATGAGACTCGTGGAAAGACTTATCCCAAAAGAAGGGAGAGCCAGATGCGCCACGTATAACACACTCATAAGGCCTCGGGGCGAACAGAGGGAAGAACGCTGAGAAGGGCAGTCACTCTACTATTCATTCAATCATAGGCTTCTCTGTGAGACCTTATGAGAAGAACTAATAAATATGGAAAAATCTTAACTCACAACTCTATAACACATAACTGCACATGCAGCAAGAGGTTTATAATCTTCTAAAAACAGTTATACACAAAAAGAAGAAAGAATCACAAAACCCAGTTTGGCAGCAACATTACCTTGAGCGCATTAGGGCATTATTATCAAGAGACCTGGTTCAGACCACAGCACCTGAGGGAAATGGTAGCGGCAACACGCTGATGTGGGACTGCCTTAAATGTGTAATGAAACCAGCAGAAGTGAAAGTAAAGCTCAGAAGCAATATCTGTGTAAAAAACAGTCACAAAATGGCCAACCAGAAGTTTCACATGAGCACATGTGAAATAACTCTGACCACTCCCAAAGTGTTTAGTCTGAAGAGTTCCAATGAAGGAGATGCCAAGAAGCATGAAATGTGGCTCCATTTGTAACTACTGGCTGCTTAAGGTATGGAGAAATTAGGAAACCACAGTAAGTGATAGGAGAGAAAAATACATTTTATGTATATTTTCTACTATGAATGCATTAAAATACAGAAGGGGTAAGTATTAATGTGTACCTATTTTTCATTTGTGGGTATTTTAGGATTATGACAGTTTTTACATTTTTTACTTTCTCAGAGAGCAATTTCAAAGGATAAGTATGAAAGTATATCCCTTCTTACTCTGCTTTTCAATGACCAGACTTTCTAGAAGCAGAAAGAGATTAAAAATACTAGTTTAGTCTAGGCCCTGAGAAGATACGTTCTCCTAATGTATACCTGGTATATCTGATAGTATATCTGGTATTGCATACATGTCAAACTTAATATTGTGAAAATGTCAGGAAAAGCTCACATTCAACATCTCTGGCTACATGTTGCTCCCAAGAGAGTCTTAATCTTCTCCTCAGCTTGACTAAACTTTGGACAGGCTCTTCCTGACCATGGAATCCTGACCTCTCTTAGGACATTTAGTGCAGGAAACATTTAATTATGAATCCTTTCACTACCACTACAGAAGTATAGATATAAATTTCTAACAAGACTTCTTGTAAGTTTTACAACCTAGGCTACTCTTTCCAGAGGCACTGGGAGCCATGCCTTTGAAGTGTGATCATTAGGGAAGACAGCAACCCTGTCTCCCAGAGTCTGGGGTGGGAGATAGAGCGCAGGAGGCTCACTCTGGCAGAATGACTTGCTCCAAGTTGCAAAACTACCTGCTGTCATGAAAATAAGAGAAAGTTTACTTTTCCTCTGAGTAAAGCCAGTAAGCAAAAAGAGATGTCCTTTCATCTCCCAGCCTAGCTTTTAAAAACTCCCCAGCTCTGTGTTTCAAGCAGAGTTGAGCTCAGACCAAATTCTGGCCTCTCCACCCTATTGTGATAACCTTGAATAAGGTCTTCCTTAATTATTTAACTTTGTTCAGTGAATGTTTAGCCATTTTTGTTTTGATATCTTCTAAAATATCAAGGCTACATGTTTATGTTTATTTAAATTAGCATTCTTTTTTTTTTTTGAGAGGGCATCTCCATATTTATTGATCAAATGGTTGGTAACAACAATAAAATTCTGTATAGGGGGGTCAATCCTAAATGCACAGTCATTAATCCAACTCAAGCCTAATTCTCGTCAGTCCCCAATCTTCTGAAGCATAACGAACAAGTTCTTCATGGTGAACGAATTCTTACATAGTGAATAAGTTCTTACATGGTGAACAGTACAAGGGCATTCATCACAGAAACTTTCGGTTTTGATCACGCATTATGAACTATAAACAATCAGGTCAAATATGAATATTCGTTTGATTTTTATACTTGATTTATATGTGGATCCCACATTTCTCCCTTTATTATTATTATTTTTTATTTTTAATAAAATGCTGAAGTGGTAGGTAGATGCAAGATAAAGGTAGAAAACATAGTTTAGTGCTGTAAGAGGGCAAATGTAGATGATCAGGTGTGTGCCTATGGATTAAGTATTAATCCAAGCTAGACAAGGGCAACAAACCATCCACGGGTGCAGAAGATTTCTCTCAAAACAGGGGGGTGGGGTGAGGTTCTAAGCTTCACCACTGTTGTTCCCCGATTTCTCACCTGATGACCCCCCTGCAACTGTGCCTGTCTTAGGTTGTTCCTCCCTTGAGGAATCTTACACATCTCTGGCTAACCAGTCATTTTCCAGGGCCATACAGGGAAATGTAAAGTTGGTAAGTGAGAGAGAAGCAATATTGTTTGAAAAGGTTAGCTTTTTACTTCTTTGCAGATTTATGCCCTGTGGCTTCTATGCCCAGCACTTGTCTCTAGGTATCTTTACCACCTGGAGGAATTATGATACTCGGTAAATTCGATATGAGGCACGAATTCTATTTAAGGGTTGTAATTAGGAAGGAAGAAGAAAAGCTATAGAGGTAGCATATGTAAGAAAACATGGGAGGATTGATTATTTCTTTGACATATGTTCTTGTAGAGTACCTTAAGCATGTATAGGTTTTAAACTATTAACTAACTTGCGCACACATATTAACATAATAGGAATACGGTGACTAAACAAAGCAAATCTATAATTATCAGCCATCTCCAGTGAAGCCAAGAAAGCCAGTTAGGCACCCTAGGCATTTGTGAAAATTTGTCTATGATATGATGGATATTGTCCAACTGTAATTGAACAGTCTGAGAGAAGTCAGACAAATTAAAGCAACCCATTTCTGGGATCTGTTTACATCCCATATGTTCTTTTAACCATAGATAGTCTATAGTCGTAAGATTTTGGAGCGCTACAACTTGCACCCCTCCCAACTCCTGGTTGAGTTCCAATAGTACAGATCCAGTCAAATTCCTTGTCTCACCCTATGCACATGCCAGCCTAGACATCTCCCTCCTCATTCCTATGGCAAGTCCAGGAAACGGTGGGATGGATGCAGCCACAACCGCAGCATCGCCCGGATCCCTGTGCAGGCTTTCTGATGATCATCCCCCGGCACGAGTCCTCCAGAGAGTGCTGATGCCAGAAGCTCCTCCTCATATCGTATTTTAGTTCATTTTCTGGGTAGCCAAGCTAGGCCTTGATCTTCTGCGTAAAAACAAATAGACCCTTCGCCCACACTTTGACATGGCCTCTATATCACTGTGTAGACCTTATTGGAGGTCAGCACACAGGAACTTCTTTTTTTTTTAATTTTTTAATTTTTTAATTTTTATTAAGAGAAAGGAATATTATCAGAAAAGAGTACCTCCACAGCCAATCATCTGACACCCTTTAAGTGATTAAAATTAAGGATATTTAAAGCATGCGTTAATTTTTGATTTATGAATAGTTTTATTCTATCAAGGAGCAATCCCCCTTTTCTTTCTTTCTTTCTTTTTTTTTTTAACGTTTAATCTACACTTACATGAAGAATACTATGTTTACTATGTTACTATGCCCTCCTCTTACCAGGTCCCCCCTTAAAACCACATTACAGTCACTGTCCATCAGCATAGCAAAACATTGTAGAATCACTACTTGTCCTCTGTGTATTGTACAGCCCTCCCTCCCCTTTCTCCCTCCCCCCCATGCATGCTAATCTTAATATCCCTTTCTTCTTCCCCATCCTTATCCCTCCCTGCCCATCCATCCTCCCCAGTTCCTTTCCCTTTGGTACCTGTTAGTCCATTTTTGGGTTCTGTAATTCCGCTGCTGTTTTGTTCCTTCATTTTTTCCTTTGTTCTTATACTTTTCAGATGAGTGAAATCATTTGGTATTTCTCTTTCTCCGCTTGGCTTATTTCACTGAGCATAACACCATACAGCTCCATCCATGTTGCTGCAAATGGTAGGATTTGCCCTCTTCTTATGGCTGTGTAGTATTCCATTGAGTATATGTACCACATCTTCTTTATCCACTCATCTACCGATGGACATTTAGGTTGCTTCCAATTCTTGGCTATTGTAAATAGTGCTGCAATAAACATAGGGGTGCAACTGTCTTTCTCAAACTTGACTGCTGTGTTCTTAGGGTAAATTCCTAACAGTGCAATTCCTGGTTCAAATGGTAGGTCTGTTTTGAGCATTTTGATGAACCTCCATAATGCTTTCCACAATGGTTGAACTAATTTACATCCCCACCAGCAGTGTAGGAGGGTTCCCCTTTCTCCACAGCCTCGCCAACATTTGTTGTTGTTTGTCATTTGGATGGCAGCCATCCTTACTGGTGTGACGTGATACCTCACTGTAGTTTTAATTTGCATTTCTCTGATAATTAGCGATGTGGAGCATCTTTTCATGTGTCTGTTGGCCATCTGTATTTCCTTTTTAAAGAACTATCTGTTCAGTTCCTCTGCCCATTTTTTAATTGGGTTATTTGTTTTTTGTTTGTTGAGGCGGGTGAGCTCTTTATATATGCTGGACGTCAAGCCTTTATCAAATCTGTCATTTTCAAATATATTCTCCCATACTGTAGGGTTCCGTTTTATTCTATTGATGGTGTCTTTCACTGTACAGAAGCTTTTCAGCTTAATGTAGTCCCACTTGCTCATTTTTGCTGTTGTTTTCCTTGCCCGGGGAGATATGTTCAAGAAGAGGTCACTCATGTTTATGTCTAAGAGGTTTTTGCCTATGTTTTTTTCCAAGAGTTTAATGGTTTCATGACTTACATTCAGGTCTTTGATCCATTTTGAGTTTACCGTTGTATATGGGGTTAGACAATGGTCCAGTTTCACTCTCCTACATGCAGCTGTCCAGTTTTGCCAGCACCATCTGTTGAAGAGACTGTCATTTCGCCATTGTATGTCCATGGCTCCTTTATCAAATATTAATCGACCATATATGTTTGGGTTAATGTCTGGAGTCTCTAATCTGTTCCACTGGTCTGTGGCTCTGTTCTTGTGCCAGTACCAAATTGTCTTGATTACTATGGCTTTGTAATAGAGCTTGAAGTTGGGGAGTGAGATCCCCCCTACTTTATTCTTCTTTTTCAGGATTGCTTTGGCTATTCGGGGTCTTTGGCGTTTCCATATGAATATTTGAATTACTTGTTCCAGTTCATTGAAGAATGTTGCTGGTAATTTGAGAGGGATTGCATCAAATCTGTATATTGCTTTGGGCAGGATGACCATTTTGACGATATTAATTCTTCCTAGCCATGAGCATGGGATGAGTTTCCATTTATCAGTGTCCCCTTTAATTTCTCTTAAGAGTGACTTGTAGTTTTCAGGGTATATATCTTTCACTTCTTTGGTTAGGTTTATTCCTAGGTATTTTATTCTTTTTGATGCAGTTGTGAAAGGAATTATTTTCCTGATTTCTCTTTCTATTGGTTCATGGTTATTGTATAGGAAAGCTACAGATTTCTGTGTGTTAATTTTGTATCCGGCAACTTTGCTGTATTCCAATATCAGTTCTAGTAGTTTTGGAGTGGAGTCTTTAGGGTTTTTTATGTACAGTATCATATCATCTGCAAATAGTGACAGTTTAACTTCTTCTTTACCTATTTGGATTCCTTGTATTTCTTTGTTTTGTCTGATTGCCATGGCTAGGACCTCCAGTACTATGTTAAATAACAGTGGGGAGAGTGGGCATCCCTGTCTGGTTTCCAATCTCAGAGGAAATGCTTTCAGCTTCTCGCTGTACAGTATAATGTTGGCTGTGGATTTATCATATATGGCCTTTATTATGCTGAGGTACTTACCCTCTCTTCCCATTTTGCTGAGAGTTTTTATCATGAATGGATGTTGAATTTTGTCAAATGCTTTTTCAGCATCTATGGAGATGATCATGTGGTTTTTGTCTTTCTTTTTGTTGATGTGGTGGATGATGTTGATGGATTTTCGAATGTTGTGCCATCCTTGCATCCCTGGGATGAATCCCACTTGGTCATGGTGTATGATCCTTTTGATATACTGTTGAATTCTGTTTGCTAATATTTTGTTGAGTATTTTTGCATCTACGTTCATCAGGGATATTGGTCTGTAGTTTTCTTTTTTGGTGGGGTCTTTGCCTGGTTTTGGTATTAGAGTGATGTTGGCTTCATAGAATGAGTTTGGGAGTATTCCCTCCTCTTCTATTTTTTGGAATACTTTAAGGAGAATGGGTATTATGTCTTCCCTGTATGCCTGATAGAATTCTGAGGTGAATCCGTCTGGCCCGGGGGTTTTGTTCTTTGGTAGTTTTTTGATTACCGCTTCAATTTCATTGCTGGTAGTTGGTCTCTTTAGATTTTCTGTTTCTTTCTGGGTCAGTCTTGGAAGGTTGTATTTTTCTAGGAAGTTGTCCATTTCTTCTAGGTTTTCCAGCTTGTTGGCATATAGGTTTTCATAGTAGTCTTTAACAATTCTTTGTATTTCTGTGGAGTCTGTCTAGATTATTCCATTCTCATTTCTGATGCTGTTGATTTATGTTGATTCTCTTTTTCTCTTAATAAGTTTGGCTAGAGACTTATCTATTTTGTTTATTTTCTCAAAGAACTAGCTCTTGGTTTCGTTGATTTTTGCTATTGTTTTATTCTTCTCAATTTTGTTTATTTCTTCTCTGATCTTTATTATGTCCCTCCTTCTGCTGACTTTAGGCCTCATTTGTTCTTCTTTTTCCAGTTTCGATAATTGTGATGTTAGACTATTCATTTGGGTTTGTTCTTCCTTCTTTAAGTGTGCCTGGATCGCTATATACTTTCCTCTTAAGACTGCTTTCACTGCATCCCACAGAAGTTGGGGCTTTGTGTTGTTGTTGTCATTTGTTTCTATATATTCCTTGATCTCTATTTTGATTTGTTCATTGATCCATTGTTGATTTAGAAGCATGCTGTTAAGCCTCCATGTGCTTGTGAGCCTTTTTGTTTTCTTTGTAGAATTTATTTCTAGTTTTATACCTTTGTGGTCTGAAAAATTGGTTTGCAGAATTTCAATATTTTGGAATTTACTGAGGCTCATTTTGTGAGCTAGTATGTGGTCTATTCTGGAGAATGTTCCATGTGCACTTGAGAAGAATGTATATCCTGTTGCTTTTGGATGTTGAGTTCTATAGATGTCTAGTAGGTCCATCTGTTCTAGTGTATTGTTCAGTGCCTGTGTGTCCTTACTTATTTTCTGCCCAGTGGATCTATCCTTTGGGGTGAGTGGTGTGTTGAAGTCTCCTAAAATGAATGCATTGCAGTCTATTTCCCTCTTTAGTTCTGTTAGTATTTGTTTCACAAATGCTGGTGCTCCTGTGCTGAGTGCATATATATTTAGAATGGTTATATCCTCTTGTTGGACTGAGCCCTTTATCATTATGTAGTGTCCTTCTTTATCTCTTGTTACTTTCTTTGTTTTGAAGTCTATTTTGTCTGATATTAGTACTGCAACCCCTGCTTTCTTCTCACTGTTGTTTGTCTGAAATATGTTTTTCCATCCCTTGACTTTTAGTCTGTGCATGTCTTTGGGTTTGAGGTGAGTTTCTTGTAAGCAGCATATAGATGGGTCTTTCTTTTTTATCCATTCTATTACTCTCTGTCTTTTGATTGGTGCATTAAGTCCATTTTCATTTAGGGTGACTATTGACAGATATGTACTTATTGCCATTGCAGACTTTAGATTCATGATTACCAGAGGTTCAAGGTTAGCTTCTTTAGTATCTTACTGCCTAACTTAGTTCGCTTATTGAGCTGTTATATACACTGTCTGGAGATTCTTTTCTTCTCTCCGTTCTTATTCCTCCTCCTCCATTCTTCATATGTTGGGTGTTTTGTTCTGTGCTCTTTTTAGGAGTGCTCCCATCTAGAGCAGTCCCTTTAAGATGCCCTGTAAAGGTGGTTTGTGGGAAGCAAATTCCCTCAGCTTTTGCTTCTCTGGGAATTGTTTAATCCCGCCATCATATTTAAGTGATAGCCCTGCTGGATACAGTATCCTTGGTTCAAGGCCCTTCTGTTTCATTGCATTAAATATATCATGCCATTCTCTTCTGGCCTGTAGGGTTTCTGTCAAAAAGTCTGATGTTAGCTTGATGGGTTTTCATTTATAGGTGACCTTTTTCTCTCTAGCTGCCTTTAAAACTCTTTCCTTGTCCTTGATCCTTGCCATTTTAATTATTATGTGTCTTGGTGTTGTCCTCCTTGGATCTTTTCTGTTGGGGGTTCTGTGTAATTCCGTGGTCTGTTTGATTATTTCCTCCCCCAGTTTGGGGAAGTTTTCAGCAATTATTTCTTCAAAGAGACTTTCTATCTCTTTTCCTCTTTCTTCTTCTTCTGTTACCCCTATAATATGAATATTATTCCTTTTGGATTGGTCACATAGTTCTCTTAGTGTTGTTTCGTTCCTGGAGATCCTTTTATCTCTCTCTATGTCAGCTTCTGTACGTTCCTGTTCTCTGGTTTCTATTCCTTCAATGGCCTCTTGCATCTTATCCATTCTGCTTATAAATCCTTCCAGGGATTGTTTCACTTCTGTGATCTCCTTCCTGACATCTGTGATCTCCCTCCGGACTTCATCCCATTGCTCTTGCATTTTTCTCTGCATCTCATCACATTGCTCTTGCATTTTTCCCTGCATCTCTGTCAGTATGTTCATGATTTTTGTTTTGAATTCTTTTTCAGGAAGACTGGTTAGGCCTGTATCCTCAGGTGTTGTCTCTGTGATCTTTGTCTGCCTGTAGTTTTGCTTTTTCATGTTGATAGAGATAGTTTGCACAGCTGGTACAAGTGACAGCTGGAAGAGCTTTTCTTCTTGTTCGTTTGTGCCCTTCCTCTCCTGGGAGAATAGCGGCCTCTAGTGGCTTATGCTTGACAGCTGTGTGCAGACAGGGCTTCTGCTACCTGCCTGGTTGGTATGGAGTTTATCTCTGCTGTTCCTATGGGCATGACCTGGCTGGGGCTGCTCCTCCAAAATGGTGGAGCCCCATTGGAGGAGGAGCGGCCGGGAGGCTATTTATCTCTGTAAGGGGCTTCTGTGCTCCCTGTTGTCCAGGGGGTTAGAGTGCCCAGAGATCCCCAGACTCCCTGCCTCTGGGCTAAGTGTCCTGTCCTGCCCCTTTAGAACTTCCAAAAAGCACTCTCCAAACCAAAACAACAACAGCAACAACGTAAGAGAAAAAAAATAAAAATAAATAAATAACTAAATAAATAATTTTTTTTAAAAAATGGAAAAGCACGTGATTTTCTTTGTCCTCATGCGCTGGTCTCAGGCAACCGCTCACCAGTCTTGCTGCCCTGTTTCCCTCCTATTGGGGTCCTTGTCCCTTTAAGGCTTCCAAAAAGCACTCACCAAAAAAAAAAAAAAAAAAAAAACTGCACCCGTTTCTTTGTTCTCTGGCGTCGGCCTCAGGCACCCGCTCACTGGTTCTGCCACCCTGTTTCCCTAGTATCCAGGAGCCCATGCATGCACTGTGTCTGTGCTCTCATCCAGAATCCTGGGACTTGATGTTCTTCAGTCCTGGGCTCTCTCTCCCTCCCTGCTGACTCCTCTTCACCCGCCAGGAGCCGGGAGGAGGGGCGCTCAGGTCCCGCCGGGCCGGGGCTTGTATCTTACCCCCTTCATGAGGTGCTGGGTTCTCGCAGGTGTGGATGTGGTCTGGATATTGTCCTGTGTCCTCGGGTCTCTATTTTAGGAAGGGTTATCTTTGTTATATTTTCATAGATATATGTGGTTTTAGGAGATTTCTGCTGCTCTACTCATGCCGCCATCCTGGCTCTGCCCCAAAATTAGTATTCTTAATAATTTAAAATAATTAACATCAATGCCACCCATGGGTTTTCAGGACATGTGTTTCATTTATTCTATTTTGTAGCTCTCAGCCATCTACAGTAGTTTTTTAAAATCCTAGCATAAGAGAGGAGAGACTGTAAATTGTACAAATTGTTAACCATTTCTCAGAATAAAATACTTGTGATGTGAGGAGGAGTAAAGAAAATGGATAAAAGATGTTTTAAAAAATAATCTACAAATTTAATTGTGCATGCTATCTTTCCCTTCCAGCTGCCCAGTTAAATGAAGAACTGCCTGGCTTTGTAAATGCCCAAGGGAAGCACATTAAAAAGGAACACAAATATCCAAAGATAAACCAAATGATGACTTAATTCAAATTTTTAAAGTATAGTATTCCCCAAGAAGTCTGAAAAGAATTGAGAAATTCAATGAGTTTCAGTAAGTACATTCAAAGTCTGTTCCATGAAACACTTGTCCTCCAAAATGCTATTGGAAAATATGCCTTGTTAAGTAATTGTGAAAAATGGTGCATAATATCAACATGAAGATTCAAATTATACATCAGTTCATAAAAACTGAACATTTTGCAATAAGCCATGAGGATGTGTTTAACTCAGTCATGCCCAAACCTGTTTCCCTAAGGAACTTTTGTGATTGGTTCATGGTTCTCTTTCCTGCATTCATTTAATACAGAAAGCTAAAAAATATGCTGTCACTCCAGGGAGAAGGGTGTTTCAGGCTGGGGGTGAACCCCCTATGAAACCGGTGAAACCAAAATAAGTCAGGGGAAAGAATAGGTTGGGAGAAACCATTTTTATTGCTCACAGCTTGCTCAATCCACTAGCTAGGCCCGGCCCCATCTGTCCCCCCAAGAAGACTCTCTCACTCTGCCCTCTCAGCACACTAATTCCTGTGCACCTCTCTGTGAGGTACTCCGTGAGCGGGTCCTTGATGACTGGCAGATACCAGACCAGTTACATACCAGGAACAGAGTGGAAGAGAGAATGGCTGTTCTTTCCACCCCTTGTCCCTGAACTCTGCAGGAGGCTGCAGTGGTAAGCCGTTACTGATATGTAAATAGACTAAGGCTAAGTAAGGCAGGAGATTCTGGAAATTCTGCAATTTACCCCACATATGCATATGCTTTCAAGCCTACATCCAGTTATTTTAAGCTTTTGTTGTTCTAAATGTTTGGTCATTATGACATTTGGAACAGTAACAAACATGTTGGGCATTTTTTCTATACTATGGCCTGCATTTCATGCTGGGGAACTAAAATATATGCGAGTGCATTAAGATCCTTGCAGAAAGAACATGAAACCACTAATAGTTTTTTTTAACTAGGATTTGGTACTTTTATCATTTTAAAGATTTTCATGAGCTCCCCATTTCTCCCAAGGCAAAAACTGATCACTATAAAATGGTATTTAAAATCCTTCTACCCACCACCCACCCATCCACATGAACATTTTTCAGTTACCCAATGTATTTATGCTTCAAGAAAATAAACTTCCCATTTGTTTTCACTTGTTCTCTTTCTTTCTCGTTATAAACATTGCTTTCTCTGCCTAAGGTCTTACGATTTGTCCTGCTGGCACATTCTTATTTTCTCTTTAAGGCCCGGAGCAAACATTGTGTAGTCTCTACGGTGAAATGGTGCTACCCACCCATCCAGTCTTCTAGTGGAGAAGCCTACTTCACAGAGACTGGGAAGCTAAAATCTATTTTCTAGACTCTTCGGCAAGCCTTGGTTGTGGCTAGGAGGGAACTGGGATCTGTCGCTCAGATGTATTTCAAATTTGGACGTCAGAAGGGAGACACAGATTTCACTTCTGTTGCTCTCTTCATGGCAAATATCTGGGTGGAATTATTTTTCCTGGGGAAATATTAGCAGTGGTTGCAATGTACAGACACTGGCTTCATGGCCGCCACAGGCGTGGGGTATGTGATCTCCAGGTGTGAATGACAGCAGACATGCAACTGTCTGCTTTTGGACTTCAGAATGGTGACATGGTGACTCCAGCAGTCATTGCTGAAACTTCCAATTAGGCAGGTTCCTGATCGTAGAAGATGCAGCTTCTGGCTCAGGTCTGGAGTGTGGCTTTTGGGGGCCATTGCTAAAAGCCCAACTTAACTTGTTTCTAACAGTTCTAAACATTTAGCATGTGACTTAAGTGCACAGTCATCAAGGCTCTTTCTGTTTAAACCATAACCAGAGTGTATTCTGTTGTCTGCCATTGAATCCTGACCTTTAAAAATATATCTTCTGTGAATTCTAGTTTCTTGGCCATTTAGCTGTTTTTTTACAGAGCCTTGTTTACATTAATAGCATTTATTAAATCATGTTTTTATACCTGTTCCCACAGTGAGATTGTAATGGCTTTGCTACCTTTTCTTTCCTCTGCAAAAGGCAAAACATTTCTTGTGTCCTCTCGTTTCCCTGAGATGCCAGCCATCTACTCAGATTCCACTAGTTGTGACTAAGTTCCTTGATGGGCTTTCAAATTATGAATTTAAATGATGTCTTTTTCTTATTAGGGTAGAATCAACTCTCTTGTGTCAGTTTATCCATTCTACGTGGAATTATAAACTACTATTGCTTTTAAGATTAGAAAGTTGTTTTCCCACAATGATCAGTTAAATATTTCCAACATGCTATTTATATTTATTTAAAAAATTTTTATAATCACATGTACAATTCACAAGGAATTTAATGTATGAGAGAAAAACATAAAATTTTATTAAATAAAGGTTCCTCACTGACTTGAGATGCCACCTTTATTAGGTGCCATAAATCACACCTACCTGGGACATTTTTTGTGTTCCAGTGAGGACCCATTTTCCAGTTTCTATACCTTGTTGTTCTTACTTTACTGTAATTTCATAATATGTTTAATATCTCACAGTACATGTCCTCCCAACTTCTTCTTCTGTATTCTCACATTTTTGTTTTATTTTACTTTTTTCAAATGGAATGAAATCATTTCATTTTTAAAAATAATTTCATTGGAATTATGTAAAGTTTACAGATTAATTTGATGACATTTTCATTTCTTTGAAAATTAAGCCTTTCTATCCAGAAACAAAGGGGTATTCTCAAATTGAGCAGGTTTTCTCTGGTTTAGAAGTGAACTTTCATATTTTTATTCATATAATTCTTGAACATTTTTTATGATCTTTATGGCTTTGTAGTTGGAATTTTAAAAGGAGATTTGAAAAAGCATTCATTCTTTTTTTGAGAGGCCATCTCTCATATTTATTGATCAAATGGTTGTTAACAACAATAAAATTCTGTATAGGGGAGTTAATGCTCAATGCACAATCATTAACCCACCCTAAGCCTAATTTTCGTCAGTCTCCAATCTTCTGAAGCATAATGAACAAGTTCTTACATGGTGAACAAATTCTTACATAGTGAATAAGTTCTCACAAGGTGAACAGTACAAGGGCAGTCATCACAGAAGCTTTCGGTTTTGATCACGCATTATGAACTATAAACAAACAGGTCAAATATGAATATTTGTTTGATTTTTATACTTGATTTATATGTGGATCCCAAATTTCTCCCTTTATTATTATTATTATTACTATTATTATGTTTAATAAAATGCTGAAGTGGTAGATGCAAGATAAAGGTAGAAAACATAGTTTAGTGTTGTAAGAGAGTAAATGTAGATGATCAGGTGTGTGCCTGTAGACTATGTGTTAATCCAAGCTAGACAAGGGCAATAAGACATCCACGGATGCAGAAGATTTCTCTCAAAACAGGGGGGGTGGCGTTCTAAGCCTCACCTCTGTTGATCCCCAATTTCTCACCTGATGGCCCCCCTGCTACTGTGCCTGTCTTAGGTTGTTCCTCCCTTGAGGAATCTTACCCGTCTCTGGCTAACCAGTCATCTTCCGGCGCCATACAGGGGAATGTAAAGTTGGTAAGTGAGAGAAAAGCCATATTGTTTGAAAAGGTTAGCTTTTTACTTCTTTGCAGATTTATGCCGTGTGGCTTCTATGCCCAGCATTTGTCTTGAGGTATCTTTACCACTTGGAGGAATTATGATACTCGGTAAATTCGATATGAGGCACGAATTCTATTTAAGGGTTGTAATTAGGAAGGAAGAAGAAAAGCTATAGAAGTAGCAGGCGGAAGAAAACCTGGGAAGATTGATTATTTCTTTGACATATCTTCTTGTAGAGTAACTTAAGCATGTATAGGTTTTAAGCTACTAATTAAATTGCGTGCACACATTAACATAATAGGAATACAGTCACATAACTAAAGCAGATCTATAATTACCAGCCATCTCCAGTGAAACCAAGAAAACCAGTTAGGCATCCAAGGCATTTGTGAAAATTTATCTATGATATGATGGATATCGTCCATCTGTACTTGAATATTCTGAGAGAAATGAGACAAATTAAAACCACCCATTCCTGAGAACTGTTCACATTCCATATGTTCTTTTAACAGTAGATAGTCTGTAGTTGTAAGATTTTGGAGCGCTACAACTTGCACTTCTCCTAATTCTTGGTTGAGTTCCAACAGTATAGATCCAGTCAAATTGGTTGTTTTACGGTATGCACAGGCCAGCTTAGATATCTCCTTCTTCATTCCCCTGGCAAGTCCAGAAACCAGTGGGATGAATGCAGCTACAGCTGTAGCAGTGCCTGGATCTTTGTTGAGGTTTTTTGATGATCATCTTCTGGTATGAGTCTTCCAGAGAGTGCTGATGTTGGAAGTTCTTCTTCATATAGTATCTTAGTTCATTTTCTGGGTAGCCAAATTGGGATTTGATCCTCTGTATAAACACAAACAGACCCTTTGCCTACACTTTGATATGACCTTTACACCATTGTGTAGAACTCATTGGAGGTCACCACACAGTAACTGCTTATTTTTTTTTTAAGAGAAAGGAATATTATCAGAAAAATGTACCTCCATAGCTGATCATCTGACACCCTTTAAGTGATCAAAATTAAGGATGTTTAAAGCAGAAAAAGCATTCATTTTTAATAGGTAAATATGTTATTTACTTTTGTATGTTGATTTTTCAACTGCCCACATTAATGAATATGTGTATACTAACATGTTATACATAATTTAATTTTAAAATAAATGTGTACTGCAGCTTATCAAAGGCCTTTATGAAATCTTTTAGGATAATATCCCCTTTGACTAATTCTTTATTTATTTTTAATACTACTTAATTTTAATAGAAATATTACTATTTTCTCTTTTATCAGTGGGATTCTTGAGAAGTTCATCTGTTCTGCTGATCTTTCTATGAGGAGCTTATAGATTTATTTCTCAATTATATTATTTTTTGCTTTCTAACTTTTAAAAATATTTTCTGTTGTCTAGTAAATTAAATTTTCCTTTGCTTTCATTATTCCCTTTTTTCAAATTATGTTTTTTTTGTTTTTTGCTAATATTAGGATATTTTGAGTAGTATTTCTTAACCATTGATGCCCATTAGAAACAACCCTTGCATTTATTTAAAAAAACAACCCATGGATACCATGATCCACTGCCAGAGTTTCTAATTTAACCAGTTTAAGGGGGTATTCTTCATACAAATCTAATATACAGCCAGAGTAAAGATAATTTGGCCTCAATATTATATGTTAATAACCTAAATTCTTAAAGTTACAAACTTTTATCAATTATTAATGTGATGTCATTCCATGTTTCATTAGATATTTTTCTATCATCAATTTTACATATTCTATAATTTTAGATTCTATTCATTTTCTTTACTTTTTGATGTTTTATTTTCCTTAGTAATTATATTCCTTTTTGCTGTTAAAATTATACTATAGTATTCTAATATTATGATTAAATACAGTTCATATTTCTTATTATTTAAAATTTTTGGAAGTCTTGATTGTGGTTAAATATATTTATTTTATTTATAAATAGTAACCTGGAATTTTTAAAGAAAGAAAGATTATTTCCCTTTTGGCTATAAAATGTAATATCCAAGTATTAAGTATTCTAATAATGATAATACAATAAAATATATCTCTATGAAAGTGTAATAATGTTGACAAACTTATTGAAGACAGAAATAGTTAAAATTTCACTGTAAAATTGTTTATGATTAACTTTTTGAATCTGTAACTGTTCATCCTTTTTGTGTTTATAGTTACTTTGTGTAATGTGGTATTTGATGCATAAATGCTCTACTGAATTTTACATTGTTCTCACTATTATACAATGTCCTGTTTGGTTTAAGGTAACGATTGTTTATGTGCAGTTAAAGATTGTAATAGACTTGTAATAATTCTTGCTATTATATATTAATCTTTATATCTCTTTTCATGTTTTTACTTTTAACCTATGCCAATTAGCTTTGTTTAAAAACTGGATTTGAGAACTTTTAAATTCCCTTTCTAATATTAATACGAATTACTGTCACACGCACTAAATCTGGTCTTTGTTTACCATTTAGACTTTCTAGTTTTTAAATGTTTTTGCTTCTTTTTTATGTGAAATAGATCTTTTCTGTTATTCACTTTGGAACATTACATTTGGAATAATCAAGAGCTATTCATTTATAATACTCAAAATGTTATTTCTCTACTTGGAATATGAAGGAAAAAAATCAACTGTCTGCCACCAGCCAATCATAAAAGCCTGGGAAATAAGCATGTTTTCACTCTCCTCCTAACCACTTCTACTTTCCAGGTTTTTTTTTCTTTCATGACATATAGGATTTCAAATTTAGATTTTGTA
The DNA here is from genome assembly GCF_040802235.1 of Manis javanica. Lineage (NCBI taxonomy): Eukaryota > Metazoa > Chordata > Mammalia > Pholidota > Manidae > Manis > Manis javanica. The sequence goes on along the minus strand of NC_133169.1, from coordinate 42,675,453 downwards.
ATTTATTAATCTTTACTCTCACCGATAAATATTTATGACATTTTACTCTGCTTAATAAGTGTCTATAATTCTTACAGAATAATAAATACCATAAAACCAGTACTCACTATAGCAGTATTACTTGAAAGCAGTAATCAGACTGACGATCCCAATTAATATAAAATGAAATCAAGCTTTTACACCAAAGATTATTCCTGAAATTAATATCAAGATTATTCCATTGCCATATTCATGGAACATTACATTAGAAGTCTAAAGCAATTTATATGCCTAATTTCACTAAATTTCCTATAATTTACAGCATTGTAGCACAGAAACAAAAATTACTTTTAAATACATACTTGCATCTAAGTAAAGTTAAGCCAATAACAAAACTTTAGCTTCTGGTTCAGTGATTTCTTCATTTCCCTGTCTCACAAAATAGTAACTATTTTCTGCCTCTTTATCAATATAGTCACATAGATAAAAAAGTAACCATTTTGGAGTCCAGATCAGAGAAGTCATATAAAATTGATTTCAATGAATTTTTATCAATCACCACTAGTGGCTTAAAAATTATCTTCCATGCAAGCACCAATTAAAAACAGACTTAATTGGACTATCTAAATTTTACTTTAAAGAGACAAGAAGGCATTTCATATTTTATAAGAGGCAGTATAGTTTGTGATTAAAACACTATGGGCTTTGGTATCAAATGGTGGTGTGTTAGAGTTTTAGCTCCTTGATTATCTATGTAATTCTGTAAAATTTACTTAAATTTTGATGCTTACATTTTCCTTTAAAAGAGTTAATTATAGTGATTTTCTCATGAGCAGCTGTGAAGGTTTAAATGGTTAAGAACAAAAAGCATTTAACACAAAACCTGGTGTGGACTAGCACTTAATAAATGGAAACCAGAGACTTGATGTCTGTAGTGACTGATTTATATTTTCCAGTGAAAATATTCTATGGCTCTACTTATTATGCATCATATGAAGGATTGATATTCAAAATATATACAGACTAGCAGAGTATCTATAATATCTATAGAAGCATATCAGAACAGTCACCTGACCGATCAGAATAGCCCATTATGTACAACTACTCATGACCACTTGCTAAATATCAGTGATGTGAAATTTTTTAATTACATGCTGAGAGGAAGCTTCATGTACACATAAGTTTATAGTTCTTACAATGTTCTTTTGTTTTGTATCCCTATGAATGAATAAGTATATGTAAAGAAAAAATGCTCTTTTTTCTGAGAAAACAAAACACATAACCAGATTTTGAATAATTCCCATATTAAATAGAACAAGAGAAAGAAGCCAACAGGAAAGTGATTAGCTTGATCAAACAAGCTACTTCACATGATTTTTATAACAGTAAAACCTAAAACAGAGAAATAATATGACTTTTAAATTAAAATAATCTAAGATGAACAAAGAAACTGAAGAAACTATCATTGATAAACTTTAAATTTTCTATATTGAGGGCATGCCCATTATAATTTTAAATAAATAGCTACATAAGCTTCATATTTCAGATTGGTTTTTTAAAATATAATAGAAGAATTCCAAGATTTAATTTCTGAGCTATGCTAAAGTTTCTCCATCAGTGATACAGTGACATGAGCAGGGGTGATTGACATGGATTCATCACCTTGAGATGCCCAACTGACTATGCTGTCTGCACTGAACCCTCTGAGGAGACACTGAATAAAAACAATCTTGTTTTTTCCTATAATCATAAAGGTATTAGAATGCCATGTAAATACAATTAATGAATGTATATTTTGAATGATTTAGGTAATCTCTTGGCAATCTCCTGTTGGTCCCTAGAGTTTTATTTAAATACACATTTAAAATTGTCGGGTCTGGGTCAAACAAGAAAATGAAACTATTTGTTTGTTTCAGATTTTTCTTAAATCATAAAATCCATGTAAGCATGACTTTTCCAAATGACAGAGGTCTTCAAAAATTATTATTCTTACTTCACTGGAAATTTTTCCAAGTCAAGAAGAATAGCTCATGTATAAAAGAATGAATGAAAATTCAGTAATTAAATAGATGATTTTGAATTGCAATTCTCTACCTCAGCAAATACGGCTCCTTTTAAAATATGTGTGCCTTTTATTTTACACAGATTAATTATAAATGTTACCTACATCAGTTAATACAAATAAGCACAGTCACTACAAATTAATAATACCATGAATGGAAATTTCAGATCTTAAAGAGGAGCTGTGCTGAGTAGGCTTAGCAGTGCTGTTACTATACAAGCTCAAAAATTGTTACAGGAATGACAGAAAATGTGAACATATGAAAGGAAGAGTTACCAAAGATCAGAATCGATAATGGAATACTTCCAAATATTACCACAAAGAATTTATTGTTGAAGACAACTAATTTTCTATTCACAATGTCAATCAAAATTGACTGGCAGAAAGAGGATGAGGTGATCAATACCAAGAAATGGAGAGTAATGGGCTGAGGCAGAATAACTGGCTACCTTGTGGTCTGCCTTTCTTTTGCATATCTATTAGTATAAGAAGGAAAGAAAAACACAGCAAAGGGTGGATTTCTTTAGAATTTGCCTTACTTGTATCGTTTCTATGAAGTTTAAATCCCTACTTTTTCAATGTAAATTATTTCATTTTTCCATTTCAGCATTGTCAACACCTTTTCTTTTTTAACCTAAATTGTCCTTTTATCTGCCCCTGAGGGTGAAATTGCTCTGCCCCTTCCCGTGACACCAGGCAGTTTTAACAGTTTCTGCTCATCTACTAAGAGGTGACCTGGACTGACTTAATCTGACTTTCTGAAAATGCATGGGTAGTTTCATTTTCCTCCTTTTCTGCTGTTTAATGCAAATTTTCCTTTATCTCTTGAGTTTATTGGTTATATACTTAGACTATGCCATCAAAAAGGTCTAAATACAGTGCTATTTATTCATTTGCAAATTACCTGAGCTTGAATATATTTATTAAGCAATGCCATTACTCACCTCATAGAAAGAAATTTAAGTAATTCATATAAAAAGTTTAGCATAATTCCTGGAAAATTGTTGCCTAATATTATTGATGGCAAGTTCTTATTATTCTCAAGATGTGTCCTCTTAGCTATTTACCTGGAAACCAGGGTTGTATTATTCAACTCATTCGCTGTCCTACTTGTGTTCTTTTAATAGCACAAATACTAAATTAATTGGTTATCAGTATAAAAATTTATTACAAAATAGAATAACTATTAAGATCCAATTTGACACTTCTGTAAACAAATCCATCTGTCTAGAGGCTGCGTAGTGCTGGTCCTTCAGTCCTTGTATTACACATTAGTACAATATCCATTATATTTGTGGGCAAGAACACACGATATAATTCTAACACAAATATCATGCACATAATTTCTCAATGAATATTAGCTGATATTATCATGACTATTATTATTATTATTCCTGTTACTTCTTTTTAGTGACAAACAACATTCCACTGTGTCGATGTACCATGGTTTATTTACCCATTTACCTATTGAAGAATATCTTAGTTGCTTGCAAGCTTTGGCAAGTATGAAGAAAGCTGCTTTTAACATCTGTATGTTGGCTTTTGTATGAGATACGTTTTCAACTCCTTTGGATTATTTACAACAAGCATGATTGCCAGATCATGTGTTGAATATATTTAGTTGTCTAAGAAACCACTGAACTGTCTTCCAAAGCAGCTGCAGCACTGTGTATTCCCACCAAAGAGTCCTGCTGCTCTACATCCTCACCAGCATTTGGTGGTGTCAGTGTCACAGATTTTGGCAATTCTAACAGGACTATAGTGGTATCTCATTGTTGTTTTCATTTTCACTTCTCTGATGACATACAATTTTCATATGTTTACATGCCATCTGCATATCTTATTTGGTGAGGTGTCTGTTAAGGTCTCTGGCCCATTGCGGGTAAAATTGCAGTATTTCCAGAATTTCTCACCTGGCTTTAGTGTATCTGCATATCAGGTGTTTCCAAGAGCTGGAGATAAACAGTTCCTCTACATATGAATAGGTAATTACAAGGGACTGACAGAGTTTATCTGGACCAGAGAGGTTGGGTAGAGCTCTCCTCTGTTGCAGCCAGGTCAAGAGAGAGATGGGATAACTGCTTGTAAGAAATAAAAGGGTTTCTTAACTTTATATCTCCCTTTGACTGATTTCTGTTTTAGAGGTATTTTGCCCCAGAATTCCACCCCCTGGAGTTACACTCATTTTTTAATTATGCATTTTTCTTATTGTGAATTTTAAGAGTTCTTTGTAAATTTTTTATAATAGCCCTCTATCAGTTGTGTCTTCTGCAAATATGAATGAAAGCATAAAGTCCAGAAAAAAGGAGTTCTCTGTAGAGCTGTAAGTAGTTCCACTCAGTTAAGAGTATGGCAAACAGAATGGAACATAGTCATTGTTAAGAGTGTAATAGAATGAAGAAAAATGTTTATGAATGGGAGAGTGGGGGACAGGTGTGTTCACTGAGTACCAAGCTAAGGACTGTAATATTTTATTCAGCAAGTGATGGACAGCAAGGCAGTTATTCCTGCAATCAGTAAAGTGACTCAATTTGAGATGAATCCTCATTTTATTTATAAGCACAATTAACTCTTGATTACATTGTACCTTGTTAATATAATTAGGCTTATAAACCTGGGCTGCTAAGCAATGCCAGAGAAAATTACACAATTGTTGGAATTAGTGCCAATAAAGTTTATGTTCCCTACTTCAGTAGTAGTATCAAGAGTACTGTCAGTACTGCTTGAAAATCCTTTACATATCCCTGGTCAACAACTGTTTCTTTCTCCCCCCAAAGGCCATATGAAACCCTCATCATCACACTGTAATCCTTTATTTAGAAATCACAGCGTTCCATGTTTGCTTCACAAAGGTCTGAATTCAGGTAAAATTAAAATAGATTTATAAACAATGCATCTATGCAACATCAATTGGACCTTTGTTGGCAGCCGCACTCAGAAAATAGCGCCCAATGCAGGGCAGCCGGAAGGCCCTGAACTTCCTAATGACAAATCATCCCATACCACTAAACTACATGCTAATTGCGCCTTGGCATAAGGACCAATGAGACCCACCAAATGGTTATGCTAATAAGGCATATGGAGCCGCACCAACCAGGTCAGAGCATGAGAACTATATAAGCAAGCCTCTCCTTCCCCTCTGGGTCCTGCCCAACTCATTTGTTTCACAAAGAGCTGAAGAATAAAGCTTTCTGCAGAAGAATCCTGCTGTTGTTGCATGCTGTTCTTGCCGGCGAGGACGGGGCACGCGACAAGTGGTGCCGAATCCCGGGAACCAGAACATCACCGGCACAGGAAGGACCCTTCAGACATCTGGAGAGGATTCAGAACAGCAGGTCAGAAGAAAGCCCAGAGGGGTAAGTTCCAAGAGGCCCCTGCTTTTTAGGATGAGGGTTGATGGTTCTCTGTAAATAAGGAGGCACCATGGGGAATGCACCGTCATTAGTCACAGCGCTGCAGACAGCTCTCAAAGAGCGAAACTTGAAGGTCTCCAGCAAAGTCTTAGGATCTTTTGTGAAGGAGATAGACCGTGTGGCCCCCTGGTTCATTTGTTCAGGGTCCCTCTCAATCCCGAGCTGGAAAAAACTGGGGAAAGATCTTGATAGAGAGGAGGAGGAGGGTAGCCTGAGGGGAGGCACCAGGCCCCTCTGGAAACTGATTAGAGCTTGTCTGCAAGATGAGAGATGTGAAAAGGTAATAAAAGAAGGTCAGAGAGCATTGACAGATATCCAAGAGAGCATGTCAGAAATGGAACGGGAAACAGAGAGCGCGCGCGGCCGAAAAAAGGCCACAAAAACGAAGGTAAAGAAACCTCAGAGTGAGGGAGAAAGCCCGCCTAGGGCAAAAGCGAAAGAGCCCCGAGAAGCGAGTGACGATCGCCTCGGAGAAAATAGTAAATACCCCTGGAAAGAGTTGAGGGACCTCCAACTCTCCAATAGGGAATCTGAGGAGGAATTAACGTCCGCAGAGGAAGGGGAAGAGAATAAAACCGCAGAGTGCAGAAGTAAGGGAACCAGTAAAGTTGAAAAGCGGACCAAGGAAAAAATGAAAGCAGGGTGTCCCCCGACGCCCATTGCCCCGTCACCTTATGTGAGTGGCGCACTCTCCTTTTGCCACCCAGATACTCTTCAGGCAATTAGACAAATGTTTCCTGTATTTGAGGATAATGGCGTACGCTCTCACCAGCCCCTGAGCCATAAACAAGTTAAGGAGTTAGCAGAATCCGTTCGGGCTTATGGAGTCAGTGCTAACTATACCATAGCACAAGTTGAGAGATTAACAGAGACAGCCATGACACCCGCAGACTGGCAATATGTAACTAAGGCATGCCTTTCTAGTATGGGGCAATACATAGAATGGAAGGCATTGTGGCATGATATCAGCATGACCCAGGCACACGCAAACGCGGCCGAAGGACAGCCTGCATGGTCATATGATATGCTGACGGGCCAAGGACAGTGGGTAGCCAACCAGACCGCCTTCCCCTTACAGGTATACGCACAAATAAACACGTGCGCCGCCAAGGCATGGAAAGCCCTCACCAACAAAGGAGAAGTATCAGGCAATTTGACAAAAATTATTCAGGGGCTGAGCGAGCCATTTTCTGACTTTGTCGCTCATATGATGGAGGCCGCAGGCAGAATATTTGGAGATCAGGAACAAGCAATGCCCCTAGTGGAGCAATTAGTATTTGAACAATGTACCAAGGAATGCAGACAGGCGATAACACCCTGGAAACAAAAAGGGATACATGCCTGGTTGAAAGCCTGTAGAGAAATAGGAGGGCCACTCACCAATGCGGGCCTAGCCGCGGCCATATTACAGAGCCACAAACAAGCCAGGATCACTAACAGAAGTATCAAATGCTTTCAATGCGGGAAATTAGGACATATAAAGAGAGAGTGTAGGAGCCCAGCTTCAGAACAAACAACCCAAAAGACCCCTGGGTTGTGCCCTAAGTGTAAGAAAGGCAGGCATTGGGCCAATGAGTGCCGGTCTATTAAAGATATAGAAGGGAAACCCTTAGAACTGCCAAAAAACGCCCAGAGGGGCCCCTGTCACCAGGGCCCACAAATATATGGGGCAACCAGCACGCAAGTGTCATTCGGGAACAACCAGGCCCCCCAAAAAGAGCCACTTCAGGTTCCGCGGGATTGGACATCCGTGCCACCACCAGAATAGTGTTGACTCCACAGATGGGAGTTCAGCCTATCCCTTCAGACTTTAAAGGCCCCCTACCACCAAATACCATTGGGTTACTCCTAGGGCACTCTTCTGCTGCATTGAAAGGCCTGGTAGTTCATCCCGGAGTCATAGATCAAGATTATGAAGGACAGGTAAAAATCATGTGTTCGGCCCCTAGAGGAATCTACCCTATATCCCCGGGAGACCGCATAGCCCAGCTCTTAGTTTTACCTAGTCTCCACGCAAATTATCCTGCTACCAACACGGAGAGGGGAGAAAGGGGCTTCGGCTCCTCTGACTGGGATTCAGCCTTCATAGTATTAGATTTAGCAGACAGACCAAAATTAACTCTTCAAATAGAGGGAAAGAGCTTTGAGGGAATCCTAGACACTGGAGCAGATAAAAGTATTATCTCTGCAACCTGGTGGCCCTCCAAGTGGCCTGTGACCCAATCCTCACATTCATTACAAGGTTTAGGATATGAGTCAAGCCCTTCAATTAGTGCCAAACCATTGAAATGGCGAGCCCCTGAAGGACAAGAGGGTACAGTCACCCCTTATGTACTCCCTCTACCGGTCAATTTATGGGGGAGGGATGTCATGAGAGACTTAGGCCTCAAACTCATTAATGAATACTCCACCCCCGCCCAAGGCATGATGATGGACATGGGATACATCCCTGGCAAGGGGCTGGGGAAACACCAACAGGGACACATAGAGCCCATCCTGCCCAAAGTAAAGAATGACCGTCACGGTCTGGGTTTTTCATAGGGGCCATTGAAGATGCCATGCCCATACCTTGGCTCACAGAGGAGGCCGTATGGGTTCCTCAGTGGCCCCTATCCTCTGAAAAATTAGAAGCAGCTCATTGCTTAGTGCAAGAGCAGCTCCAAGTGGGACACCTAGAACCCTCTGTGTCCCCATGGAACACACCCATATTTGTAATCAGGAAAAAGTCAGGATCATGGAGGTTGCTTCATGATCTGAGAGCAGTAAATGCTCAAATGAGAATGCTTGGACCCGTACAACGGGGACTGCCACTCCTCTCTGCCTTACCCAAAGAATAGAAAGTGCTCATAATAGATATTAAAGATTGTTTCTTTTCTATACCTCTAAGCTCCAAGGACAGGGAAAGATTTGCTTTTACTTTGCCAGCTATTAACCATGAACAACCCGATGCCAGATTTCAGTGGAAGGTCCTCCCTCAAGGAATGGCAAATAGCCCCACCAAATGTCAACTGTACGTTCAGCGAGCGCTAGACCCAATTCGTAAGACCTATCCCACGCTAAAGATCATCCATTACATGGATGACATCCTTCTTTGCTCCCCACAACCAGCGGAAATAGAAGAAGCATATATAGATCTCACTAGATCCCTAGAAAATTGGAGACTGAATATAGCAAGCGAGAAGGTCCAAAAATCTAGTGTTAGCAAATTCCTAGGAGCAACCATTTACACAGATGTAATTTGCCCCCAAAAGCTTGAGATAAGACATAATCAATTGCGAAATTTGAATGACTTCCAAAAACTCCTAGGGGATATTAATTGGTTGCGCCCATACTTAAAGATACCCACCACTGAATTGACTCCACTATTTAAAACCCTAGAAGGAGACCCACAACTAACGTCACCGCGCTCCCTCACACCTGAGGCATTACAAGCCATTCGCAAAGTAGAACAGGCTTTGATGACAGCACAATTAAATAGAGTGCAATCGAATGAACCCTTTGAGTTGTGTGTGCTTCCCACCCCGGAGCTGCCAACAGCAGTTTTATGGCAGCATGGCCCACTGATCTGGATCCATCCCCAAGCCTCTCAGGCTAGGACAATAGAGTACTATCCGGCAGCCGTGGCCAAACTTGCTTTGAGAGGAGTAAAAACCTCCATGACACATTTCGGAGAGGCTCCAGCTAAAATTATAACCCCTTACAGCGTAGAACAGATACAAGTATTATGTGCTATGAACGATGATTGGGCCATACTTGCTTACAGTTTCTCAGGAACCTTTGATAATCATTTCCCTAAACATCCCCTCATCAACTTCACCAAAAATCATCTCCTAGTATTTCCTCGGGTCACTAGCCTAACCCCGCTGCCTCATGGAAAAACAGTTTACACGGACGGGTCTAAGACAGGCACAGGTGCCTATGTCCATGATGGCAAAGTTGTGACAAAAGGCTACACGCCTGACACTCCACAAATAGTGGAATGTCGCATAGTCTTAGAGGTCCTACAAATCTTTCCTGAACCTTTAAATATTGTGTCTGACTCCTGTTATGTAGTTAATGCAGTCAAATCTCTAGAAGTGGCCGGGCTAATCAAAGCGTCCAGCCCAGTAGCCACTTTGTTCAAACAGATACAATCAGCACTACTTCATAGGCAATCTCCTTTGTATATAACTCATATCAGAGCACATTCAGGCCTTCCCGGGCCTATGACCCAAGGCAACCACCTGGCAGACCTCGCAACCAGAAATATAGCTTTTCCCCTGCTAGACCCTATCACCACAGCTTCAAAATTCCATACACAATTTCATGTCACTGCCGAAACACTGCGCAAGCGGTTTAGCATAACCAGGGCCGAAGCTAGGAACATTGTCCTTAGCTGCCAACATTGCTGCATCTTCCTTCCCACACCTCATGTTGGGATCAACCCCAGAGGTATTAGGCCTTTACAAGTTTGGCAAATGGATGTGACGCATATTTTGTCTTTTGGGAAACTGAAATATGTACATGTATCCGTGGATACTTGTTCAGGAGTCATCTTTGCCTCCCCATTGTCAGGAGAGAAAGCTTCCCATGTCATCCAGCACTGCCTTGAGGCTTGGAGCGCATGGGGGTTACCACAGATTCTGAAAACAGACAATGGCCCAGCCGATACCTCTACAAAATTTGCTCAATTTTGTCATCACATGGGGATAAAACATATCACTGGCCTTCCCTACAACCCACAGGGTCAAGGGATTGTGGAACGCACGAACCGCACGCTCAAATCCTATTTACTTAAACAAAAAGGGGGAATTGAAGATATACCCCCCACACCAAAAACTGCCATAGCCCTAGCACTTTTCACTATAAATTTTTTGAATCTGGATGCTCAAGGCCATACAGCAGCGGATCGCCATAATCAGTGGCCAAAAGACCCACAAGAACTAGTAAAATGGAAGGACGTGTTATCTAACCAATGGAAGGGCCCGGATCCAATCATAATCAGATCCAGGGGAGCTGTGTGTGTTTTCCCCCAGGGTGAAGAAAATCCCTTCTGGATCCCGGAGCGCCTAACGAGGAAAGTCCTAAACAAAGGAGATGACTTCGCTATACCTCCTGACCCTGCTCCTGACACTGGAGACCCCGACTCAGGGAGTATTGAGATGGGGAATCCTGTCTGCCTTTCCTAAGCCTATGCCTGTCCGTTTCAATGCAGCTGTTTTTCCGCGCTTTTTCACTACCAATGCTAGTATGAACTTGCCCTACTTAGTTAAAGACACCCTAGTAGCTCCCCTGGGAGAAAACCGATCCTTCGTAACTAATGGGTCATTATGCTTCACCACTCAGAATCTAGCTGGCTGTATCTCCCTGAAACGGAGGAAATACGGATGGTTCAGTGACATAATTCTAGAGGCCAGTGGCCTCCCCGTTATGTCAGCTAAATTTGAAGGGCCTAATAAGGAAGGGAGCCCGCCCTATAAGAACATGACTATCCACCAGATGGTTCTCTGGATCAATGGCACATTTGTACACTCTCCCAGGAACAATTCCACCGACAGGCCTCGTCAACCCAAATATGCCTCCCATTGTGTGGGCGACTATGAGGGAGAGCTGTGGCCCTGGACTGACTGTCAGTCAACTGTAGTAACGTGGGCAACTGAGAGGCAGGAGTTTACCATCTCCCCAGATATGGAGGGACGACCAGCCAATGAGGCTTGGTGGCCAGTAAAGGTGCTCGAAGGCGAGTTTCGTCAGCAGCTGAGCATGAACCCCTTCCATAAATGGATGCTGTGTGGAGTCAATGGCTCGTGTACCGACCTCTCCCCCTTTTCCGCCCTCCAGGGTGGGGGAATCGGTGTAAAAAATATCACCTTTTGGTGCGAGAATAACCGCATGCGCGCACACTGGAACATGATCATGACCCATAACAACGAGAACTACACGTGTTCAGCAAAATCAGGTCCAGAGTCACCTAATTCCCTTTTTCCACCTTCTCCAGTATGCGTATACCCCCCATTTCTGTTTATCTTATCCAATAGTAGCTTTGACTCCTGCTCCAATGAAACCTGCTTTCTGTCTCAGTGTTGGGATGCACGTAACTTTACCAATGCTTTGGTAGTCCGCATCCCCCGTTGGGTCCCTGTTCCCGTAGACGCCCCTAACACCATGACTCTGTTTCGAGAAAGGCGCGATTTCGGTGTTATAGCCGCCATAGTGCTCCTGATCTCCGCGACCGCGGTCGCAGCCACCGCCGCTGGTATAGCTTTAGACACCTCCATCAAATCGGCTACAGAGCTCAATAACCTTGCAGCCTCAGTAGCTTCTGCCCTGGACCAACAGTCCACACTTGATGGCAAACTGAAAGGAGGAATAATGATCCTCAATCAACGCATAGATCTCGTGGAGGAACAAATAGAGGTGCTCTGGCAAATGGCCCAATTGGGATGTGAGCGGAAATATCGTGCCCTCTGCATCGCTAGCATTCAATATAAAAATTTTACACGGGCAGCTAATCTGTCACAAGACCTGTCCCAGTATCTTTCAGGAAACTGGTCCCAAGACTTCGATGGGACACTAGAAGAGCTGGGGCGAGAAATTATCCACATCAACTCCACCCGTCTAGATATCTCCGTAGCAGAAGGACTCTCTTCCTGGTTCCTCAGAGCTCTCTCCCACGTCAAGGAGTGGGCGGGCATGGCTGGGATGGGCGTGTTCCTGCTTGGAGGTCTCATGCTCTTACTCTGGTTGTTATGCAGACTCCGCAACCAACATAAGCAGGACAAGGTGATCCTTGCTCAAGCCCTAATGGCGATAGACGTTGGCGCCTCTCCCCAAGTGTGGCTCAACATGCTTAAGAAGGAAGCTCGGCTTTAGCTTGAGGTAGCTCTTGCACCCTGAGCCCATGTGGCACTGCACCAGGCCCGAGTACCTCAATGCTTAATCACAGCTTTCTTTAAGAAGCTCATGGTGCAAGAGGGTTGAGAAAAAGGGTCCAAACCCTTTGTACCAAGCGGTCCCAACGCCAGCCAGAGGATGCAAGGCAAAGCACTGCAAGAGGTCTTGGACCCCTCTGAGAGGCATGCCTGACTGCATAGGGGTAGATGCCCAGAACCCCTCTCCAAAAAGGGGGCATCAGGAAGTATGATGGAGGTCAGGCCTCTGTCTCCGCCTCTGCTGGCAAGTTCCGCCTTGAGCTTCTGTTAGACAAAAAAGGGGGAGATGTTGGCAGCCGCGCTCAGAAAATAGCGCCCAATGCAGGGCAGCCGGAAGGCCCTGAACTTCCTAATGACAAATCATCCCATACCACTAAACTACATGCTAATTGCGCCTTGGCATAAGGACCAATGAGACCCACCAAATGGTTATGCTAATAAGGCATATGGAGCCACACCAACCAGGTCAGAGCATGAGAACTATATAAGCAAGCCTCTCCTTCCCCTCTGGGTCCTGCCCAACTCATTTGTTTCACAAAGAGCTGAAGAATAAAGCTTTCTGCAGAAGAATCCTGCTGTTGTTGCATGCTGTTCTTGCCGGCGAGGACAGGGCACGCGACAGACCTTAACAAACAAGTGATCATAGTGACTTTAATAACACTTCAAATATTCTTTCTGAAGAAAAACTGATCCCAGTTAATCTGATACGTGAGCAGAACTATTATCTGCCTGCTTTGGTTACTGTTTATTTTCTCTACACAACTCATTTCTATGTATCAATCATCATAAAAAAGAAAAAAAGAAAAACAGCCCTTGCCACAGAGCTCTAGCACCCCCAGGGTAGTCAGTGAACTGTCACCAATGATATCAATTATGCAAACCTGACAGCAAATGAATGTTTTGCTACATACTATACAGTGGGTAATACATGATAGCATTTCATTAAAGTCTATAATCCATTAAGCATTATACAAAACCACAATGTATTCTCCAAAATAGCAAACACTGAAATTACCCTAAAATATTGCAAGCCTCGTAAGCTCATTTTTTATCTCTCCAGGATGAAGAGCCAGAGGTAGGTGACATATAAACTTGATGTGCAGTTATATCATTGTACAATAGCTAGGTTGTAAGTCATTGCAAATCAACGACTAAAAGAATGTTCTCTATCATCAGAAGACATATGAACTATAGTCATTAAATTCTAAAATATTATAAGGTATTAAAGAGGAAAAGGAAGCTAAAATTCTCTGTGATGAATTCTTGCGAATGTAACTCACTTCTCTTCTTCAGCCTCACCCCAACTAGGCAGAGTGGCTGGTGCCTTACGTGGTGTGGCGATGGGGACAATTAGCACCAGCGTATCCTTTGTCCTGCTGATCTGCCATCAGGTCTGTCCTGTACACAGAGAACTACTCATTCTACCAAAATTGTTATACCTTCAGAAGCCTTCACTGAAAATTTAAGTATATTACTTGAAGGTTACTCATACACAGATAAGCATCTTTGAGTTCATGTGATTCAGGAGCTGCCATCTAGCTTAGCAATGTCTAAACATGAGCAATAGGAAGGGAAATGCCTACAATATATAAGGTGCTTGATATCCTCAGCAGAACTCCGTAAATCAGCGTGATCAAAAGCAGGAGCAGGGCCTCCCATGCAGTCCAGCTTCCCTGCCCTCCCAGCAGGCAGGACACTAATAATCAACAAAAATGTGATTCTCCCTTGTCTCAGGATAAAGTGTGCCTTAGTTCGTCTCTGTGCTGAGCTGGAAGAACTGAGAGAAAAGGCTGATAATAAGAAAAGCTCATGTAACTGCCTCTGCAAAGGCAAGAACAAGGGGTGACTAATGGGGCAAACTTTTCCAGCCCAAAATCTCCAGTGGTGGAAAGGGAAGGAAAAGGATTTATGGGCCAGAATAAATCCTAGACCCCAGGAAGCAGTTTGGATCCTAATGAAGAAAACTTGCCAGTGTCAGTATCTGAACAGTTCTGTGTTAGGTAACATATTGAAAAGAATCAGGTGGTTACCACATTAGAACTCCTCATATTGGCTAAGTATGATACTGATTTGTTACATCCCCAAATAAGTGAGTGTCAAAATTGGAAAAATGGGAATTGTGGAATATTAACCACTGAAAGAAAAGTACACAACAATGCATTACTAACTTGGTAATTTCATTTCCAAGGATATAGTTTATCTTTTCCAGAGAGATTTTCTGTTGATCTGTTGGGAAATGTGGAAGTTCAGTCTTCTACAGTTACAAGAACTGTTCTCTCACCAAGGAGGCTTTAAGATGTTCTCCAATAAATAGCCAGATGTTCTTCTGGTAAAACTCCCTGTGAATTATTTATGTCAATAGTAATGACCACGAGAAACTATATGGATCATAACACTTAATTTATTAGTGTTTGAGATAATTCTGTAAAAATTATCAATAGTTTTCACATGCAACACAGACCCTATCTATCTATCAACCAGAGTGACTTTATAAATCATTTGAGAATTATATTGAATAACTGGATATTAGAAGATGGACAGTATTGTCTGTATTTGAGATGAAACAACAAACAACCTCTGCTTAGGCAACATTTTTTTGCATATGTAATTCAAAATGTGTTAAACCTATGTAGGAATTACAGAAGTGGTCATCAATTTTCAAACATATGAAGAAAAATATTTACCTGAGCATATCTGTCAAATATATTTGGAGCAAAGAAAACTTCCAAATCAAGTACACAAAATATGTACCAATTTCTGTCCCAAATATTTGAGCATATTTTTTACTAGAAACCATTAATACACAAATAATTATCTGAGTAATCTTTAAGTACCATACCTCTTGTGGTGTAACAACTATATGTATATGCACACACACATACAGACATATATATATAAAATTCATGATTTATTAATATAAAAGATTAATAGATTTTAGGTCTTCCTAACAAGACTTTCTAAATAGACTTCTGTATATATCAACATTAATTCCTACTTTGTTTTGGATTTCTACGCACCTTTCCTTTTAGTCTAAATAAATCTGTTGATATCAAAAAACATTAATCTAATATGTTATTTAAAAAATCAGTTTCTGTGCTACCCAAGATATTTGTCTTGTAATGTGGAATTGTAGATCTTTATATATAATGCTATTGGTGGTTCCTTAGGATATTATAACCCTGATTTTGTAGATAGATAAATCTGTAATGAAAAACAAGCTCCATTTTAAAATCATTTAATTATTTATGCTATCCAGTTTGCATGCTTTATTCTATGCATATAGACTAGTAGCTACCTATCAATTTATTTGTATCCACCTATCTGTATCACTTTTTAAAATTGTTCTTGGTTTAATTAACACACACAAAACACCAAACAAAATATATGGTTTATAAATATACCCTAAATGAATATATAACTGTTGGAAAAGAGAAGTTGCTGATACTTACAGGATTTAAAGCTGAAGACTTTTTCACTCCCTTCTCGCAGTAGCTGATGGAATGCTGCTTTCTAAAAACAGCAGCATTGCTCCTGCTATTGCACATTTTTTGTAATGCCATTGAGGCTCGGGAAGGATATATGGCCTGGAGAAATATCGTTCTACTTACTTTTCACCAATACTTCTAGGCACTCAGTTTCATTCTGATTTTAAGTTGTGCTGAAAATAAGGTTAATTGCAAAAAATGTAACCTTATATATGGACATAATCACTGTCGCCTGGGACCAAAAGAGGAGAAAAGCATTAGTGGGGTCATCCTTCACCCACCTCTCCACTGTCCACCTCCTCAGCCTCCCAGGAAATCGTGAGCCCACCACCCTCCTACAGCACACACGTGCACAGATGGACGCACATTTCCGTATACAACTCACAAGACTTAGAAGTTTTTGTTCATTAAAATGTGAACACCTGCTAAAAACCAGTCTCCCTCTTAAAATAACTATAATGTCCCATGTTCTGAATGTTTCTCTTATGATTCAATATCTCAGCATAATATTTAAAAGTTTTATATTGACTTTATTCAATTTAGAAAATAAGTTTTCTAGTACTGAGGCAAGGAAAGTAGTTAGAGTCATTTTTTGGTTATTCTAGTGTTTGACTAATTTTGTCACATTACATTTAATGGTTTGCCATCTTGCTAACCCATTAATGGGGAAAAATGAAAGGCTTCAAGTGAAATATCAGTTACTTCTTATGTATTCTAGCAACTGCAATAAAAGATTATAGTAATGGATAATACTGAAACCAATTGATAAACAAGGACTTGTGTTTTTTATTCTCCATCGCTATTCCCTCAGCTGTAAAGTGGAAGACACCTGTTTTCCCATACAAGTACATCCAGTCCATGAGAATGTATTTTCCTTTGTTCATTCTTGTGATTTGGCATCTATTTCCCTTTGAAATATCTTCTCTCTCCACTTCTTATTGGACAGTCTCACAAGAAGTGCCTTGAACAGACACGGAAGTTATGAAGAAAGAAAAAGGCAGATGGAAACAAAGGAAAAGCATGGAGAAATAAAATCCACGTAGACCCTATGAGAAGGTGCCTTCCGTGGACTTGGAGCTGTTCGAGGTGCTGGGACACACATCTTGAGGTGGGGCTTGGTAATAAATATTCAGTATTAAAAATACACTATGTAGGATACTGATAGTATATAGAAGAAGATGCGTTTCTATTATGTGTCAAGGACAGTATTTTCAAGTTTCGCATGTATTTTCTTATTAAAATAAACTGAGATCTGTGTATGTACTCATGGTAAAACAAAAGGAAATCCAATTTTAGGACCCCTGGGAAATATGGAAATAGCACTCCTTATATGGCTAACGTAAAAAGGGGAGAAAATGGCCTGGGCGGACCTTCTCACCCTTCCATGTGAAGGGGACCCAGATGGCGGCCGCCCCGCAGCCCCCCGCTCCGCAGCAGACGCCCCCGCGGCCCGGGGCCGCTCCCGCCCGCGCCGACGCCCGCGGCGCTGCCTCTGCGGAGCCCGCCCGTCCCCTGGGCCGCCGCACAGCCGCGCGCAGGCCCCCGAAGGCCGCCTGGGGATCGGGGGGAGTTTGAACAAGGCCGGAAGCCCCCGGAGAAGCCACCGCCTGCGGTCATGCAGCCCCTGTCATCCGTCCGGAGGAATGTCCCGTCTGACGGACCCCCGCGGATCTGACGACGGTGTGTCGCGGTCGGGGGGCTTCTTCCCCGCGGGACGGGAGCGGCCCCCGCGGCTCCCGGAGCCCCTGGCCGCAGACGGCAGGTGCGGGTGGGCGGCGCGCCCTGGGACTTCCTGCTCGGACCCTGCGCCCCCTGGAGGGGCGACGAAGACGCGCACCCAGAGGCGGACGGCGGCCGTGCTCGCAGGACCGCGGCCTCTGCTGTCCGGGCGGTCCCCGCGCCGACCGTGCCCCGAGGCGTCGCCGCGGCGGTGCTGTCCCCGCGGCCCTCCCGGGCCCCCGCCCTGTCCCGGGCTCGTCTCCCTGCAGCAGCAACCGCAGCATGACAACCGTCAGTCCCGGCCAGACAGCCCTTCTCGGGGGAGGGAAAGGGCTCTGCGCCGGTGACCACGGCAGGCGTCGCGGGGTCGGGGTCTGTGTTAGTGACACGTTAACATAGAGAGTGTGTCTGGGAAGACAGCCCGACAATACAAGTAAGCAACCTCATACCGCGCACACGCTGACTCACATGGTACCCAGGACATGCGACTTGGGGATAGTAAGAAGGAGCCGTTATCATGAAAACCCTTTCAGCTTTTTATCCTTCCCAGATTCACCATTCTAATTTATTTTTAAATCTCTCTATATACATACATTTATGTATGCGAAGCACGCACACACACACATAACTTTGAAAATAAATATATAAATTCAAGTATAAACTGTAAGTCCTAAAGAATAGCTAGCATTCATTTCTTAGCCGTGGCATAAAAATGTAAGTTAACTTAATTGGAAAGCCTTTACATTGGATTTACATTAGATTAAAAAATTCATATTCAGACGCTGCACCACCACAGCTGTTCTCACCCGTCACTCTGCACAGAAGCGCTATGGCCCCAGGAGTCCCGCTATGGGCGCCACGCGTTCCCACGTGAACGCTTCTGACAGTGCGGTTGGAAAGACACTGCCTGTAGCAGCTCCTTGCCAAGTAAATGGCATCCCAGGAATGTTCTGCTGTTCTGTCAGCTATGCTTACAAAGAATCTAAACAGATGCTGGAAAAGTTCAAACTCCCCAGTGAAAATTGTGCTCATGGGTGGGAAGCTGCAGTCTCATTCTCTCCTCAGTTATTCACCCTCTGGACATTGCCCCAAAGGACACATGCAAAACTAAAATAGACAATATACACCAAATTTACCATGACTAGCAATTTAACGCAATAAAGAACTTGGAAGTAATAGAAGGTTGAGTCTGTTTCATGTTAATCAGATATCAACACCATGAGCTATTAATAATCTCACTTATGTCTCCTGACCTTTTTAGAAAGTTATAATTCAATCTTTTAAGGAAAAATACAGAGACATTGAGTAACCATGTATTTTTCAGCATGGTTGTCAAAGTTATGAATAAATTGAGAGCCCAGTTTCCAGTGATCCGCAGATGTATTTGGAGTCATTCTTCACAGCAAAGCTTTCTGTATCTAAAATATTTATACAACTTCTGAGAGAATGGATCAGATATGGAAGTCTTAATTTATTCTAATCTAATCCTGAGAGAACAGCATTTTAAGCAAGGCAGATTCTAATCAGGTAGCTACATCAGAGGAAAAGTAGGTTTAATTTTATAAAATAGTATATCTATAACAAAATGAATGGGAGAAAACATGGAAAAAGTATTTTAGAACTTTAAGCAAAGTTTTTTTTGTTTCAACTTTGTTCTAATTATTCTAATATGACATACAAAGATTTGATGCTTTGGTAATGAATTTTTCCCCCCCTTTGGTGATTATTTTGCACATCTCAAATTTTTCATCCTATACCAGTTGCCACTGAAAAAGACTGTGCATAAGGAAGATGTAGGTGTCTTACTTTATTACCATTTTTTTACTTGAAGCATAGTTTACATGCAGTATTGGTTTCTGATGTACCACATAGTGATTTGACTGTTATATACAATTCAAAATGCTCACTACAATTAGTTACCGCCTGTCACCATACAAAATTATTACAGTATTATTGACTATATTTCCTATGATGTACTTCCCAATCCCATGACTTACTTATTCTACAATGGGAAGTTTGTACCTCTTTATCCTCTTCACCTGTTTAAACAATGCCCCACCTCCCTCCCCTCTGACAATTACCAGATTGTTGTCTGTACCTATGAATTTGTTTCTCTTCTGTTTGTTCATTTGTTTTATTTTTAGATTCTATATATAAGTGAAATCATACAATATTTGTCTTTTTCTAATTTATTTCACTTAGCATAATGTCCTCTACATTCATCTATGTTGTTGTGATAAATAACAAGATTTCATTTTTTATGGTCGAGTAATATTTCATTGCCCCCCACATGCACGCGCACACACACACACACACACACACACACACACACACCCCACATCTGCTTTATCCATTCATCCATCAGTGGTCACTTAGATTGCTTCCATATTTTAGCTATTGTAAATAATTCTACAATGACCATAGGAAAGAATAAATCTTTTTGAATTAGTGTTTTTATATTCCTTAGGGAAATTCCCAGAAGAGAAACTGTGGGTCATGTGATATTTCTGTTTTTAATTTTTTCAGGAATCTCTCTACTGTTTTCCATAGTGGCTGTACCAACTAATATAGGACAAAGGGGTTCCCTTTTCCTCACATCCTCACCAATACTTGTCATTTGTTGTCTTTTTGATAAAAAAAATTCTGACAGGTATGAGGTAATATTTTATTGTGGTTTGATTTGCGTTTCCTTGATGATTAGTGATATTGAGCATCTTGTCATGTGTCTGTTGACCATTCTGCATGTCTTCTTTGAAAAAATGTCTTTTTAGGTTGTATTTTGTAATCAGATTGTTTGGTTTTTTGTTGTAGAGCTGTATGAGTTCTTTATATATTTTGGATTTTCACCCTTTATCACTTATATCATTTGCAAATATATTTTCCTGTTCACTAGGTTGCCTTTTCATTTTGTTGGTTTCCTTTGCTGTGCAGAAGCTTTTTAGTTTGATATAGTGTCACTTGTTTATTTTTGCTTTTGATGACCTTGCCTGTGTCAACAGACCCCCACCAAAATTGCTAAGTCTCATGTCCAAGAGTTTATTCCCTATGTTTTCTTTTAGGAGTTTTATAATTTCTGTTCTTACACTTATGTCTTCAATCGTTTTAAGTTTATTTTTGTATATGGTGTAAGTTGTCAAGCTTTGTTCTTTGCATGTAGTGCAGATTTCCCAACACTATTTATTTATTGGCCGAATACTTTTTAGGGCTTAGTAGCACTAATCATGAAAGATAAAAAATGATCAATGGAAAAAATATATATAAAAATGGTAAATGATGCATGAAGTTTCATCAAAATTAATAACATGCTTTTTGAAAGAATATGTTAAGACAATAAGAAAACAAGTCACACACACATGGAGGAAATATTTCCAACACATACATGGGATGAAATACTTATACTGAGAAATATTTTGAGAAACTATTGCTGAAAATTCAATCATAAGAATGTAAATAATCCATTAAAAACTGTGAAAAGACTGAAACAGAGACTACAGAGGAAGATATGTGAAAGGTAAATAAACACATGAAAAAGTGATTGACATAGAAAGTTATATGAAAAATGAAAATTAAACTACAGTGAGATACCACTACACACTCCTTGGGAAGATTACTTGTTAAAAGTTTCACAATATTTAGTGTTGCCAGTGATGCTGAACAATTTAATTCTCATGAATTGCTAGTGAGTATCAAATTTTATAACTACTTTCAAAAAGAACTTGACAGTTTTGTAGATAAACTTAACTTCTATTAATATGATCACTTAACTCCTACTAATTTATTCAAAAGTAATGACAACATATGACTGCACAAAAACTTGTAAATATGTTTATAGCAACTTTATTCATAATGGTCCAATTCTGGACACAACACAGAAGTCTGCAGAAAGGGATGAGCAACTGTTACACCCAACAACATGCTTACCCTGAGTGAAAGAAACCAGACACAAAATGTTATATCCTGTTTTATTTATGTAAAAATTCTAGAATAGGTAAGACTAATCAATAATGACTGAAAGCATATCAGCATGTCTCTGGGCCTGGGGAGCAGAGCAGATGCTGGCCTGTGATTTTAATGCGAAGGGAACCAGAGAGCTCCTGGGATGCACATGTGCTGTATCTTGAATGACATGGTGGCTAAGCAGATAAGCACGTTTGTTGAAATTCATCCAACAGCATGTAAAATGCTTGCATTTTGTTTTATGTAATTCATATCTCAATAAAGTTGATTATTAAGAGTTAAAATAACCCAAGAAATTTTAATCTGCTATCATGCAGCTAGGGCTGAGTGCAGTTTTAAAAGAGCAGCACACTCAAGAGACTCACACTAGATATAACACTGGGTCATGAATGAGGAACAGTATTGCTTCTCACCAAAAATATTTAATCTAATTACTTATTTCTTCTGAAAACTATTTTTGTCTAATTAAAACTTGGTTCATTTTCATTTTTAAAACAAATTAAAAAACAAAACAAACACTCCTTAGGCCTGAACTTAAACTAATTATTTAAAAATATTTGGTAGTAAAGACAGGAAGTGTTTTTTAACTTAAGAACTTTTATTTTGAAATTATTCTAGAGTCACAGAAGAGTTACACAGATAATACAGAGAATTCTTGTGTAACATCTTATTTAACTCTGCTACACTTGTCTGAGAAATTAACAGTGATGCAGTGTCATTAACTAAACTAGAAACAGTAACACTGATGCAATGTAATTAACTAGACACTTTACTTGGATTCCACCATTTCTTCACTAATGTCCTTATTCTGTTCCAGGACTGCGTTTAGTCCTCATGTTTTCTTAGCTGTGAAGAAAAGATTTCATCTAATATGTCAAGTTTCTAAGTCTTTCCTTGTTTCTTACCTATTTTAAAGACATTTTTTTGAAGAGTTTTGGTTAGAACATTCATCCATCTACAGAATGACCAACCATTTAGGTCTGTCTTCTCATAATAAGATTGAGGTTATATATTTTTGGAAGTAGCATTGCAGAAGTGATGTGTCCTCATTGCACCATGTCTGTGCAGTGATGTGACATTAACATGAGATATTACTCAGGATGCTAACCTTGATTCTTTGGTTAAGGTGATGCTTTAACCTCTCTTAAGGCTAATTTCTCCTTTGTAAAGTTATTATTTTTCCCTTTCCCTTTTCTGTTAGGAGTGATTAACTATAGCTATCTTAAAGGACAAGGAATTAAGATCTACCTCCAAAGGGAAAAGTATCTAAGAAATTGTGAACATAAGCTAAAACTAATTAATACCTATCTTGGGGGAGATTTTTTGGAACTGCAGATATCTTGTTTCTCTTTTGTTTCACCCACTAATTTTTAGCAACTAATTCTAACATGCATCAGCAATTTTTATAATGGTGTTTTAATAGTGCTTTTCCATTTTCTCATTTATTTGAAAATCTCATCCTATTCATTTACTTATTCAATCATTTATATCATATGGATTCATGGATATTTATTTCATTCTTTGGTTATAATCTCTCTTTTTCACCCAAATTATTTCCTCTTTGGCCACTGAGGTCCCTTTCATATTGCCTCCTGTGTCCTTTTGAAATACTCTAGTTTTGTTTTTGTACTTTTTTTACTATGTGTACTTTTTTACTTTTTAAGATGTGTCAGGTTTATTTTATATTTTCCTTGCCTTAGTCATTGAAACAGACATTTCTCAAAGGGTCCAGTTTCCTTTAGAAACCAAGATTAGGTTAGCTCATTGCTACTGAGATTTCACTGCTTCCAGGCCCTCACAGAGAAAAATATATGTATGTATACAATCTATGTATATGTACATGACTATATTTCTACATCTATTTATAAGTACATTAAAGTAAATGTGAGTTAATAGTTGTATTGCTGACTCTAACTCAGCATGACAGTCTTCATGTTAGCCTACCTTTGATTATTTGTAAATTCTTTGACAGTGGGAAAACTGGCTCTACAATTTATTTGCTTATTTGTTCAGTCTTAGTATGTATGGAAAGTTGTATCCAGATTGTTAAAGCATACCCTTGTGAAAAAAATTAACCAATGTAAATGCAGTATTTAAGCACATTTTTTTTTATATTTGGCCCTACAGTATTTAGGTAAGACATTCTTTTCAGAGTTATTTAGCTCCACTCCTTTTTCATTCCCTTTCGTGAGATTCTACTGTACATTTGTAATACATTTGCTACACTCCACACTCATCCTTTGGGCTCTGTTGTCATGTGTGTTTACATAGGTTGACATATAAGCACACAATACATTGCTACTATTTTGCTTTAATAGTAATCTTTTAGAGAAATTACAAATCAGAGTAAAAAGGAATGTATTTTCTTTTTAAATTTTTATTTCTGATTTTTTTTTAGTAGATCATCTCTTACCTATAAACATTCTTTTTAACTGAAGAGTTTCCATTAGCATTTCCTACAGAGTTGGTCTGCAGGCACTATGTTGCTTCAATATTTGTTTGGCTGAGAGAGTACCTCATTCTTTATTTTATTTTAATTTTTATTTAAAATTTTAGATTTAGAAAACAGTTGCTAAGATAGTATATAGAGTTTCAATATGCCTATTCTTTAATTTTCAAGGAAATTTTCACTGGGTGTAGAAATCAGGTAGTTTTTCTCAACATCTACTCCCCTCTTTGATCTGGATCCTCTCCCTGGCCTGTTGACCAGAGAAATTCCATCTTCTGCAGGTCTCAGATATGCTTTAGAGTTATCCTTAATCAAAATATGTTAGTATGGTGTGTGGGGGAAGTAGATAAGGACAATCTCTGACATTCTAATTAAATCTAATTAAATCTCGGGCACTGTTAAATGGGGTCTTAACACTGGCTTTTACATGTGTCTCTGCCTCTTATCCATCTGCAATGACAGGTCTACAAGCTTCTCTCCTGGTGAGACAAGGACCGTGAGCCTAGACAGAGTAGGGTGAGGGCCTCTGGGATAAAAACAAAGCAAGATAATCCACTGTGAGATCTGCGTTCGCCTGCTGAGGGGCCCAGCTTATTTTTCTGGCTTTACCCAGGTGCTGCTTTTCTTCCTCCAGCCCTACACAAATGATTTGCAACTTGGGCAATGTAGCAAGCAAGCCCCCCCAAAATGTAGTAAAAACAGGAAGGATTCCATCTTGAAAATAGGATTGCGTCTTAAAACCCAATTAGTGGAAGAGTAAGTTTCTTAACAAACAGACAATAACTCAGCCCACCTTGGGAGCAAAGCAGGCAGCCTTGAGTGATACGCTCCCAGACCAGGAAGCTCTATCCTGGGAGGAAATCAGAGCAGTAAAATTCTTGTGAATAACCAAGAAGACTCATAAGAAACTTAGTGTTTCTTCAAATGTAAACATTTTGGCACCACTCAGCAGGTGTGCATCTCTAGCCCTTTGTCTCTCAAGTGCCTATAAAACCCCTAGACAATGTACCACCCCGGGGCTGCTTTGTCCCCTCCTGACCTGAGCCAGGAGCTCTATTCTCTCACTTTCTCTCTAAATAAAAGCCTTTGCCTTGCTCTCGAACCTTCACCATTTGTAAAGTTCATTCTTCGGCTCCGTGAACAAGGACCCCGGCATCACTGGGATAGAATTTTTTCCTTGATCTCTTCCTCTAGCCACAGTGAGCATCCACCCGTGCCCCAGAGCAACCCCTTCACCGAGTCATTCCTGAAGAAAAAAGCCTTCCTCTTTTTCCTAGGGGTAGAAAAGGGCATTGGGTCTCAATGGCATTTGGACAATGGTCGCTCTTCCCCCAGACAGAATCGCAATGAAAGCTTTCCGAATTCTCCTTGATCTCCTGGCTGTGTGCCTAACGGGATTCGTGGAGGAAAGGCCGGCAACAGAGTTCAAACTCCTGCATCAGTGACCCCAAAGGTTTTACAGTCTCATGTCAGCCCACACTCAGCCATTAGCAATTTGCTGAAGGTTTTAGCTGAATGTTTTCCAGAGCCTATACCCAGCCAGCAGCATCTACCACAGTTATACAGACGCCTGGGTCCCTTTCTCCCTGCAGGTTTCTCTGCCCATATTTTAGCATGGTTCTTTGCTCTAAACCCTCCATTTTTTTACCGGTTAAAGAAGTCATTTATTTTCAGTTTCCCACTGTCACACAGGGTCTTTTTATTATTATTGTAAGAGTGGAAGTAAGACTCTATGTAGCCCTCTGCATCTCCGGGCCGAACCTGCACGTTCATATTGCTCAAAGTGCTCAGAGGACAGCCATGTGCAGCCTAAACTGCGAACCAAATCATCATAATATGCATCTCAGTCAGAAAAGGTGGAAATAAGGTGTGGTTTAGACGGTCCTACGTAATTTAGCCCCTAGCCAGATTTCCCACCCTTTCCCTCCTACCACACTGACCCTTGTTTGGGGCTGTCTTGTCACACGGAGCGGAGCACCCTTCCTGGAGCGCCCTGCCCCTGCTGCGCCCGAGCCCTTGTCCGCCCGCCCACGCTGCCTGCCCTACTGAATCGTTCTTCACTCCCTTTTTTCTCTTATTCTGTTTTTCAGAATTTAGTGAGAGAGAGAACTCAGTTTCTAGGCTTTGAGACCAGAGTATGAAAATACAATTTTAAGGAAGGGGCTTTAAAATAAGGACATACAGAAATGCCTGCTTAATTTCCCATGCTTCTTTTATTTATAGCTATTTATTATTGCCACTAGACATATTTTATCTTATTTACTTATATAACTATATTGAATGTAAACCCTATGAAACCAATTGTTTTATTTGTTTATTGATTCACTGCTTTATCTTTCATTCTTAGAACAGCATGAAATACACAGTTGGAAGCCAATATCCATTAAAATACGAATGGTACATTTCATTATTTTTAAAGGTGCCCCCTGGGTGCCAGCTACTATGCCAGGTAAGCACTAATAATTAAAATTCAAGGCATAGTCTGTAATATCAAGAGTTAAATGTTTCATTTATAACACAAATAAAGGGAAACTTTACGTATGTATCATCCTAGGCTGGGAGAAATTTGGGTAGAAATTATGAAGGACTACCTGAAAGGATTCCGAGGTGAGCCTTAAGGCGTTAGTGGCCATACGGCAGATTCTCTTGCAACATTTGCACAAATGCAAGTCAGGTTAAACAAGTATTTTAGCAATATTATGAATCCTGACTCATAGAATTTCCCCCATGGGGCAAGTGTCACTTTCAAAGCACACTGGGAATTTGATTTTTTTCTTTTTTACTCTCTAGTTCACTAAACACTGAGACTGAACTAATGCAAATTTGATCTCACCAATCTATGTTAACAGCACTCTAGAATCCTTCAGAGCCCCGCAGAATCATAATCCCCAAATCTGAACTTGCTGTCCCCCGTGCTGTCCTTGCTTTGCTGCTTCCTTGGTCATTTCCCCACCCACACCGGAACCCATCGGGTCGACACCCTTCCTTGACGGTACCCAGCGCCCCAAACAGCCACGCCGTAGCTCCAGAGAAACAGAGTTCCTCTTCCAATCTTACTGCTCTGTCAGTTGAATTCTAAAGGCCAAGATTGTGTAAAAGAACAAGAAAGTAAAACAAAACAATTTTCCCTCTTCTGCTCTCTTTCCTCGCCTTCACTTGCTAATTCCGTACTTCTTGCCCTGAATCCGCATAGTGTTTCAAAATGAGTCTAGACAACTGTGAGAATTCTCACCTGAGGGAAAGCAAAAGTAGAAGTTAATACATATTTTTAAATTATTGGGTAAGACAAGGCGTAAGAATATGAACTCAGTGTGACAAGCCATTAGGGGATTTGGCAGGTTTGTGAGAAAGATGAGCACAGTGAAAGCAGTGCTTTAGGAGGATTAGTCTGGCATCAGAGGACGACAGGTATTGGAGAAGGTGATGCTCTGTTCATAGAAAACTGCCAGGCAGTTTCCATAAATCCCTTGGTAGGAGATGAGGGTAGTGATAGAACTTGATGAGAAAGAAATAACTCCAAGGTTTCTATGCTGTGACACTGGACAGAAGAATATACGCTTTTAGAATAATTAAGTACAGCAGTACATGAGCAATGCATTCTCCACGGCTCTTCCCTTTACATCAATTTATGTTCTTCTCTGGTAGCAGGGTGCCCCTGTAACAACTTAACTTCTTTATCTTCAATAAAGCACAGTGACAATTACCACTTTAGAACAATTTTTACATTATGATTTTTGGTAATTTAAGTGATCTGTAACCACACAAGGTTTAAATAGTTCAAAAGTAGCCTTGAGAACAAATATTAATTGTTTAATATGCTATATTGCTCTATTCCTGAGATGTACATGGCCTAATAAAATTTTGTTAATGTATAGAATAAAATCCAACTTGAGGAAATTAATCATTAAGAGAAATTTTACAGGATTTGTTGTAGTTTATAGGTACTATGACATATTCATGTAATTAGCAGAATCATCGAAGGTGAGATAGATGGTCACCAGATACAAATATAACTCTAAATTACATATTTGTGAAGTTTGCCAGGAAATGAAGTTTGTTTGTTATTCCCTGCCCATCCTGCCCCAAAATACTTAGATCTCAAAGTTAGTCTACTTGCATTATTCAAATGAAGTTTTAGGTATCACAGATTAAATATAAATTCCCAACTATGATTATTATTCTGTTAAGTTTGAAATATTTTCTAGAAATCTCTAATGTATTTTAGTGTTTAGAATAATGAAATACTGAAATAATTTGATAATAATTTGCATATCTTGAGATATCAAAAGGTAGATAAACTATGTTTTTTCCACTTACATATTCTCATCTATATATAAATGCATTTCTCTTAATAGCATTCAAATTAAGACAATAAATTCATTCAATGAATTTTAAGTATTTATTCACAACAGGTATTACAAAAATAATTTTTATTATAATATAGTTTATATACAATATTATTACTTTTCATGTGCAACATAGTGAGTGATATGACAATTTTATATATTACTAAATGCTATCATAAAGCAGTTACCATTACTTACCACCTGTCACTAAACAAGGTTATTATATTATTAACTATATTTCCTATGCTGTACATTTCCTCCCATGTGCAACTTATTTTATACTGAAAGTTTGTCTATCTCCTTGACCTCTTCTGCACATACCCCCACTCCCCTCCCTTATGGCAACAACCAGTGTGTCTTCTGTATTTATGAATCTACTTGGTTTGTTTGTTTTGTTTTAGATTTTTGTTTTAAAACCAGGAGTTTGAACCTATGAAACAATACTATTGTTTCCTTATTGTTTACTTATACTGTTGGATTCCCCTGAGGAAGGCACCTCCCCAAATCACTCACCAAAGACGTTTCTTGATGCAACAAGCAAGAGGAATTTATTCAGAAGCCAACTAGTTGGGGTCCAAGTCAGCCCGTCGCAACGGATCTCAACGAGGACCCTGAGCACTTACAACTAAGTGGTTATATAGGATTT
Organism: Manis javanica; assembly: GCF_040802235.1. Classification (NCBI taxonomy): domain Eukaryota; kingdom Metazoa; phylum Chordata; class Mammalia; order Pholidota; family Manidae; genus Manis; species Manis javanica. The sequence goes on along the minus strand of NC_133169.1, from coordinate 42,646,486 downwards.
TCTGAGGCATTCAGCCCTAGAGGATTACCATGGTTACAGATTGTGTTGTAGTAACAAGATAACAATACTACATAGCAAGATAACAATACTACAAAGGCAGTAATTTTTCAAACCTACGATTTCTGGGTTAGTGCCACGTCCTGGGGGTGTAGCAAGGTAGGGTCAGCTTTTATGCTTAACTAACCGAAAGGTTAGCGCTGCCAGCAGTCATGATTGATTAACTTGTTTTTCCAGAGGAGTTACCTGGTTTCAGTTGTTCCCTCTGAGTCATATATCAGAATGGCTTTTTGGGCTTCAAGATGGCCACTCTTAGGCTAACTTATTTCTCAGGGAGGTTGGGGTCCTACATTCCCCACTTCTTTTTCTGAACATTCTAATCATGGAATGTTGGTTTCTTCTTGTTGTGTGAGGGTATGATACTGTTGTCTCAGCATTAGCACCTGCACAGCACTTACTCTTTCTCTAATAAAGGTTATTACTCGATTTAAAATGCAGGGACCTAAGGTGAGGAGCAATATTAAAATAAGCAGGGGTCCTGCCAAAGTGGATATTAGAGTTGTAAGCCATGGGGATCTAGAAAACCAGGATTCAAACAGGCTCTGGTTAGCTTCTCGTTCTCGCTTTCGCTGATCTAATCTTTCTCTTAATTTAGACATTGAGTCTCTTACTACTCCAGTATGGTCTGCATAGAAGCAGCACTCTTCCTTTAGAGCTGCACACAATCTACTTTCTTTTAGAAATAGTAAATCTAACTCTCGTCTATTTTGCAGCACTACTTCAGAGAGAGGTTAGGGACTTTTCAAGTTTAGAAATAGACTGTTCTATAGTTCTCAAATCTTCACCGATAGCTATTCTTAGTCCTTCGTAATGTTGGTTTCTTTGTATAATTGCAGCTGCCCCTGGTCCTACTCCGGCTGGGACTCTTACTCTTAGTAATACAGCTAGAGTGAGTGAGACTGGCTCTCTTTTATACCTTAGTTTAGGTTCTAATTCTGCCACGAATGATAAGTCATCATGATACATTAGTCTGGGTACTAACTGGACCATGATACAGAAATCACGGGAGGAGTTGAAGGCAGAAGTAGAGACACATGGGGTCTCTCTAGTGTTACAAGCCCACCATCCCTTGGGAGGAGGGATTAAATACCTGTTTTTACCAGGGAAGGCTATGGGTATGGTCTCATTCTTTCTTCTACAGATAGAGACTCTAGCTGCTGCTAGGGAAAAGGGGCGATGACCGCTCTGGCTGCTTCGTGCTGAGAAGGGGGCGCAGTAAAGGGTGCAGCTAGGTCTCCATCACTGGTCAGTTGAGAGGGCTTCAGAAGGCTGGCGCTTCTATTCTGGGTTTCATTTTTATTACTATTTGCAGTTTTGTGGCTTCTAGGCAAGATAAAACAAATTGTGTTATTAGGTTATGTAGCAACATCTGGAGTTAGATTTTTTATTCTGGAAGGAGGTTACATTATTGAAACGATACTTCTCTCTAAAATCACTCTCATTTTTACTAGAAGTAACTAGGTTAAGAAAATAATTAACAGCTGGCTTGATTATTTGCACAGGTGCAGCAAGAAGAGCAATTGATTACACAGGCTCTTTTAAATATGCTTTGCTGGAACTTTTTGTAAGGAATTTCAGATTGAACTTTTAAAGGCCTTTTGAGGCCAGACAGCCAAGCCAGACTTGCCATCAGGCTTTGCCTGTAGTACCTGTAGATTTGGATGAATTCTTCTCTTCTCGAGGTCTCTGCACCTGCCAGGAAGTGACCTTCTTTACTCACCTGGTAAGGCTGCTGGGAACTCTGTAAGCAAGGTACCAGGCCAGTTCTTCCAAGGGGCTTTGTTGGCTTTATAAAGTCAATCTTAGTTCCTTAAAGTTGTTCACATCTGAGTCTATGCACATGTCTCTCAGGTACGACATTCCAGTCAAAGCCCTGGTAGTATAACCAGTGTTCTTAAGTAGTCTTCTCACAAGGAAAGCAGATTCTTATTGAACTCGTGCAAATAAACATACTGCCATGGAATACAAAAACAGTCACTGAAAGTTTTTAAACTCTGGAGGGATCAAGTAGAGAGAAGGATGTTTCAATTCTGCTCATAAAGATAGTCATTTACTAAACTGTTGTCAGTTTAAGAGAACAAGGTTAAAACACTTTACCAGCAACATTTGAAACAAAAAGACACAAAATCATTTTCTTTAGTTTATGTAATCTTATGTAACTAATACCTGTTCTGCTGAAATCTAGTTCTTTACCAGTTTAGGGATAATACTATAAATGACAAAAGACTTACAAATGACAATGGTTAAAGATCTGATGAGAGCTTACTGTAAAACAGTTGACATAAGGAAATTCTGATATTTCTGTAATACAAAACATTCAGTAACAAAGTTTAGCATCATTCTCTTTGACAGTGCTTTCCTGGTAAATAAATATATATATATATCAGATAAATAAGCCAAATTAGTCAAATACTTTCTCTAGTGAGAAAAATTCTTCTGACATGTTCCAGGGGCCCTCTGGAAAATATCGGAGTTAACTAGAGGTAAAAGCACCTTTTTGCATTTAATTTTTTTAGAACTATCATTACACATTTATTGTCTATATACTCAGCACAGTAAACGAGATATCTTAAAAAGTGGGGCAGCAGGGGAGACTGCTGCTGTCAATTTTTAAAGACAACATACAGAAAGTCAAACTAATTCTAGGTTACTAAGCATTCTTGAGAGAATGGTAGCAGATGGTAGATTCTTCTGCTTTCATCTTCAGGAGGGGAAAAAAGCTACAATAAGAATTCATATTTAGCTGAAAGAACTGTCTAAACTCAAGGCAGAGTATAATATCACCAGGCATACAAAAGACCTGTTAGAGATACATACAAAGAATGGATATGGCTATAGTCAAATTCAACTTAAAAGTTTAAGCAGAATCTCAAATTTAAATGTCTCTTTCTTTCACACAGATATTCAGATATGACCAGAAATATGATTTGAGATGAAAGAGATCAGGCATTTTACTTCTTCATTTAGGGACTGAGAAATGATGACCTTTGGCTTACAATCAATAGCTTACAAACAGTGAAAATAATAAGAACATAACTCAGCATAAGTGTCTAAGACCAGATACAAAAAAGCAGAGAAAGTGCTTAAGTTTACAGGTCTTCCCTGAAAGCTTCAAGAATGTTTTACTCTTTAATAGTAGATATAAGCTGCTATGCAAATTCTATTAAAAGCTCTAAGATTATTTGCATTAAAAAATATGGAGAGTCCCCCATGTTTTTTTTTAAAACATACAGCATATAAATTAAACAAGAAGACCTGGTGGTTCTCAAAAAATCTATTACAACTTTTCTCAAAAGTGGTCACACGTTCGTCTATCTAAACCTTTACAGTGAAACCTGTTTTTCTGGGAGAAACATAATCTTGTCCAGATTCTACAGTTTAATAAATTTTGGTTTGTTAACTAAGTGCATTTAATCAGCTGAAAAAAGCTTTGTTACTATTCTGCTTAGGAATTCAATTTTTCAGGCCATGCAATCATTTTTAATAACAAAATATTTCAAAGGCAAATAAAGGTTATACAGTTGTTAACAAACTTTAGCTTTTAGTCTCTTTAACATTACGATTTCATGGCAACTCACTGAGACTTTAAGCATGAGAAACTGCTGTGATCTTTCAACATAGAGAAATGCCCTCTCTATCACTTTAAGCAGTTCTAACCAGAACTCAAAACTATTAGAAACTTCAAGCTCCAGTGAACATTGAGAAGCAGGACACTGCAAACTGTCAAACTAACATTTCCTAGACTGACAAACTTACGAACACATCCTACAATTTCTGCAACCATGAGCTTCACAGCACAATCTCCCAGCAAACACAGAGCACATCTTCTCAACTTAACAAAACTCTAAGGCTTTAAGTTACTACAAAGATTCTCAGGCTGCAGGTAGGCATACACACTGCAACACACAATTAAAAAGGTGTTCACTTGCCACACTTATCCAGTTCACCTACCTGCAACAACTATGCTAGCCTACTCACAAGACCCCCACTGAACACTAGACAAAGCCAAGCTTCTAAGCATTCTATTCTTAAAAGATTTAGCAGATAACATGACTCAAATGACTCTAGGTAAACTCAGGCAGCCGACAACTACCAGGACATGCCCGCCTCAGGCAAACTCAAATTAGCATTAATGCTTAACACTTTTTTATCAGGTTTTCTGGAAGTTTTAGAACACTCAATTTTCACAAGCGCTTGTCTTTAAATCAATTTCATTAATACCATCCGGAGGTAGAAAGATATATTCATTTACACACTTAGGGGGTTGTCTGAGTCTGTCCCATTGTCAGTATAACAATTATTAGGCACATGAAAGACACAAAAAACAGAGACACACACAGATTAGACACACAGCGGCCGCTTTTTGTTTTTTCTCAGATTTTCAAACAGAAACCGAAAGGAATCAGAGGGTTGATATTCCTGGCGCCTGAAAATCAACCCTATCTCATCAGATTCACCTTGCCAGAAAAACAGACGGGAGGCTACCAGGCGTCCCTGGCCTCCCAACCTCCCCGAGGCGTCCCCCAGGGTTGCAGCCTGCGGTGCTCCTAGTACGTCTACCGACCGCAGTCTCGACCCCTTTACGGGATCGGGACAGCTGCCAGACAGTGGGTACCCCTTTTCAGAATTCTGACCAGTCTCACTGAAAAACAGAAGACAGAACACAGACAACTCAAGGCGCCACTAATCTTACCTCTTCCTCCAAGAGCGACTTCGGGAGTGAAGCGGGGTGAACGCATGATCCCGGACGAGCCCCCAAATGTTGGATTCCCCTGAGGAAGGCACCGCCCCAAATCACTCACCAAAGACGTTTCTTGATGCAACAAGCAAGAGGAATTTATTCAGAAGCCAACTAGTTGGGGTCCAAGTCAGCCCGTCGCAACGGATCTCAACGAGGACCCTGAGCACTTACAACTAAGTGGTTATATAGGATTTTCTGAGGCATTCAGCCCTAGAGGATTACCATGGTTACAGATTGTGTTGTAGTAACAAGATAACAATACTACATAGCAAGATAACAATACTACAAAGGCAGTAATTTTTCAAACCTACGATTTCTGGGTTAGTGCCACGTCCTGGGGGTATAGCAAGGTAGGGTCAGCTTTTATGCTTAACTAACCGAAAGGTTAGCGCTGCCAGCAGTCATGATTGATTAACTTGTTTTTCCAGAGGAGTTACCTGGTTTCAGTTGTTCCCTCTGAGTCATATATCAGAATGGCTTTTTGGGCTTCAAGATGGCCACTCTTAGGCTAACTTATTTCTCAGGGAGGTTGGGGTCCTACAATACTATGTGTCTACTTATCTTTGAATGCATGAATAACATGATATATGAATACATAAAAATACATGTATTATGCGAGAGAAGAGTATAGCTCAGGAACAGAAAACTGGTTCTGGGTGTACAGTCTGGTCTAACACAAAGGAGCCAAACATTTTTCTGTGTGCACTTTTTGCTCTCACTCAACCAACTATTCACATTTGTGCAATTTATTTCTAGTTTCATACCTTTGTGCTCTGAGAAACTGGTTGGTACAATTTCAATCTGTTTGAATTTACTGAGGCTCTTTTTGTGGCCTAGTATATGATCTATTCTTGAAAATATTCCATGTGCACTTGAGAAGAGTATGAATCCTGCTGCTTTTGGGTGTAGAGTTCTGTAGATATCTGTTAGGTACATCTGTTCTAATGTGTTGTTCAGTGCCTCTGTGTGCTTACTTATTTTCCATCTGGTTGATCTGTCTTCAGAGTGAGAGGAGTGTTGAAGTCTCCTAGAATGAATGCATTGCATTCTATTTCCCCTTTCAATTCTGTTAGTATTTGTTTCACATATGTGGGTGCTCCTGTGTTGGGAGCATAGATATTTATAATGGTTATATCTTCTTGTTGGATTGACCCCTTTATCATTATGTAATGTCCTTCTTTGTCTCTTGCGACTTTTTTTGTTTGGAAATCTATTTTGTCTGATACAAATACTACAATTCCTGCTTTTTTCTCTCTGTTAGTTGTATGAAATATCTTTTTCCATCCCTTCACTTTTAGTCTGTGTATGTCTTTGGTTTCAAAGTGAGTCTCTTGTAGGCAGCATATAGATGGGTCTTGTTTTTTTTATCCATTCAGTGACTCTATGTCTTTTGATTGGTGCATTCAGTCCATTTACATTTAGGGTGATTATCAATAGGTATGTACTTATTGCCTTTGCAGGCTTTAGATTCCTGGTTACCAAAGGTTCAAGGTTAATTTCCTTACTATCTAAGAGTCTAACTTAACTCACTTAATATGCCCTTACAAACACAATCTAAAGGTTCTTTTCTTTTTCTCCTCCTTTTTCTTCCTCCTCCATTCTTTATATATTAGTTATCATATTATGTACTCTTTGGCTATCCCTTGATTGATGTGGGGGAGAGTTAATTTAATTTTGCATTTGCTTAGTAATTAGCTGTTCTACTTTCTTTACTGTGGTTTTATTACCTCTGGTGATAGCTGTTAAACATTAGGAACACTTCCATCTATAGCAGTCCCTCCAAAATACACTGTATTTGTGGGATGATTTGTGGGAGGTAAATTCTCTCAGCTTTTGCTTATCTGAAAGTTGTTTAATCCCTCCTTCAAATTTAAATGATAATCCTGCCAGATAAAGTAATCTTGGTTCCAGGCCCTTCTGCTTCATTGCATTAAATACATCATGCCACTCCCTTCTGGCCTGTAAAGTTTCTGCTGAGAAGTCTGATGTTAGCCTGATGGGCTTTGCTTTGTATGTGATCTTATTTCTTTCTCTGGATGTTTTTAATAGTCTGTCCTTATCCTTGATCTTTGCCATTTTAATTACTATATGTCTTGGTGTTGTCTTCCTTGGGTCCCTTGAGTTGGGAGATGGCCTGAGACTATCTCCTTCCCCAGATCGGGGAAGTTTTAAGCAATAACCTCCTCAAAGACACTTTCTATCCCTTTTTCTCTCTTCTTCTGGTATCTCTAAAATGCAAATATTGTTCCATTTGGATTGGTCACAGTTCTCTCAATGTCCTTTCATTCTAAGAGATCCTTTTTTCTCTCTGGGCCCCAGCTTCTTTGTATTCCTCTTCTCTAGTTTCTATTTCATTTATCATCACTTCCATCATATCTAATCTGCTTTTAATACCCTCCATTGTGCTCTTCAATGATTGGATCTACAACCAGAATTCATTCCTAAATTCTTGAATATCTGTACCACCATGAGCATGTTAATGATTTTTATTTTGAACTCCCTTTCAGGAAGATTCATAAGGTCCATATCATCTTTCTCAGGAGTTATATTAATTTTACTCTAAACCAGGTTTCTTTGGCATTTCATATTTGTATGTGGTGCCCTCTAATGCCCAGAAGCTCTACTCTCTGGAGCTGTTTAGCCCTTGAAGCAATGTCAGGGGTTGCAGGGGAGTGGGATTGGTGCCTGGGGGGAAGAAAGAGCTGTTTCCTACTTCCCAGTTGCTATTCCTATCTCCATTGCCTGAACCAGTGGCCCAGCACATGGGTATAAGCCTCTATGCTTTGCATTTGTAGTTGCTGTAGACAGATCTTCCTTCTGGCTGGCCTAATGCCAGGGTAGGGTTTGCTAGTTTTTGAACCAGGTGGGGCTGGCTGGCAGAAAGGCAAAGTAGGCTGCATATCATAGAGGGGGTCCCTGGAGCTGTGTAGCTAGCCAGGGAGCTGGAGCACCTGAAGATCATGAAAGCTCCCAACCTGCTGGGCAGAGTACACCTGGACAATTTTTTCTACCTGTCCTTTCTCCTGAGCAGTAAACTCTGTGCAATCCTTGCCCCTTTAGCAGCCCTCTTGCTAAGGGTTTCCTTGTTAGGAAGTCTCTCAGACTGCCCACCTTTCTTTTCATTCATATCAGAGCAGCCTGATATGGATCCCTGCTTTCCACAAGCAGCTGGAATCTCAGTTTCTCCAGGAAATCTGCCTGTCTTAGATTTCCAATCCCCTAATCACAAGTGTAGCATGAAAGCACCATGAAATGTAAGTCTGTGCTTCCAGAGCAGATCTCCAGAATTAGGTATTCAGCAGGCCCAGGCCTCCACTCCCTCCCCACTGTGTTTCTCTTTCTCCAGCTGGTGAGCTGGGGTGGGGGAAGGCCTTGGCTCCCGCTGGGCCACAGCTTTGGTAGTTACCCTGTTCCCTGAGGTCTGCTCTTTTCTCCAGGTGTATGCAGTCTGGCACAGTCCTCTTTCCTGTTGCTCTTTCAGGATTCATTGTATTCATTATATTTTCATATTATATGCAGTTTTAGGAAGAAGCCTCTGTCTCACCTCTCATGCCTCCATTTTTAATCCCCTTGCACAGCTTTCCATTCTTTAAGCGTATCTTAACTGACTGAATTATCTTTCTAATATGTATTTTCTATGATTCTGGTGTTAGGTTGCTTTGAATATACCTGTCCACAGATAGCAGTGCTCCAGTGTATTTATATTGAGAAAATGGATTCCTATATGGAAAATTTTGTATATACATTTTAAAATTTGAAAGACAAAATAAAAGTTAACCTGCATAAGGGTACCAGTTTCTATTTTCACAGAAAGTGTTTGAGAGGACCTATTTCTATCTTCTCAACATTTTATTCATTGCCAGTGCACAGCTACAAAATTAAATCATGTTCTAATATGCATTTACTTTATGATACATGAAATTTTCTTTTTAAAATGACTTGTATCTTGGAAGTCATTAGTAAACCTTCATATTGGATTACATCTATGATTCAACTAGCACAGCATTATTTTCACTTACCACTGTTGATGTCAAAGAATCTCACATTTGCTGTTTCTGCCAGTTGAGTCCTTCGAATGGAGGGTTACCACCAGGAGTAGTGTCATCAGGGATGTGGCAGTCAGGTCACTGAGCTCCTCCAAGCTATCTGACCCTTGTGGATGTCACCTGATGTGAGTGGCTGCCAGAGACACTCAAAACCCCTGAGAGGATACAACACACCAGACAGGTTAATATGATGACTATAGGAGGATAATAGCCAAAGACTGAAAAATTCCCCAGAGATTCCCAAGAGCCAAGATTTAATCAATCAAATAAATCAAATGAGATCTAATCAGACACAGTTTTTACCTGTCTAAATCTGACTTGTCTAATTGTTTCCTGTTACATGGAGAGCTGAATCTTATTTAGCTTTTGTAAATATATATATATAATCATGAAAAATAAGAATATTGAATAAGAGTTTCCAAATTCTGGAGGGGTCAGGTAAGGAGAGAAAGATTAAATGTTTCAACTTGTGTTTACAAAAGTATACTTTGTCAAATTGGTGTAAATAACAGATAGCTTAAAAGAGAGGAGAGAAAGAGATCTTTTAAATCTGGAAAACAAAACATTAAGGAACCAGAAATGTTCTAAATGGAGTCATAAAAATTATAATCATCTTCAGTCTCATGTAATACATTTTTGTTCTGATCATGGGTTAGCAGACTTACAGCCAGTGTTCCATTAGAGTTTTAGAAGTTTTCACCCAGTTTAGTGTAATGACTTTAAACTTATCAGAATCTTGCATTCTAGACTAGTTTTCAGAGCCTTTTCCATATATCTCTTTGAAAATGAAGCATTTCTTGCCTGTAGTTGATTGTAAATACTTTCAGAGAATTAAGAGTAAAACAGTAACTGTGAGTGACAAAAGACTTAAAAATAACCATGGCTAAAGATCTGGTGAGATTTCACCAAAAAAAAAGAAATAATGCAATTGAGAAGCAAATTGTTCCTTTTGTGATATACAATATTATAAAATAACTAGAATTATGACTGATAACATTATGCCAGAGCATATAAGAGATTTACAAATTGCATATAATTTCTGAATTACTTATTTTAATGGTCTATATCCCATATAAATATAAGAAGGTTAAGCATTACATTTTACTTGGCAATGTTTCTCATGCAACTTAACATATCAAATAAGCCTAAATAAACATTTCTCATTTTTATAAGGAGAAAGAACTCTTTTGAGATCTTCCACCGGACCTCTGAAAAATCTGTTTGAGGTGAAAAAGATTTCATTCAGAATTTGATTTGGTGACGTTTGCTAAAATGTCAAAAGATTTCAAGCATTTGAACAAACAGGAGTGCAAGTCACTGCATATCAGTATTTACTTTCATTCAACTAAAGTGATGATGAAAATACCTTAAAGGCAAATACAGAAAATTACATAGTTGTAAAAAATTTTAACTCAATATTGGAAAGACTCAGTTTTTCTAAGTAATCAAAAGCCTGATAAGCACAGCATGGAACAAGGAATATTTTCTAAGACATAGGATTTGTTTTCTTGGACACATTAGATTAAAGGCAAAGGAAAAACTTTTATAATCTTTTATTAAGAGCAGACCAATAATCTAATAACTTATACAATTTTAAAAAGAAAATTAAGCTCTGATTTGAGTTCACTTTAAAAACCCTTATAAATGAATCTAATTTAGCCAGCCTTACTTTGAAAACATATCACTTCTACAACTTCCTACATCCATTTAGGTGTCTTACTCTTTTTCCTTTCTTTTCTGAAACAACCAGTTTCCTCTCTCTCATTTTATTGTAAACAACAATTACTTTCTTTTTCCTTAGCAAAAACACTTCCTATATTCTTTCCATCATCTTCACCTAAAACTACATTCCATTTTCTTCCCAGGCTTTGTAAATAAAATTGATCCCGTTGCTCTTATTGTTTCTAAGTAGTCTCATTTTTACATACTGACTATAAATTTTAACTATTAGTTGCCTTTACTTTCCAGTGAAGTTAACTAGGAAGCAGGTGATTCTGAGCAATCTTATATTAGCATCCTACAGTATAATACATATTTATAAAACTTATGCTTTTTAGAAGCATTTTTATAGTAAAGTTTTTAATGTGGCAAAAGGTACTTATTAATAGATGTGAACATCTTATGTCTATAAAAAATTAAGAACCCAAAAACCTATGTTTAGTAATCAATGTCTCAGTATACTATCTTATTTGGTAATGATCTAGATATACAGTGAATTTCCATTATTTTGTCCTACTTAGTATAAATTTTTATCTTATTTACATTTATTTAAATTACTTGTTTTCAACAATTATGCTTAGATTAGACATTAAACAACAACCCTTTTCCTAATTTGTCTTGATAAACTTTTTAACACAGAGATAGTGTGTTTATTTGACTTAACAAATGTAGATAGAAGAAGTGATAGGTTTGCCTTACAATTAATATTGACAATTCTGAAGATATGCCTGTTTTTATTAAACCAACAAACTTAAATTAGTTTTTGTTTGTCAAAGACTATCCCAGATCATGTACACTTGAAAACATTTGGGTTAGTTTATATATTTCTGAGAGTTTAAGGAATATTCAATTTACATAAGCACTTAATTTTCTTTAAACTAATTAAATAAGACTCATCTAAATTACAACAATATATTTAATATATATACATGGATATACATATACATATAGACTGACACAATCAAAGATCATATAGCTTTCATTTCAATACTCTAGCCATGTCTCAGATACAATAATAAAAAAACACAAAAGAATAGCTGGATTTAAATTGTGTTTCTGGCAGACGGACTAAGTTAACTGTATACTGTAAGGTTTTTTTTTACAGAAGCTATTTTTGGAGTGATTTTTGTCTCTCAGAAGCTTCTGTATATGCACTAAAAAAAGCATCCCATCATCTCAGAGGCATGATATTGTTTCCTTTCAAGGGTTCTCCTAAAGTTGAACTTACTTAGTTTCTCCAAGGGGGTCAGTCACTACTATTCTAAATTGCCCGAAAACTTACCCATTATCTAAAAACGCACAAAACTGGTCCATAGAGGCTATACATTTAGGAAGAAGGAGTTTAAGTTCTAAGTAGTCTCATTTTTACATACTGATTATAAATTTTAACTATTAGTTGCCTTTACTTTCCAGTGAAGTTCACTAAGAAGATACCACAAGACATTCTAACCATGAGGGGGCTGGTTTCTTAACAGCTGTTCCGAAACAGAGGGAATCACGTTTCCCTCCCTTTTGAAAAGAAGAGGGTGACTTAGCTTCAACAAGCATGATGCAGACATGCATGATAAACTCGGGGACTCACATCCGAGAGACTTACTCAGGAGCTCCGGGGTCAGCAGAAAGCGGTGACCTCGGTGGGCTCCGTGAGTCCGCGTGGCATCTGGGGGCTCCCCAGCCTCAGAATCACTGGGGGGTCTGCTTTGAGTCTCACTTCTGATGCCAGAACTTTGAAAAATCCAGAAATAGAAAAATTAAAACTACCAAGTCAATAGATAGTATTTAATAAGAACGTATCGTGCCTGTAAGAAGAGCTCATGAACTGGAGGCTTCAGGTTCAAATATGATATGAAGTTCGGGGGCATGAAGTTTCAGGATGACTTACAAGGTGAAAATTTGGAAGTTGTTTACCCTTTACAATGACTGGTTATTATAACGGGGGTTTCTAAGACAGCATGGGATCATTTAAAAGTGATCATCTCATACCACTTTTGGGAAGATGACAAGTTTCTTTTATGATTGTCAGAGGCATTTACAGGAAATGACCCCGAATAACTCTTGCTTATGTTCATGAAATAAGATAGATTTGCTTTTGCTTACATGGCTTAAATGGTTTTGTCTGCTTGGGGAATTCTCAAGTCCAGACTCCATTTTTTAATTTAATTTTAACATCAGAAATCAATAGTAAAAAAGGAAGTAAGGACCTGTTCTTTGATTCAGTTTCCTTGTGTTTATCTTTGTTATTCATAATATTCTGAAATTTTTACTGCAGATATTCCCTTTTAGTAAGTCTATCTTGTTTTCCTTTAAAACATATTATCCAAGTCCATAATTCAATTATAAAGTCTCAAATAAAGTTAACGCTGAACAACAAACAATATCTTACTCTAATTATTAAGTATCTCCAAGTAATCATAGGAAGAAGCTGTTCTTACTGATTCCTACTTGTAGAAAGCTACATTCCTGTGTGTGGTCATACCACCCTGAATGTGCCTTATCTTGTCTGATCTCAGAAGCCAATCAGGGTCAGGCCTGGATGGGAGAAAGCTGTATTTTACATGTCCTTTTAAAACTTATTAAATTGACTTCTTTGATTCAAGTGTCTGTTGACCTCAGAGCAAGGCAGGCATTACATCACATACTTTATAGTTGCAGACACTCTTCAGTATTAAAGTAGAGAACACAATTCATACGTAATATATGAAAACATGGCTGTAAATATATTCCAATGAAATTATGTTAAAATAATGAGCTTTTCTATAATCTCCTAAAGCAAGTCTACACCATCGACACATTTGTGTCTGTATTATTGTGTTTGCTTCTGAAAAGACAAGCTGGTGAAATGATCTCATCCTTTAAATTGCATTTCACAGATATGTCATTGTTCCATTTAAACCCGTTCATATCCTATCTGTACTTTCTAGCTGACAGCTAGTTCCTTGATTGTCAATAACAGACACAAAAAGGATACCAAAAATGATTACATGAAGGTTTTTTCAATCATTTCAAAATGTATGTAATAAAATAAACCAAATCCATACTTATTTTTTGTTTCATTAATAAACATACTTTATATACAACAATTACTACTCTTCTTTGAAAAAACATAATTAATTTTAGGGAAATGGGAGCTTATAAAAACAATAATTTTCACAGTTGATTAAAATTACTTTGTAAACAATATCAAATCAAATAGGTATAGTTGAGAAAAACAACTAAAGTAACGCACTTGCTTATTTTGGCTCACAACAGCCATCCAAATGTGGGCATCAGAAAATAAAATTAAACTCCATGATGGTTGAAACAGATAACAAATAAAAATAATTATAAATATCTGTAATACAGAAAAAAAATCAAAGTGAACACCTCCAAAGAATAATAACCAGAAGAAATTCCACAAAACCAATGTTAGTTTTCAAAAAGCTAATAAAATTGGTAAGTTCCTAGCAAGAATGATCAAAATAAAAGGACAGAAGGTAGAAACAAACAATATTAGAAATGAAAAAGGAACGTCACTACAGATCTTTTCAAATATTGAACACATAGGAGTTCTATATGAACTACTTTATGCCAATAAATATGAAAATGGACTTGAAATACCTGAATAGCTTGAGAGAGACAAGTTATGAAAAATTATATTAAAAAAGTGAAAACAAAAACATATCTTTTAAGACTCATATATAATAAATAAATTGAATATGTGATTAATAGCTTCCCAGCAGATAAACCTCCAGGCCTAGATAAATACATCAATGTGTATTTTCCCCTTATATTTCCTAAACAAAATACCAATACCATATACAATCTTTTTATCTTAAGAAGATATAAGGGAGAAAATTTTCTATTCCTTTTATTAAGTAATTATAATGGTGATACCAAAGCATGACAAATTCATTAACAGAAAAGAAAATCATATGCCCACATTTCTCATAAAGATACAAAAATTTTAAACAAAATATTATCAAACCAAATCTACATAGCATATTATGCCCAAGCTTGCTTCATTTGAAGTAAGTTTAATGTTTCCAAACTCAATGTAATTTACCATATTAAGAAAATAAAGAAAATAATATAATCATACTTATAAGTGATAAAAAAGCATTTAATAGAATTCAATATATATGTAAAATAAAAGGAAGTGAAAATATTTTAGCAAATGAGAAATGAAAGTGAAATTTCTTAGGCTCATTAAGTTGTCTTTTTAAAAACTATATGATATAACCTAATTAATGTTAAAATATTGCAAGATTTAGCTCTGATTTCAGAATGAGAAAATATGTCTTAGGTACAGCATTGTACTGGGGTATAAGGTCAATAACTCAAAATCATATGTAGAAAAATTAAAAAGAAGAAAAATATGACATACAAGCTACACAAATGTGTATTCTGAAAAATAAAAGGAACCTGCAGATAAACCATTTGAATTTATAATTAATTTTGGAGCTGCTGAATCAAAATCTATGTATATACATATAAAGATCCACTGTATTTCTAGGTACCAGCCACACAAAGTTGTAAAATGATATTTAAATATATATATATTTCACTTGACATTATTGAAAACCATCAAAAAGCTAGCCATAATTTTAACAAATCTATCACTACATAAAATTATAAAAATTACTCAGAGAAATTTGAAAAGACCCAATATAGACATATGCCATTCCTAGTATTGGAAGATTTTTTATTTTTATATATATATTTTCTATTTATAAGAAAAGAAAATAATTACTTGAACATTATGGTTACTAGACTCCCCCTATTATCAAGTGCCCCCCACATACCCCATTACACTCACTGTCCACAGTAGTATTGGAAGATTTTAAGGAAGGCAATTCTCCCAGCTTTGGCAACCAAATCATTGCAAAAAAACATTCAGACACTCAGTCCAGCCACTCACCCCACGGGCATCACGTTGAGGCTTCCGGGCTTCCCTCACTCAGGCGGCGCCACCTTCCTGCACTCCCTCTGTGGCAGGCAGAGAGCTGGTAACGACCAGGAGCGTTGACGCTTTCGCACTCCCATTAGCCTGTATTTAGGTGCAGAGATCCTCCCCTTTGGGACCCTGCAGGCCGTGGACCCTCCCTTCACTTCTCCAAGCTATTCAAGGTAAAACGGGCCACTTGGAGGATCGCAGTTTCCCCAGAGACAACCAGTTGCTGGGGCGGGGTGAACCATGAGGTTCATCCCTACACGAGGCCAGTCCTCCAAGCCTGAGAGAG
This sequence comes from Manis javanica, assembly GCF_040802235.1. Lineage (NCBI taxonomy): Eukaryota > Metazoa > Chordata > Mammalia > Pholidota > Manidae > Manis > Manis javanica. Next base: position 42,630,704 of record NC_133169.1, on the reverse strand, counting down.
GTGGCTGTTGACCTCCTGCACAGAAGTCAACATGGAGTGAAGCAGAGTGAGGAACAGGCGTATGTTCCCAACGAAAGATAAAGCCTGAAGAAAACCAAATGACAAGGACGAAACCTGTCCAGGATGACACAGCTTCTTACTGTCTTCAGAGAACTTCACCACAGCCACCTGGATAAGAAGAAAACACCGATGTTGAAACTCATGAAGAAGCCAGAATCTAAAGAAGAGCAAGGTTTTTGTACCATTCCTCCTAAAATACTTCTGGAGTCCACAAAATTTTCCTGAGCTATGACCGACTGAAGCTCTGCATATCTGGGACCCAAATTTCAAAGGCTCGAACTGGAAGGGCTGTCTACTGGGATGGAGTTTGGGGTGGATCATCCGCCACCCAGCCGTTAGAAGGACCACATGGTAGGTGGTTTCATGGAGCACTCACCAAAAGACCATAGTGGGGCCCTAAGACCAGCCCTGGTGATTTCAAAGAATTAAAATGATACAAACTCTGTTGTGTGACCATAATAAGATCAAGTTAGAAACAACAGAACAGAAACAACACTAATAGAACAAGAGGATTCTCTGAACATGTGGGAAACAGCACACTTCTAAATAATCCATGGGTCAAGGAGGAAATCTTGGATTTCAAAAATGATACTATATATTACTAAAATAATAATTAGAACTTAATGAAGACAAAAAGATTATCAAAATATATGGGGTGCAGCCAAAACTGCCTTAGTGCACAGAGAAGATGGATTGCAGTACATGCTTACATTAGAAATGAAAAAATGTCTTAAATCACTTACCTAACTTTCTACCTGAGGAACCTAGAAAAAGAAAACTAAAGCCACAACAAGCAGAGAAGGAACATAATAAACATCAGAGCAGATATCAGTAAAATTGAAAATAGGAAAACAAAAGAGAAAATCAGTAAAACCAGTATCTGTTTCTTTTTGAAAATAAAAATAAAATTGATAGACTTCTAAACAAAACACTCAACAAAAAGATGCAAATTTTCTGTATAAGGAATAAAATAAGGAATATCACTATACACCCCATAACCAAAGAGAATATAAACAACTTTATGCTCATGAATTTGATGATTTGAAGTGAATGGACCAATTATTTGAAGGCCAAAAACTACCAAAAGTTCATAAAGATAAAATAAATAATCTAAGTAGCTTTATAGAAACCAAATAAATTTTATTTGTAGTTAAAAGTTCTTGAAAAGTAAATCTTCAGAACCAGATGATTTCACTGAAGAATACTACTAAACTTTTAAAGAGGAACTAATACCAATTCTACCAGAAAACAATAAAGGAGTGAACATTTCCCATCAACTTTTATGAGGCCAGTATTACACTGATAGCCAAATCAGACAAAGAGTGTGCTTAAAACAGGAAACTACAGATTGGTATGCTTCATAAAAATAGACCTAAAAATTTTAAAATATTATAAAGTGAAATTAAGCAATACAGTATATAAATTATATACCATGACTAAGTTGGATTTATTTTAGTGGTGCAAGGATGATTCAACATTACAAAATCAATCATTGTAATCAACAATATCAGCAAACTAATGAAGAAAATAATCACATGATTATGGTAATTGATGTATAAGAATAATTTGACAAAAATCAACATGCCTTTATGATAAAAACTCTCAGAAAATTAGGAGTTGAGAACTTCCTCATATTGACAAAGAATATTTACCAAAACCTACAGCTAACATTATATTCAATGACAAAAGAATAAATGCAGATACTGGGTAAAAGGTGAGAATGACCACCCTCCCTACACTTTTCAAAGTAGTGCTGGAAGTTCCAACCAGTGCAATAAGGAAAGGAAAGGAAATAAAAGGCATATAAGAAAGGACAAAGTAAAATTGTCTTAATTGCACATGACATGATCAGCTACGTAGGAAAATCCCAATGATCAAAAACAGGTAGAATGAAGAAGTGATTGCAGAAATAATAAGGGATCCAGTCTGTGAATTTGTGATCAATATCAACAAGCAGTATGTGTTTCTATATACCAGAGATCAACCCATGGACACTGAAATTAAAAACAAAGACCACTTATAACACTCAAAACATGAACTATTTATGTATAAATCTTACAAAACCGTGTAGGTATTTTATGCTGAAAACTACAGTGTTGATGAGAGAAATCTAAGACCTAAGTAAGTGGAGAACCACACTGTGATCATGGGTTGAAAGGACCAACAAAGTAATGATGCAGATGTTCCCTAAACTGATGTACAGGGAGGGTGAATGTAATTCCCATCAAAACACCAACCCATTATTTTTGTTAGATATAGGAAAGATTAAATTATATATAGGAAGGCTAAAAGAACTAAACTAGCTAAAATAATTTTGGAAAAGAAGTAAAAAGTGAGAGGAATTAGCCTACCAGATTTAAAGACTTATTATTTAGATACTTTAATCAAGATTATGTGGTATCAGTATTAGAATACATCCATACAAATACACCAAACTTATTGTTGACAAAGATGCAAAAACAACTAAATGGAAGAAAAAACAGCTTTTTCAACAAATGCTAGAGTAATTGGGTATACATAGGCTAAAAAAAGAAAAAAGAGGAAGAATCTCAATGTAAATTTTATACATTACATAAAAATTAAATGCATCATAGACTTAAATGTGAAAACATAAACTTATTAAGAATAATAGGAAACATCTTCAGGATCTAAGGGCAGCCCACAATTTTTCAGACTTGACATCAAAAGCACAATACATGAAGAGCATAAAAAGACAAGCTACATATTAGGAGAAAATATTTAAAACTATATGACTGGCAAAGAACTAGTATCTGAAACATACAAGAAACTAAGTGAACTCAACAGTAAACAATAAACAGTCCAATTAGAATTTAGGCAAAAGACATGGGTCATTTCAATGAGGAGGATGTACAGTTGGCAAACACATTAAAAGTTGCTCAGCATTATTATCCACCAGGGAAATGCAAATAAAAATCACAATGGGATATTACCACCACACCTAATAGAATGACTAAAATAAAAAGAATAGTAATGATGTCAAGCATTAGCATATATGTACAAAACCTGGATTACTCAGGCATCTTTTGTGGGGATATGTAATAGTAGAGCCATTATGAAAACGTTTGCAGCTCCCTAAAAAAACTAGACTTCCAACTGTCATTCAACCCAGCAATTGTATTCTTGTGTATTTATTCCAGAGAAAAAAATACATGTTTACACAAAAATCTGTACAATAAATGTTTACAGCATCTTTATTCATAATGGCCCAAACCTGGAATCAGCCCAGATGTCCTTCAGCAGGTGAATGGTTAAACAAATACTAGTACATACATGTTATGGAATACTACTCAATAATAAAAAAGAATAGACAATTAAAAGAATATAAATAAGAGAATTATGAGGAATGAAAAAATATACAAGGCTATATGTTGTTCTGTTTATGCTGAAGTTTAGAAATGGAGAACAAGTTTAATGGTAAGGAATTGGAATGGGTGGGAAATCTGGTGTCAGGTGAGTATGGATGTCACAGAGAAACAGGAAAGCCCCTCAGGGTGTTGGTACTATGAGTATTTTGACTATAATGGTGAATGCACAAAATTACGTATCATAAACTTGTATGCAATTTAATACACAGAGACATGAGTACAAATAAAACTGAAAATCTGAAAAAATTAAAAATTAATTAATTAATTAAAACATTTAGACAGAATTGTTTTTAGGGGAATGAGAAAGTTTATTACTTGATTCTAAAAGTAACAGGGAAATTAAAAGCCAAGATAATAGAGAAAACAAAGACTAAATTTGTATTTTCACTACTATATATCAAGTATTATTACAAAATGACAGCAATAAAAATACTATGACATTGATGGAAAAAAACAGGAGACATTGGAGTTCAAGTGACATAAAAATGGAGAAACTCTGATAAACACCCTTGTCAGTCAATGAAGAGGAAAAGGAAAACAATGCCCTACACATAGGACCATGCTTTAGCAATAGGATAAACTGGAGTAGACTCATCTAAAACAAGTCTTTAGGATTCAGGTGTGTCAATGGCAACTTTATTATTTAACAGAGAAATTGTCAACCAAATTTAAATGAAGGTCACATAAGCTACAGCCTCTACAACATATTCATTGCAATGACAGGCACACAATAAATAATTAATAATTAACAGCAACAGCAAGAATAACATCAAGACATGGAAAGAAGGGGAAAAATGACTAATAAATGAGACGTAAAAGAAAGAACATAAAGAGACCCAGATAAGATACAAACTATAAAGTTAGAAGTTGAAGACTTTACAATAACTATGGTTAATATATTTAAGAAATTCCATAAAAGAGTATGAAACCACCAAAACCGACCATGTCTTGGGAAAGCTGCAATATATTTCAAACATTTTGCCAATACAAGAACAGAAAAGAAGTGTACACATTCCTTGAACAAAACAATTGGTTACAGCACTAGAAGGAAATCTAAATAGTCCCATATCTACTAAAGATATTGAATTCATAATTTAAAATCTTCGCATAAAGCACCAGGCACAAATACTCCATTCCGGACTAATGAATTCTTCCAGATATTGATGGATGAAGAAATATTACCATTCTTACATAAGTACAAAAAAAGCCAGATACAAAACAGTATATACCACAAAATTTGTTTTCATGAAGTTCAGCGACAAAAAACCTAATTTGTGGAGAACTAGGCTGTATGCAGGTATACACATACATAAAAAATGCACACATCTTTAAAAAGCATGTACAAAGAGCACCTATAAAAGATTGGCAGTAACTAGAGAGGAAGGGATGTGAGAGAGCCCTGATGTGATCAGTAAAGCAAACTCAGTAGGAGCACATTTAGGAACGAGCTGTTACTGGAAACCACAGATACGCAGTGGCAGAATTCCACAAGGTCCTGGTCTGTCTCCTGCAGTGCTCAGAAGCCCATAGGGAGGGGATGTCAGACTAACAGTTGTACTGATCCTAGGCTGGATAGGCAGAGGCAGGTTCTCTGGCAGCTTAGTGGCTAAGACAAAGAGGACTGTTAAACAATGGGTAAGACCAGGAAATAAAGGGAAGTCTTTGAGAATGAGCTGATGAATTGGGAAGAACAGTCATCTAGAGAAAAGAGCTCTCGATGAGGACAAAGCTTATGGAGGCATAAGGGAGGCGTGTGCATTTCTGTAGTCTGGTTCCCACCTACGTGCACAGGAGCGCCTCTAGTGGCGCCTCACCTAGTCCTGCTAAATGACAAAGGTGTCTTACATGCAGGCCATTCCATTCCTGACTTCCTGTGTTCTCATGGCCCTCTGTCCTCTTCAGGCAGCCATCCCCTCCAAGATGCTCCCTCTTCTGCACCAATGCACGTTTCCCCTCTCACAAGTTCTGCTCTGCTTAGGACAGCGTGGTATACAGTACGGGGTCAGGATGGATGGATAATGGACGAATACAAATATGAAATACACCAAAGAGTGTGTCTTTTCATTATTTTTCTTCTTCCCTCTCCTCCCTCTTCCTTCCCTTCTTCTCTTTCTCCTCATCTTTCATCTTCTCCTCTTTCTTTTTTTTGTGTGTGTGATTCTTACTTCAAATAGCAAACTTCATAAATTGAAATTCTCATTTTTGTTACAACAAGTGGATATTTATGAAATAAAAATACATGGTTAGAAACAAAAGAGAAATAAACGGATTTCTGAAGCAGTTTTGCTAATGGTGAAAACATGTTTACATTTTAATTAGAACTTACATAAAAGCTGAAGTACTTCAGCACTGGATACTGTGGTCACCACTCTCATTAAGACAGTTATTTAGGCCCTAATTACATGGGCAAATGTTCTAGATAGCAGCAAAAAATAAAGCATTCTCATCTAGTACTGTGTAATCTGTAATGAACTAACTATATGTATGTTCATTCATGCATATGTGCCTATTTTCCACTCTACTTAATCTTTCTGAAATACCCTTCTAACCCTACATGCTTGACTAAAACCCTACTGATAATTTAAAATTTAGCCTCAATATCTGAAAGTCATAGCTTTGTCTGCCTTTACACTGATCTTCATATTTAAGCCCTAAATATATTTTCTTTTCAAATTTTACAGAAGTTTTTAAATAACTAGCCACAGCAACATCTATATCAGATTATAGAGGAGCAGAGAAAAGGAGCTGGATAATAATTTCAGGAATTTCAAGTGTATGTATGAATAATTTTAATTAATCTATAATAATATCAACAGAAATTAGCATTTTACAATGATCTAGGTCTGATATTTGTAGTTCTCATAAGAATCCTTCAATTTACATATTATTTACATCTCCATTCAAGAAATTATGAAGCTGATTTAGAGAATGAATAATTTCCCACCACTTCTGTAGCTGGCAAATGACAGTTCTGGGATCTGAACCTCTTGTGAATGGCGCCAACATCTGCATTCTTTCCACCACATCTAATTGCTCCTCTAGATTACAAATGTGTCATCTTCAAATATCTACACATACGTGTTTGTGAAATTGAAATTATGATAGGCATCTGTGACAGGCGGAATAATGGCCCACCAAAGAGGCCCATGTCCTCATCAGTGGAACCTGTGCCCATGGTAAAAGGGGCCTTCCAGCTGTGAGTGAAGGATCGTGAGGGGAGGCACGTGTCCAAGTTTATCCAGAGGCCCAGTACAATCACAAGAGCTTTTATAAAAGCGAAGAAAGAGATTTGGAGTCAAGAAGAAAGATTTGAAGATGTTACATGTGTGATGGAGGAAGTGGCTGAGAGCTAAGGAAGGCAGGTAGCCTCTAGAACTTGGGAAAGACAAAGGAACAAATTATTTCTAGAGCATACATTAGGAACTTAAATGAAATCTTGATTTTAGCTCAATGAAGTCTCTTTCAGACATCTGACCTCCAGAACTGTAAATACTTAAATGAAATCTTGATTTTAGCTCAATGAAGTCTCTTTCAGACATCTGACCTCCAGAACTGTAAATAATTTTTGGTAGGTATAGCATAGCAATGAATATAAAAGACAACAGTTCCACAGCTTCTTAATAGTTTTGTTCACAAAAATTGGTGATGTTCACAAAAATTGGCTATGCAAAAAAAGTCATAATGTCTGGGATGCTACCAAAGGAATACTTAACTCTGGCAAAAGATGACTGTCTCTTCTTGGTCCATGTCATTCTGTTTTCTTTGAAGATCATTTAAACTTAATTTGATGTTATTTGAATTAAACAATTATCATACTGGAAGTCAGACACTTGCTTTTACTTCCCACACTTAATGTGTTTTTATTATTACACTTTTAAAAAGTCAACCAAATTTAAGAATTGAATTAAGCATAAGAGGTTTTATTTTGAACTTAATTTTTAGTATGAAAACTTTTTATTCACATATTATTTTATGAAAATATTCCTGAATGGTAAATTTCAATGTTTTAATATAGTAACATTATTTAATCTAAGAACATTGTTATCAAAGATTTCATGAAGGAATCAGAAATTTATTGTGTTTCACTCTTGAATATTTTGGAAATCTGTAATTATTTTGATTGATACTTTGTGCAGTTTGGATAGAAAGCAAAATTGAAATTTCAGCAGGACAGTAGAGCCAGTTTCTTTTTTCAATTCATTATATATAAACTACTGTACCTACATGTACTGACTGCTTAGATTTGATAAAATACTAATTAGTATAATCCTATGTTATACTAACTTATACTATTAGAGTTAGCAGGTCCTTAGATAGTTATCCCACCCCTTAAATTTATATGTCAGAAAACTCAGGATTGCTATCTAATTTACATAGTAGTTAACCTAACAAAGAGCTAGGTTAGACTTCAAATCCCTAATCTCTAATTCCCTAATACATGTGTGAGTATAAACCTATTTTTTAATATTATAAATTTTTTTCTTTTATACATTTATTTTTAAATATATTTAGTAAATATGTAATATATTTTATGGATCAATTTTATGAATATATTTTATATTTTGAAGATGATGCTCTAATTACCAAAATAAGTATTGAAATATTATTATATATATAGTTACAGAGGATTCCTGTGAATTGCTTATCTTTGTCTTGTATTTATGATATCTCAAATTGTGTTGTTTTAAAACATTATTTTTTAAAGCTTGTTTTGTTTGCATAGGTAAAATTTTAATTTAGGAAAATTAATAAGATTTCCCATTCATATGTTATTCCATTCAATTCACATTGTCTTGAAAAATAAGCTCTTGTTGTTTCATTTGTGTGGTATTATTCAGCATTGAATGCTATTTAAACATTTTGACACAGGAATTAAGAGAAATGTAACAATTCCTGTAATCTTTTTTTTAAAAAGAGACAGAATTATTTGAACTAGAATAAAGTAATCTTACCTTCATTTTAAATAATTCATTATCTGCACCCTCCATACAGCTCAATTTATTTTAATCAATATTTTTTGATTAGGAAAGTAAAGATGAGAGTACAGTCAATCCATGAGCTTGAAAAGTCCATAACTGACCTGAGACTCAATAAGTGACTAAACAACAGAATCACATTGTACTACCATATGCATTCATTAATTGTACATATACTTGTTGTATGTTTTATATAACAGTGGCAAGTATTCAGAGACACACATGAGTCATTTGCACTCCCTCTAATGCACCTTACAGCTGGGGAGGTGGAAGATATTAGCCAAATGGCAGCACAGAGAAATGTGCCAATGCAAGTACTGAAACTGTGGTTAAGGAGAAATAAATGGTTTAATGAGCTCTTGCCACAGGCAGCAGGTTTGAGGCAGGGCTCTAGTCTGATTTATCAGGAAAAGCTTCTGCAGGGATCAGAAGAAATGCAGTACTTAAACAAGGAAAAACTCTCCAAGCTGAGGAAAACTGCACAAAGTGGCTTGAGGAGCATGAGGGACAGGAGATGGTCATTCTGGAAGGAGTCAAGAGATTGTTGGGTGTTGGGTAAATGGAAGTTTTCAACCAGAATTTCTCACCTGGCCTTGACAGGACACGCATATAAGGGCCTGTTTGCACATCAGTGGGATGTTTGCCACAGCAGAGCCACTGTCTGATCTGCGGTAAGGGGTAGAGAGTAATGGACATTCTCTCCTCCCCTCTGTTCCTGGTAAATAATTGGTCAGGAGCCTGCCAGTCACCAGGGATCTGACCACACAGTTCCTCCTGGAGGAAGGGGTGAGGGAGGGTGGATGGTGTTTGGGGAGTGGGGCCAAGTGGGTTGGGGCGGGAAACACGCTGAGCAGGAGAGGGATGACTTGGGAGCACTTTGAGAGAAAAAACCCTGTCCTCAACCCCTTACCCTGTCTACCTTTAGTCTCATCAGATTTAGAAGGAACTTGCCCAGGTGAGGAATCGCCTTCCTCCCGGAGTCACACTGGGATAATGAGGGAAACTGAAGGCATAGTTAACTGGCTTAATTCTGCTAAAAAGGGAAAGGATGAGAATTTTCCAGGTTATAAATACTTTAGCAGGACCAGTTTCAATAACTTCTGAATAGATGACTATCAGGATGAAACTTAAGTTCAGGTAAGAGAAATCGTCAGGTGGGGAAATAAACACACCAAGTAGAGAAAATGTTTTGAATAATTTTGTCGTGAAAAAAAAAGAGATTAGCTGAGGAGTGATGAGAGTTTTAATTGTTTTTTGTTTTGCTTTTTTTTTATGAGAGAGCCTTGAGTGAATTTTTTAAAAATGGGAAAACAGTATTTACGAAATAGGTCTTTAAAGACCTTTTTAAGGTCTTTAAAAAAGGCAGGGACAATAAAACAATGAGATGAGATGAGAGGATGGACAGATTATTTTTACAAAAGGGAATTGGATGGACAGATATGTAGGTAGGTTTTATGTCTGGTATCAAGAAAGTGGTACAATTGCAATACCTGTTGTCTTTTCTCCATCAGGTAGGTGGTGAATTTCACACTTTCCTTGCTGAACTAAAAGCTGATGTGGTGAGTTGAATGTTCAAGGAATGTGTGAAAATTTTCAAATAGATATAGTCAACATACATGCATAAGTAGGGACTCCTTCAAAAAAAAATGTTGACAGTCATGAATTCGTTGTGGGTCCAATCTGATCATTCTCTGTGACTTTCTCCAACAATGATCCTCATTGCTGAGCTTCCTGTGTACATAAGCTTCCTGCATAGAGAGAGCAGGTTTATAGTCAAAAGACTGAGCCACCTATACCAATGTTAGAGGGAAAAAGAAAGGAGAGACATTAAGAAATTGGAATCCACCGAAATAAGGACTGCCAAGATGTTATCCATGAAGGAGAAAAAGAGTCTGGAGTGACCCCAGACATTACTCTCTGCGATAAGGAATAAAGAGCCCAAGTGGACACAGCATTACATTGGAGGACAGACAGTGGGGTCTCCGGTGGGGATGCTGATCTTAGTCTTCTTTCAGATAATGGGATAGTAAAACTCAAACTTAGAATGTTGACTAAAATGAATCTCAAGGACAAGAGAATATTGTAATCTGATGACACCTTTCTGTCAAATATTAACTCAAAGTAAGTTTTTGATTGAAAATAAGTGAGATTTCCCAGGAAATGAGTAAAGTGATAAAACAAGGCTACCAAGGAAGAAACTTGGCTTTTATTTATTATATCAAATAAATTAAAATGAGAGTTTCAGATTCTCAAGTGAATGTGTCCTAAAATAATATTTAGTTTGGTGTATAAACCAAAATATAAACCTGAATATGTATGGAATACAAAGAATATGTATGGAAAATACTTAAACATGACTTAAAAATACACCTCATAAATACAAGAATATAATTTTCTACCTTCTATAAATGTGCAAGGCTGGAAAAGTGTGCACACATTTGAAAAATAATATGGATTACATGAGTGCTTTTCTTAATTATCAAGACCCCCTTTAAAAGGTACCCTTTAATTACTCGAGTTTGAAATCAACTTATGATTAAGACTCTTATTTTTCTTATGTATCAAGTATTTTATGATTTGAGTAAAAAATGGTCCATATCAAGTTCATTTATGAAAGCTATCACTAACAAAGTTGCTCATCTGCGTTCTCATTGTCTAATATATATTTAATAAATTATAATTTTCATGAATAAATTATTATATAATGCTACATGGGCATTAAGACTACCACATGTAAATGTTTTTATTGTTATAGTTTGGGGCTTAAATTACTTTAGTTTCCAGTAGACAGATCCATCTGTGAAATGACGGTGATGAAAGCACTCAATCCTTCTGACACAGGCAGCATAAGTCAGGAAAATAAACCAGCCAGATTCCAGGAAAATAACTGTTGGCAAAACAGGATGCAGTTTCTAACCAGTTCAAATCAGCGAGATTTGGGATGGGAAAGAAATATAACCAAAGCTCATTACACTCTCATTAGCATACTAAATTCAGACCCCATGGCACCATGATAGTTCCAAGCTGACCATATCAGGGCAAAAAGAGGGCATAGCCCCTTTTCCCCAAAGTCCCCTCCGTATTCAGAGAAAATCCCACCTCTCCCAATGAGTGTTCTACCCCCTGCTTAAACTCCAGCTGCAGGACTAATCAGCCGGAACTGCACTGTGCTGCTCACTTCCCCGGCAGGCCCACACCCCTTCCTTGAGTGTGTCTTTCTACTTACATACATTACTTGCTCGCATCTGTGCCACCTGTTCATGAATTCTTTCTCCATCAGAGTCAAGACCCCTATCCCAGGTAGAGGTCTGACTTAGCACACAAGGAGCCCTCCCAGGATTGGATTTCCCAACAATACTCTACATTGTGTACTGAGGGTATTTCATATTTAGTGATAACAATATTGTTCTACCAGGTTATGACAAATTGTACATCTATTAATATAACTTGGGGGAATGTTTATTTTGCTGACTTACCACTTAACATTGTAACACTAAAACATATATATTTGAGTTGAATCAGTTATATAATGCATGCCTTCATTCAACTCGATGCCTTGCATTACTTTTGCTAAAATTCTCTTCTTGACTGTTTTAATTTGAAGGCTAGATGAGAATTAGGTTGAGATCTGGATTGGAACTTGAGAGAGAAACTATTTCTTTCATTACAAGAGAACATATACACATATACACTTACACATGCAAATCCCAGATACTTTGTTACGTGTTTCATTATACCAAGATTATTAATGTATTTGGTATGATTTTATACCAATGTATAGACTATGAGTACTCAGGTAAGGGAGGATACAGGAGATGAAAAGGAGCTGTGCCAGTTTTACAGTCTTCTGTGTTAGTTTCCTCTTGTATCTTTACTCTTTTATTAGCACTCTCAATAGATTCATAAATTCTTTCAGTGAAGCTATTTTGGAATTTCTAAGCCTTTCTGAGGCTCCTGCATGCCATTAAGATAGGTATGCTATTCTGCCTGATTTAGGGTATGCCATCCCCCTTTCTTTCAAGAGCACTTCTTAAATGAATGATTTGTCTAATTGGAACATCCAACATGAGGGTAACTATAATTCCAGGTTGCCTTAGTAAGATTTTGCCATTTTTATATATATCTACAGCTTCTAGGACCACAGTTCTTAAACACAAAATAATCAGGTGTGCCAGAAGTGGCACACCTAATTCTTTGTAACTTGAAGATCCCATTTCTTCAGCTAAGCATTGAGTCTCTTAAAGCCAAATTAATACCTAGGAGGGATATGCCACTAGGCTGGGGATGTTGTGGTGTTTTACAGTGTAACTCATTGCACAAAAATTGTCTTGGGATTGGCAGGTAACCTAATGCAAATCTAACCTGTTCTGTGACCAATTTACCCTAGCACAGTCTTACAGTTAGGTGATTGATCACCCCAACAGATTTTAAGTGCTAGGCCTGGGCCCACCAATTTTGTGGTTTTGGCTTCTGAGAGTCCCACAAGCAATAAATCTATTATTTCTTTCAGGAAAAATTTCTTTATGGTGGCAGATACCCTAATGGCTTTTATAGTACAACTCGTACTAGTTAGATTTTGGTGAGCTCTTGGTCAAAAAAGTCTGAGTTTCTTCTTTTATTCCCCCAAGTCCTCCAGAGGTTATGCTGTAGCCTTACCTCCTGAGTCCCCTAAGCGCTACTGTCTTGCTTTCTTTAGATGCTGGGATACCCAAGATTTTCACTTGAAATGATCCTCCTTAATTCAACCACAATACTGTTTCTGGATGCCTGTGTACAGTTCCTGAGGCCTGTCAGGACTTCCTGAAGGCACTTACCTTGTAGATGAGGTCGACACAAAACCAAATATTGCATCCCACTAGATCTTTACCATGAAAACCTAGTCTCTCATATCCCAATTTCCACATCTGAACCCTTGCAAACCCCAGTTTTGTACCCAGAAGGATAGAACAAACAAACTCTAAGAGCTCAGAACATAAAACAAGTGGAGCCCCATCTGAGAGAACTTCCCAGAGCTCCTTGTGAGTAGTGGACGAGGGAGCCAACCCAAAGGGCACCTGGGGTACCTTCGCCTGGGTGGACAACTAATCCCAAGAATGTTCAGCAGTTGTCTTCAGACCCCATCTTGTTACCCAAACTGTCAAAAGACAAAATTTAAACTTTCAGTAATGAGTTTGATGTTCTTTATTCACAAGTATACAACCCATGGTTAGGGGAGTATAGTACCTCAAAAGCAGTGAACACTATTCCAGGGATATGGTGCAAGAGCACATTTCACAGAGTTAGAAAAGGCAATGGAGAAACAGGGCATGACTGGCTAGGAGGTCAGGGATCTCACAGGTAAAATTTCTCCGGTAAGGTATACAAGGTAAAGCTGAGTTGGTGAATTGTGATTGGTGTATGATAGGTTTCCTTGACAGGTGTTTCCTGTAAACACAGGCTGACTTTGGTTTAGATTTATGATATGGGCCAGGCCCCTGAGGAGACCTTTATTTTGTGGGTCCTTATATACAAATCAACTTTATCAGGCCCCAGGTGGAGAAGATCCTCAGTTAAGTCTCAGTGTTCTTTCAATCTCTAGCAGCTGATTTAATCACTTATTGTAAGAAAATACTGCAGTGGATTTGGGGGATACGTCACATTTGAAAGATATGTGACTTTCAGTGAGATACAGAAATTTGTATTATCAGAGTTTTGGGCAAATCACTGTGCTGATATCACAGCAGCACGGACGTTCAGATTTTTAGGAAGTGGTTCCTCCAATGACACCCCAGGCAGCAGATTCTTACTGAACCAGCAGGGTAATGTTTTGGAAACACTCATAAACCAAGGGAGAAAGTTGAAACACTCTTTCAAAGATTTAATTCATATTTATTGACTTAATTGAAATCGCATTTATGAGTCTTCATATATTTTGAATATGTGTACATATAAGACTATGGTTGGGCACACTGTTAAATATTTCTGTATTTGGTAAGAGCACCAGAAGATTTTGCTTGCTTTACTAGGGCAAGCTTCATACCATGCAAAGCAATTCCAGTATCAAGGCTGATCATATGTCCAGAGATGGCCATTAAATTCACAGACCCAGTCTGAAAAATGTTTCTAACTATTTAGGCACTCCTGAAGAGCTTTCACAGCTAGCTAAATCATTTTCTCCAAGTGGTAATTGTTTTAATGTCCCAAGATATTAAAAGCTGTTAAACTAATAACCCAAGTCTTGCTTTTCCTGTAAAGGTGGAAACTTTTTGATGCTCTGGCTTTCTCCTTAATAGTGTTTAGCTAGCTACCAGTTTTACAAATACACAACTGTATCTATGTATAGAGCACAAATCAAATAAATTCAGTGAAATCATAGGTTTGGAAAAGTTATTTTGTTGGCTCATTATTTCCTTTGCTGAAAATATTTTAAATACCAAAAAGAGTTTTCAGGTAACAGGTGACATATCATTACCAAATGATATGAAAACCCACAAGCAGTAGTCCTATTTTTGTGGATCTTTTCTTACTACTAACATTTCAATTTGTATTTTACCAGCTTTCTGGCCTTTACCTGGTAAAACCATTTGTCACAAGCATGAAAAAGTGGTATCCACTGAATACCATCTTATGATTTTCAGCTAATTATCTCTCTTATGAGTGCAAATATGGCACGGACTTTATTTGCAGCTTTCACCCTCTATGGAACACTTTATTTTTCATCCTGTCAAAATTTGAAAGAAAACATGACAGAATATTGAATAAATGAGAAAAATATAATTTTGAGAATTACAATTACACTGGAAATCCATCTAAAGGCTCTTTTTTACTACTTTAGATATTTTAGATATTTTAACTTCTCATGTACTATCAGTTCAAATAACTAAAAATAAAATAACACAGGAGAAATGTAAATAAAATCAACCTATCATTAACCAAAGTAGTAAATGTGACAAGGGAGAAAAACATCAGTGGGGAAAATGGGAGTTCTGATGGCCAGGATCCTCACCTGAACCTAAAGTACTTGATGATGTAACTGGCCTGCTGCTAGACTAATGCTCCCACACTCCTAGGCTAGTATTGACTGAGTCACTAGATAAAGAGCTCTGCCCCGTGCAGTAGGTGGAGGCAGAGACAAGGAGGATTAGGAGAAGGATTACAGATCTGCAGACCTCTGGGTGCAGACACGATCCTAGTGCTCGACCTATCACCGGGAGAACAAAGTTGGGCCATAAGCCCTTTTACCCCAAGAATGTTCCATTGTCATTCCTCAGTCTCACTGAATCCACAGTGAACTTGTTTGCGGATGAAGCCCATTGGCAAGACAACAGAAGACTTCAAGCTAAATGTTACATTAATGGATTTGTCCTGGGGAAAATAATTGGTAAAACAGGATGGATATTTATTCATTTCTTATGGCTTAATCATTTAAATTCTCATCAATAAAATTACCAAGTTGTGTCAAGACAGCCATACTCTAGTTATACATACCCATCATATTTTTTTAGCACAGTAGAGAAGAACACCAAATCTGAAGTTTAACTTAAAGTATAAGGCATAATTTTTTTGAGGTATATAACTGTTTTATTCACAGACTTTTACTGTATGCAATTAACTGTATTTCACAACTAGCATTTTACAAAAAAAGACAGTACCATTGTGCCTGTAAAAAGTTCTGCAATCAAACAGAAAATTACATTACAACGCGAAACCACCAAATATCACAACTGTCAGGGTCTACAGTTTTTCTTTTCTGCAAATGCTAACATGATGTCTTTATGTGATATTCTGTATTCAAGTTATACTTTAAGTTTATTTATATTCCTGAAGTCCCCGTAGATGGATATACATTAAGCAAATGGATAAGAGAAAGCAGGAGACCCTCAAAGAATTTAAGCAGTACTACGTGGTTTCTAGGTTGGATTTTTAAATACAACATAAAACACTTGATTAGTTGTAAACAAAAATGCAATATCTGTAGTCATAAAAATATTTTATTGGTAATTTTATATAATAGTGAGGGGCTGTAAATACTTTTTAAATTTCAGGATATTGATAAAATGCGTAAACTGGCGGTTGTGTCTGAAAATAGGGCACTATGATTTTTTTTAAGAATTCTTATATATAGTAAGAGGCCAATTAAACTCATTTTAAGATAAGTTATTTTCCAGTTCTGTGCAACAGTTCTCATTTCTATATTAATTAGATTCATACTTCTATGACGCTGGCTAAAGTTTGGGGCCAGGAAACAGTGATAAAACTATTAAGTTAAAGCTTCTCCAAAATTGCAGTTTTAAATTATGGCAGGTTTCTTTTCTCTCCTCTTTTTTTTTTTTTTTGCCAAATGCTTATAATTATTTGAATTTTAAATGTTTTATATAATACAGAAAATACCAGTGTTCAATGACAACAGCACTAAACCTGAATTACAAAGCTAAATAATCAATGTTTTATTGTTTACTAGTCTCCTAGTAAACATTACAGTAAATGAATGTTTTGAAAGATAAAGCAAAAAAACAAAAAAACAAAACCAGAAACAATTCAGGAACAATAATTTAGTAAAATATGTCGAAAACATTGGCAATGGTTCATACAAGTTTTTTATTTAATAGCAATTTTCCTGTTTAACCACAGCAAGTATACCAGCAGGTGTATTTAAGAGGAGAACCATTAAGAAAATTCTGTTGCAGCAATAGTTGATTTTTGACTTGTATACATATAACTATTTGTTTCACAATTCTCAAATAATACATTTAGGCAGCTTGCACTATGTTATAAAAATTTAAATTCATTACATGCCAATAGTAGAGAATTCAAGAATTATATGTTAGAATTCACTAAACTAAAAGTGAAAATAGACTTACCAGTAACACTGCATAATGAATAATTCAACCACATTTCATGGTACCTGTGACTGTGGAGACCAAAATGTTAAGTCTGGAAATGTTTGGTAGGCATAGACTGCAATAAGTGTAACAAATTCGTATTTTATGTAAAAAGCAAATTATGGATTGTGCATGAATAGGTCATGAAAATGTGGTACTTCTTGGCATTATCTGTGCATTTGCATGGTATGACAGAAGTGACTAAAAAACTGGAGAAAATAAACTTTAATGAGACTCTCCATTCAGTGACGAGGCTTCTCCGCGGGGCGAGGATGACCTGGACACGCCCCTCTCAGTGTTACCCGAGCCGGAGCCGCTCTGACTGTGCTGATCCGCGGAGGTGGCACTGGCCGCGGGCGGTGACTTCGTTTTCTCCTTAAAGTCTGTGATAATGACTGTCAGATCCCCAACGGTGACTTCCAAGTGCTGAGCACTGCTCCGATCCACATTTTTCAATCTTGGCCTGGTTTTCTTATGACTGTTCTTTTTACTAGGTGTTTCCTTTTCACTTTTCACTTTTTTCTTTTTCTACTTTATCTTTTTTCTCTTTCTTTGACTGTGTAGGGGGCACAAACTGCCGAGTGACCTGCTGGGAGACAGGTCGTGGTTTCCGGGTGGAGGTGCCCTTGGCGCACGTCGCACATCATGCACTTGAAGGCCTCGGTGCCGTTTCCGGAAGGTGCACACGCTGCAGTCCCAGTAGCCCTCGTCTGACGACGGCTTTGGCTGCCGCTTCGGCCTGGTGGGGCTCTTCTTGTCGCCCAAGGCTCGGCGACGGGCGCGCGCCGGGAGCCGCGCCGTGGCCGCGTGTTGTCAGCTCAGGGCCGCGGCCGGGCCTAGGGCATAATTTTTATAAAAATACAATTACATCTAAGTTTTTACAGCATTTTATAAATTTTACTAGGTTGCTTAATTTGAATACTTGTTATATCATCATAATTTTGTATAATACCTTCCAATATCATTCATTGTTTTGAAGAAAAGATTGTTTTGGAGAAAACAAGTATGAAGAATACTAGAACCAAAATCATTCGATTTTCTTAAATCACTTATCATTTATTCAACAAATATTTACTTATTTCTTATTATGTGGTAGTTATCATATTTAGTTTGAGTATATATTGATGAAATAGAAAAAATATTGTCATTTAAAATTAGTGACAAATCTATCGTAATGATAAAGTGAAATCATTTTAACACAATATGAACAATTCAGTAATTCTTGACCAATTCAGTTTTCAGTTAGTGGTCAAAAAACACTACTTTGTCTGACAGAAGAAATACTAACAAAGAGTTACTGCTATTTTACTCTGGTGTTTGAGGAGCCATAATTGAGACTGTGTGCAAGTTTGCATTTATTCTAACTGGTTCAACTTGTCATAATCAGGAACGATTGTTAAACATGGAAACTCCAGTTTTAAAGGGTGTCTTAAAAAAGTAGATTTGCTTCCAATACCACATTCATTGTAATGTGAACATTCTAGCATGTGGTACAACTCCTAAACACCTTAGTTTAGGTTAATGTTGAAACTTAATCCTAGAAACTGGCATTTGTCAATATATAAAAATTTCAGAGAAGGACTTGAAAAAACAATACACATCAAAGAATTCTGAAGAGGGAAGTATACTGAATCACAATGTGGAGAAACCTGATATATCAGATAGCCACATAGTTAATGGGCTGAATATCCAGGTCCAACAGAAATAAATTACAAATATTACAGTGAAAATTCCCACCATGGCTCCATTGGACAGTGGTTCTGCTGGAATTTCTGAGCTGAAAATAATAGCTATATGGACATCAATTACTAAGAGAGTAATTATTTTGAAATGGCCTAGAAATCCGTATGTATTTTGTTCTTACTCTTTCTTTAGGCCTATGTTCTATGTAGAATATGCCCACTGAAATCTCCTACAACAATCAGAATAGTAATTAGCTCAGTTTTCCCTTTTCAGTTAGACAGTAATGCTGCAAAATGCTTTTGTAAATACCATGAGATAAATATCTGTATTTCCTGCTTCTACTAATCAAAAAGCAAAGAGTCTGTGGCTCACTGTTTTATGTATATTCTTGTTTTTATCAAGTGTCTTTTATTTTTGCCAGAAATGTCTCGCTTATAATCAAATTTTCTTAGCTATGTTCATAGCAACATTCCAGTTTTCTATACTTCTACGAGAACTGTTTTATGTTAATAATAAAATATTGCATTTTTTTGAAATTTAAATAACTGTTAAATGACTTCATATGATGAATGTAGTTAAATGAATTTTATGAACATTTGCACAATAAATCACATTAAACTGTGTAATGTAGGAGAAATTGATGAAAATACAAGAGAAACAGAAACTATATGGCAATGAGGTATGGTATGAAACATAGTTCTTTATTCATTTCCCAACAATTGTTTCACTGAAGTATGAGTGCCACCTGTTGAGCAGTGTCCTTCCTAGCAATATGGAGAGACATGTTCTTTGATAAGGTTTTAGTAATAGCAGTTTTTGCCATTTTTCAGAAAAATCACTTTATTATATCTACTTCTCACAGAGACCCATTCATGATGAGGAGACAAATAAAATACCTCTATCCATTCACCTAGGTATTGTATATTGTATGTTTCTGTGGCATTATATATATTTTCAGAAACAAACAAATGTTCCTTATGATTCCCAGAACTTAAACTCAGCCCCTGCCTATACTCCAATCTACAGATTTACACAAACAAGAAAATAACATGACATTAATCTTAACAATCCTGAAGGAGAGCAAATCAGATCCTGTTTATTCTCTGACTATCAGGAAAAACTTGAGCAATCCTAAACTCAAGTTTTCTGGATTAGTTTTTGTGTATTATTCAAGATACTTGTGATACTTCCATTTACACAAGGAGCTATCAATACTAAAAAAAATGCAAATGAAGATTCTAAAACATGTTTTAAATACACCAGTATGGAAATAATAAATCAGACTTACCATTCTACAATTAGACCATATAAGAAATTGCATGAATATATTTCAAGTATGGCAGATAGCGATGTTTCAGGGACAGGCACAATCATGGAGCAGCAAAGAATTGAGATCTTCAGGTTTAAAGCTTCAGCTCACACATGTGTTGGTCATTCCCCATCTGCCCTTCCTTGACCCCTCTCCAAGTATTTTTGCCTTGTTTTGTGCCACAGGAGTTTGTTCTCTGTGGACAAGACAAAAACCTTTTGTATCCTTTAGTACGGTCATGTTTGAACAGTGATTTCCTATCACAGAACAGAGTGGGAGGAGAATGCAGTTTGGTCCTTATTCCCCAGCTCCCTTCCCACTGAGGCAGCCGGGTGTCAGTACAGGAGTTAGTCTCCCAAGGGCACAAATCCTGCACAGCCACCCTCTGGCTGTCCTCTCCAGCCCCTTCACACCTGCGGAGAGGAGCAGCTTCCTACTATCGTTAGCCCTGGATTCACTCACCTTCCCTGACGGTTTCCAATAGCTTTTAAAAACATTTTGTTCCACCACCTGGAATTAACTGTTTACAACTTTACATAATTTTGTTCAGATCTATTTTATTTTATTGGCATAAATTATTTATTTATTTATTTATTTATTTATTTATTTATTTATTTATTTATTTATTTATTTATTTATTTTGTTTTGAGAGGGCATCTCTCATATTTATTGATCAAATGGTTGTTAGCAACAATAAAATTCTGTATAGGGGACTCAATGCACAATCATTAATCAACCCCAAGCCTAGTTCTCAACCGTCTCCAATCTTCTGAAGCATAACAAACAAGTTCTTACATGGTGAACAAATTCTTACATAGTGAATGAGTTCTTACATGATGAACAGTGCAAGGGCAGTCATCACAGAAACTTTCGGTTTTGATCACGCATTATGAACTATAAACAATCAGGTCGAATACGAATATTTGTTTGATTTTTATACTTGATTTATATGTGAATCCCACATTTCTCCCTTAATATTATTGTTATTATTATTATTATTTTTAATAAAATGCTGAAGTGGTAGGTAGATGCAAGATAAAGGTAGAAAACATAGTTTAGTGCTGTAAGAGGGCAAATGTAGATGATCAGGTCTGTGCCTATAGACTAAGTGTTAATCCAAGCTTGAAAAGGGCAACAAAACATCCACGGATGCAGAAGATTTCTCTCAAAACAGGGGGGGTGGGGTTCTAAGCCTCACCTCTGTTGATCCCCAATTTCTCACCTGATGGCCCCCCTGTGACTGTGCCTGTCTTATGTTGTTCCTCTCTTGAGGAATCTTACCCGTCTCTGGCTAACCAGTCATCTTCCAGAGCCATACAGGGAAATATAAAGTTGGTAAGTGAGAGAGAAGCAATATTGTTTGAAAAGGTTAGCTTTTAACTTCTTTGCGATTTATGCCCTGTGGCTTTTATATCCAGCATTTGTCTTGAGGTATGTTCAGATCTATTTTTTAAGTTAATGTAGTGTTTTGCAAAAATTATACCTTATTACACCAAACTGAAATTATGTAGAAAATAAAAATATATACAATTTGAAACATCTTAAATTCAAAAATAACTTGTTAACATTAGGTAAATATTGGTGGAGTCCTTTTTGGTATATTTACATAAAGAGGGATATATGTGCTTTTATAAAATTGAGCTCATAGGTCCTATTTTTATTTAAAACTATTCAACTTAATTGTAATGAATTTAACTGAAGGAAAAGCAACAAAATCAAAAATGAAGCCATGGCTGAATTTTTTTTTAAATAAAGTATCATTGATACACAATCTTATGATGGTTTCACATATACAACAGAGTGGTTTCAACATTCACCCATATTGTCAAATCCTCACCCCTCCATTGAGGTCACTGTCTATCAACATAGTAAGACGCATGGTTGAATTTCTAATGAAATTGTTCACAAGAAAGATACTTTTCTCTCTCCAAAGCTAACAATAATAATTTAATTACATTTAAAAATCCTTTATTAAGCTCATGCAAATTGCCCCTTGTTAGTGTACTGTTTTCTGCTGGGAAATGGACTGATACGAAAGATGACATTTCTAAGTCCTAGAGATGATAAAAGTGTAGTCTAGTTTATCTTTGACACATTATTGATGCCTGTGGTCTTATGAAAACAAGGGGCTTTATGACAGCTTTCATAAATTCTGCCCTCAAAGTCCTGGATTAAGAATAAAATTCAAAGTTCCTAGTGTATGATAAAATCAAGAGTGTTCCTATTCATTCTCTTTCATTAAAATGCTAAAAACAGAAAGAAAGCACAAAAACTATAAGCATTAGTCTTCAGAGTCAAGAAGGCTCATATGCTGCTTTTCACTGCGTGCCTTACTCGATGCCGCCAGTTTAAGGGATCTGGTTGCAATGACAAAGGCTCGTGGAAGAGCCTAAGGCAGAACTAAGCCCTCCCCACCTCTGCACACAGCAGCTGGATCCGAGACTGGTAACACAGATGACAGCTGTGTGCTTTTGCGGAACTGAATTCTATCCACACATTACACAGAAACACGGGATGGAGAGAAGAAAAACTTTGAAAATAGACATGAAGAATAAAAAGAGCACAGCAGTGAGTTAAAAAGCAGCATAGTGCCCTTGATCATCCTAAAATGCTGAGGTTCAACACATCTTGTTGGATCCGAGTTCTAGTGAGTCAAAATAAACATCAATCCTCAGGTTCCTGGTGAAGAGTGAGAGCTTGGGAAGTTGTGCAATAGACACAGTGCAAGTGAAACCACAATGGTTATGAAGAGGTTTTCTGTGTTCAAGGAGAAATAACAGGGAATACATTGACTGCCTTATTTGCCAACATCATTGCCAAAAGCCACGACATAAGCCTATGTGTGCAGCAATGTGGCTCCTCTCTGGCAGCTCTTCTTTTAACATGGTTTTAGCTAACAATTTAGCAACACTTTGTTATCAGAAAAGCTCAGCCAAATTTCTAAACTAGTAACAATCTCATTGTAGAAATTATCAAGGCAGAACCTTTCCAATTTTATCAACTCAGATTATTTCCATTAGGACAAACATATTACATACAGCAACTATGATAGCCAACAATTATGTAAACAGATTATTTGCAAAAAGAACTTTAAAAAAAATGGTACATATTTTGCTTTCCTTGAGATATCAAGGTAAACAAACCCAGTTTCCTTTAGCCCCATTGGAACTTCATCATTCTTTATGAAGTTGTTTATATCCTGCTGATTTTTAGGTGCCTGCTCTAAGAAGGACTGTTGGGTCAATATTCTGACCATCTTGGGTGTGTAACTATGCAATGGTTAATCTAAGTAAACATCATGAAAAAGGTGACATATTAGTGTAAAGAAAAGACTGCTAAAATGTTGGAGGAAGCTGAGTATTCTCCTTTCCTTTCTATAAATACAGAATTTAGAGAAAAATGGGCTATCAGATTTCTGTTCAGCAACTTAGGGTTAAAGATCAAGAGCCTAGAGATGTTTAATCCATACCAGATGTGAGGAATAACAGCAGGAAAAAAGGAAAAAGGAGTTTTCAATCACACATCACTATAATTTTTAAAAATGGAAACATTTTTCTTTTATGCTGGCTGTTTTAAAAAGTCATACATACTTAAAACTGTATAAGGAACTTGTTTTATCCCACTAGCAATCATCATTCTTTAATAATGTATGTGTAATCCAAAGATAGACAATTTTCATAGATCATGCACATACAATCCCTAAGAAAATGTTTCAAATGACTACAGATGACTGTTTTGTTTGCTTCAGCCACAGATATTTACATTTTTGACAAGCCTTTTTCAGATTTCTAGACATTTTATAATTCAAGTATTCTAGACCATGAGGTCACTTTTTTATTTTACATTGTAAGGGAAACTCCTTTTACAAAATGTTAGTATCCAATTTTGTTTCCAGATATATTTTTATGTTAGGTATTTTTATTCTGTTTTAATGTCCTCACCAAACTCTAGCAGATCTTATATACTCTGGATAAACTTTTCTATTTTTTTCTTTGCATTTATTTACTCAAAGTGATGGAGAAAAAATGGAAATTTGAAATTATCTTCCAGAAAGTCATAAAATTAATTTTTTAAATTCATCTCTACTGATATATGCTTATCTCCTCATATTTTCATGCTCTCTGCCTTTCATGCACAAACACTATACCCTTTGGGGTCTTACATACATGAACAAAGGTCTATAGCTTATGACATTTCTATTTGGTTCTCACCCTATGAACATCCTTAGTATTCTTCACCTGGGCACAAGTCTCTTTTGGGTCTTTAACTATAAAACATGAAATGAACCAAAATTCTTGAGCATACCACTTAAAAAAGAGAAAGGACAGGATATTCATTCCTAATTTAAAAAAAAACTAATACATGTGCCAACATGGATGTAAACAATTATTTGTAAATTTTTAACATTAAAAAATAAATTTCTAACACTAGAGAGTTAAATGTCATATTTTCTATAAGATATGCAGGATAGAAGTTGAAAACACATTATAGAAGAGTAGTTGCTAAAATGGGATAATATTTTTCTACATCGATAATGAACAAAAAACTAGGGAAATATGCTAAACAGACTAAATTAGTTCAGAGAATGTTCCTGTTAAAGTGTATATGAATAATTTTACTTTTGTGATGACTTTTCTTTTGTATTTTCATTTGCTAATTTTCGTTTTGTAAATAAAGCAATTTAAAAATGAGACCACAAGGATTATTGTAGTGGAGTCCACTGTGTTTATTCTCTAATATCTCCATGTATTTATTATTTCAAATCACAACATAAGCTATGAGTATCATAACTCAAAGTGTTAAGAAAGACTCTTTGAACAAAACCTTCAGAGGGGCAAGGCTTTTATATTACCTGGTGGAGTAGAAAGGACATACTGGAATATCACTAATATTCTGTGGGGACAGAATATGAGGCCTTCCAGATCCTGCTTCAAAGAAGCATTTGCTGTCCCAGCTACAGGGAGCCAGCAGATAACATACAGCCCCTCGGAGCCTGTTTCCACTGTGAAGAGCGGCCTCATCAAAGGGATGCCCTATCCGAGGGGCTTACATCCAATAACCAATCCAACTGCCCAACTCGGGATGACTATAGAGCTGCGAGTCCCCCAGCACGTGGTGCCTGATCTTCAACTGCCCGTCTTGCTTCAGCCTCTCAGCCACTTGCGCACGCAACCTCGCCCACGCCCCCGCCGCCGCCGCTGCCACCGCCTACTCACAGCGCAGCGGGCCCGCGGGGATGGGGCGCAGAAGCCGGGGCCGCCTCCTACCCACAATGCAGCGGGTCTGTGGGTAGCGGAGGGCAGGGGAGCAACCGGGGGGCGCGGAGCCAGGGACGGGCAATCATGGTTAAGTTTTTCCTAGGTTTGATAAAGTCTATAAATGGGCAAACCTAAGAAATGGAACCCAATTACAAGAAACATACAGGAAGCTCAATCAAGGTACCAGCTGAATTGATTAATTATAGTGACAGAAAAATCAGAGGAAAAAACTGACACAGAGGAATGAGGACACTTTTCTTGTAGGCAACAACATAGACACAGATTCACATGAAGTACCATTAGTTTTAATTCTAATCTGAGAATTTAAAGTGCACACATTATCTTCACTATGTTTCTAGTCTTCCTGAATGTTTTAACATATTTATAGTATTTTTCAGATTAACTATTAGATATTTTATTCCTGGTTGAAAGAAAATTTTGTGTTCTGGTTTTGTACTACGGTTTCATTTTATGATCAGAAAAGGGTTTGCAAAACTACTACTTAAAACATAAGATTACACAAGCAGTGCAGAAGCATAAGGAAAATGGGATTTTAAAGCAGCTTATCCTATGGTTTCCAATTTTTTGGACTTCCTGTACATAACTCATATATGAAAACTCACCTAAATGCTGAGATTATTAATTTACAAATGTCAACACCGACCTCTCAGAGTAACTGCAGGAAGCTCTTAAAGAATTTAAAGCTATTGGGATTATCTATGTAATTGTCTATCTACTTATCTACCTACCTTACCTATATTTTGAATAAATGCAACAACTCCCATATGTTACTTGCCTGCTTTGAAACACACAAAACAAACAAGTGAACATGGCGTGTCATTATGGAATTACTTTTATAGCTTTAATTGTGCAAAATATATTAGACTTAGGATATCACATTTGATTGTATTATCACGTGATATTGATGTTTTAATAAAGACTGTAGTTTTTTAGA
This sequence comes from Manis javanica, assembly GCF_040802235.1. Lineage (NCBI taxonomy): Eukaryota > Metazoa > Chordata > Mammalia > Pholidota > Manidae > Manis > Manis javanica. Next base: position 42,604,216 of record NC_133169.1, on the reverse strand, counting down.
GCAGTTTAAGGTTAACAAGAAAGTAGAGATACCCCAGATCTCCTCTATCCCCATACATGCATAGTCTCCCCATTATCAACATCCCATACATTTGCTACAACTGATGAACCTACATTAACACATAATTAGGGAAACGCACGTTAAAACCACACAAAACACTACTGTGTTCTGTTAAAATGGCTTAAAAACACACTATCAAATACTAATGAGGATGCAGACAAGCAGAATTACTCATACATCAGTGGGAATACAAAAATGCTAAGGTCATTAGCTTACCTCTTCCTGCTGCATGAACCCATACATTCTATGGGTATTATATATCTGACATTAAAATACCACACAGAGTATTTCCACTGCCCTAAAAATCCTGTGTGCTCTGGCTATTCATCTTTTTCCTCTCCATTCCTGTGGGAAACCACTATTCTTTCTATTGTCTCTATAGTTTTCCCTTTCCAGAATGTCAGATAGTTGGAATCATACAGTATGTAGCCTTTTCAGATTGGCTACTTTCACTTAGTAATATGCATTTAAGGTTTCTCCATGTCTTTTCATGGTTTGAAAACTGATTTCTTCATAGTGTTGAGTTCTAAACATTAAACAAAAGCTACAAACTATTCTAAGCTATTCTATCTGTAATGGCAAATGTATTTAAAAAATTTTATGCCACAAATTAGGAAAAGTTATATAATATAAAAAACACTAAATTTCAGAAGGTACAACACTATAATATAGAAAAGTTTTAAAATGGGACTTAACGTTCAACATGTATAAAACTAAAGAGCTCTACTTAGTCCACTAAACAGATAATTTTCCATACTTAAATCATTCTGTGGTAGCCTCTGCAGAGAAGATTTGTTTCTTAAAATCTTATTTTACACCATACTGAATACTAGATATGCTGGAACTGAGGAAGAAAATGAAGCCAAGCGTGGAAGGATTTTCAATCTCAAAAGGATATAGACATGGACTTATATAGGCAAATGGAAAAGATCAAATTAATGCAGCCCATAAAGATTATCATATAGAAAATAAGAATGGTAAATGTCAAAAAATGGAATTGGTAGCATGTAAGAAATGATGTTCTTTGCCCATTTAATAAAATTTGCTGGAAAACTTTCATATGTATCACTTTGCAGAATTAATCTTATCTCTGTACCAAATAGTGCAGAGATAAGATTAATATAAAGGGCGTTTAATGACTAAGAGACCTGCAAAACCCATTATTTCCAATTCAGCTTCAAACAAGCTGTACAAAAAACTGAAAATGAATGAAAAAACATTTGATTATTCATTTTGGGCCAAGTCCCTGACTAACCCCTGCATAGCAAATGCGCAGGATGGCTCTAAAGGGTAACCAAGGCTTTGAAAACTTAACTGATATTGGAACCACCCACCCATAAAATGATACAGAATTTGCACTCTCAGCATAAGTGCTCATAATCTTATAATATTGAAAATGAATCAGAAACAGTAGCACTGTGACTGCAAAGGAAAGATACACTGAATCTGAAGGCAAGGAAGTAGAAATCCAATCTGAAAAGAATAAAAAGGAATGAATAAAGTCTCCAAGGCCTGTGGGGCACCCAAAGTTCTAAAATTCATTCAGAAAATATCTGAAGAAATAATGGCCAAAGTTTTCCAAATTTGGGACAGATGCATGTACAGATTCATGAAGCTCAGTGAGTGAGTTTTATAACACATGAACAGGATCTGTATAATAAGAAATGCAAGTACTGATTAAAGAAAGCAAAGACCAAAATAAATGGAGAGAAGTCACTTTCATGGCTTGGACTGCCCAACAGACTGAGGACGTCAGTTCTTGACAAAACGATTTGTGTGTTCTATGTGAACCCTTTTAAAAGCCCAAGATTTTTTTCCACATAAATTAACAAGTTTCCCTTAAACTTTATGTGGCAACACAAAGGAATTAGAATGGCTAAAACACTACTGGAAGAGCAGCAGGAAGTTGTAAGCATCACAGCATCCGCTTCTTAAGACATAGTTACCAGTATCTACAGCAAGTAGTACAGCATGGGATAGACACAAAGATCAGTGACACAGAGTGGCAGCATCAGAAAAAGACCCATACAAATGTGACAAGATGATTTTTTGACCAAGGATACAAAAGTGACTCAGTGGAGGAGGAAGAGCCTTTTTTATAAAATGGTACTGGGACAAGTGGACATGAGTAACCAAAAATGATCCATCTAAACCTCACACCTCATACAAAAATGAAGTGGATCAGATAAGGAACTACATGTAAAATCTAAAACTATAAACTTGAAGAGAAGAGAGGAGAAAATCTTTGGGACTTAAGAGTTAGGTGACAAGTTCTTAGACATGACACCAAAGGCAGTCTCCATAAAGGAAAAACAGCTGGTATGTCTGGTTCATAAGAATTAAAAACGTTTGTTCTGTGTATGACCAGGTCAAGAGAATGAGAACAACAGGCCACCAACTGGGAGAAAATATCTTCAAATTACATATACAACAAATAATTCATATCCAGAACATATAAAGAGCTCTATCAATAATAAGCAACCCAACTAATAGGCCAAAAGCTTACACAGACAACTCACAAAGGAAATATGCAAATGACAAGTACAGAAAAAGATGCTTAGCAACACTAGTCATTAGGGAAACGCACGTTAAAACCACACAAAACACTACTGTGTTCTGTTAAAATAGCTTAAAAACACACTATCAAATACTGATGAGCATGCAGACAAACAGAATTATACATCAGTGGGAATACAAAAATGGTAAGGTCATTATGGAAACTGGTGAAGTTTTTAAAGAAGATACATTCTTACCATATGACCAAACACTAACACTCTTAAGCATTTGTATAAAAGGCGAGAACAATTTATGACAAAAACCTCGACACTGTCACAGCTTGACCTATAATCAAAAATCATGTGAAACAGCATAATGCCCTTGAATATATGATACACTGAACTGTTCTACATCATGAAATAGAATACTCAGAAATAAAAGTAATAGACTATCAATATATGCAACAACCTGGCTGGGTCTTAAGGGAATTATGTATGAAACAAAAAATGTAAAAATCTCACAAGTTTATATACCAAATGACTCCATTTATATAAAATTCTTGATGTGAGAAGAAAAATAGAGATAGGGAGTAGGCAAGTGGTCACTGAGAGTTAGGGAAAGGAACGACCTATGTAACAAGAGCCACATGAGGGATTTGCTTTAAGGACATCTCTTTATCTTGATTGCAATGATGGGCATATGAATCTATACATGGTAAAATGTCATAGAAATATACATGAAAACATAAGCAGAATGACACCTGCCATAGTAGTGAAATCTGAGGAAGGTCTGTAGTCTGGCCTATGGTGTTGTTCCAAACAACTTCCTTGTTCGGATAATGCGCTGTGATCACGTTGGGGAGCTGCCTCATGGGGTTACTGCAACTTCTTGTGAGTTTATGTCAACATTTAAAAGGGTTTTTTTTTAAGTTCAGCAAATCTTAGATAATATAAACTAAAAAAATTGAAGACCCCACGCAGACACATCATAATCAAACTGTTGATTCTCAGAGGTAAGGAAAACAAATCTCAAAAAGGAATGAGAAATTATTTCCAGCCTCCATTTATGCCAGTCACTGTACTAGGTGCTTTTACCTGTGTCTGTGACCTTCACAATTCCCATTATTTTAGGTAACATTCTCTCCTCTTTGAAGACGAGAGCACTGACCCAAAAGTGTGCAAAACTGCTAAGAGTTGGTAAAGAATTTAAGCCCAGGTCTATGCTACTGAAGTCCAATTTTTTTGTATACATATGTAAACCTTCTCAACACAGCTTCCTAACTAATCAAGAACATAGTATACATACCAAGTGTAAGTATATACCCCTTATTGTTTCAGTACAAACTCAGAGGGCTATAGTGTGCTACTCCTTTCTACCCTATACCATGTCAATGATTAAAAAGAAATTATCATGTTAAAGCTAATTTGTATCCGTTAAGATACATTAGATTACAAACAACAGTAAATGACTGGTTAATTGAGGGAAAATGATTTATTGAAGGGTTAGTAAGGATGCCTAATTAATTAAAGTAACAGCTAAAACAGCCAAGTCCTTCAAAAAAGAGGAGCTGAAAGGGCCAGTAGTGGTGGCTCAGTAGAGGCTGGCCTGCTTCACTTTCACTCTTCTGGGGCCTGAAACGGCTGTTTACTTGCAGGAGGATGTCTTACTGCGAGACCGCTTTTGGTCTGGCAGGTAAACGTTCTCATCCTGATGTTCTCCTCCCAGTTCTCGGGCTCTCTTCTTGCGCTTGCTGATCATCTGAGCAAAGGCCCGGTTGAAAACGTGGCAGCTGAAGCGCTCACGGGCCGCATTTTCCACGTGTGCCTGCAGGACCTCCAAGCTGCGGAAAACCTGGTAGCAGCCCAGGCACCTGAAGCCGCTATCCAGGGTCCCCAGCCCCTGGGGTGTCTTGGCCCTGGAGCCCTCCTCTTGGGCTGGAGGCTCCCCTGCACCATCAGCCAGCACCCTCCCATGCAGGGCATTGTTATCCGAGCTGCACTCCATGTCAGTGAGGCGTTTCGGTGGAGACACATAAGAGGGTCTTCTCAGAGAAGTATTCTGGCTTTTTGGTGTTAAAAAGGCCCCAGATGTTTTTTGGGCCACTTGAGAAAAAACACACTGCACCAGTTTGGTCTTTTTTGAGGTGGGCTCTAACACTTCCACCCCACCCCACCAGACAGTCACATCTCTTTTCAGAAAGACACGCCTGTAATAAATTTCCCTGATGGGTGCTGTGTCCGTGTGTTGTGGGAACAGAGAGAACCCACCCTGCTGACTCACAGGGACTGGAGAGGAGGTAGAGGGGGAGGAGGTGGAGGAGGAGGAGGAGGGAGAGGTGGAGGAGGATGGAGAGGAGGAGGAAGCTTCCCACTCCTCCCAGACCTGGGGCGGAGTCATCTCAAGGGCCCCAACATGAGGAACATCTTCAGGTAACTTGGTGATTTCTGGGAAAAGAAGTTTCAAACAAGAAAACTAGAGTAAGTGTGTGAAGTCTGTAGGAGTTGCGATGGTCATGACAATATTCCTATGTGCTCACATGGCCCCCAAGTACACATGTATGTGAAGTCAAAGAATGCCGTGTGTGGTATACTTTATCTGAAGTATGTTTGTGGTGTGATTCTGTGGGAATGAGGGTGTGGAGGTCTATGTATGTTCTGGGACATAGCTGGTGAGTGTTTCTCACATAGGTAAGGGGGTGGTGAATGATGGTGTACATGTGTGTGTGGTGAGACAATACACATGAACAGGGATGGTACACGTTCTTATTGTGAAACAGTTAAGATGGAGTGTGTTGGAGGAAGTGTGCCTGGGCTCCCCAGAAGCGCAGCTCCATGAGGGGCTGAAGGCTTTGAGCTAAAGGTTTTATGGGCGAGGTGGTTATGTGGAAAAGAAAGACTGCACATGAAAGTGCATTCCCATCAGGGCATTAGGAGTTTTTGAGTGTGTACACTGGCTCTGAGGGAGCTAAAACAAGCTACCTGTGTGAAAGGGTGTACATTATTATGAGTCAGTCTGTAGACAGCAGAGTCTGAGAATGACTGCGTGAGGAGGGAAGGCGCAGTGTGTATCTGTGTAACACTTGCAGAGAATGGGAAAGATGCATCTGGAATGAAGGCTTGTGCATATGAGAAAGTGAAAAGGAATAATGCGGCTAACCTGGTATGGAGGAATATAGGGTATGTGTGTGTGTGTGTGTATGTGTGTGTGTGAGAGTTTGTGCTGATTTTAGGGAAGAGGTGGTAACTGAATTCCCACATTGTTATCAGCACAGCCCACTGCCTCACTCACAGCTGTCCCAGTGTGCACATGGGGAACTGTCCTATCCTTGAAAGCACACCCCCAATTTGTCCCTCCACAGAGGCCTCAGTCTTACTTCCTCTGCCCTGAAGCCCTTTTCTCTTTTTGAAGGGAATGTAGGGACTGGGCTGAGCAGCTCAGCTACTCATCCTGTCCAACCTTTGTGAGCTTCCTTATCATCCTCATCAGCAACACGAAGCTTTCCTCTACATTTCCAGTATAGATTATGCCTTTAAATTCACAAACTTAGGTAAATAAGTAGGTAAATTATTATTCCTGACAAAATAACAAACACATTCAGCCCCTTCCCCTGTTTAAAAACTTCAGTTACACCTGCAACCCAATGTTTACTTCTCAAAATATATCCACTTTCTCCTTTAGGTGGTTAGGGAGTGTCTGGTGGGTAACGTACCTATGGGGAAGGGAAAACTTAGTGTGTGTTGTTTTTTGAGAGAGCTCGTGTGCGTACCAAGTTTGGCAAGTATAGTTTGATGTGTATGTGCCTGTCATGTTTCTTCCACAAGTTTAGGTTGTGAGTCTAGAGATGAGATGGCCCGGATGTGTGAAGGTGGTGTGGTGTGCTGGGTGACATGAAGCATAATTTTGTATTTATGGAGGCAGTGTATCTTCTATGTATTTATTAATAACCTGTGCTTCTTGTGCTGTGCAAGTTTCAGTAGATACATAATATCTATTTGGTTTATAGGAAAGACTGAGGATTTGAGTTACTTTCTGAGATGTGTTGAGACCACAAAAGTGTAACAGAGAGGCCACATGAAGGCTAGATAGAAGGGAGATCACCAGATGGATGGTGGAATTTGAGGATTATGTGAAGGGACTAAGAGCCTGGGAACAGAGAGGAGTTTTAGTGGCTGTTACACATTTGTGATGGTTTCATGCCCTATTAGTGTGAAATACACAGTGCTACAAGAGTGGGATTATCTGCGGGGTCAAAGACCATGGTACTGAAGGAATGAGGTCAGAGCAAATTAGAGGAATGTATGTGCAGAAAAGTGAGGGTGTGATGGTATAACATGTGGATATCAGCTTAGGTGTGTGCATATGAGTGTGAGCAGCTGTGGGTGTGATGGAGTATCGTGCCTGTGTGCTTATGAGGACAGGAGGTGGGTGGAGGCAAGAACTGAGGGGCCACATTCAAATTTGCAGCCACTCTTCATGCATGAGAGGACGCACATGAAGGAGCTTTGCTCTCCTCTGTAAGACAGGAGGAAACTACAGGTTCCTGCGTGGGTGCTTCATTCTGGACCTTCCTAGCTCCCTCCAGCTGATTGTGAGAGATTTGTGACACTGTGACTAGTGGAGCACATCTGCTCAGGTTCAGTCTGAGTTAGTCTGCCCATTTCTCTGTCACTCTGTCAGCTTCGCTACCTTTTCCAATACGGCCCCTGTCTGATACCCTTGCACTTTTGGGCACTTGTCCTTGTTGAGATTTCCCTTGAATCTCAAGCTTGTGCCTTATGTACACGCACTGACTCTCACCGAGAGCAGAAAGAAACATTGTCATCTTTCTGTGTTCTCTCATGTCTGGACAGGGGTTTGTATCAGCTTCTATCTCCAGTCGACCAGGGAATCTCAGGCTGATCTCTGGGCCATTCTCACACGTCCCTTTCCCTCCTCCAGGTTAAACACCTTTACTTACCGCTATTCTCGTAGTCAGAGAGAGAGGAGGAGTAATCTGAGGTAGAGGTATTTTCTAATTCCTTCTGGGGAAGATTACCAGGCTCTCCAATATGCTTTTGTTTCTTGAAGATCTCTGTTAAATTGAACGAAAAGTAAAGGAATATAGTCACTCTTGTTTTTTTTTTTGCTTTTCCAAGTTTTTTTTCCTTAGGTTTACCCGACTACATATGTCATTGGGTTAAACACATTATGTTTTCATTGTCACAGTCTGAATAAGGTCCGCCGCCCATATTCTATTCCCCAGAACCTATGAATGTTAACCTTATGAGGCCATTGGGACTCTGCAGATGTGATTAAATAAAGGAATTATTTGAAATAAATTCCTTTTGATGGCATGGAAACAGCCCTAGGCTCCCAAGTTGCAGAGGAGGAGATTGCGACTGGGCCCAAAGTATACCTTTCTCTCTGGCTGAGCAGAGACACCACTGACCTAGATTTCTACAGGTCTGATCGGCCTAGACTTTAGCAGCTCTTCCCTTTTACTCACCAGCAGAAGAGGCTGAGTCAAGAGAGGAGCCAGATGTGTAGTATTCGGATCCACAGGGTCCATCATTTTTCTCGGGACCCACAGTTTCATCTTCCAAATACCAAGGCGGTGTACCTGATGCCTGGAGCTTTGAGACTCCTGGAAAATGCAGCGAAGTAACAGAGCAGCTGGTTCCATTCTGTGCCCTCCTAATGTACTGTCCCCACTTTCCCTCCCTCATGGAAATACTGATTTTGCCCTAAACATTTACCTTTGGCTTGGACAGAGAATGGGCCTATTACAGCTTTCCGGGTTACTCTCCGGACCCTGTAGTCCAGGATCCTCACACTCACTCACCTTGCTTAAGACTTTTGGTACCAGTTTCTTTCCTCTACCATTTTTGTGTGTGTGGGTGTGCCCTTTGCACTCCCCCTCCTAGATTTACAACCTCACATGAAACAATTGAATTTTTATCTTTCCAGAATTTATTTTATATTATTAGTCACTGTCTTTGTTTTGCTGACCAAGCTCACTTTTCCTCAGTGCATTAAAATAACCTTCATCTCCAATGAATGTCAGGTGTGTGCATCGTGCGCACATTGCGGCAGAATGGTGTGATGAATGTCATGTGTGTTGTGTGCATCAATTCTTAACCTGATGGTTTAAACTAGGTTAGAGTTTAATGTGTGACTGATCTGGTGTTTGCACAGTTGAATATGGAGTGAGTCCTGTGTGCGTGAGAATGGTATGTGTGTTTTGTGTCTGTGTTTTAGGTCAGCACATATCTATGTGTGCAGACTGCGTGTCCTACGATTACGGATTTGTGTGTGCGTGTTTCACATGTTGTTAGGTGGCTTAGATGTGCAACAGAATTATTGGGAGTATTCTCTTTGAGACTAGTGGAATTAATGTATATGTGAAATCTAAAGTAACAGTGAAAGAACAGAAGGATATGAGAATCAATGGCTGTAAGAGAAAGAATATGAGTTTTCAGAATACAGAACTGTTTGATTCCAAAGTAAATGAGGGCGCAGGAAAGAGTGTGCAAGAATAAATGTAGAGCAACATGTGATTGCATTACAAAGTAAAATCTTGAAAGATTGAGGTCTAAAGAGTTGAGATAGAATACGGACACGAAAGCCTAGCACTTTAACTCAGAGGCGTTCAACAAACAGACGTATGTCCATATGGCAAAAACATGTAATAGAATTTTCAGAATATCTCCTTTGAGAGTAACCCTAGACTGAAATGTAACCCAAATGCTCATAAAAGTATAATCAATAAAGACACTATATGCCAAGAATGAATGAACTACAGTCACATATAACATGGATGATGATTATAAACACAGGTACAGAGAGTGAAAAGAAGTAGACGTAAAGCATGTGTTGTGCATTCCTATTTATATAACATTAAAATATAGGGATAATTAATGCAGCACTTTGGTAATCAGAGGAATTATCACTCTTTGGTTGGGACAAAAACAGATTAGAGAACTTAGATGCATGTGAAAGATGACAAGGAAGTGAATGATGAAGATAGCGGGTGCTGATGGGTCTGTATAGGGTTGAACTTGAGAACATCAGCTATGAGAAGGTACCTCTGTGCTGGGGTCTTGGACCAGGTGTGTCTATACTCAGGTCAGGACCTGAGGATCCTATGATGTTGGGCCTGCTTTAGGCTATTAGTGCTGTCACACCTTCTTGGTAAAATAACCTGTCCTTGCCCAGTTCATACCGACATGTTCTTCCATGTTTCTCTGATACACCTCATCCCCTTAGGCCCTCTTCCACCATTTCCTCAAATAACTCACTGCTCTCCCCTTGTGTCCTTGGGCTCGCTCCAATCCTTCTAAGTATTTTCCCTTGGAATTTACTACTTCTCTTGGGGGTTATATTAATGAAGATGGAGAAGCATCTTGAGTTTCTTTCTGTACTGTGCAGCCTTGTGCTGACTGATGAGCAGAATCACACAGTTCATCTCTGGGCTCTGCCTAGATCCCCACTGTCCTTTGTATCCCACTCGATAGTCCCTTCTTACCAGCACCAGCGGGCTTGTTCTCACAAGGGACACAGGAGAGGAACTCTGAAGCAGCAGCAGCAGCTTCCGTTGCTTTCGGACCTGGTACATATTAAGAAAGGCATTACGTTAGAAATTACTGTCTTCCCCTTTGCTTATTTATGCTATACATGTGTGTATGTGCGAATTGGTGTGAAATTGTTTTACATGCTTCATAGTTTACACAAAATATATCTCTGAACATGCACTATTTGTACTGAAGTTGAAGACAGACTCACTTTCCAAGCCTCCCCTCAAGGCCCCACTGGGGTGTGCTGAAACCCAAATGTCACATTCCTTTCATGAGCCCCCACTGGGACGCTCGATCCTGGTCCTGGTCTGTCCCCTCCCGCTGCTGAGCACTGGTTCTTCCTCATAGGACCTATTTACTTTTTAAACCTCACAGTCACAACTATTTCAGTTTCCCATTTTTTCTAGAAAGAACCGAACTTTCTCCATTCAACCATTGTGGTTAAATGGTATTAGATGTACATATGTGTGTAAGTGCATGTGTGTGTCCTGCTGGTTTCCTCCTTACATTTCATAACGGAGCCGCACATTTACATCTCTATGCTCTGAGACAATGAAAGAAAGGTCTTCATGTTGGAGACAATCTAAGAAATCAAGTCATTTTGTACCTGACTTCATACTCTCATCCCCGCACCTCCAATTTTAGGGTCCCAAACTTTTTTCCTAATTACTTACCTCTATGAGCCACACATTCTTCATAAACTGGAAAAAGTATTATTGGAAAATGTATAACAATACCCACTTACTTAACAAATGCCCTCAGTTTTGTAAAAAAAGAAATAAAGGGAAATACATTATATAAGAAAAGTTATAGTAATCAGTCACTACATCTGTGATACAGTAACCCAGAGCGGCACGATGTCGGGAACACAGGTCCTACGCTACAGAGACAAGGACCTAGTCACAGGAACCTGTTCTTGACCCTCAGATGATCTATTCCCTTAGAAAGACCAGCGCACCCACACTTCTCCCTCTAGCCTTCCTGCCCCTTCTCTCCCATAAGTAGGAATCCTTGCTCTTTTTCTTTAGAAGAGTTTTTTGATCCCCAATGCTCAGAGAATATCACAGACACACCTCCTGACATCCTGGCAGCTTTGAGGAAACGTGTGGTTTCAAGATGTTTCCTTTTCCGTTTACGCTTCATGGCTCAGCACTTCAAAGAAGTGTGCCTTCCTCCCTGGAACTCTGCTGCCAGAGGTTCAAGTGATGGCAGCAAAGAAACAGGTCAGTATATCTAACAACAAGCAACTGGAAAGGCTCTCTCCGCACTCACTATCCAAGAACAACAAGCAACTAGAGAGGCTCTCTCCGCACTCAGTCACTCACTGGCCTGGCCGGTGCTTAAGTACACCAGGAGGGCCATTATGATGTGAGACAGGGTTCCAGAGCATTCTGACACAGGCATCAGAGCAAACCAATGATGGGGGGGGGGGTCTTTTACCCAACACAAACTCTTCTCAACTTGAATTTTTATCTTACACTTCATATCAAAACATGGGAACCAATGATGTGGATTAAACAAAAGATCATTACTTTATGTATCTAGGGTAACCACATTGCTAAATTTCCCCAAGGGTGAGAATAAGGCATTACCTGAACCAGACTTAGAACCTTCTTGCCCCATATAACATGGTAACTGTCATATCTTAGCAGTACCATATAACATGTACACATAAAAGTTGTATGTGGGGTATATGTGTATAGTGGGTTTGCGAACACCTTGTGATTCCACACAGCTCCAGCATTTATTGAATTTTCCCCACTATAGGGAACAGGCTCATGTATTTCAACAACCCATTGTCTCTTTTGAAACTCTCTTCCCCATCACTTCCCCAGAGCCTTCAGGGAAATAGGAAGCCCCTGGCTTTACATCCATGGCCCTCATCGTGAATCCTGTGCTTGTCAAGCACGAAGGCTTCATTCGCCAGCTTCTGTTCTAGGCCCCAGTCTCCTGGAAACCCATGGGATCTGCACAGGGCTTGAACTCTAGTTAGCTCCATTCTACTTCCAACTTCCCACTGACTGTCTGCTCCCTGAGGGGCAATATGTATTTCCTTCAAACTGAGCAGTTGCTCTAGAGCCAGGCAGTGATCCAGCCAGCTTCAGCCTTCTTTACCTCAAGCAGGTCCTGCCTCACGCTGTTCCACACACATGGGCTCGGACTCTTGCAGCCACTAAATGGTAGGCACATTTCCCAAGACAGTCTCAGCCTTGTCACCTATTGGAAAAACCCAAACCAAAAATTAGATACTATTTTACACATACCAAATTGGTAAAAATTAGATTAACCTATACAAATAATTGTAAGGATATGGATTAAAAAAGGAACCTTCATGATATAAAATGAAGTATCCACCTATGTAGCTGTGTTGGAGAAAAAATTAGCCAATATTTAATGAAATTAAATATACATATAACCTATGAGCCTATAATCTCATTCTATAACATGATCTTTACTAGGGTGAAATTCACAGCATTATTTATAATGGAAGGGAAGTGGCATTTTAGTTTCTAACTCAGAAAGAATGGATATGCAACATATGGTTGATAAATACAACAGAGTACATTTCCAAGAATAAAAGCCATGCCCATTATACTATATGCCTATAGGGCAGGGCATCAAGAAGGAATTGGAGATCAGGAACAGAAAGAAAATATAAATCAATGAAACAACCATAAGCTAGTGACTAAGGAGCATTCTTAAGTTAGTAGTCAATAATTAACTAAAGACAGAAAAAATCTTTCTCAAAAATAAAATGGTTCAGATTAGGTCTAGAACTAAGAGAAAGAATTATTCTAAACATGCCCTATAGTATGAGCTTCCTATTGCTGTTACAGCAGATTACCACTGCGTAAGGGGCTTAAAATACAAATTTCTTATCTTGCAGTTCTGGAGATCATAATTCCATTATGGGTCTTACTGCCTAAAATCAAGATATTGGCAGAACTGGTCCCACCTGGAGGCTGTAGGGGTGACTCTGTTCCCTTTTCCAGGTTCTAGAGGCTGCCTACATTGCTGGCGCACCTTCATTTCCTTCATCTTTAGAATACATCACTACAACATCCACTTCCACTGTCACATGGCCACTCTCTCTCTCTCCCCTCTACCTCCTCCCATAAGGACTCTTGTGATTACATCATCCCCACACAGGCAATCCAGGATAATCTGCCCTTTTCAAAACCTTGAAATAAATCCCACCTAAAAAGCCTCTTTTGACACTTGCAGTAACATATTCACAGGTTCCAGGGATGAGGAGGTTGACTTCTTTTCCAAGGGGGTGAGTGGAGAGAGATTTTTTTCTCAGCTCTCACACCAAGACAAGCACAGAGTGTCAGAGTAAATTCACCAGCAGTAAAATACAGTAGGCTGAGTGAGAATGGAAATCCCTAATTAAACAAGAGCAACAGGAAAAAAAGAGAGCATAGCAACTAGATAACCATATTGAGGAAAACAAAGTTGAATGAAATGAAGAAAAAAAAAACCTGTTTGAAAAATGTAACCCAAGGAATAGACAAAGAAGTACATTAGCATTCTCCATGCCATAGAACTGGCAACTGGCTTCAGTACAACGAGGGCGTGAAGACAAGATGACAAGCCAAAGCAAAGAAATAAAAATGGAAAGCAGGGGGGGGGGGGAATAAAAAGCTAAACAAGGTCAAAACAGGATGAACAAACAACTTAGGACCAGAAAGAAACAGAGTAACAGAATACATCTTTCAACTGAAAAACTGACATATCTACTTGAGAGCAGTTATAAAGGGAAGGACAAATACACAATGAGAAGACAGATAAAAAAAGAAAGGTGAAATGATGTGACGTAACAATAAAAAGGTCAACCAATAAACAAGACAATTATGCAAGATATGCCACAGTAAAACACCCCTTGCAATGAAGACCTGAAACCACAAATTCCTAAATTGCAGTTATTTTTTTTTTCCTTAAAGGATAAAACAAACAAATTCTTCAGGTATCCTAAGAGGAAAAGCAAGTCATGGCAAGTGCTAAACATCAAGCTGGCTTTACTCTTCCATAAAACAACATACATTGCTTGAAAATAGTAGAGAAATAGCAGAGTATCTGCAGATGCTGAGAAAAAGAAGGTGTAATACTGCAGTATGATCTGCAGACAAGTTGTTTTCAAGTGTAAAAGCAACTGGCAGAAATTGTCAAATGTGTATTAAAAAAAATATTACAAGAGTCACTCCTGAAAAAGTCACTCAACTCTGCCATAGAGCCAACTCAAAACATGAATGGAAATGCCATGGAAAAGAAACAGAAACAAAACACAAATGCAATGCTTCATGCCAAAATACAGTACAATATTGACAATAAGCACCTGAGGGTGGAGATGGGAGTGGGAATTGATTGAACCAACTGCGTTGCACTAATTCCTATGAAGAAAGTTTGGATCTCGGGACCTCAAGGGCCAATCTAGGTCCCCTGCTCTAGACTTTGTCATCCTTTTCTGTCTTCTCCTGTGCACAGCACTATCTAAAATCTACCCTGTGCACCATGTTTGTCATCTCTGTGCTTTTGCTCAGTGTTCCCACAGCTTGTGTACACCAAGTGGAGAGTATATACACATGTGCTTGCACACGCACAGCCGGTAACCAGGATGATATACAAGAGCCTGGAATCTTGGTTGTCTGTGAAGGGGAAGCCAGGTACGCAGGGAGGAAGACACGCCCCCTTCTGCAATGCTGGAGTTTTAAACTAACAGGTATGCAATTCCTAGATTTACCAGTATTAGAATTTTAAAAAGTAGGGCTTGAAAGAACTGCCTATAGAGCCCATACATACGGTCTATACAGGATAGGCTTTGAAAGGTGAACGGTCACTGCTGTCCCCAGCACTGGGGCGCCAGCACTCAAAAGGCGAATGAAGGGGGACTACGCAGGTGGAAGGCAGTGAGGATGCCACGGGCCAGAAGGTGGCGCTACAGAGCACAGGCCGGGCCCCGCCTGTGGAGAGCAGCCAGTTCTCAGAAAGTGACCCTGATTGTTTCCATAAACACTCAAGAGCTGCCTCATCTGATTGCTGTTCCCTTCAGAGCAGTCGGCTGACAGTCGGGATAATTTGGAGAACCCTTGAGCTCAGGTTCAGGGCTTAAAATATGTGTCAGGACCTCCTGCGGGACCCTCAGAGTGCAGCGCGTTACTCACTGGCGGCAAACACTTGCCTAGAAAGGACCCAAGCTTTTCAAACAGTCAGATTTGTCATTGGCCACAACTTTGGTTAGAGAAGCGACAGATTAAGTCAGCCAATCTTTCAGTAAAAAAACAAAGCGTACAACCACAGCAGATGTGTCCTGATGCTTCCTGAAAATGGGCTCTGACAGCACTGCTTTCTTTTTTCTACTCTATTGTGTTAACTTTACTTTCTTATAAATAAAGGAATACAACAAACTGAATGGCCCAAATTCTATTGCTCTGAATTTAAATGGAAATTATTATGTATAAAGTATACTACAAATTGTTCATGACATATGCAAAATCAGAACTGTTTAAGTAATTTTACTATTTTAAATGAAGTAATTGAAATGTGTTTTTCTCTGCTCCCTCCTTAAATTGCAGTAAAGAGAGTTAAGAAACAAAAATGCATAAACCAAAAATGACAGAGAATAGGAAAGGTGATTACAGAAATTAAATATAAAATCTGGAAGATGGATATATTAGTATTAGATGACTTAACCAAACTCTAGACTGGCCAGGGAATAGAGAGCAAACACTGAAGAATCAAAGAATAATTAAGGACTTGGGAGGAACAGCCCCCCTGAAATTGGGCTACAGATCCTCTGACCTATCCTGTGGATAAAAAATCAGTTTTCTCCCCCCTTAGAAGAAAATCAGAATTTTCCTCTTGGAGAGATTTAACAAGAGAGATGTAGAACTGGGAAACACATGGACACCAGTGAGGACGTGGAAACCAGACTGAAAGAGATTAAAGGAAATTCTTCCTATTAAACGGTGAGTTACAATGTCCTTCCTTCTACTTGGCCTGAGAATAACAGCAGCTAAAGTTACACCTCTTAAGTACTAGAGAGGATAATTCTTCTCCAGCGAATCTCACCAGTTCCAAAGAAAAACCTTAAGACATTGAGAGTTGGTATTTGACAATAAAAATAAGGCCCAGACCTAATACCTACAATGAAGACCAGCAAATCTATAAGCTACAACCATGCCCAAAATTCCAATGGGCTATTTTAATGTTCCATGGATATTTCTGAAAAAGTATAAAGACTAGATTAAATGAAGTTGGTGATTAGGTCAAAGCAATGATCAGATGAAAAGTGTTAAATGATTTACTAGCTTCAAGAAAATAGGGAAAGTAACACATCAGTAAAATTAAGTGGTATAGAAGGCTATAAGAACATCAGATTGTGGAAAATAACTTACTGGAAAGTTCAAAATCTAAAGGGGAAACAATTATATTTAAATACAATTACTGGAAAATAAAGTTGAAAAAATCTATAATCCCTTTATTCATTTGTTTAATGCTATTCAATGAACTCCTAGAGATATAGTAGTAAAGACACAAATTTTCTTTTTGGGGGAAAAGACATGATCAAGGTAAAAGTGTAAAAATAGTGGTAGAAGCTAAGAAGAAAAAAGAGGGGATATGACATTTTGGAAGTGGGCTGAAATTGTAGATTGGGTAGCCAGGGAAGGTTTCACTGTGACTTTGCAGGAAAAGACCTGAAGGAACCCTAGACAATCTGGAATCCCGACATCTGAGATGAAAACATTGTACCAAGAGAGAGAGAAGAGCCAAATATCCCAAGAGCATGGATGGCCCATTCCAGGAACACCAAAAAGAAGTGTTCTGGAACTGAAAAAATGAGAGGAGTATAAACTAAGGGAGGTAATAGAAGACTGGTAAGCTCCTCTGAACAGACGATGAAAAGGCCACACTGAGATGGAAGGAGAGGCAGAGACAGTCTTGCCAACAGCCCTCCTTCCAGGACAGTGACCCACAGTGAGGAGGGAGCTCACACTTGCGGAGCTGTCCACGGAGCAAGGGGTGTGTGCCCCACATCATGTACCCAATCTTTGGGACCTGTACTGGAAAGATGACCCCCCAAAACATCTGCTTTGAAAACCAATGGGATTTATTTCAAGGAGACTCAAAAGGCTATAGGATATTGAGATTCTGATTTTCAAGGGTTCATACATAAACTCGTTCAACCTGGGACCAGTGCAAAACCAGCAGTTTGAAATACGTCCACACTGTATGAGATGGAGATTCAATTGGTAACCTCAAATAGTCAGTTGGAGGAGCCGGGGCCTGGTGGGATTCCCTCAGGCAACTGAAAGTAGAGTGTCTTCCATACATGTGCTAGATTAAAAACTCCTGTGGCTTTAACTCTGCATCTCATCTGGAATTCTTTCCTTTGAGAAGAGGAGACACACACACACACACACACACACACACACACACACACACACACACACGTACGTACGTAGCTTGGCATATATGAATCTCATACTAACCACAAACCAAAACCACATAATAGGTAACACAAAAAATAAACTGGCAATGTTAGAGTAGGCAGTTAGAGAGACAGGAGCAGGATAGGAGAGAGGAAGGCAGCCGCCCACCCAGTCTCTGGTCAGAGACCGCCTGTCTCCTTCAAACCAACCCGTTCAGTGTTTCAGCACAAACTGATAAACAGAAGATACGGTCACTGGGACCTTCCTGATTTTAGAGCATATGCACTTATGAAAGACCTTGTTGTTAATGACCCTGAAGCCACCATATCAGTATTGTATCATTTACATTAAAGTTTTGACCCCACCATGCATCTCTCTTGGATGTTCATGGGAAAAAATGACAAAACACAAACTTATACAAAGAGGCTGAAGAGGAGGAAACAAGACATCCGAAAGACAGTGTGAGAATGAAAAAATGGGAGGGAGGAAACCAAATAAACCCCATAAAAGACACAGTGAAAAGCCCAATGAGTGGCTATCCACCCTTGGGGTCAGTCTGCTTCTCTGTCTCAGGAGTGTACCATCTATTGCTTCGCTGAATAAAAACACCCTGCAGCTTTAACTGTCTATTGGGTCTCTAAACTGAATTCTTTCCTTCAAGACAAGAACCCAGGAGATCCACAATGCACACTGCCCAGTCACAAAAGGAATCCAGCCATAATATTAAAAACACCAAACCACAAAAGAGCAAGAGAAGGAACAGAGAAGAACTATCAAACCAATCAGAAAACAATTAACAAAATCGCAGTTAAGTGCATACCTATCAATGATTACGTAAAAGTAAATGGCCTAAAAGCCCTAATCAAAACACATAGGATGGCTGAATGGATTAAAACGACACCCATCTCGGTCCTAGCCATGGTAATCAGACAAAACAAAGAAATACAAGGAATCCAGACTGGTAAAGAAGTTAAACTGTCACTATTTGCAGATGATATGATATTGTACATAAAAAACCCTAAAGACTCTACTCCAAAACTACTAGAACTGATATCGGATTACAGCAAAGTTGCAGGATACAAAATTAACACACAGAAATCTTTAGCTTTCCTATACACTAACAATGAACCAGTAGAAAGAGAAATCAGGAAAACAATTTCATTCACAATTGCATCAAAAAGAATAAAGTACCTAGGAATAAACCTAACCAAAGAAGTGAAAGATCTACACCTTGAAAACTACAAGTCACTCTTAAGAGAAATTAAAGAGGACACTAACAAATGGAAACTCATCCCATGCTCATGGCTAGGAAGAATTTATATTGTCAAAATGGCCATTCTGCCCAAAGCAATATACAGATTTGATGCAATCCCTATCAAATTACCAGCAACATTCTTCAATGAACTGGAACAAATATTTCAAAAATTCATATGGAAACACCAAAGACCCCGAATAGCCAAAGCAATCCTGAAAAAGAAGAATAAAGTAGGGGGGATCTCACTCCCCAAATTCAAGCTCTACTACAAAGCCATAGTAATCAAGACAATTTGGTACTGGCACAAGAACAGAGCCACAGACCAGTGGAACAGATTAGAGACTCCAGAAATTAACCCAAACATATATGGTCAATTAATATTTGATAAAGGAGCCATGGACACACAATGGCAAAATGACAGTCTCTTCAACAGATGGTGCTGGCAAAACTGGACAGCTACATGTAGGAGAATGAAACTGGACCATTGTCTAACCCCATATACAAAGGTAAACTCAAAATGGATCAAAGACCTGAATTTAAGTCATGAAACCATTAAACTCTTGGAAAAAAACATAAGCAAAAACCTGTTAGAAATAAACATGAGTGACCTCTTCTTGAACATATCTCCCCGGGCAAGGAAAACAACAGCAAAAATGAGCAAGTGGGACTACATTAAGCTGAAAAGCTTCTGTAAAGCGAAAGACACCATCAATAGAACAAAAAGGAACCCTACAGTATGGGAGAATATATTTGAAAGTGACAGATCTGATAAAGGCTTGACATCCAGAATATATAAAGAACTCACATGCCTCAACAAACAAAAAACAAATAACCCAATTAAAAAATGGGCAGAGGAACTGAACAAACAGTTCTCTAAAAAAGAAATACAGATGGCCAACAGACACATGAAAAGATGCTCCACATCGCTAATTATCAGAGAAATGCAAATTAAAACTACAATGAGGTATCACCTCACACCAGTAAGGATAGCTGCCATCCAAAAGACAAACAACAACAAATGTTGGCAAGGCTGTGGAGAAAGGGGAACCCTCCTACACTGCTGGTGGGAATGTAAATTAGTTCAACCATTGTGGAAAGCAGTATGGAGGTTCATCAAAATGCTCAAAACAGACCTACCATTTGACCCAGGAATTCCACTCCTGGGAATTTACCCCAAGAATGCAGCAATCAAGTTTGAGAAAGACACATGCACCCCTATTTTTACCGCAGCACTATTTACAATAGCCAAAAATTGGAAGCAACCTAAATGTCCATCGGTAGGTGAATGGATAAAGAAGATGTGCTACATATACACAATGGAATACTGCTCAGCCATAAGAAGCAGAAAAATCCTACCATTTGCAGCAACATGGATGGAGCTGGAGAGTATTATGCTCCGTGAAATAAGCCAAGCGGAGAAAGAGAAATACCAAATGATTTCACTCATCTGAGGAGTAGAAGAACAAAGGAAAAACTGAAGGAGCAAAACAGCAGCGGAATTACAGAACCCAAAAATGGACTAACAGGTACCAAAGGGAAAGGAACTGGGGAGGATGGGTGGGCAGGGAGGGATAAGGGGGGGAAGAAGAAGGGGGTAGTAAGATTAGCATGCATGGGGGGAAGGGAGAAAGGGGAGGGAGGGCTATACAACACAGAGAGGACAAGTAGTGATTCTACAACATTTTGCTATGCTGATGGGCAGTAACCATAATGCGGTTTTTAGGGGGGACCTGATATAGGGGAAAGCATAGTAAACATAGTTTTCTTCACGTAGGTGTAGATTAAAGGTATTAAAAAAAAAAAAGGGGGATTACTCCTTGATAGGATAAAACTATTGGTAAATCAAAGATTAATACATGCTTTAAATATCCTCAATGTTGATCACTTAAAGGGTGTCAGATGATCAGCTATGGAGGTACTCTTTTCTGATAATATGCCTTTCTCTTAATAAAAAAAAAAAGCAGTTCCTTTGTGCTGACCTCCAATGAGTTCTACACAGTGGTATAGAGGGCATGTCAAAATGTGGGCAAAGGGTCTGTTTGCTTCTATGCAGAAGATCAAGGCCTAGCTTGGCTACCCAGAAAATGAACTAAGATATGATATGAGGAGGAGCTTCCGGCATCAGCACTCTCTGGAGGACTCTTGCCGGGGGATGATCATCAAAAAGCCTCCACAGGCATCGGGGCGATGCTGTGGTTCTGGTTGCGTCCACCCCACTGTTTCCTGGACTTGCCACTGGAATGAGGAGGGAGATGTCTAGGCTGGCATGTGCATACAGTGAGAAAACAAATTTGACCAGATCTGTACTGTTGGAACTCAACCAGGAGTTGGGAGGGGTGCAAGTTGTAGCACTTCAAAATCTTATGACTATAGACTACCTACGGTTAAAAGAACATATGGGATGTGAACAGATCCCAGAAATGGGTTGCTTTAATTTGTCTGATTTCTCTCAGACTGTTCAAGTACAGTTGGACTATATCCATCATATCATAGACTAATTTTCACAAATGCCTAGGGTGCCTAAATGGTTTTCTTGGCTTCACTGGATATGGCTGGTAATAATAGATTTGCTTTGTTTATGTCACCGTATTCCTATTATGTTAATATGTGTGCGCAAGTTAGTCAGTAGTTTAAAACCTATACATGCTTAAGGTACTCTACAAGAAGATATGTCAAAGAAATAATCAATCTTCCCATGTTTTCTTCCATATGCTACCTCTATAGCTTTTTTTCTTCCTTCCTAATTACAACCCTTAAATAGAATTCGTGCCTCATATCTAATTTACCGAGCATCATAATTCCTCCAGGTGGTAAAGATACCTCGACACAAGTGCTGGGCATAGAAGCCACAGGGCATAAATCTGCAAAGAAGTAAAAAGCTAACCTTTTCAAACAATATGGCTTCTCTCTGACTTACCAACTTTACATCTCCCTGTATGGCCCCAGAAGATGACTGGTTAGCCAGAGATGGGTAAGATTCCTCAAGGGAGGAACAACCTATGACAGGCACAGTAGCAGGGGGGCCATCAGGTGAGAAATTGGGGATCAACAGTGGTGAGGCTTAGAACCTCAACCCCCCTGTTTTGAGAGAAATCTTCTGCATCCGTGGATGTTTTAATGCCCTTGTCTAGCTTGGATTAACACATAGTCTACAGGCACACACCTGATCATCTCTACATTTGCTCTCTTAACACACTAAACTATGTTTTCTACCTTTATCTTGCATCTACCTACCACTTCAGCATTTTATTAAACATAATAATAATAGTAGTAGTAGTAGTAATAATTAATAATAATAATAATAATAATAATAATAATAAAGGGAGAAATGTGGGATCCACATATAAATCAAGTATAAAAATCAAATATTCATATTTGACCTGATTGTTTATAATTCATAATGTTTGATCAAAACCGAAAGTTTCTGTGATGAATGCCCTTGTACTGTTCACCATGTAAGATCTTATTCACTATGTAAGAATTCGTTCACCATGTAAGAACTTGTTCGTTATGCTTCAGAAGATTGTAGACTGATGAGAATTAGGCTTGAGATGGATTAATAATTGTGCACTGAGCATTGACCCTCCTATACAGAATTTTATTTTTGTTAACAACCATTTGATCAATAAACATGAGAGATGCCCTCTGAAAAAAAACAAAAAAAAAAAAAACAAAACACCCATCTCTCTACAAAAGATTCGCTTCATATCTAGAGATACACAGAAATTCAAAGTGAAGTTATGGAAAGAGTTATTCCATGCAAATGGAAATGAAAAGGAAGATGGGGTAGCAGTAATTATATCAAACAAAATACACTTTAAACCAAGGACTGTAAAAAAGACAAGGGCATTACATAGTGATAAGGGGATCAATCCAAAAAGAAAGTATAACATTTAAAAATATTTATGCACCTAATGAAGGAGCACCTAAATATATAAAGTGACAGTTAACAGGCATATAGGGAGAAACTGACAGCAATACAATAACAGTAGGGGATTTTAATATCTCATGTCAATGGACAGATCACCAAGATTGAAAATCAATAAGGAATCATTGGCTTTAAATGACACATTAATCAGATGGACTTAACAGATACACAGAGTGCAGTCCTTCCAACAGCAGAACACATATTCATTTCAAATACACATGGAACTTTCTTAATGATAGACCACATGTTTGGCCACAAAATAGGTCTTCATAAATTTAAGAATATTTAAGAAGACCGAAATCATATCATCTTTTCCAACCACAACAGAATAAAACTGGAAATCAGTTACAGAAGAAAACTAGAGGAAACACAAACATGTGGAGACTAAACCACACGCGCCTAATGAAAGGTTCAGCAAATAAAGAGAAAATAAAAAAATACCTGGAGACTAATGAAAACAGAAACGCAATGATTGGGACACAGAAAATCAGTTCTAAGAAGGAAGTTTATAGAAATACCTCAAAAAAAAAAAAAAACAAGAAAGATCTCCAATAAGCAATCTAACCCTGTACACTAAAGGAACTAGTAAAAGGAAAACAAAGCCCAGAGTCAGTAGAAGGAAGGAAATAATGAAGTGCAGAAATAAATGAAATAAAGACAAAAAAGCAATAGAAAAGGTCACTGAAACTAAGAGCAGGTTCTTTGAAAAGATAAAACCGATAAGCCTTTAGGTAGACTCACTGAGAAAAGAAAGAGGACTCAAAAAAATAAGAGAAGACATCATAACTGATACCACAGAAACTCAAAAGGATTGTAAGAAACAGCCACGAACAATTATAGCCAACAAATTGGACAACCTTGAAGAAATGGAAAAATCCCTAGAAACATACAATATTCTCAGACTTAATTCATGAGGAAATAGAAAAATTACTAGAAGGAAATTCTGAATCAGTAATCAGAAAACTCCCAACAAAATCAAAGGCCGACGACTTTGCGGGAAAATTCTACCAAATAATGAAAGAGTTAATACCTTTCCCTCTCATATTCTTCCAAAAAACATAAGAGGAGAGAATGCTTCCAAATTCATTTTATGAGATCAACATCACCCTCATACCAAAACCAGACAAGTATACCATAGAAAAAGACAACCATAGGCTAATAGCCCTAATGAGCACAGATGCAATTAATCCTCAAGAAAGTATTAGCAAAATGAATTAAACAAACATTGAAAAGATCATGCACCCTAATAAAGGGAGATTTATTTCAGGGATGGCTTGATAAAATGAAGGATGAAAATCATATAATAATTTCACAGATGCAGAAAAAGCCTTTGACAAAATTCACCCATTTATGATAGGGTTTCTGGGGACATAGGAAGACACGCGCTCACATCTTCCCATAGACATACAGAATCCGTAGCTCCTGGTGCAACAATTTCTGAAATACACTCGCACACTAAGCACTCCTAAGTATGGGGCTAGTAAGAGACCGCCGCGTGAAGCAGGCAGGAGAGGCTGGGACACAGTCCCGCCATGAACCCACCCCAGGGCGGGCAGCCCAGTCATGAGCTTCTCTCCAAACATGAAGGGTTTGAACCCCACATAGAGCGCTGCTAAGTTTAAGGCCTGCCACTGCCAGAGGCTCTCATAAAGCCCAACTCACTCTGTTTGGAAACCAGCTACCGAGTGACACCTCTCCCTCCATGGGACCCTTCAGCCAGACCTTGAGTTTCAGCAGTTTCACGCAGAGCCGCCATGCAAACAAAGACACGCCATTCCGGACCCAGCTGTGAGTACACAGTCTCCCTGACGCCAGCAAGTCGGCCCGCGGGCCCCTGAGTGGCTGCGGATCCTGGGCAGAGCCCTCCGGCGCCCCCGGACCCTCAGAAAGGCTCTCGCGCTGAAGGGCCCGAGAGGAAGCCCCAGGCCCAGGCCGCCGCCTTCCCGGCTGCAGCCTCGTGAACAGGGCAGCCTTCCCTTTCAGCGACCCTGGTCCCCCGAGCTTTGGCCTTTCGAGGGCCAGGCAGCCAAACGCGGGATGGGAAGAGAGCTGCGGCGGGCAGCACCACTGAGGACACACCGCCCCAAACATGGCGCCCTGGGAACCAGCCCTCGAGGAGAAGGCTCACAGCTTGGGAAGGCTGCGCGGGACTCACCCGACCCGGCCGCCGATCCAGGAGCGCTGGGACTCTCCACGGACGAGGCTCACTGCTCACCCGCCGGGCTCAGTCCGAGGGGCCGGCACCCGAGCGAGGACACACCCGGGGCCACAGGCTGGCCACGGCCTCTCTTCGCGGGTGAGCACCATCTTGACCTTCTACGCGGGCGGTCGCCGTTTTGACGCTCTAACAGGGCGGGCTCCGTCCTGACTGTCCACCCGGGTGGCCGCCATGTTGACGCTCTACGCAGGCCAGCTCCGTCTTGACGCTATACGTGAGCGGCCGCCATGTTGACGCTCTACCCGGACGGTCGCCATCTTGACGCTTTACGATGGCGGGCGCCGTCTTAATGCTCTATGCGAGCGGCCGCCATCGCGGTTGTTGTAAAGACGAGCATCTTTTTCCCTTCTTCAGAGAGCATCATGCAAACCCGCTCCCTCCGCGGGGCTGCAGCTCGCCGGGACCTCGGGGGGGAAGCGCGTACTAGCCTGTGGGCGGGTTTCACTTGCCGGTCAGGCGCCGCCCGGCCCGCCCTGGAAGCCTTGGAGGGCTGTCTGTCCAGAAGACTCCGAGGAGACGGTTCTCGGCTGGCTCCCGCCTACAGATCACCATGGGTGCCAGGCTGACACCCACCTGGAGCCCTCCAGGAGGAGGCCTGTGTGCCTGTCCCGGAGCTTTGCTGAGAGGCGGGTTTCGGAATGGCCGCCGAGCCCCCGGAAGCAGTTTTGGCCCGCCCTTGGCCTTGCTACGGCGTTTGTGGGCACATCCGGGATTCCGCGGCTGCTCCCGGGTCCACCTCAGAAGGCGTGGCTCTGGGAGCCAGTGCGCTAGGGGTGGGTCCCGCCGGACAGTGACCGGAGTCGTGACTCTCTCTAAAAAGGCACCCATTTGCTTATCAGCAGCAACCGCAGGACAGGCTGCTAACCACACAAGACCGCCCTCTATTAGGCTTCACTGAGACGGGGACCTTGGGCTGAGGTAGAGGGGTGGGTGAGGGCCTCCGGGGGTGGGGGGATGGGAGGGCAGCTTGTATTTTAACTTTACCCAGGTGCTGCTTTTCCTCCTCCAGCCCTAATCAAGTAATTTGCAACCTGGGCAATTGATTTAGCAAGCACCTAGTAAAAACAGGAAGGACTCCATTCTGAAGGTTGCACTTTAAAACCCAATTTTAAAAAGTAACTTTGTTAACATATTCTTTAACCAGCAGACAATAAGTCAGCTCACCTTGGAAGCAAAGCAGGCACTTTTGATTGATAGGCCCCCAGACTAGGAAGCTGCTATCCTGGGAGGAAAAAGAGCAGTACATTTCTTGTAAATAACCTGTAAAACTAACAAAAAAATGTCTCTTCAATATAAACATTTTGGGACCACTTAGCAGGGTCCGCATCCTTAGCCCTTTATCTCTCAACTGCATATAAATCTCCTAAACAATGTACCACCCAGGGCTCTCTTTTCCCTTCTTGGCATGAGCTAGGAGCTCTATCCTCTCACTTTATCTCCAAATAAAAGCCTCTGACTTGCTCTCCTACCTTGAGTGCAAAGTTCATTCTTGGACTCTGTGAACAAGAACCCGGGCATCATCATCACAGCTGTAACCTGAAGGGCAGGCTGCTAATTACACACACCACTGTCCAAACAGCTGGGAGGCCTGGCACTACCTTTGTGCTCTCCTGGCTCTGCAACCGAGCTCCATCTGTGTGGGAGCCTAACTAAAACTGTGGTTAACAATACTATGCTCTCTGTGTGAGGGTAGCTAGGAGAGTGGATTTGGAATGTTCTCTTCACAAGAAAAGAAATGTAATGTCTTTTTAGGAATGATTATTATTACACTGCGTAGAAAATAATACACGTCTAACGAAAGTTTCAACCATTTGTATCTGGTTCCTGGAAGGTAATTTTTAAGTCTTTTGAACATCTGGTCTAATATAATTTTTTTTGTCTACCAGAGAATATGGGGGACATGATAGATGATTCTAACTCTGTGATGTATGCTGAGGACCCTGTCTTGTTGCTCAGTGTTTATTGAAGTTCATTGGACACACAACATTATGTTGGTTTCAAGTATACAACACAGTGTTTCAGCAGTCATATATATTTTAAAATCCTCACCCCATCTGGTGTAGTTAGTGTCTATCAACATAGATGTTATAGAACCACTGACTATGTTACCTATCCTATACTTTCATCCCTGTGACTAATTTATATTATATTGTGATTCTGTGCCTCTTTATCCCCTTCACCTGTTTCACCCACCCACCCCAAGCCCTCCACCATCTTAACAACCAGTCTTTCCTCCATTTATATGTCAATTACTGTTTTGATCATTTTGTTTTCATTTTTAGATTCCATGTGTAAGTGAAGTCATATGGTATTTGTCTTTCTCCACCTGGCTTATTTCACTGAGCATAATACCCTCTAGATCTATCCATGTTGTTGTAAATCAGAGGATTTGTTTTCATTTTATAACTGAATATTGTGTATATGTACCACATATTCTTTATCCATTCACCTATTGATAGACACTATTTTCTTCAATCTCTTTGATCAAGGCCTTATAGTTTCTATTGTATAGGGTCTTTCATCTCCTTGGTTAAATCTATCCCTAAGTAATTTATTGCTTTTCAATACTGTACCATTGTAAATGAGATTGCTTTTTAAATTTCTTTCAGATACTTTGTTTTAAGTTATAGAAATGTAATTGTTTTCTGTGCATTTATTTAATATCATGTAACTTTACTGAATGCAAATTTCTCAGACAGCTTTTTGGTATAGTCTCTTTAGGGTTTTCCATACAGAAAATCATGCCATCTGCAAATAGGCATAACAGGTGTTAATAAGGATGTAGAGAAATTTGAGCACCATATCTTTGTGGTGGGAATATGAAATGGTTTTGCCACTTTGAAAGACTGGCTTGCAGTTTCCAAATGATTAAATATAGAGTTATCATATAACATAGTATTTCCACTCCTAGGTATATAGATAAAAGAAGACATATGTCTGCAAGAAATTTGTATGTCAATGTTTAAAATAACATTATTCATATTCATAATGGCCAAAAAAGTAGAAGTAACTAAAATGTTCATTGACTGATAAATTAGGGTATTTCCATGTAATAGGATACTATTGGACAAGAAGGAAAAGTAACTTATTGATACATCCTATAACTTGAATGAAACCTGAAAAACATTACACTCAGTTTAAAAAGGCAGTTTATAAAGGACATATTATATGATTTCATTTATATATTAGATAAAAATAGGCAAATCTATAGAGTCTGAAAGTAGATTAATGATTCCCTATAATTAAAAGAAGTTTGAGGAAATTGGGAGTAACTCCTAAAGCATGTTGGGTTTCTTTTTGTGATTAGAAAATGTTCCAAAATTGATTTTGATGTTGGTTGTACAACTCTGAATTAAAACAGGAATATATACCATATATTAATGAATTATATATGAATTATACATCAGTAAGGTAGGGTCTTAAAAGTATAAATAAGTCTATATAAATAAAATTACATTGGCTTATGAAAAACAAATTTACACCATTGGGAAATAGGTTTTCAATTGTCCTTTGTTTCACACCCTCAGGAGTCTCAGGCAGTTACCAGCATAGTAAACATTTCGGTCCTTCTGTGTCCTTTTATTTCTAAAGCCAAAATTCCTTATAGGCCTACAGATGAGGCAGTAGATTGAGGTATTTTAGAGTAAAAAGCCTAAAGAGGCTAAATATGTTCATTTGTCCCAATCTAAATGGACAAGGATGTAACCAGCACATATTCAGGGTTAGTGAGGTCTGTTATTAAATATATTTTTCCAGGAACCAGGAGTGTTTTCTATGAGCACTGTATTGATCCAGCTTATTCAATGGAACTGCCCAGTGTTCATTTAAAACTGGAACTTAAGCTATAGATATGGAATATAGAATTATTTTCAAGGAGATTTGAAACAACTTTTTGATAGGTAGCATGATCTGTTTTGCCTTGTATACTCTAATTTTACAATTAATGTGGATTACTTCCATGAATAAATATATATTTGAACAGATGATTAAATAATATAATAATTGTAAGGTCAGAATTCCAAGTATTTCTGGGACTATTCTGCCAGAAGTAAAACATCACCTTTTTAAAGTATAAGCAAAACTAGAGTTTCTGCCATTCTTAGATGAGGTGGAGCTGTAATCACAAATTGTCTCCTGATTTGTACTCTTATCAGACTAGGTATAATAGTAATAACATTGATAGTAACAACTGTATTGGTAAATTTAAAGTGTTATTGATTTTGACATAATATTTTTACTTTTTAAATTTTTAGGTAAAATTTACTAATAGTATACCTTCATCACCATATATTATAGAAACCCAAAAATAATTCACAAGTCATCTTAGATGCTACTAAAAGACAATTTAAAAGATACAAAAAAATACAAGAAACAGAGATTCCTTTCGAATCTTAGGTCAGCGTAAGCTCCACAAACATTACTGAGACAGAAATGACGCAGGTAACAGTATATTGTGATATTAAAAGAAAATTTAATTCTTCAAAGAGAGATATAGGATCAAAATTTAAATAAACAGAAGAAAATAGATCTTTTCTAATTGAAAAACATGTCTTCTATTGATATATAAAGTATACAATAACACTTTCAAATCAAAGTGATATGTCCAGAAATACAATAAAAATAGGCAAAAAAGTACATTAAAATACCCATAAGATAATTTCCACATTCTTATAAGTTATGAGGACTTCTAATACACTAGCAATCTGAAATGAAACTGAAATGAAAATGAGATGAAACTTTATAATTGCAAGAGTGGCAACTATTGGAAAGTTGTGTCTCAATTCCCCCTCCCCTCCCCTTTGGTAACTGCTAGTCCTTTGTTGGAGTCTGTGAGTCGGCTGCTGTTTTGTTCCTTCAGTTTTGCTTTGTTGTTGTACTCCACTTTAGCAAGAACTCACAGTGTCATGCTGAGGGGAGTATACATGGGTGAAGATATTTTTATTTCTACTTAGGTATCACTGATATATGCTCTTATGAAGGTTTCACATGAAAAACATTGTGGTTACTATATTCACCCATATTATCAAGCCCCCCACCATACCCAATTAAAGTCACTGTCCATCCGTGTAGTAAGATGCCACACAGTCACTACTTGTCTTCTCTGTGTTACACT
The DNA here is from genome assembly GCF_040802235.1 of Manis javanica. Taxonomy (NCBI): domain Eukaryota; kingdom Metazoa; phylum Chordata; class Mammalia; order Pholidota; family Manidae; genus Manis; species Manis javanica. The sequence goes on along the minus strand of NC_133169.1, from coordinate 42,574,163 downwards.
GTCTTCCCTGTGCACCCTCCACACACCATGTGTGCCAATCATAATTACCCACAATTTCCTTCTCCCTCCCTCTCCACCCAACTTCCCCCTCCCCTCCCCTTTGGTAACCACTTGTCCTTTCTTGGAGTCTGTGAGTCTGCTGATGTTTTGTACCTTCAGTTTTGCTTTGTTGTTATACTCCACAATTGACTGAAATCCCTTGGTACTTTACTTTCTCTGCCTGGCTTATTTCACTGAGCATAATACCCTCCAGCTCCATCCATGTTGTTGCAAATGGTAGGATTTGTTTACTTCTTATGGGTGAATAAAATTCCATTGGGTGTATATACCAATATTGGGTGAAGATATTTTTAGAAACAAAATTCTTCAGTAAGATGGGAGTTAGAATAGCTAAGGTGCTTATGGATAAGGGCATGAACAAATAATGTGTGGCCCATGCTGTGAGGTGTAATGCTATAAGAACAGAAGAAACAGATATACTTAGGCAGCTTTCAGTGACCCATTGGGGTTAAACAAATCAAAACAGAAAGTGACACTTTTTAGTAACTTTTATTTGAATTAACAAAACACAGATACATGGATAGACATATTAATATAAATTCAGACCTAGCAGCAATTGTATTTGAAAGAGAACAGCTGGTGGGTTTTGCACAATTAGGGTCTGGAACAATGACCACAAAACTTTGTTAATTTTAGGATTTAATTCTGAGATTAGCATGTGGTTATCTCTATATCAAAACATCATGGAAATAGCAAACACCCTTTTTCCTAATTATAAATTCCCTTCTACTCCTGGAACAAAAATATTTAACTCAACACTGAAATAAGCATTATACAAGTAAAATTCATCCAGAGTTTTTAAGACTTTCTAAGATTTTGAGGGGAAAATATATTTTCTGTCTGATCAGGATTGTTCATGTGTGTTCCACTCTGTACTTTTCTCTGTGATATGAATTGTCACTCATTTTACTGTCGTGACTTTGGATTCTCCAAATCCCAGCCATCATGTGTTATCCACATTCAATGTACAGAAACATAAGTGACTTCATTCAACTCCGTTAAAGCCAGGCTCTCATTCTTCATCCTATAAATATTCTTTATGTTAAGCACTAGAACATTATCAGAAGTTTGTTTTTCTTATGCTAACATTGTGTGTTCTTCACACACTATTTGTGTGCATTGTCCATTTTGATTTTTTATGGCTACAATAAAGTAATTATCTGCTTGTGAAGCATTTGCACCAGATATCTTCTTTCTCTTTGATATTAACTCTGATGAATGGCAATTCTGAAATTGATTTTATTTTATGATTATGCACATGAACAGACTTGTTTAGATAGAGATATTTCTTCTCTAATAAAATTATAGACTGTTTATACAAAAAATCCTATACTGACATAAAGGATCAAAGTGAAAAATTATTATGATTGGGAAAAACTTAATATAAGGCATCTTTTTACAATTAGACTTAAGTTTTTATCAAATATTTGTGAACAAATCAATGTATAAATGGGGAAATAACTCATATTGTTCCAGGCCTTTATGACTTACGAAACAGTGGTGGGAATATAAACAAAAATTCACTAGATACCATATAAATTACATTCAAAAGAGTGGGTGTAAGAAATAATCATTCATTTTATTCAAGCAAAACTTTTGTTCATATGATTACTAGTAATTTATGCATACATTATTCTCCATTTTTTAATAAAAATGAATGAATAATACTTTAACATAATACAGTTTGTGTGGTATAATTATTTTCCCAAACTGATTATTGAAATATTAATTTCCAGTAAGAAAAGCTCTTCCTGGGACCTGCACCTATTAAACACTGTTCCCCAAGCAATTTTAATCTCCCTGTTTCTCAGGCTGAATATGATAGGATTTGTGAAGGGGGCTCCATGGTGTAGAACATGGCCATGAGCTGAGTTTGAATGGTTGACACATTTGAGACAGGACCCTATACAGCAAATAATCCAAAAATTACAAACAGAATAAAAGTAGCTATTTGTGGGAAGCATGTCAATAGGGCTTTGTTCTGGGCTTCCACAGAATTCCTCTGGAGCACAGCTAAAAGAATGTGAACATATGAGGTATAAAAATGACAGAGAAGAGTAAAAAAATGACAGCACTCACAACAAGGGCCACAGACTCAGAAAATTGAATATCTGAAGATGATAAGTGCATGATTTGAGGCACATCACAGATATATTGATGTATCACATTGGACTCTGTGAAGGGAAGCCTTAAACATGGTCCCTGTGTGGGCAGCAGAATAGAGCAGGCCACTGGCCCCTGAGACACCTGCCACCTGTGGGCACAGATGTGGGGTCATGGTGAGCCCATAGTGCGGAGGGTGGCAAATGGCAACATAGTGGTCATAGGACATGACCACAAGGAAGAAGATCTCTGTGGACCCAAAATAATAAATAGGAAGTTCTGAGCAGCACAAGCTGTGAGAGAAATCAGTTTACTGCCTTTTAGAGAATTTACAATGGAACTGGGGACAGTAACTGAGATGTAACCAAAATCTATAAGGGATAAATTGCCTATAAAGAAGTACACTGGCGAGTGAAGGTGTGTGTCCATTACAATGATGGTAAAAGTGAGAAAATTTCCAGCTAGGATTCCCAGGTAAATCATTAAAAACAGTAGACCTTGCAAGACTTGGAGTTTCTAGGAGCTTGAGAGGTCCATGAGGACGAATTCCCTGAAGAGGGTGAAGTTCTCCATGTTCACTAACATGCTCTTGCAACTTGTAGTCTATGGATATAGTGATAAGATGTTCCTACAAGCAGAAATTTGAGAGGACAAAACTCTTCATATGATCTACAAGCCCTGAAATGACTTGATTTATATACTTTAACTATGCATATCACATGTATAATGGTTATAGAATTAGGAAGTAGTAATAAATTGATAAAATGAAAGGCTTTTATTATAGGAAAACATGAAAACGCTAATAACACTGAATGGTATCACTGTACCTTGGCAATTTGGTTTTCCTCAATCTGATAAAACAATGAAACTGCAATCCCGTAAGGAAAAAAGCATGAAGAGCAAAAACAGATATCTCAGGTCTCTCTTCCTGCAATGAGCACTTGTGCAGACAGACTGATGAAATGCCCAATTTCATTACTCTTCAGTTCAATTCAGTGAGCATCATACAGAGAGTTCTTTCTTGGAGGTGTGTTTGTGCTCTAAGCCACAAGAACATATGTGTCTCAGGCCTGTCTGAAGTGTTTGGTGAATGCTTTCTGAATTACACAGCTGTACTTGTATCTCTGACCATCCTCAGCGGAAGTAATTGCAGCCTCCTGATAAGGGGCAGGTCCTCCACATCTTGTTTTCCATAGGCATTTTGGCCAATCCATTGAGATTAATTAGACTGACAAGAGTATGATTTTTAGGAGATAAATTTAGAATAGGGATTTGTAAAATTTAAGAAAGCATAAGCTCCCCAAAATGGCTTATGAATCACTGGTGGCTAAATCACTATATAAATATATATGTACAATGTAAAATATGTGTTAAAAATGTGAAGTAAAACTGCATCAATGAGTTCAACTCTCACTGTAATAACTAAATTAAGAGAAACTTTCTGAAAGTCTCAAAATTATCACAATTAATGGCTAATGCAATAACTGAAAATTGGAAGCCACAGAATGAGAAAGGAAACTTGCTATTACAGCGCGATTTAAGCTGCTAATCTAATGCTTAGGACAGTGTCTGATGGCTGACCCATGACGAGTTCTAATAAAAAATGATCAACAGACAAAAATGTCACAAAGTGATAGAAATCTAATGGATAAATTCAGAGAAAATAAGGTCACTGTGTGGAAAAGGACATAGGAGAGGGACTCCAGTGACTCCCTGATCAGGGGAGATGGAGCAAAGTGACTGATGTCAAGCAGAGCAGTGAAGGGACGAAAGCTTCACTGAAAGATGTGCGGAGTTCAGGAGAAGATCCCCCTTCTTGAATTAATGTGAGGATGATTTCCCAGACCCATACAGGTTGTGAGTTTAGTTTTTACAAACAACGAAACTGAAGAATTCATTTCAGATTGTTTTATATTCAGTAAGGGCTTGGATCAATAGTTTAAAATAACTAGACCAACACTGAACATTGCTTCAGAGCAGCCTAACAAGTCACAGCAAAAAGTAGAAAGTTCATTCAAAATAATTGCCTGTATCCCAGAAAAATTCTGAAGTATGTTCATAGGAATACAAATATATCCAGGACATGAAAAAAAAAGAATAATTTCTGGAATCAAAAAAAAAAGGAATTCAGTAAAGTAATGAAACACCACACATAAAGGAAATAATCAATCAAGCTAAACGAATAAAGAGTTAACACAGTTGTTTCTACTAGAAGCCCAGGCACAAAAATTGTATTGTATATGCATCCCATGTTCCCAAGTTAAGGGTACTTACTGGTCATAGCAGCATAGCTGTTTGATACTGCCTGTTGGGAAGCACATGAGACATATATAGAACATCACATCAAGAAGAGACATAGTACAAAATCCTCTCAAGCACACATAGAATAAATCATAAGTTAAGTACCTTCTTGGATAAATAATATATTAAATACAAAACAATTCTTAGCAAAATAAAGAAGTCTAAAATAATACCAAGTATCTTTTTCAAACAGTGGAATGAAACTACAGTAAATAACAGGAATAAAACTGGATAATTCAAAAGTCAATGAAAACCGAATGCAATGTTCCTGAACATAAAATAGACCAAGGAAGGAATCAAAATAGAATAAACATATTTTGAGACAAATGAAAATGGAAATACAATATACTAAAACTCATATGATGCTGCAAAAACAGGTCTAACAAGGAACTTAACAGAAATAATTTCATAGATCAAGAAAAATATCTTAAATAAACAAACTTTATATAACAGATTACAAAAAGGATTTTAAAAATTAGCAGAAGGAAGGCAATAAATATTAGAGCAGACATAAATTCAGGACAGGAAAAGAACAGGAAAGTTTAATAAAACAGTTGGATCTTGAGAAGATATACCAAAATAACTTTAAAGTACATTAACCTAGAAAAAAAGACAAGAAAATATATGTAAAATTTCAAATAAATGAGAAATTATAAGTGATACTATAGAATTAGGATCATGACACTTCTATGAATAACTATATATGACAAGAAATTAAACAACCTACAAAAATGGAAAAATCCTAGAAATATGTAAACTACCAACAATTAACCATGAAGTAATGGGGAATCTGAACAGATCCATGAGTAAGAGTAATAAAAACTTGCCAATGCAAACCCAGGAATAAATAGTTTCACTGGTGAATTCAACCAAACAGTTAAAAAAGAAATAATATCAATTCTTCTTAAAATTTTTCAAAAAATTAAGAGGAGGGAAAGCTTCCAATATCATTTTATGAAGCCAGGGTTACTGTGTTAAGAACACACTATAAAAAAATTTAATTTCTCAGATAAATACGCATGCAAAAATTCTCCAAAATTTATTAGCAGACTTATTCAATAACATATTAAAATGATCATACACTAGGATCAATTAGGATTGAACCCTAGGGTGAAAGAATTACTAAAGTACAGAAATTAGTAAATGTGATACATTGTATTAACGGAGTAAAACATAAAATCTTATGATCATCTCAACAGATGCAGGAAAAAATCACTTTATAAAAGACAAGACTCATCCATAATAAAAATTACTAATAATGAGATAGAGAAGAAATGTACCTCAACATAATAAATAGCATCTATGACAAACCCCAACTAAAATCATACTCAGGGGGGAAAGTTGAAGCTTTTCCTCTAAGATCAAGAACAATAAAAGAAGGTCCGCTTTCACCACCACTATTCATGATAGTAATGGATGTCCTAGTCAGAGCAAGCTGGAAAGAAGGAAGAAAGGACTTTAAATCAGAAAAGAAGAAAGGTAAAATTGTCTGTTTGCAGGTGACATGATTTTATATACAGAAAAGCCTAATGACTCTTCCACAAAAGTGTTTATCTAATCAAATAATAAAGTAAAATTGAAAGATATAAACCATTCAATTAAATCGCATTTCTATATATCAACAATGAATTATATAAAAAAGAAAACTACCCCCACTGTCAATAGTAAGAAAAATAATAAAATATTTGGAAAATAACCTAGTAGGTCTGTCACTCTCATATATTACATATAATTTATCTATTATATGCAATAATTTATATATAAATAAATTATAAATTATTATAGACAATAAATTTATATATACACACAATAGGGATGATGGTAGGTTATACATTGAAGAACATACTACCTGAACCTGAAGGTATATAAATAGAAATTACACAAAATAAGACATAAATCATTTAGGAAACTAGAAAAATGTCAACTGAATGAAGTTATTAGTTATATATGTATATATATACATGTGTGTGTAGATATATAGAAATATCATTGTATATAGATTTTGTAAATTTGTAGTTCAAAAAAGAGAAAAGAATAATGGCAGAGATATATTTGAAAAATAATGGACAGATTTCTACAAATGTGATATGTTAAATTCACATTTCTAAGAACAATGCATTGCAAACACTAGAAACATGAAGAAAATTTCACCAAGTCAAAAAACAATGAAGTGATAAAGGGAATATCTAAAAGAGAAAAGACACAAATAGAAGAAAAAAGAAACTGCTATGTATATAGAATAAATAGAGAAGGCAAAATATATTTCTCATTAAAACAATACAAGCTAGAAGATAATTCCTCCATAAGGACTTTATATTTTTACACATCTACACAGTAGATAAATATATAAAAATTATCCCTGGAGAGGAACAACCTAAGACAGGCACAGTCGCAGGGGGGCCATCAGGTGAGAAATTGGGGATCAACAGTGGTGAGGCTTAGAACCTCAACCCCTTGTTTTGCGAGAAATCTTCTGCATCCGTGGATGTTTTGCTGCCCTTGTCTAGCTTGGATTAATTCTTAGTCCATAGGCACACACCTGATCATCTACATTTGCCCTCTTACAGCACTAAACTATGTTTTCTACCTTTATCTTGCATCTACCTACCACTTCAGCATTTTATTAAAAATAAAAATAATAATAATAATAAAGGGAGAAATGTGGGATCCACATATAAATCAAGTACAAAAATCAAACGAATATTCATATTTGACCTGATTGTTTATAGGTCATAATGCGTGATCAAAACCGAGTTTCTGTGATGAATGCCCTTGTAACTGTTCACCATGTAAGAACTTATTCACTATGTAAGAATTCGTTCACCATGTAAGAACTTGTTTGTTATGCTTCAGAAGATTGGAGGCTGACGAGAATTAGGCTTGAGATGGATTAATGATTGTGCATTGACCCCCTATACAGAATTTTATTGTTGTTAACAACCATTTGATCAATAAATATGAGAGATGCTCTCTCAAAAAAAAAATCATCCCTGGAAATATATCCTGAAATATACAAAGCAAAAACTATATCAAGGAAGACGTTAGAGTGCAGAGCACCAGGAGTTAGTCCCTCAACCAAAGAATAAATATTCAGCTAAAGGCATTTGGTAGAAAAACTATTTCCAAGCACCAGACCCTAGTCTACTACTTGCGGCATTCTGGAACATGCTTGATGAAGTACAAGGCTGGTAAATTTTGGTGAGTTTCATTTTTTACATGGAGGCAATCACCCCCAATACCCCATCCCATATCAGGTATACATGGAAATATGATGTATGTTCCTACTGTAGGCTGTAGATGCTAAATTAAGTAATAAGGACTGTTCCATTCAAGAAACACGAATGTATGCTTTGTTTAACATTTGTGGTTCACTAGTGGACAAGCTTTGTGTGACCACTGTTTTAATAACCTCTTAAATAGCTTCTCAGCCAGCATGTGATGAAAAATGTGCTTAACTTCACCAATCCAGTGAGAAAGAAGGAACATTATTCCGGAGTCTATACAGTACAATATTCAAAATATCCAGATGTCAACAAACATTATAAACATTATCAATCACAGTCAGAAATGTACACCTTAGTCACAAGAAGTACAAAACATGGTCCTTCCTGGTGGAGCTAAATCTATGGATTCTTTTTTTAGTACAAAAGCTAGTATTATTTTGTTGACTTATAATACATTATTTGTGTCCTATATTATTTAAATGACAAATGCATAAAGCAACGGCAATAAATGTATGTTAACGGCAATGCAGTGTATAAAGTTTATTTAAGGCACTAATAACAATTATGGGAGGAAGGAGCTGGATAAGAAGATAATTCATGCTATTGAACCTGTTGATATAAATTCAAACTTCCTTGGTATAAACTTAAGATATTATTTGTAATCCCCTTTGTAAACATTAGTGAACAATTTGAAAATGTGCAGAATGGAAAATGAAAAGGAAAGAATAAAAACAGTATACTAAAAAATTTAAAAAATACAAAAAGGCAGTATTGGAGGAATCAAGGGGGAGAAGGCATAAGAAGTACAGAGAACAAGTAGCAAAATAATAGAAGTAAATTTGTTTCTATTGAAAAAATTATTTTAAGTATAAAAGAATTAAGCTATACAATTAAGACAGAAATTGGAATAATAAAAAGTTAAAAATAACAGGAACTAAACATTCTCAGTTTATAATAGATTCACTTTAGACCTAAAGATACAAATAGGTTGCAAACCAATGGGTAGAATAAGATATACTTTGAAAATAGTAACCAAAATAGAACGTGAAAGCCAGTACTAATATCAAACAGAATCAAAGTAAAATTGTTATGAGAGAAAACAGTAAATGACTTGTTGATAAACATTTTAATTCATCAAGATATGAAGATTACAAACTTTTATGCACCACATAACAGAGCCTACAAAAGACTGAAACAAGTATTCACAGAGCTAACTAGACATGAGTAATATAGAGATAACATTCCATCCCAAAATAGAATACTTCTTTTTCTCATGAACATGGGACATTTTACAAGATTTATCATATTTTATACATTAAAACAACTTTAATATTTAAATATTATTTTTAAAAGTATCTTCTCAGATGACAATGGGATAAAATTAGAAATAAAAAAAGTAAATCTCAATTATTTATAAATATGTGACGATTAACTACACTCTCAGAAAAACCAAAGTGTCATTGAAGAAATTACTAGTGAAATTAGAGAAAAATTTTATAAAAATGAAACTAAACAGCCTGTCATACGCATGGGACTAAGTTAAAGCAGAGCTCAGAGAGAAAATCACAGCTTTCAAGAACTATATTAAAAAGGCAAGAGATATTTTATCAATAAACTGAAGTTATACATTGGAAACTAGGGAAAAGAAACAAATAGAGCTTAAAGCCAGAAGAAGAAAATAACAAAGATGAAAGAAAAGATAAAACAGTAAATTGAACAATAGAGAAAATCAGTAAGACTAAAAGTTGATGATATAAAAATTTTTTCTAAATATTATGAAAAACATAGATACAGAATCTAAAAATATTTTTAAAATTCTCTTCAAAAAATGCCAAAACCTTAATGGCAATGTCTTTGACATTGGCAATGATTTGTGGAATATGACATCAAGGCAAGGAGAACAAAGAAAAAAATCCACAAATAGGACTTCATGAAAAATTTTAAATTTTGCACATGGAAGAGAATGACAGCAGAGTAAAAAGGCAAGTGACAAAATTGGAGAAAATATTTGCAAATCAATGTCTGACAAGGGATTAATGCTTAGAATATGTAGAAACTCCCAAAAGTTCACAACAGAAAGAACTCAGTTAAAAATGGGCAAGGACTTGAAGAGCCTTTCTTCAAGAACGTAAACAAATAAAAGTAACAGAAAAGATACCCAATATCACTTGCCATTAAGGAATTACAAGTCAAAATTATAATGAGCCATCAAAGCAAAAATTACATAATACTGACTGTTGATGAGGATGTGGAGAAATAAGGAAATATTCCCTGTTGGCAGGAACATAAAATGGCACAAGCACCATGGAAAACAGTGCGAGACTTTAACAAAGGTTATTTGTTATTTTTTTAACAAAAATTTAAAAATAGAATTACCATATGATGGAACAATTCCCCTTCTGGGAATCTATCTAAACAGTGGACTGCAACGTCATGAGGAGAGATCTTTGTGCATATTTTCACCAGCATTATCCACAACAGCTGAAACATGGAAATGTCATGTGTCCCACAGATGAGTGGATAAAAAAATGTGGCACATACCTAAAATTGAATACTCAGTAACACTAAAAATGGAGGAAATTATGTCATATAGTACGACATGGATAAACCTCGAGAATGTGATTCCAAGGGAAATAAGTTGGTAACAAAAACTTTGAATCCACTTATATGAGATACTGACAGTAGTAAAATCACAGACAGAAAGTAGGCTGATTGTCAGTGGTCAGGGCAAAAGCATGGGAGTCAGGGCTGAATGGGTTTTCAGTTTTCCCAGATGATAAACATGATGGGATGGATGGTGATGGTTTCCCTGCAGTAGGAATGTTGTAGGAACTCTGACCTATGCAGTTAAAAATGGTTAAGATATTAAATTTAGTTATGTGAATTTTACTACATTAAAAAATGAACAGATCAAAGTTGACAAACTCTAATTGGACTGACTAAAAAAGGAGAGAGAAGATACAAATAACAGCAAAAAAGAAAATGGCACTATTACAAGTGGGCGGGTGAAAAATTCAATGATTACAAGAGAATGCTATGAACATACAACTGCCAACACATTTGATAATTTAGATGAAATGGACAAATTCCCCAAAAAACGTATATTACTACTATTGGCACAAGAAGACTTATAAAATATTAGTGGACATATAACACAAGAGATTGAGTTAGTACTTTAAAACCTCTCTACCAAACCAGTCCAAATCAGATATCTTTGCTGGCATAGTCTAACCAATATTTAAGAATTAAGATCAGTGGTGCTCTACATCATCAAAAAGAAAAGAAAAAACAAAAAATTGACAAGAACACTTCCTAGTTCTTTGTATGATGCCTGAATTCCACTGACAATAAAGATAGAAAATGGTATCAAGAGAAAAGAACACAGCAAAGCAATATGTTTTATGAATGTTAATATGAAAATGCTCAAAAAATACAAGTGTTTCAAACCAAGAGTACATTAAAGTAGTATACACCATAAGACAATGTTTAGGGATTTAGTTTAGGATTGCAAAGGGTTTTCAAGACAATAAAATCAGTCAATGTAATATACAAAAATAGAATGAAGGGAAAAAATTCCAGGATTAAAAAATGAATTATATAAATTATACACTACTATGATAAAAATACTCAATAAGCTAGAACTAGAAAGCAAGTTCTTTAAAATAATACAAGACATTTAATATACCCATGGCAAATTTTTTATATTTCTGATTTTATTTTGTATTTTTATTGAAATATAGTTGATATACAATCTTATATTGTTTTCAAGTGTAAAACACACTCATTCAGTAGTTACCCATATTATTAAATCCTCACACCAACTGGTGAATTTACTATTTGTCAACATAGGAAGATGTTACAGAATCAATGGCTATATTCTCCATGCTATACTACCAACCCTGTGACCAGCTTGTGATCAAGAATGTTTGTGCCCTACAGCCCCCTCACCTTCCCCACCCACCCACCCAAATCCTTCCACCCACAGTAACCACCAGTCATTTATCAGTGTCTATGAATCTACTGCTATTTTGTTCCTTTTTTGTTGTGTTTTTAGATTCCACAAATAAGTTAAATCAGAAGGTATTGCCTTTCTCTACCTGGTATATTTCACATAGTATATTACCTCTAGATCCATTAATGTTGTCTCAAATGGCAGGAATTCTCTCTTTCTTAGCTAAATAATATTCCATGGTGTCTGTGTACCACCTCTTCTTTATCCATTCATCTACTATTGACACATTGGTTGCTTCCATATTTTGGCTATTGTAAATAATGCAGTGATAAACATAGGGGTGCATATATCTTTTTGAAATAAAGATTATTTTCTTCCTGTAAATTCCTAGAAGTGGAGTTACTGGGTTATATGGAATTTCTATTTTTGATTTTATGAGGAACCTACATACTGCTTTCCACAGTGGCTTCCCCAATTTACATTCTCACCAGTGTCATAAGAGGGTGTTCTTTTCTCCACTTACTCACAAATGTCTGTTTTTTTAGATAGCAGTCACTCTAACTGGTGTGAGGAGATATCTCGTTGTGGTTTTCATTTTCATTTTCCTGATAATTAACAATGTGGAGCATCTTTTATGTGTCTGTTGTCAATCGCTATTTCTTCTTTGGAGAAATGTATTCAGATCCTCTGCCCATTTTCTAATTGCTTTATTTTTTTTAGGTGTTGAATTGTATGCATTCTTTATATGTTTTGGAAGATAACCCCTTACTGGATAAATCATTTAGGAATATATTCTGCCATAATGTGGGTTATTTTATTGTTCTGTTGATGGTGTCCTTTGCTGCACAGAAGATTTTCTGTGTGCTGCAGTCCACTTGTTCCTTTCTGATTTTAGTTCCCTTGCCCAGGGAGATATGTACAGAAAGAGAATGTGCATGCTTATGTTGTCTTTTAAGAGTTTGATGGTTTCATCTCTCACATTTAGGTTTTTAATAAAATTTAAGTTTATCTTTGTGTGTGGTGTTAGACAATAAACTCAGTTTCATTTTCATACAATGTAGCCCTCCAATTTTCTAAAGCCAAGTTACTTAAGAGACTGTCTTTTCTCGTACATTCATGGGTGGTTTATCATATACTGATTGAACACATATTCATGAGTTTATGTCTGGGCTCTCTATTCTGTTCCATTCATCTATGGGTCTGTGCTAGTACAAAATTGTTTTGATTATTGTGACTTTGTAGTAGATCTTGAAGTTGGGGAGCATAATCCTCCTAGCTTTGCTCTTCTTTCTCAGGATTGCTTTGGCCCTTCAGATCTTTTCTGGTTCCATGTGAATTTTAAGTTTATTTGCTCCAGTTCATTGAAAAATTCCATTGGTATTTTGTCGCGACCCTTCAAGGACCGAAGCAACACGCCCAAGGTCTTGATTCTTCTCTAGGCTTTATTGTCTAATCTCTCACGGTGGTTACAGCAGTTGTTGGGAAGCTCCCCTCCCTCCCAGCGGGCTCCCTTATATTCAGTCACCCAACCAATCCAGGACAGTATCATGCGTGACCTTTAAGCGGATAGGTGTCACGCGCCACTCTAAGCGGGCAGCACGAGCTGTGCACGGGTATGGAAGTCTGCTGGGCCAATCCCCAAAAGGGAAGAGGGGAAAGGGTGGTGAGCAGTAAATGGGCGCCATCTTCTCCAGCTGGTGACGAAGCTAAAATACCAGGTCTTAGAACTACCACTGGGCAAGGGAGCTGTGGTGGATCAGCCCCGGGACCAAGCCCTGGCCAGGGGCCCGGCCCTCACATCTCCCCCTTCTTTGTTTGATATAATGCGTGGCCTTTGGATCATGCCTGTCTTAGGTTGCCCAGAGTCTGCAGCATTCTTACCCATCCTCAGGCAGCAGACAGCTCTGGTCTGTGCCCTGTCTTAGGTTGATATGCGCAGCTCCAGATCTTACCCGTCTCTGGCTACTGATCCAACATCTGAAGCCATATATTTGGGGAGACGCCTTCTTCCAGGGCAGACATCGCTTGCAACAGCAGCAGTCCAGCGATCCCAATCACACCAATAACTCCCACCCCGGACCAAGCCTTTCGGCATCAAACACTGTCATAGCTGATTGAGACATGGAGCTAACATTCATGATTTCTAATCTTAGCTGTGCGGTAAGCTCCTCGAGTTCGCTAGACCAGTTTGTGTTCAGCAAGTGTCCCAGCTGTCGGGATAGGTTTGCAGCCCGAGAGAAGTTGTTGAACGGAATGCTGGAAACACACAGTCCAGTGTAGGAACTGACACAGCCCAAATGCCATGTCTGACCGAGCAAATCTAGTTGTTCCTGGAGAATGTCCACGCGCTGGTTCACCAAGATCTTGCGACAGGCTGTTCAAAGTCTCTGCTGATAGGTTACTCAGGGGCAGTGGCAGTGGCCATGCCTTTACTACTCCCCATAGCTGTCTCTGCTCGGGTCTCGCTGGTGGCAGGGTCCACCCTAGGATCGTGAGCGCTATCAGCATCAGTATTCTGTTCTTCCGTCCTTGAGTTTTCCACTCGCCTCACGTATCACTCCGGTACCCAGATAGGTTGGTGTTGGCCCTGCGGGAAAACACAAACAGAGCCTCGGGTCCAGGTAAGTACTGGGTCCGGGCCTTTCCAGTTACCTTCCAGCACGTCTTTCCACAGTACTTTGGGTTTCCTGTCAGGGTTAGCAGACTGACTGTGTCTTTCAGCCGCACTCTGGCCGTTTCTGTCCAATGTCAAAAAATTTAATATAAATAGGATGATATTAAGTTTATCTTTAGGGGATTTGTAGTCTGGCCCTATTCCCCCTTTTTGTTTTATTAGAGTGGCCTTGAGTGTTCTGTGTGTGTGCTCTACTACACCCTGTCCTTGAGGGTTGTATGGAATGCCCGTTGTATGAGCAATGTTTAGAGTCTGAGTAAATGTCAGAAATGGTCGGGATGTATATGCTGGTCCATTGTCAGTCTTCAGGTGTTTAGGCATGCCCCAGGCAGAGAATGCCTGTAGGCAGTGGGAAATAACATCTCGGACTTTTTCACCCGTGTGGCAGGAGGCGAAGATTACTCCTGAGCATGTGTCAACGGACACATGAACATATTTCATGTTCCCAAATTCGGGGATGTGTGTGACATCCATTTGCCACAGGTGGTTTGGTAGTAGTCCTTTTGGGTTTATGCCTTGAGATGGTAGGGGTAGGAGAGCAATGCACCATTTATAGCCAAGAACTATGGCTCTCACTTGCTCCCTTGTAATAGGATATTTCATCCGTAAGGTGGTGGAATTAACATGAAAGAGCTTGTGGTAATTAGTGGCCTGTTCTACAGGGTTGGCTAAAGCCAGGATGTACGGGCTGCGGGTTAGTTTGTCCGCTCTCCTACTTCCTTCGGCAAGCGGGCCTGGGAGTGGAGTATGAGCCCTGATATGTCCAATAAAGAAAGGATGGACCCAATCCCAGATAAGGTGTTGCAAGCTTCTAAGTGTTCCAGCGACTGGCGATGTCTGTCTAACGTGCCCTGCATTTTCTATAATGGTAACTGAGTTAACTGCATATTGACTGTCTGACAGGAGGTTAAATGGCTCGTGAGGAAATAATTTAAAGGCCTGCACCACTGCCAGCAGCTCTACCTGCTGGGCGGATGTCGCCGGGAATGTGAGGGTCCATGATTGTTCATTGGTAACTATTGCGGCGGTGCCATCCTTAGAGCCGTCGGTAAAGATTACCTTAGCCCTAGGAATGGGTTCCCTCCTGGTAGTTTTAGGGAAAATGATCGGGTTAGCTAGGCAAAACTGGAGCCAAGGGGATTTTGGATAATGATTATCGAAGGTGGCACTAGATATGGTGCAGGCGATAGCCCATGCATCACAGCAGGCGGTAAGACATTTAATTTGTTTTGCAGTATATGGGGTAATGATGGTATTTGGAGGGGCACCGAACGTCTCTGTGGATACCCTGGCACCTTTCAAGATCAGCTCGGCCACACTCTGGGGATACCAATCCAGGATCTTCCCGGGCGAATGTGCCAAGACCCATAGCATAGGGCCCTCTTGCCACAATACGCCTGTGGGGCTATGATTACTAGGGAGCACTATGAAGGCAATTGGTTTGGAGTAATCAATCCGCTCGACTTGTGCTAACTGTAAGCGTGACTGAACCAATGTTATAGCTTTTCTCGCCTCTTCAGTGAGTGATCGAGGGGAGGCCAGATCAGGTTCTCCCCTCAGGAGGTCATATAAGGGACTTAGCTCTTCACTGGTGAGTTTCAAATATGGACGAACCCAATTAATGTCTCCTAGTAGTTTTTGAAAATCATTTAGAGTTTTCAGGTGATCCGTCCTTATGGTTACCTTTAATGGCCTGGCCATTGTGTTTCCCAATCTCATTCCTAAATATTCCTTTACTTTGGATGTTTGGATCTTTTCAGGGGCTATTTTAAGGTTCCACTCCTCAAAATGTTCCTGCAGGAAACAGAGAGCCAACTCCAGTTGTCTCTCCTCTTCACTGCACAGCAAAATGTCATCCATATAGTGATAGATGATTATCAGGGGAAACTGTTTCCTGACAGTTTGCAAGGCCTTCTTTACATACATCTGACACATGGTGGGGCTATTAGCCATGCCCTGTGGCAATACTATCCACTCATATCGCTCATCCAGACAACTATGATTCACTGCTGGCACGGTAAAGGCAAACCTTTGACAGTCTCTGGGGTGAAGCGGGATGGAGAAGAAACAGTCTTTGATATCTATCACTATTGGATTCCATCCTCTGGGCAGAGCCACAGGGAGAGGAAGGCCTAATTGTACAGGTCCCATAAGCTCCATCTGTCTGTTCACTGCCCTGAGATCATGGAGTAATCTCCACTTGCCAGACTTTTTCCTAATTACAAAAATAGGTGTGTTCCATGGCGAGGTAGAGGGCTGGAGGTGACCAGCTGCTATCTGTTCTTGTACTAAAGTGTGGGCTGCTTCCTTCTTTTCTTTGGTGAGGGGCCACTGAGGTACCCACACGGGCCTTTTTGACTGCCATGTTATTTCTATAGGCTGTTTTCCCTCAGTGGCCCCGAAGAAAAATCCAATCCTGGTCCTCCGGGCCCTTTGGGCGGTCTCCCTGCTAAAAGGATTGGTTGTTCTTTCCCTTGGAGATCCTTTCCTAGTCCTCTAGTGCCCGCGTACCCCTGTCTTTTCATTATGGCATTAGACTGCTCACTGTAAAAAGTCTCTGTGGTTAGTTTAAAATTCATTTGTGTTAACACATCTCGTCCCCATAGGGACATAGGCATTTTTAGGATGTATGGTTGAATAACACCGTGATGCCCCTCTAAGTCCTTCCATGGCAGTGTGGCTGCACTGTACATTGGTGCCTGGGCTATCCCCAGACCTCTCAGTGTTTGTGCAGCTCGATTTAGAGGCCAGTCTTTAGGCCACTCTTCTTCCCTGATGATGCTGCGATCTGCCCTGGTATCTAACAGCCAAACAAACTCCCTGCCTCTAATTTGGATTACATACATAGGCCGATCCCCTAATTCTAGCGTGACACAAGCTAGTGGAGCCCCAGATGACCCAAAGCCAGAGGTCCCCCTTATGACCTTCTTACTGTCAAAATTGTCATGGTTACTGGGAAGCATGAGAATTTGAGCGATGCGGTCTCCTGGATTTATGGCGGTAATGCCTCGTGGGGAGGAGACCATCACCTTTACTATTCCCTCAAAATCTGGATCTATCACTCCAGGATGGACTATCAAGCCTGCTCTAGTGGTGGAACTGCGGCCTAAAAAGAGTCCCACCACCCCCCTCTTTAAGGGCCCCCTGTAATCGGACTGCACTACTTGAACTCCCATTTCTGGGGTCAGTACGAGGTGGGTGGTGGCACGGATGTCCAGTCCGGCACTCCCTGTTGTGGCTCTCCTTGGTTCTCCGCCTCCTTGTGAGTGCTCTGATTGGTCAGATGATAATGTGTTCGGGGGATTTGCTGAATCACCCCATACATTTGCGGGCCCTGAGGTGTGGGGCCCCGCCTCCCGTTTTTTGGTTGCTGTGGAGGCAGTGGGCGTCCTTCTACATCGGCCACTGATCTACACTCATTTGCCCAATGGTTCCCTTTTCTGCACCTAGGGCACAGTCGAGGTTGCCTGATGGGTGCGGCATTACCTCCTGGTCCCCCTAGCTTGGGGCAGTCCCTCTTCAAGTGACCTGGCTGCTTACAATAGAAGCATGCCCCTGGAGGGGTGGCTCCGCCGCGCGCATTGCGCAGTCCTTGAGTTATTGCAGCGGCCATCACTTGCCCTTGAACTACACTATCGTTTATGTCTCTACATACCTTAATATAGGTGTTTAAGTCTTTATTTTTCCATGGCCAAATGGCTTCCTTACACCATTTGTTTGCTTGCTCATACGCTAACTGTTTGACTAAGGGCATGGCTGTTTCTGCATCTCCAAAGATCCTACCGGCAGTTTGCATCAACCTCGCGATAAAATCTGCATAGGGCTCATTAGGCCCCTGCAACACCTTAGAAAGCTGACCCTGTAGATCCCCTGTGCCTTGTAAGGTCTTCCAAGCTCTGACTGTGGCTGTGGAAATCTGTAAGTAAACCGCAGGAGGGTAGTTGACCTGATTGTGCTGCCCTAAGTAGGGTCCAGAGCCCATTAACATGTCTAGGTTCCATTGATGGTTCCCTGCTGCAATATTACGCCATGCAGTATCCTGGGAAAACTCCTGCCACGCAGTTTTAAAAGTCAGATACTGGCCTCTGGAGAGAGATGCCCTGGCGACATTGGCCCAGTCATCTGGGGTTAGGTTCAAAGAGGCCACTGATTCTACCAGAGACACTGTAAAGGCGACCTGAGGCCCATAGGTGGTGGCGGCCTCCTTCAGGCTTTTGATTATTTTGAAGTCTATGGGTTGATGATATCTTTGCTGAGTGTTCGGGTCTTCTATTACAGGGAATGCTGCCTGCCCTTCTCTGCATACCCACCTCGCCCAGCCATCTTTACAGTGACAGTGCTGATAAGGTGGCGGCTCGGGCCATGAAGTGAATGGTCCTGGTTTTAATCGTGAGGGTTCGATGGGGGCTGAGGGAGTTACTAGCCCTGCTTTGGCATTATCTGCCTTTAGGGGGGTGTGGTGAGCCTCCCCCTCCTCCCTTGGCTGGAGTCTCAATGGTTCAAGGGAGGGATATAATGACTGGCGTGATGCTCTGCTATTAAACCTGTTCTCTAGCTCGTCCCCTGAAAGTTCCCCGTCTTCATCCTCATCAGCTGGCAGTCCCTGTTCAGATCCCCCTTCCGATGCCTTTGTGGAGGCACGCTCTTCTCGTACTTCCTCTAATATTTCCTCCCCCTCTTGGATGGCCTCTCGGCAGCTTGGCTTCTGTCCCTTCAGGCAATTTTTTACTTGACCCCAAATAGGGATTGTCCCTGGTGGAAGGGGCTCCCTCTTGTCTGCCCGGCATAGGTCATCCCCCAGCCTGTCCCATAAAGGGCTGGTGATCTTTCCTTCATCTAAGAACCATGGGGCATGATTCTCTATAGTGTTCAGGAATGCCCTGGCAGTCTTCGTTTTCAAAGGGGTTCCATTAGCTCTAAGGAGCGCATTCAGAGGTTCCTCAGCCCTAACCCTAGAGGCCTCCGTCCCCATCCTCTCTCTAAAGGGGCAAGTATCCTAGTTATAATTTAGATGGACTACGTCGCTAATTCCGCGAACCTATTGATTTTGTCGCCACTCTGTGAACCTTTTGATTTCGTCGCTGCTCTGCAAACCTTCACTGGCGCCTCCTCATTCCATATATTATAATAAACAATGTCACAAACTCTAACAGGACACACACACTACACATAAACACCCACCGCAACTGCCTGCTGTCTGCCCTGCCACGTATACTTTCAGTTTACTCGCCGATCCACTCACCCTCCTCGGTTCCCTCTCCCAGTCTGGCCAGCCGACCGAACAGCATCCAGCCATGTTCCTGAAGAGTTACAAGCTCTACTTCATTGGCAGGCGCCAGGGTCAGCGGATCAGGTCGCGACGAGGTTTAGCGATTCCCGGGGTTCGGCACCACTTGTTAGGACCCTTCAAGGACCGAAGCAACACGCCCAAGGTCTTGATTCTTCTCTAGGCTTTATTGTCTAATCTCTCACGGTGGTTACAGCAGTTGTCGGGAAGCTCCCCTCCCTCCCGGTGGGCTCCCTTATATTCAGTCACCCAACCAATCCGGGACAGTATCATGCGTGACCTTTAAGCGGATAGGTGTCACGTGCCACTCTAAGCAGGCAGCACGAGCTGTGCACGGGTACGGAAGTCTGCTGGGCCAATCCCCAACAGGGAAGAGGGGAAAGGGTGGTGAGCAGGAAATGGGCGCCATCTTCTCCAGCTGGTGACGAAGCTAAAATACCAGGTCTTAGAACTACCACTGGGCAAGGGAGCTGCGGTGGATCAGCCCCGGGACTGAGCCCTGGCCAGGGGCCCGGCCCTCACAGTATTTTGATAGGGATTGCATTGAATCTGTAAATGCATTGGATAGAATGGCCATTCTGACAACATTTACTTCTTTCTATGCATCAGCATTCAATGTATTTCCATTAGCTTGTGTCTTCTTTAATTTATCTCTTGAGTGTTTTATATTTTCCATATTATAGGTCTTTCACCTCCTTGGTTAGGTTTACTCCAAAGTATTTTATTCTTTGTTATGTAATTGTAAATGGAATTGTTTTCTTGATTTCTTTTTCTGCTACTTCATTCTTAGTGTATAGGACTGCAACAGATTTCTGCATATTAATTTTGTATCCTGTAACTTTGATGAATGCAGTTATTAGTTCCAATAGTATTTTGAAGGAGTCTTTGGAGTTTTCTATATGTAGTATAGAATCATGTCTTCTGCAAATAGTGACAGTTTTACTTCTTCCTTAGCAATCTGGATGCCTTTTATTTCTTTGTCTTGTCTGACTGCCATGGCTAGGACCTCCAGTACTATGTTGAGTAAGAGTGGTGAGAATGGGATCCCTGTCTTGCTTCTGATCTTAGAGGAAAAGCCTTCAGCATTTTAACTTTGAGTATAACGCTATCTGTGGGTTTGTGTATAAGGCAATCTTTATTATTTTAAGGTACATTCCCTCAATACCCATTTTGTTGAGTTTTTTTCATAAATGGATGTTGAATTTTTTTGTATGCTTTTTCAGCATCAATTGAGTAATCATATGACTTTATCCTTCTTTTTGTTAATGTTCTGTATAATAGTAATTGATTTACAAATATCATACAATCCTTGCATCCCTGGAATGAATTCAATTTTGGTCATGGTGGATGATCCTTTTGATGTATTTTTGAATTTGTTTTGCTCATATTTTGTTGATTTTTTTTATCCAATATTCATTTGGGATATTGATCTATAATTTCCCTTTTTTTAGTGTATTTTTCTTGTTTTGGTAATAGAGTGATGCTGGTCTCACAGAATGACTTTGGGAGTATTCTCTCCTCTTCTTTTTGGAATACTTTAAGAATAGTGGGTAATTTTTTGTTAAATGTTTGATGGAATTCAGCTTGGTAGCCATAAATTCCTGGAATTTTGTTTGTTGGAATTTATTTGATTATTAATTCAATTTTGTTTATTGGTAGTTGTTTTCTCAGAGCTTCTCCTTCTTCCTGGGACAGTCTTCAGAAGGTTATTGTTTTATAGGAATTTGTTCATTTCTTCTATGTTCTCCATTTTATTGGCATATATTTTTTCATAGAATTCTCTAGTTCTTTGTATTTCTGCATTCAGTTTTGCTTTTTTTTGTTTCTGATTTTGTTTATTTGGATTCTCTCTTTTTTATTGATGTGTCTCACTAGAGGTTTCTATATTTTGTTGATGTTTTCAAAGAATCAGTTTTTTGTTTCACTGCTTTTTTCTGTTGTTTTTTTATTCCCTACTCAATACATTTCTTCTCTGATATGCCCCTCCTTCTAACTTTGGGCTTCATTTCTTCCAGTTTTTTTTAGTTTATGTTGTTGTGAGTTTAGACTGTTTATTTGGGATTGTTCTTGCTTTTTGAGGCAGGCCTCTACTACTAAGTACTTTCCTTTTAGAACCATTGTGGCAGCATCCTACAAAATTTCCCACAGTTATATTTTCATAAACTCTCACCAATTTATCTGAATTAAACAAAGAAATAATCAAATTTGTTTCATAGTATCATTTATTAAAATTAACATAAAACAAAAACACATACAAACACAACATTCAATATGAATAAATGTAATTTTTGTATTTGAGGGGGAATTTCTTGTGTGTTTTGCCTATGTGGTGCCTCAAATCATGAGGGTTACAGTTGGTCCTTAATGAACATGGCTTTAAACTCCAATGGTGTTACTCCAAGGGGAAAGTCTTGAGGCAAAATATCTTTAAAACTGAAATCAGTCAAAGGGAGAAAAAAATTGGGAGAAACCCATTTATTGCTAATAAGCAGTCATCCACTCTCCTTGCCAGTGTCTCTTGTGGCCTGGCTGCTGAGGAAGGGTGTCCCACCCAACCTCTCTGATCCAGATATTCCTCACTCTGCCTTGTAATTACCTACTGATATGGAGATGGACTACTTCTTTCCACCCCTTGGAAACACCTTTTGGTATGGAGATGCACTACTATGACCAGGCAAGATATTCTGGAAATATTGCAGTTTTACCCACAACTAGTCCACTTATGTGAAGATTTCTTTCAGCAAATAAAATGGAAAATATTTTTGAAATTCATATCAATTGGATTTTTTTTCTTTTCTCTAGCATACTTTACTGTAAGAATACATATATAATACATATAATACAAAATCTGTGCTAATTGACTTCACTGTTACTGTCTAAATTGGTAAGTCTTTGGGTCAACAGTAAGATAATAGTTAAGTTTTCAGGGAGTCAAAAGTTATGCATTAATTTTTCGATCAGCACCATTAACTTACATTGTTCACATAATTTTTTTCAGTTTATAGAGATATAATTCATAGGATATTGTTTAAGGTTCACAATATGTTGATTGATACATTTATATATTTTTAAATCATTGCCACCATAACATTCACAAACACCTCCAATCCATTTCATAATTATCATTATTTCTGTGATGAGACCATTATTATTAGCTGCAATCACCATGATGTACATTACATCTCCCGAATTTGCTATAACTGGAAAATGTGTACCCTTTAAATAATATTTACCCATTTCCCCTCCCCCAAGCTCTGGTAACTACCACTCTCTTTCTATCAGTTCAGCATTTTTCAATTCCACATATAGGTGATATAGAAAATGTTTGTCTTTCTCTGACTTAGCATAGTGCCCTCACGTTACATCAAAGTTATTGCAAATGGCATGATTTGCTTCATCTCACAGCTGAATAATAATCCATTATACATGTTTTGTTTATCCATTCATCTGCTGATGGACATGTAGGCTGTTTCCATGTAGTTTCTATTGTGAAAATACTGCACTGAATATGGGGGTGTGGATATTCTTTGGGTTCCTCAAGAGTGGGACTGGATGATCATTTAGATCTATTTTTAATTTTTGTGGAAATTCCACACTGTTATCTGTAGTGTCTACTAATTTGAATTCCCACCAGCAGTATACAACAGCCCCTATTCCCCACAGCTGGGTTGACACTGGTCACCTCTTACAGCTGTGAGACGGCCCTTCTGACAGCGTGAGGTGGTGGCAGGTGGTCCTGTGTGCATGTCCATCATGGCTAATGATGCCGAGCACCTGTTCATGTATCTACGGGCTACTATAACTGTGGAAAAACATGTCTATTCAGTGGTTCTGTCCTTTTTGTTCTGAAGTACAATTGATATACAGTCTTGTATTAGTTTCAAGCATACAGCACAGTGGTTCCCCAGTTACCATGTTGTTATATCCTCACCCCAACTTGTGCAGTTACTACTTGTCAACAGAAAAATGTTGAAAGTGGAGGTATTGAAGTCTACTACTATTATTGTTTGCCTTTCCCCTTCTGATCTGTTAAGTTTCTTTATATGTTTGGGTGCTATGATTTTGAGGGCATATTACCTTGTTATCTGTTATGTCAATCACTTGTACTTATTTCAGTAGGTTTGGTTTATGGTAAATTACCCTGTTTTTTGTTTTGACATATATTTCCCAATTTCCTCATTTTCCCTTCCACATTGTTTTGCTTTTTATGCATTAAAAAGAGTCAACTCTCCCTGCCTTGAATGCTAGCATTCTTTAGGATAAACTTCACCATTTAGCCTGGCCCAAGATTATAGGTACCTATGAAATTTTGCATATGTCCAAACCATTGTCTTCTTTTTTAAGCAGTTCCCAGGAGATTAGGGTGTGCCAAAGTTTGTGGTGCTCAGAAGCAGCATAAATACCTATACATCCATTCAGGTTCCAGAAGGTGTGATAGTGGCCTGCTCCATGGGCTCCCTGATGCAGGCTGATTAGAAGCTGATGGTGGACAGCCACTGGGAAATTCAAGGTGTTAGGGGACCACTCTTGCTCCCAATGTGAGATCCTATGAGCTAGGTGATTTTGGCTACTCATTCTGTAGCGATCTATGGGAATAGCCCCTAGGAGCGCTTGTGCATCCGTATAAAACCACCTCCTTGTTCTCTGTGGTCGTGGAGTCTCATGAATGCTGAGCACCGTCAGCTGGCTAAGATAGGGATACAGGATACAGGATCCAGTCTTTGGCTTGTGGCCATTAATGCTGTTTGGTAGGTGTTGGACAAGTTCATTTCAAGGACAATATGGAGACAATTGCTGGGTGAGTTGGAAGGAAGCTCCCACACAGTGGACCAAGTTCCTGGAGAAATAATTATATGCCCCATCACTCCCAGGTGCAGTTTAGTTAGAAACTTACAATCATGCATCAGTTAATCCTCATCCAGGGAGAAACTGTTGGCCTTATGTTTTTGCAGATATTTCTCTGCTGAGATGGGGGATAGCTGTCGAAGTTGTTTGCACTTTGCTTTTTTTGCTATCATTAATGTACAATTACATGAACAACATTGTGGTTAACAGACTCCCCCTACCATCAAGTCCCTACCACATACCCCATTATAGTCACTGTCCATCAGTGTAGTAAGATGCTATAGAATCAGTTTGTCTTTTCTGTGTTATACTTCCTTCCCCGTGTCCTGCCCACCTACATCATATGTCATACTTCTCTTTTAAACTGCCTCTTATTTTGATGTGGTCCCATGGCACTTGTAATTTCAGGACCCACATTCAGCCTCAGGAATTGGTGATTTGGAACCCATTTCCTCAAGTGACAGCCATAAAATTGGGGCACCAGCTGTGTGGACAAGCTCCTTTCCTTGGAAACTTTTGTTTTTACCCAGAGAGCATGCCAGCAGGAGGAAGTTTGGAGAAATTTTCACAGGCCTCCCAGGTTCCTAGAGGAGTCCAGTAACCTCCTCCATATGGGCTGTAGAACTGTCTCCCTCAGGGACACCTGGGAAAGCAGGCAGTCAAAACCCTTTGAGGGAGAAGCTGGGGGCTGGGCTTTTTACCTCCTATCCTTCTGAACAGTGCCTGTGAGGACATCTAAGGCCACCTGCACTTCTGCTAACAAGGTCCTCTTTGTAGAAAGTAGTCCTGGGACACTCAAGAATGCCAAGCCCATTGGCTCTCTGAGCTGGATGGTAAGATGGCAGCTATAAAGGTAGGGCTTCTTGATATTCAGACAAGCTCCTTTAAGGGAGAAGCTTGGACTTGGTTTTGCTGTTGGAATAGTCCTGGGTGAGGAGGCCTGAGAAGATATCACAACCCTTTATGGCTCCAAGGAGGATTGCAGTCAGCTTCAGAATGCAAGATAATTAGAAACTGACCCTCAGGAAGTAACTGCGATAATAGGCCATCTAACTTGTCCTAGGGAGAAACTGGGAGCTGAGCATTTTTGCCTGCTCCCTCTGCACTGAGGCCAGGATGGTAGCCGCAGGATGTGTTTCCATGAGTATTTAAAGACATCCCTTTTTAGTGTGGTCTTGGGGGTTCATGAGTACAAAGATAATTGGCTTTTAAAGCTGTAGGGTTTGGAAGCCATTCCTTTCATCTGTAACTGCATAAGTAGGGATACTAAGTGTGCTGTCCTCAGGCAGACCTAGAAGATGATGACAGTTCCTTCTGACTATAATGTGCTCGCTGTTTGACATTATTATGCCTCAGATTTCCCCACCCATTTTTTTAATATTTTTTATTTTGGTATCATTAATCTACAATTACATGAAGAACATTATGTTTACTAGGCTCCTCCTTCACCAATTCCCCCCACATACCCCTTCACAGTCACTTCCCATCAGCGTAGTAAGATGCTGTAAAATCACTACTTGTCTTCTCTGTGTTGTAGAGCCCGCCCCATACCCCCTCCACATTATACATGCTAATTGTAATGCCTCCTTTCTTTTTCCCACCCTTATCCCTCCATTCCCACCTATCCTCGCCAGTCCCTTTCCCTTTGGTAACTGTTAGTTCATTTGTGGGTTCTGTGATTCTGCTGCTGTTTTGTTCATTCAGTTTTTCTTTGCTCTTATACTCCACATGAGTGAAATCATTTGGCACTTGTCTTTCTCTGCCTGGCTTATTTCACTTAGCATAATACTCTTTAGCTCCATCCATGTTTTTGCAAACGGTAGGATTTGCCCTCTTCTTATGGCTGAGTAATATTCCATTGTGTATATGTACCACATCTTCTTTATCCATTCATCTACTGATGGACATTTAGGTTGCTTCCAATTCTTGGCTATTGTAAATAGTGCTGCGATAAACATAGGGGTGCATCTGTCTTTTTCAAACTGGAGTGCTGCATTCTTAGGGTAAATTCTTGGAAGTGGAATTCCTGGGTCAAATGGTCTATTTTAAGCATTTTGAGAAACCCCCATACTGCTTTCCACAACAGTTGAACTAATTTACATTCCCACCAACAGTGTAGGAGGGATCCCCTTTCTCCACAACCTCGCCAACATCTGTTGTTGTTTGTCTTTTGGACAGTCCCCACCCATTTTTATAGTGGTATTTTCTCATTTTCTGTAAGTGTGAGGGTCCCCTAACTAGAGTCTGGGTTTATCTCAGAAATAATGGATCTTTGTTGCACTGTATATTTAGTGCATCTGTACGAGAATGTAGGCAGGAGGCCCCAATTCTACCATCTTGCAGGTGTTATGACTACGTAATTTTCAGTGTGCTTTTCTGTAGGGTTATCCTTGAATGAGGTGGCCGAGGACATCCTAGGCTGCATTGTCTGTGTGATATGCAGGCTAATAAATGATACAGAATGCAGAACAGATATATTTATATCCTAGAAAGATGTGATTATAATATTGTTTTGTTTCAATTGGCAGTTTTATTTTTATTTTTTAACTTTCTTAATTACATTATTTCCATTATATTATAAAAGTAAAACTTTTTGTTTTAGAATTATTTTTATATTGACTAATGTTTTGACCCATGTATACACTCATGTAACCTTCAGCCAAATCAAGATTTCAACCATTCTCTTTCATTTTCCCCCTTTCAAGATTTAATCCATCCCCCCTCATGGCAACCACATTCCATCCTTTATGTGAGACTATTCCTGTCTTATTTATTCATTTGTTTTAACAGTCCACATATAAGTGAAATCAAATAATAATTTATGTTTCTGTCCTTTTAAAGTTAGAGTAATACCTTCTAGGTCCCTCCATGTTGTTGCAAATGGCTAGATTTCATTCTCTTTTATGGATGAGTAATTTTCTACTGTATATATGTTCCACATCTTTCTCCATTCATCTATTGATGGACATTTAGGTTTAGGTTGCTTTGTATTTTTGCTATTGTAAGTAACACTGCAATGAACATAGGAGTGCATATCACTTTTGAAATTAGTGGTTACCTCCTCATGGTCTATTCTCAGAGGTGGAATTGCTGGATCACATCATATTTGTAGTTTGAGTTTTCTGAGAAACTTTCCACTGTTTTCACCCATGTGCATTCTCACCTGCAGGGTACAAGGATTGCATTTCCTCAACATCCTCTCCAGCATGTTATGTTGTGTGTTGGTGGTGTTAGCCGCTCTGACTGGTGTGGTCATATCTCCCTGTGCAGTTGGCCTTCTGTGACACATGGATGGACCCAGATTATATTATGCTAAGTGAAGTAAGTCACACAGAGAAAGACAAACACCACAAGATTTCACCTATATGTAGAATCTCAAAAAGAAACAAATGAACAAACACAACAGAAAGAGACTCAGAGACATAGAGAATACATAGGTGTTCGCCATTGGGTAGCTGAGTGAGGGAATGGGTGTTAAAGGTGAAGGAGGAAACAATTCAGTGAGATTATTTCATACCTTGATCTTGGTGATGGTCACATGAATGTCCTCACATAGAAACGTTCACTGAGCAATGCACTGAGATTCATGCATCTTTTTGTATTTACCGCAGAAACAAAAATGACATAAATAAGAACCAGAAAAAAACTTTTTGACAAAATTTTTATCACAAGCCGAGGGGCTGCGGGACGCTGCGCAGCCGCGACGGTGCCCGGTGAGGGAGGGGCTGGCTTCTGGGCGGTGCCAAGTCCGGGAGGGGCGCGGCCACCGCCGAGGCGCCGGAGGCCACGTCCCGCTCCCGCAGGGTGAGGACGCGTCCCTGGGTGTGTCCTCAGGACCAGACATGTCCGAAGTGAAGAGCCGGAAGAAGTCCAGGCCCAAGGGAGCCTCCGCGGAGCCCGGGAAGCGAGGCAACCTCGGAAAGAGCCCCGAGGCCCGGGGCGGTGGAGGCGGGGGCTGGGCGGACCCCCGGACCTGCGTGAGCCTGCTGTCGCTGGGGATGTGCCTGGGCCTGGCCTGGTTTGTATTTCAGCAGTCGGGGAAGTTTGCAAGGATAGAAAACCAATACCAGTTACTAAAAATAGAAACCAAGGAGTTCCATAGGCTTCAAAGTTCAGTCGGTTTAATTTCAGAAAAGTGTCAGAAGTCTGAAGCCTGCAAGGAAAAATTGAAGTCTTTTCAAATAATTACTCGCCTAAAGCGTCTACAGGAGAAAATATATGAGGCGAAAACTTGGTCTAACAGGATAACTGAAAAACAGGATACACGGAACAACAGCTTGACAGATCTTTCTCAAAAAGTTGCAGAAGTAGACCAGAATATAACTTCCATGGCAAAAGATATTGTCTCAAGATTACAACTATAAAGACAGACATACGACGTATTTCAGGTTTAGTAACGGATGTAACATCATTGACAGACTCTGTGCAAGAACTAGAAAATAAAATAGAAAAAGTAGAAAAAATACACTGAAAAACATAGGTGATCTTCTTTCAAGTAGCACTGACCGAACAGCAATGCTCCGAAAAACAGCATCTGAAAATTCACGAAGAATTAACTCTGTTAAGAACATACTTTCAGAGCTAAAGAATGATTTCAACAAACACACAGATAGGTTTTTAACCTTAGAAAGTGACAGAGCTAAAGTTCTGAAGACAGTGACTTTGCAAATGATCTGAAACCAAAGGTGTATAATCTAAAGAAGGACTTTTCCCGTTTGGAACCATTGGTAAATGATTTAATACTACACATTGGGAGATTGGTTACTGACTTCCTACAAAGAGAGAACGAAATTGCTTTCTTAAATGAAAAAATACCTAACTTAGCAATAGTCCATGCTGAAATTAAAGATATAAAAGATGAAACAGCACACATTTCAGATATGGATTAGTTTTATGTTTAGATTAGACTGAAATTTTTAAAAAATAAGACCACTGTCATAAAAAGCCTGACAAGTCAGAAATAACCGAATTTTGGAGTTAATACCATTTTGTACTTGATTGTATTTTGAGTTCTATATTAAAGCATTGTGCACCTCGTTTTCCAAAATAAGTATGTGAAAAAAAATTTATCAGTAAATGAAATAAGTAAACTCACATGAAATAAACCTTCATACATAAATTAATTGCATTTTTATACACTGATAATGAACTATGTATAAGAGAAATGGTTCCATTCATAGTAGCGTCAAGAATATATTTAGAATACATTTAACCAAGGAGGTGTAAGACCAGTACACTGTAAATTATAAGATTTCAATGAATGACATGCAAAAAGACATCAATAAATGTAAAAATACCCAATGTTCAAAGACTGAAAGAATTCATATTGTTAGAATGTCCAAACTACCCAAAACCATTTATAGATTTCTTCTGTTGAAAGTATTTTATCTTTTAAAGTTTACTCTTTATGAAAATAATAACAGATGAAGTGAGGTAGTAAGGAATAGAAAGAAGGAAAGATGATGGAGCAATGGAGATTAAGAAAGGGGAATAAGCAAAATCAAAGAAAAGAAAGATGGAGGGGAAATATGTAACTAGAGTTAAAAAACTAGAAATTTAGGAACAGGGTCTATAATAAATTTTTTAACAATAAACCAATGAACCTGTTGGTAGTTTTACCAATTTTCCTATAAAACTACGTATGATAGATGTCTGTTATTTTCCAACATGAATTATCTTGGTAACCTTAAATTCATCTGAGATTCTCCCATGGGGATTTGTTCATAAATCTTTTTGGCATCCTGGGATTTACGGAGCTAAAGCTTATGACTGTAGAGGGTGTGCGGAAAGATGGTAGAGTTGAAAAGTAAGGCAGAAACACCCCTGCATGCACACTCCAAGGAGGAAACTGCGGAAAACACAACTAAACTGAGAAATGATCTGAAGACCGCAGAAGTCGTCATCTATCTCCAGTGAGGAGGAGAGGACCCACTGCAAAGGGCAAAGGGCCAAAAAGGGAAGGACGGAGAGCGACGGGCCCGGAAGCCCCCGCGGGGCCGTGCGCACCACCGCCGCCGCGGCCAGCGGGCTCCACGACGACGTCCCGGGCGGTGCCGCCGCCCCTGCTCGGGGGGCGGGGGCGAGAACCGCGTTGCCCGCCCCGCGGCGCTGAGCCGCCCGCCCCCTGCCGCCGCAGGCCGACGGACAAGCCCGCCGCCGCCGCCGCCGCCGCCGGGGCCGCGGGAGAAGCAATGCAAAGTTGACAATGTGGCCAACAGTACGGGTAGTGAGAATTAAGCTGATGTTCACTAATCAATAAATATTTAACATTTCTGATTGGTGACAACTGTGTTTGAGTCTTGTTGAGAAAAGGATAGAGCAACAAAGATTTCAGAAACTAAGTGATTAACCATGCCTTCAGAAATAGAGTACATTTTTCAGACACACACATACATACACATGTGCAGAGTTGCACAAACACTTTATCCTTTAGTCTAAGCTTCAGTGTACTTCCTCTAAAGGAAAGCCTCCTTTTTCCACTTCTGAGTTCTTCTGTATTCTCTGTTAATACAACTGAGTTCCTACCCAACATTAAGCTAAGTGCATCAACAGTCACTATCCTGGAGCCACCATTAACAACCTAGCATATGTGACATCCACACAGGCCACGTGGTGTTTACAAGTGGGCAGATGCATGGTGACCACTGTCCCACTTCAGAATGAGGGCCACAAGCCAAGGACTGTTGCCATGTAGCACAGAGGGTCATAGACCATCACACAGAGTCATAGGCTACTGCTACCACCATCAGGAGTTCAGTCCCTCCTTTATCATGAGCGAGAAAAGCTGAGCCCTGCATTGGGCAAAGGAGATGGTCTTCTTCTCCAGGAAGAAGTGCATCCTGCATCTGGGGAACCCTACTGGAGATGGAGCAGATGTTCACCACTGAGAGGTTGCAGAGGAAGAAGTATATAAGCAGGTCCAGCCCAATCAGGAGCCTGATAAACCCGTTGCCCAGCAGGGTCAGCAGATAGGTGGCCCCAAATTGGACAGAATCCAGCCTGGCTTGCCCATCCCTGGAGAGCCCCAGCAGGGTAAACTCACTCCCCTAGGTCAGGTTGTCCCTCCTTACGTAGCAGTGGGCCAGACTTCTGGGGCAGGAGATGCATTAGAGAAGCCAGAATCAGAATCAGAAATCATGGCCTGGATCTGAACAGAAGACGTGAGGTGGGATTTCAGGGACTTCTGTATTTTCTATATCAGCCTCTGGGCTTCTTGAAGTCAGGGATCTTTTCTGATTTTTATTTTTATACAAAAATTCCTAGCAAATGTTTAGATAATAAAAATTGTTTTTTATTGGGTGCAAAAATAAAAAAAGTTTAAAATAGTGGTTTTGAGGTTTATTCTCTGGTCCTAAGATATAGGACTTGTGTTCTGGAATTCTTCCATGTCCTTATTACTCACACTGGAGCCTGTGATTCTTCCTGCTTCTCCCATAAGCTGGGCCGGGTCAGTGACAGGCAAGAAGATTGCTCACTGGTTCTCAGTGTACTGATCAATCAGGCTGAGCCCTAAGGTTGATAAGATCAAGGCCTTATTGTAGAACATTATAGCAACTATAATTATGTCCCAACTTCTTGCCATTATGCTGTTTCCTTGGTGAAATGCGGGCATTTATTTGAAAGTAATTAATAAAAGATGAATTGCAATATCACTACTTGCAGTGACAACATTTGAAACTGATGGTGCCCACAGATGAAGTCAGGAAAGGAGTGCCTCTAAAACCCTTTGAGCTTTTTTATGTGTAAGTAACTCTTATGTGTAAATAATTTTTATGTGTAAACATGTCATAGCAAAGACACCTTCGCCGTTGGAACACCTCCCTTCTTACTTTGCTGGTCTTTAGCCTCTATCAAAGGATGAAGATGCCAGTTTTTTCTCAGTACAAATGTACTAAACAATTTGATAATCTTTATTTATCTGTTTATTAATAGCATTTCAGTGTTCACCTTGTGTGTCTTTGCAATATAGGGAGAGAAGGTAGTGAGTGCATTGGCTGGTATGGGAATAAGGAGAGAGCACAGGGCATGGAGGTGAGTCTGACTGCTGGAAAAGCCCATTTGGGTGCTACTAGGGGAAGCTTGAAAAGGAAGGAAAAAACTCCAGATGCTCAGGTTTGCCTGTGAAGATCCCACAGTTCCCACGGTGGGTACTAGAGCAGTGCTTTCCGCAGTGGCTACACACTGCAGTCACCTGGGACACTTTGAAAACTCCGGAAGCCCAGTCTACACCCCAAGCACTTAGGTCACAGTCTCAGGTGGGTCAAACACAGATATTAGTATATTAGTAACTTAATGTTTCCCAAGTAGTTAAAAACCAAGAAGCTAAGTTTGAGAATCACTACTTTAGAGGGAACTTTTAACCTTAATTTTGAAGATTTAAGATAGGGTTTTTTGAGAGAGGACTGTATTTTGAGATAAACCTAGGAGAGGCTTTGGGGGGAAAAGATGTTTGGGGTTAAACTTCTCACTCTTTGTTTTAGATTTGAGGCCAAGAGAGTTTAAATGATTTGCCTCATATCCTAGTGAATGGGTGAAACAGTGATCCTAGGTATCATGCCTTTTGTGTGTTAAGTATCCCTTAGCCTTAGCTTTCTTAGGTCTGGTTCAAAACAATGATCTAGAATATCTTAGACCCAGGGGAGAACTAGTGAGTATCAGATGAAATACTGTGTGAGAAAGTCCTTCATAAATTGCAGAGCATTTATCCAAATCAAAGAATTTATATTAAAGATATGAGAGATGGGCCTAGAAGTCAATGAAGGAAGTAAAACCATTCAACCCAACACTTTGAACTGAAGACAAGTCTCATGCTTGAATCGGCGTGAAGGGGACAGAGCAGCTGGGTGCCATCCCCCTTCTTTTCTAGCTAGTTGGAACCTACCCTTTTCCTCTGCTAGTCCTTGTGTGGCTAGAACGTGTTGCTGTAGAAAAATGCTAAGAATAGAAATTCGCTTTGGCACGATACCCAGCTGAGTTTCGGAGCCTGCATCTGGGATGGGAGCCCCGGGCTTTCCACAGAACCTAGTTATTTTGTCAGTAAATAACCAAACTTTAGTCCCCAAATGTGACTCCTGAGTGCTGAGAACGGCAAGTGAAGTTCTCACCTTTGAAGAGAATAAAATGGAAAATGAAAATCACAGAATGAAAGGAAAGCTGGAGGGAACTCTTAGGCTCATCATTTGAACCTTGTCATTTTACAAATGGGGAAACTGAGGCTGAGAGAGCAGAAGTGATTGTCACAAGACCCTGCTGCCACGGAGGAGCTGAGCTGGAGAAGGAGCTCCCGTGCCCTTCCTGCTGCAGCACATTGTGTCATCACCCGGAGCGTGAGGAGGCTGGCAGAGCGGCGAGTGAGGAGCAGCATTCCCTTGGGATGACCAGCGGGACAGGTTTGATTTATGAGGGGAGGGAGATGCCAGGAAGTGCATAGTGTTTGGGATGCTGCTCCTGGAAGTGCTACTTGGAGGCTTTGAACTGCCACAAAGTAATGCAGGGAATCAGGCTAAAAAGTAGTCCACACAGGTGAGTGGACTGGAAGTCTAGTTCATCAAGTCACCTGACCTCTTTCCATTTTATCTGTAAAAGGGAAATATCTACCCCACAGTTCAGTGAGAGCATGGAGCCCGCACACCTGGACTCTCAACTCTATGCAGCTGCGAGGTAGAAGTGGAAAAATCCATCCACTAAGCCTGGCTGCTTCACTTACCTTTTCTAAATTCTGACAAGCTAAGTGCTTGAAAGGAGAGAGGGTGTTTTCTTGTTTTATTTTATCTGTTTCTTATTTCTAACAGAGATTGGCATATAGAGTTGGTGGGCTGAATGAACATCTTATTGAGGAGTGGTTTCTTTAAACTTCTTTCTCTAACCTAGGAGCTCAGTCTAGAACCTTCTTGTTGGTGTTTTCGGAGTCTCCTTCTTAGTAACATCTCAAGAATGGCTCCACTCAGAAGGGTCTCCTGAGGACCAAACAGTTGTTCTCTACTGATTATTAAGTGTCCTTTAAATACACTGAATCTCTCTTTAAAGAGACAAGGACTAAAACAAAATTTCTAAATTATAAAATTCAAACAAAAACAATATTTTGTACCCATTCTCCCTTTTCCTAACCTGTAACTTAATGAATTGATGTCTTCTTTGGATATACTAAATGTATGCACTCATGCTGTGGACAATAGAATACAAGTATTATTTTATATACAAAATATGTTTTAATTATTATGATTAGAATATGTCTTAATAGATTATTATCCCTACTATATTGGAATTTAATGAAGGATTATAGCTCAACCAGTATATAACCAACGTCATTGTTTTTGGTTGACACCTCAATTTTTAACTGGCTTTATATATAAAAAAGGCAATTCATACACAAAGATTACCCATTTTTGGTGATCGTTTTGTAGCCAGGCTATGTTAGAAGGTATACTAGGATGTCACACTGCTTAAAGCTAGATGTTCCATTAAAATGTGATGAGGATAAAGGAAAATATATTAAATTATAAGTGGTTACAGTTTGTTCTTCCTCACAAGCAAGGAGGAAGAACTCTTGAGATTTCTTTGGTGTACAAAATGTAGAGCCTGGGCAAAGGACAGGCGTATGCCTAAACATGGAGGCTTTGGTTGGGGGAAAGGTCTTTGAGAGGAAATAGAGAAAGGGAAAGGTAATCTGTTGATCTAGGGAGAGAAATTCATAGTTAGAGAAGGGTCTAAAAATGAGAGTCAAAAATTTGGGGGATGGAGCTGGGCAGCTCAGATGGGAGTGGGGGAAGGAGCAGGGAGGGCAGTTGCTCTGGTGGGATGGGAAGAAGGACATGGGAAGAGGTTGAGGGAGTGAAAGAAGGTGATGCTCAAGGGAAGGGAGTGAAGGAGGGTCTTAAATAAAAAATGAAAATAAGTTTTGCTGGATATTTCTCCAAAGAAGATAGACAAATGGCCAAAAGCATGTGATAAGGTGTTCAATATCATTAGTCATCAGGGACATGCAAGTTAAAGATAGAGTGGGCTATCATGTCATACTCACTGGGATAGTTATAAGCAAAGAAACAGAATGTAAGTGTTGAAAGGATGTGGGGAGATTGTATCCCTCCTTCATTGCTGGTGGGGATGTGCAATCGTTTGGTTGTGGTTGAGAGCAGTTTGGCATGTCATTTCTCTAAAGTAAACATAGAATTGTCATATGATCCAGCAATTTCACTCCAGGAATTGAATCCAAAAGAACTGAAAACAAGTGTTCAAACAAAAATGTCTAAATGAATGTTCATAGTAGCACTGCTAAAATGGTAGAAATGACCCAGATGTCCACCATGTGATGAATGGATAAACAAGATGTGGTTATTTATGTACAGTGGAGTATTATTCAGTCATAAAAAAGGAATGAATAACTGCTACATGCTACAATATGGGTAGAACTCAAAACCACTGTGCTAAGTGAAAGAAGCCAGACCCAAATGGTCACATATAATATGATTCCATTAATATGAAGTGTCCAGATTTGTAGAGACAGAAAGCAGATTAGTAGTTGTCAGGGCCTGGGAGGAATGAGGAATAACTGCTTAGAGGGGGTTAGGTGCCCTTTCGGCATGATGAAAATGTTTTAGATAGGCACGAGGTTGTACAACATTGCAAATGTCCTGAATGCCACTGAATTGTACACTTTGAAATAGTTAAAATCATGAATCATGTACTATGTCAATTTTTACTTCAATTAAAAAAGAAGTTCTGCTAGGAATTGAAAAAGTCACTCCATTTCCTCCTCAACCTTTTGGCATTTTCTCAGCAGGTTGGTTAGAAGTCTGAATTGTTCTCAATTTATGGGTTTTTCTTTTGTTGTTTTTCATGTGTAAGACAAACCAGAGATGTGTAATATTGGGTAAGAGATGCTTTATTTTGATATTAAGTCTTGTTTTAAACCTTTTCTGGATAAAATTTTCACTGCTTTACTTGTGGTTTAGGATGTTTAGAGCTCAGTCATTAATTGTGTGTTAAACAGTAGAGTGAAATTAACAGTAGTGGAAAACTGACTCTTCCCTTGCTGACTGATGGGTTCACCTCAGGTGGTGCGTGGCATGATAGTCTAGTAAAATATGAGTTCCGAATACATCTCTTTATTTTTTCAAAAGAATATATATCCTTAGAGTTGATTGTGTAGAAGGATACATGTTCGAGGTCCTATATGACTTTTGGGAAGCTGTTTGCAACCACTGCAAGTCTGAGAGAGAAACATGCAGAGTGACATCCACGTGGCACAGTCCAGTCTGCCCATCAGGGGTGGGAGGATCATTAGCATGATTTTTGCTCCAAGTCCTTGTGGGAATTCCCCACCCTACTGAGCTGGGCTGACCATGTATGAGTCACTTGTATGACCTTTGAATCTTTGACCTAAGGCCTGTTTGATCCCAGTGGGCACACTGGGTTTTTTAAATTAGAGTTCCCCCACCCCCTACACCCATGAGCCCTCTGCCTTTTCTCACTGATCACAGAAAAGCTTAGACATATAGTTGTAGATTTTAGCAAGGAAATAGACTTTTGTGGCATAAGTTTTGTGCACTGCCCTAAATTCTGATTTAATCTTCCTTTCAAATTCATATGTGCTGCTATATCTTTGTTTTCCATTTAGTTTTCGAAGGGTGTTGTGTATTTCTAAGTTGTAATTAATATTTTTTAGAATAAGTCAGGGACCAAAATAGAGTCTAGAGATAAAATCCCACTTCTCCACCTCAAATGATAGTGGTCCAGATTGTGGTCTTCTTGCTGTTCCCTTATGCACATACACATGCCCACACATGTTCACACACACGTACATGGACATGCACACATCATGGCAGAGGGAAACTCCAATGGTCACTGTGTTCAGAGTGAGGCCCTCTTATGACAAAGTCATATACTAAAATTTTGATTCAAAGCTTTTCATCAGAACTTGGCCCAAAGAAGCCTTTATCTCTTTGTTCCTCAGGCTGTAGATGAATGGATTCAGCATGGGGGTCACAACAGCATAAAAGACCACCACCACCTTGCTCTGCTCTGCTGAGGCTGTGGAGTGAGGCTGCATGTAGGTCACCAGGGCCATCCCATAAGACATGGAGACCACAGTGAGGTGGGAGGCACGGGTCCTGAAGGCTTTGCGGCATCCCCCCATGGAGCAAATCCGTAGGATGGCAGCCACAATTTGGGCATAGGACAGTGAGACCAGACAGCAGGGCACCAGAAGCACCACCACACTAGAGGCCACTATGACCACCTGATTGATGGTTATGTCCACGCAGGCCAACCTAATGAGTGCCAGAGTCTCACAGGCCACATGGTTCAGCACGTGGTGCCCACAAGTGGGCAGGTGCATGGTGACTGCTGTCTCCACTGCAGAATTAGCCAGACCCACATGCCAGGAGACAGCTGCCAGCCCTGCACAGCGCCTTGGGCCCATCATGGCCATGTAGCTCAGGGGGTAACAGACAGCCACATAGCAGTCATAGGCCATGGCGGCCAGAAGCAGGAACTCGGTCCCTCCCAGGGCCAGTGAGAAGAAGAGCTGGGCCCCACATCAGGTGAAGGAAATGGTCTTCTTCTCCAGGAAGAAGTGCACCAGCATCTGGGGGACCCCGCTTGAGATGGAGCAGATGTCTACCACTGAGAGGTTGCAGAGGAAGAAGTACATGGGCAGGTGCAGTTGAGCGTCCAGCCCAATCAGGAGGAGGATGAGCCTGTTGCCCAGCAGGGTCAGCAGGTAGGTAGCCCCAAACAGAATAAAGAGTCCAGCCTGGGTCTGCCCATCACTGGAGAGCCCCAGAAGGACAAACTCACTCCCCCAGGTCAGGTTGCCCCTCCTCATGAAGCAGGTGGGCAAAGCTGCTGGGAGAAGGGCAGAGTCAGAAACCAGCAAGTAAAAAGCACCTTCAGGAGCTGGGGCTTAAGCCCTGGGCTGTGACCGGAGCTGCAGCCGGGACCCTGACCTGAGTTTCTTAGCTGAGGTGGTGAGGCGAGGATGCAGTGAGGTACTGGAGAAAGGGGCAGTGGGTTCTCACTGGACTGTGAGATTCCCAAAGATAACGTCCTGGTTCTACTTATGCTTTTATGTCTGGGATCCAGCACAGATAGATTAATATAGGAGACAATCCATCAGTCAAGAAGGAATGACAGGGAGAAAAAGTGCTGGATAAAGGATAGAAGGAAAGACACAAAGGAGAATAAAAGAGAAAGAAAAACTAAGGAAGGAAAGTAGGAAAATGCCGAGGGCGCCGAGGGAGAGCGGGATGGCGAGGCGCGGCGGGGAGGGCGGGGAGCCGGGGATGGCGCGGCGGGGAGGCGGGGTGGGGCGCCTGGAAGGGCGGGCGGGGCGCGGGGACGGGAGGAGCGGGAGGGGCGGGGCGCGGCGCCCGCAGGGGCGGGGCGGGGGAGCTGCGGGAGGGGCGGTGCCCCACCGGCGCGTTCGGCGGCCCCGCGGCCGATGCCCGGGTGAACATGACGGGGCCGGAGCAGGGCGGAGAGAACGGAGACGGGGGCGGCGACTCCACAGCAGGTCGCGCTGCGGAGGGAAGCCGGGAGCTGTCAGACCCGGGCAGCTCCGGTCCGTTACAGGAGCGGCTGCAGCGGTTTCAGGCAGGTGCAAAAGCGCAGCCACGGCCTCTCGGGAAGACCCGTAGGTCTCCCCGAACAGAGAGAAGTGGGTGCAGCAGGTACAGCAGGGGTGCCAGCGCCTCAGGTGGTTTGATCTCAAGTAGCACATTGGGCAAGAACATTGAAGATCTTGAAAGGAAGTAGTAAGAGAAAGGCAAGAAAATTGAAGACTTGTGGGACTAATGCAAGATGAAGAGAAAATGATCGGAAAACTCAAAAAAGAAATTGATTTGTTAAATAGAGACCTAGATGACATCGAAGATGAAAATGAACAACTGAAGCAGGAGAATAAAATTCTTGTGAAACTTGTTGGGCAGCTAACAAGGTAGAAGAAACAAGGCTCAATGTGGAAAAAATATTTTAAAACTAGTGATTGAATGTTATGGTTAGTGGTAGGACAAAATTCCTATGCTGCCATACATTAAGTAAGTATATTTATTTCTAGAAAATAGTGGATATTTATTTTCAAAATATTTCTATTTCATTATTAGTTTAGAAAAGTCATCAACCTATTTCACAAATAAATAACATCTTTCAGTTATTAAAATAATAGATTATCCGTCTTTTGGTTTTGTGTGGTATTCAGATAATATATGGTTTTCACAACCATATGAACATATTTTATCTAATTTAATGTATTTTCTTCCATAAGGAATATACATAGTCTTTGTTTACATAAATTCAAATACTTGTGGGGAGTTATCTGCAAATGCCTTAGTGCTGCTGTGAGCAACCTTTTATGTGTTGCTGACATAATCATAAAGGTCTCTGTCTACTGTCATTTGTTCTTTCAAATTATAAGCAATTTAGGGTAATAGAGAATCACACTATTTTGTGTAACAGTGATCTTTAAAAAGGAAAGCTATTATAAAAATTTTCTTAATATCATGTACTAGTAGTTGGCTGAATATAAAATTTAAGATAATACTTGAATTATGCTATAGTAAATTAAAATGTGGTATTTTGTATTTGAATATTTAAAAAAATAAATCACTGTAACTTCTGAAAAGCATACAGTTATAATTTGAATATAACATTTCTTATAGAGGTACTACCTTTTCTGTTATTACAAAGTTTATAAGTGAGCATGGGTATTTAAAAAGTTCTATATTCACAAGCTGGAGAATCTGTCCAATTTCAATGTATAAGAAAAAAACCCATTCTTTTAATTATCATATGCATTAAAATAAAAACCAACATATTTATCCACACTTAAAACATTTATACTTATATTAACCAAACAGTACATAGACAGAAATAGTACTGAAACACTTTGCTTAATTTCTAACTGGGAGAGGAACACTGTGCCACTGTTGTTCTCATGTGAGAGAATCATTCCCCTACCTCACATTTAGGGGATTGTCTTCTTAACATTGGATATATAAAAACATTTATTTTGAAGAATTACACAGATTTTCTTTTCTATTAAATATCATTAATGTTTAGAGTTGTCTCAATGACATCATCGTATTGAATAAGGGGACCCCTGTCTTTCAAATACATTAACAGTAAGATATGTCTGCCTTATGATTGAATCTCAAATAGTATACGATAGTTTTTCTTAATGTACATGAGTGGTCTTACGTGGTAAAATCCATTTGGGGTGCCCTATTGACTCTTTTCTTCACTTGGCAAGCCCCTTCATTATTCACTATTAGAAAAATAGGGAAGATGAGACAATTAGAAAAAATGTGGAATAATTGAAAAATATCAGATGTTGGATTCTAAATCTCTGTAGTGACCTAGCTTGGCTCCCCCACCTTCCACTTCAAAGTTTCAGCTGTGGCTGATCATCCGAATCACTTGTGCTGCTTGAGAAGAATTCCCTGGCTGTAGTTTAGAGATAGGCTTAGGCTGAGACCCTGGACAGAATTCCTGAAGCCTGCCACCTGGTGACTCTGACCGTAATCGGGGTTTGGAACCAGCGGCCCTTACCTCTTTCCTCCTGTGGCTTCCATTGGAGACTCTGCAATTAACATCATTTAACCACTGGCATTTTTTCCCTCTTAGTTTATTTAATAATTAACTTGGTCTCTGGAGGAATTTTCATATGTCCATGTATATGTATCAGAAAGTTCCCTATTAGATTACCAAATGAGAGAGCCGCAGAATTGCTGCCTTCAAGCCTCCTTTTTGGAGAATATTCCCTGGCATGGGAGCAGTGATCTGCTGCCCACGTGCCACATGTTGCACCAGGTTCAGGCCCCAGCTTTATTTTCAAGATACTCATCCCCCTTTGGCTACCCTCATCTAGGAAATGCTAGTATTGCCCAGTTGCCCTTCCATACTTTGGACGTTGCGAAAATGCTGTTAGTATTCACCCGTAAAATATATTAACGTATTTATTTTTCAGTAAAAGATTTGGATTTTCTATTTAATGCAAATATAATTAAAGGAATATTTCATTTTCCCTTTAAAAATTACACCAGTTATTAATACTTTTAAGGACTGATTGGTTAAAAAAAATTTTCCTTTTGTTCAGTTTATTGGGAAAATTTCCAACAGTGATCTTTTACATAACGGTACCCAGTTCAAACACAAGAGCCTGACAACTGAGGCAGAGCGGTTCACAAGCAGCCGTTCCGTCCTTAACACATATTTTCATGTTACATGTAGGTTTTTACACTGACACTGAAAAGTAAAGTAGTATCTGTTACAAGTTCCCTTTAATATTGATCAGAAACATTAAGATTTTTTTAAAAAGATAACTTTAATATGTACACTACCTTAGAAACCTTGGGTGTTGTCAATAAACTGCTAGTATTTGTGAAATTTTTAGTCCCGTTTAGAGAACATTTCTTATGTTTCCTGGGAATTTGTGGCATAATAAAGCATATTCAGAGTTAAAAAAAAATGATTGATTGAGACCCACGCCCTGCCCCCTTTCCTGCCCACGTGCAGGAGGGAGAGGAATGGAGTGGGGAGGAGATCAACATGCAGGAACCCAGCTCACCTGGCCTTGGATATCTGCTCCATAAACATGAGTCCACTTTGCGCTGGGAAAAGGAATTTCTTAAGGCCAGAAAATGCTAATAGAGGTGTGTGACAGCTAAAAACACAGCAATATTTCCATAGTAGGCATCCCAGAAGAAGAGAGTGATAAAAGTTCAGAAAGTCTCTTTGAAGAAATATAGGTGGAAAATTTCACAATCTATGGAAAGAAAAAGACATCTAGGTTCCCAAAGTACAGAGAATTCCTAACAAAATGAATCACAGGAAGACAACACCAAGACATATAATAATTAAGATGGCAAAGATTAAAGATAAAGAGAGAATCTTAAAAGCAACAAGAGAGAGGCACACAGTTACCTATACGAAAACTCCTTAAATGTATCAGCTGTGTTTTCAGCAGAAACTGTACAGGCCAGAAGTGAGTGGCATGAAATACTGAAGGTACTGAATGGAAAGAAACTACAACCAGTAATTCTCTGCCCAGCAAGGTTATCATTCAAAACTGAAGGATGGATTATAAGTTCCCCAGATAAAGGAAAATGGAAAAAATTCAGCACCACTAAATCTGACTTACAAAATATGATAGAGGGATTCCTTTAGATAGAAATGTTTTTAAGTCCAAATATTTTTCATCAGGAAACCAAAACCTGCAGTAAAGACAGTAGACCAATTGTTTCCAAAGCAAGTTTGAAGTTAAGGAAACAGTAGTAAAATAAACTGTACACAAAATTAGTCAAGGGATACCCAAGAGATATAGATTACATCATCTTATAAATAGTGTGGAGGAAGAAATACAAAAAATTGTTAATTTAGAATGTGACTCAAAGTCACATCAGTAGTCTCCATTTGACTTCTTTCACTTGGTGTAATGTCCACTAGATGTATTCATAGTGTTGCATTGACAGGATTTCATTATTGCTTATGGCTGAGTAATATTCCATTGTGTGTGTGTGTGTGTGTGTGTGTACTACATATTTTTGTATCCATTCATTTATAGATAGAAACTTAGGCTATTTTAATAATGCTAAAATAAATACAGGATTTCATATATATTTTTGAATCAAGGGTTTTGTTTTCTTTGGTTATATTCCTAAAAGAGCAGTTGCTGAGTTATATGGTATGTATATTTTAAGCTTTTTAAGGAAACTCCATTCTGTGTTCCAAAGTGGTTACACCGATTTACATTCCTTCCAGCAGTGTAGGAGGGTTACCTCTTCTCCACATCCTTAACATTATTTCTTGTCTTTTGGGTAGTGGCCTTTCTAACTGTTGTGAGGTGATAGCTCATTGTACTTTTGATCATCTCTAATGATTAGCTACAGAGGATCTTTTCATGTGCCTGATCGCCATCTGTATTTCTTCTTTGAAATATTTCTGTTTAGGTCATCAGCCATTTGCAACAACATGGATGGACCTGGAGGGTATTATGGTAAGTGAAATAAGTCATGCAGGAAAAGACAAGAACCATATGATTTCAGTTGTTTCTGGAATCCAAAAACAAAGCAAAACAAAATGAACAAAACCGCAGTACACTCAGAGACAGAGAAGTGACTACTGATTACAATGGGTGAAGGGTTGGAGTGGTTGGGTGGGGTAATAGGGGGATAAAGGGACACAAAACCTCAATCATAAGTTGCTTCCATATACAAAATGTTGTTGGAAGATATCATAAAACTTATTAAATGGAAAGGCATGCCATGTTTCTGGACTACAAGAAGCAATAAAGATA
The DNA here is from genome assembly GCF_040802235.1 of Manis javanica. Classification (NCBI taxonomy): domain Eukaryota; kingdom Metazoa; phylum Chordata; class Mammalia; order Pholidota; family Manidae; genus Manis; species Manis javanica. The sequence goes on along the minus strand of NC_133169.1, from coordinate 42,530,426 downwards.
AAATTTCTTACCCTATTGATCCATTCCTTTATTAAAATTCTAGTCAAATCCCTGTTGACCTATGTACATCTTCACAAAGTGAATGTAAATCTTATGTGAGCTGGGCAACTAAAATATAATAGACAAAGTGACTTTGAAAAAGAATGTACTTAGTCGCATCATTCTATCCATTTTCAAGACTTTTGCTGAGGGTAAAGTACTTAAGACTCTCTGGTGTTCAGGGAGGTATAGACAAACATGTCGATGCACAAGAGTTCAGAAATAGACTCATGAATGTGTGGCCATTTGTTTTTTGTAAAACATATATATATAAATCAACGGACACTGGTTAGTCTTCTGAAAATTGTCATTAGAACATATGGACATCCACATGGAAAAATGGAATTGTTACCTAGCACTCAGATTTCATAAACAAATTAAGTCTAAAAAGAAACCATAAAATTATGAAACCTTTAGAATAAAGCACACAGAATTATAAAAACATGATAACACAAAGTGCTTAACAGGATACAAATGCAAAATCCATAAAAGAGGAAAAAGTGCTTCTTCAACATTGAGAAATAAATGATCTAATGACACTAAAGGCACAAAGTATGTAAGTAGAACTTCATTAAAATTTGAAATTTCTACTCCCCCAAAAGACAGTGTCATGGTAATGAAAAGGCAGTCCATGAACTGGGAGAAAATATGTTGTAAAGACTTAGCTCACAAAGGCCTGTCCTCCAAAAATACAAGAACTACTTAAATTTGAAGAAAAAAATAACCTAGTATAAAAGAGTCCAAAGACCTAGCACACTATAGCATAGAGAACATACAGTTGATAAATAAGCAAATGAAAAGATGCTGCACATCGTATGTCATTGGGAAAATGCAAGTGGAAGCACTGAGATACCACCATGCACCTGGTGGGAGAGATGAACCCAGAACACTAGCAGTGCCCAGCACCGGCAAGGGTGTGGGGCTCACTCACTGGAGCAGAAACACAGGATGGCACAGCCACCTTGGAAGGCAGTTCGACGGTTTCTCACAAAATTGAACACACTGTTACCATATGATATGACAACTGTGCTTTGGAGCTGAAAACATCAACAAAAAATCTGCCCACTGGTAATTATAGGAGCTTTATTCATCGTTGTCAAAGGGAATCAGCCAAGGTGCCTTTCGTAAGTAAATAGTTAATACATTGATGTACATCCAGACATCAGAATATTACTACTGGTTGAAAAAAATGAGATAGAAGGCCTTGAGATACAATGAAGGGCCTTAGGGACATATTAGTAAGTGAAAGCAGCCAATGTGTAAAGGATAAAACTTCTATTGTTTCAACTCCAAGAGATTCTAGGAAAAGCAGGATGGTAGAGACAGTGAAACACATGCAGGGGTTGCCATAGGCTGTGAGGGCATAGGGCTGAATAGGCACAGTTTACAGGCACTGAAATTACTTCATATGATGCTACGATGATGCATATGCAGCAACAGTGATCCACAATGTAAAATAATTTTTTTGCAGGATTATGTTTTTTTGACATAGATTTATCGAGTAACAAATGTGCCACTCTGGTGGGAAGATGCTGGTAAAGGGGTGGTCTATGCCTGGATGGGGCTAAAGAGTATTGGGATTTTCTGCAATTCCCTTCAACTTTTCTGAGAAGCTGAAATGGCACTAAAATTTTAATTCAGTAAGAATATAAATAATCAACAAATATCTGTGATAGATGGTAAGACAGTGACAGCACACATACAGTGGAAGAAAGGATTTGCAGATCACATTCTGACAATGGACTTGAGAATATATAAATATCACTCAGTACTCAAAAAATATAAATGACACAATTAAAAAGTGGACACTTAATTAGAGGATAAATGAATGGTAAATAAGTACATGAAAATATTCAATATCAAAAGATATTATGGAATTGCAAGTTTAAGGTAACAGCATACCACGTCTAATATGAAATACATTGAAAATGCCAAATGATGGGGGGATCCTGCAGCACCTGGAAGTCCCCACTGTTGCTGGTGGCAATGTGAAATGGCACAGAGACTGAACAATTTGGTCAGTTTCTAGTACTGTAAACATAGACTCACCATATGACCCAGAAATCACACCACTCTGTATCTGAGAGAAATGAAGCCTAGTGTTTAAATCCAAATCAGTACGTGGCGGTTATAGTCGATTTATTGAGAATCACCAAAATCAGGAGAAAATCCAAACATCCTCAGGAAACACTGGGTGAACACAAGTGAGACTCATAAAATGGAATACTACTTACGGATGAAAATGAGCTGTGGATATGCGCAGCAGCCTGGGGCCTCCCAGTGAATGACCCTGTGGGAAACAAGCAGCGTCAGAAGGCTGCATACTGTTGACTCGGTGCACAAGACTTTCTCCAGACAGAAACCCTAAGGGATGAAGAGACGACGGGAGCTACAGGGGGCCTGGGTGGGAGGGAGGGTGTGGGGGTGACGGACTAGCAGAGGGGGCTGGGGGATGGTTGTGCATTCTTGAAGCAGTGGCAGTCATAAGAGTCTAAAGAAGTTAAAAAAAATTCAGAGACCTGAAGAATACAACAGTTGCTAATTTTATGGTAATGTTAATTAGAAAAAATAAACCAGTGAGGAGAATTCAATGAGCAATAATTCTGTGGCCTTTTTAATGTATTTTTATTTCAAGAATAATTTCAATCATGTAAATAATAATTATTTTTATACAGGAATTGTAAGCATAATGCTCCATTCTTCAAGGGAGTCATCTGGAGAGCTGGTCCACCTACCAAAGGGTGAATGGATAATCAAAAGTTAGGAACTATTCCTGAATATTAAAATATTAAATTGTAGACACATGAAGCTTATTAATTTGACAATAAGGAAATATTTAACAAACTCAAAATAGGAATGTAAAAGTCAGTTACCTACCTTGTTTATATTTATGACATAGAATATGCACACATCATATTTGTCTACATCTCATTCACTTAAACGTTATCAGATTGATCCAGGCAGATAAGAGGGAAACTGGAAAATGTACCCATTAGTCAGTAAGTATTGTTTGCTGAAGATATCTAGATGGGGGGCTCCATCACTCCACCCCTTACAAATCATTAAGAACAGAGTAAATATTAGAAGGCAACTCATAATTTGCCAAATAATAAATGAAAAGTCAGATTATAGGTGGTTTTTATGGTGTTATATAAGCCCAATATTAGTTGAACACTTCAGCCTTCATACCATTTATAAAGATATACATAATCTTTTGTTACTTTTTTACATATACGTAAAGTAGTAAGAACTCATAATATACGCAACTCTTGACACTGTTTGCTGTTCAAGGATCTCTCTCAAATAAGAACCACATATCCAGACCCCCTGCCACCTGAGTGGGCCCAGATCATTCAACCCTTTCAAGTACAGAGTAAATGGAAATTTTTGAAACTGCTTTCACAAAACATTCTTCCAAGTGGCTCAACAGCTCACATTTTGTGGGGCAGTGGGGTTCCTATAGCCAGGATCCTCACTGAACTTAAACCACGTGACGATGTAACTGGCCTGTTGCTAGGCTACCGCTTCCATGCCTGCAGGCAATGAGCTAATTACTGCGCTATAGAGAGAGCTCTGCGCAGTGCTCCGGGCGGAGAGGGGGGTGGGGGAGCCAGTGCTCGGCCTACCGCCGGGAGAACCCGCTAGGAAATAAACCCTTTCACCCCGAACAACGTTTGCTCTGATTTTCTTTGGTCCCATTGAATCCACAGCGAACTTGCCCGGGGCTGAAACCCATTAGCAAGACGATTCCCTTCCCTCTTCCCAGGCGCCTGGACCCTGGAGCGGGGACAGGGATGCCGTCCGCTGAGTGCGCGTGGTTGGAGCTGCGGAGAGTGGGTGCGGGGCGGGTGGAGCTGCCCGCAGGCATGGACGAGAGCCGCGTGCCTAGAGTGCTGAATGGAAAGCAGGGGGCCCAGGTGCTTGGGAATGTGTGAAGGTGGCGTTTCACCCATTGCTTTCATGTGGAAGAAGAAGAATAAGTGAATTTGCTTAACACTTTTTGAGGGGTGTCTTTTTCCTGATCATTTTATCACAGGATATTCACCTCTACAGACCAAAGACCTGGAAGGTGAAGGGAGCATAAAAAGCAGATTAAGTTACAATCTATTTCATAGATAAAACACATGTGAAACCTTAAATAGGAGACTAGAAATCTTCTAATGAATCAGCAACTTAAAAACATGAAAAGTGTCATAGATGCCCATATGGCTGAATTACCCTGGGTAAATGGCAACTGCGTTACCAAAGAAATATAGGGTAAAGTTAAGAATTTTACGATCATAATGAGATTGAATAGGAACAAGGACCTCTATCATGAGACATTTTTCTCAATGTCATTTTTTATGTTCATGTTTGATTTTACCTTGGGAAGTGATACAGTTACAGAAAAATGAGAATGGCATAATGACCATCTGCATATCTTTCCCCTGAACTCACTGAATGCATGTATATTTTTAATTTACAGATGTGTATTTTTAAAATTCTTTGATCTAAATTTGTTTTACATTAAACCATTATTCTGAGATAAGACAATTTAGGAATTGTAGGTTGAAAATAATTTGAAATTGCACTCAATTTGAGCATGAAATCTTAAAACAACAAAAAAACCCTATTCATTTGGATAGTCTTAATAATACTAACATGTGAATAATGCACACAGATTGTGCTACAGCTTAGTTATTTCGCATGAGAAATGCAAATTTATGCAAGTGGATAGTACAGTCATATACTGAGAGTTAATTTACTGATTATAGAAAATTCATAATATTACTTTACTCTTTACTTTTGTCTTGCAATTCAATTCTTGACCCATCTTGTTTATTCTTATCCTAAACAGTTACAGCAAAATTTCACTCTTCTATAATTTAGCTTTTTTTCAATTATATTAAATTTAGTAAACATAAAATTAGTAAGTGCCTATAATTATTAAGTGCCCATTATTAGGTTGGTAGCAATTTATATTTGTGAAGACAAGAATATTCCCTATAGAGTACTTACTATAGTATTTTTCCTTAGAGAAAACATGACATCATTTCAACTATAGAATAAGTTACAATATTCATGCTGTATATGAGTAAAAAATTTTCTGTTCATTTTGATGCTTTCTTTCCTTTGGCAAGATCATTTTGCATTCTCACTGTTTAGAGTTTTTATTGGTACTGAGTACTCTCACACTGAAAAGGTATTGAAAATGAAAAGTGAATTCTGGACTTAGTGTAAATAATTTGATATTTGTAAAGATATTAATGTGGTGTAAAGATGTACACATTTGATAAATTAGTTAAAATTGAATGCTAAACCAGTATGATGAAGGGTGTGGAATTTGAAATATTATACAGTATATGTGTAAATATTGCTTTCAATTGTTTAATTTCATTGCCAGAAATTTTGCATCCCCCTGTAAGTGTGTATCCAGATTCTCTGTATGCAGAATTCTGCTGTGTCAAATGAATTTTTTTGACTGAATGACCTGAATGTATGTTCCTTACAAGAATGGTCCATGACTCCATAGGCAATAAGGATGTGCCAAAGCAAATGTAGAGGGACATTTTTGATTGCTTTAAAAATCTTAGCTGTCAATCCACTTAGTTAAAAAGGAAGGTTACTCACTTCTTCCTTATCTATATAGCCTCAATAAAACATATCCTCCTATTCAGAAAGAAATTTTACTTGCAATTTTCCTTGATATCGACATACTGAAGTAATTATAAAATTTTAATTATCTTAAGATATGAGATTTCTCAGTGATTATTTTTGCTTGAATAACTAATTTTCTTTTTTGTGACATAGTAGATCCTTGACATAAACTATTTGATATAGAAGAGAGAGCTTCATATGTGGTTTATTTCATTTTAAACAAAGGCACAAGGGTAAGTTATATACATAATAAGAAAGCTTGATTTCTGGATAATTACCAAGGAAAGATAATCTTAGCTCCACATCCCTTCCTCCAATTCTCATTATATGATTGGCTGTTTCCAAACATAATGAAAAACAAAAAAACTTGATTTCAACTTGTGTTTTTCATATACCATATTCTTATGTTTACACCGATTAATCTCACAGAGAAGGTGAGCTATTGCGCTTCCTAAGAATTTGTTGGAATCTTTAGTATATGTGCTATCAGTCTCCTGGGTTAATAACAATGTTATAAAAGTTCTTCCTCTTCAATATGTTATCAAGAAAAGTATCATTCATCTTTCTAATGAGATGCAAATTCTTAAGATTTCATTATGTTTGATTTTAAAGAAGGGTATTGTTAATATGAATACAAGTTTTCTTCCCAAATGAACAGACTCTATATGCTAGAAGTTAAATTAAAATGTGAACAACAAAGTAATAAATATTTGGAAATTTTATTGTGTTTTGAGGGATGTATATTGATTAAGGAAACTGATGTAGAACTAGGTTACATATTTATCAGGATATTTTGACTTATTTGCCATAATCCATATTAAAACCAAGAGTGAAATTAATAAGTGTGAGTTCAAAGGAAAATGAACATTTCATATAGAACTTAATATTTAATGTCACAAGGTATAATTTTTCTTGTATTAGAAAGTACCTTTTAAACTTTCATAAATTTACTGCAACATTTTCAAAAATTAATATGTAAAGATGCAGAACAGTGAAATTGTACAGCTCTGTAGAACCTAGAAATTTGAGAATTTGTAAACTGACCAGGTAGATGTTGTTTCAAACATTTTAATTCATTCACTAAACACCAGCTTGCATAATGATATCCAAGCAATTTGTGGTTAATATAGTGATTTTCTTTCTTAAATTTCATGATTAAATATCAAGAAAAATAATTTTATTTTCCTCCCAAGAATGAAACGGACCTGGTCTTGCTTGCAGAAAGAATAAACTCATCCCCAAGGTAATATCAAAGATCCTTATTTAATAGTACATGGGAGAGGACCGTGAATGTGGGCAAAGTTGGGGCAGGAGATAATTGCTGACTTCCAACTACAAAATAAATTCATCACAGGGATAAAAGGATGGCAAAAGGAATACAGTCAATAATATTTAGTAACTTTGGTGACAAATGGTAACTATACTTACTGTGATGAGGATTTAGTGACATATGTAAATATCGAACCACTATGTTGTGGACCTGAAACCAATATAATAATGCCCCTCATACATTTCAGTTTTAAAAAATGGTAAGGAGCAATAGTTCTCAAATAGATGTTCTAGAGCTTATTGGTTTTGTGAAGTATAAATAAAATATTAAACTTGAAAACAGTTTGCTAATGAATAATTTGTGCTGTTTTTATTAAAAGCAATAAAAGATTAATATAAAGAATTACTAGATGGAAAAACTTGTGATAGAAAATAGTTTCATTCCACATGTTTAAACAAATCATTACATATAATTGTATTATTCATATGCATTTTATCTGAGGAAAGAATTCATTAGCAATTTCCATGAGGCAAAAGTAAATATAGAGGGGGAGCCATTGAAAATTACTTTAAAATTTTATTTTCTTATCATATATCCCCTTTCTATTATACAAATTTGATATTAAAAAAGAAATAGTTTTCAAAGTGAAGATATAATCCACAAAAATATTGACTTTTAGACTTTCAGTTAAAGTGATTTTAAGAAGTTTTCTTGAACTTTACGATTATGAGGATCATTAAAATACATCAATTGCAATTCAAAAATTAAAACGTATGGCCGACAGCTTCAATCATATATAACATTGAAAATCCTTTATTTCCTTAAATAATTAGACACATGATCACGTTTGTTTTAAGTAAAATACAAATTAAATATAATATGAATATAGTGGTTTCTAATTTCGGATACCTTTAGAAACTATCAACAAAGTTGTATCCTTCCTTGTTTTAATATGATTTTGAAGTACAGTTGATGTGCAATATCGTATTGCTCTCAGATGAACAATATAGTGATTTGACCACTCTATGTATTACTGATACTCACCCTATAAGTGTAGTTACCATTTGCCACCAAAGACGTAACAATATTATTATCTATATTCACCATGCTATACTGTCATCCCAGTGACGAATTCAATGTATGATTTGAAATTTGTGCCTCTTTATCCCTTTCACCCAATTCTCCTGCCCTCCCCACTCTGCATGGTAACCCGCAATCTGTTCCGTGTGTTTTTGAGTCTTTTTCTGCTTTGCTTGTTTGTTCTTTGGTTTTGTTTGTATTTTATATACAAATTTTATTTATTAAAGTATAGTAATTGTGGAAAATAACTATTGAATTTCATACTTAACTGGTTATGATTCAGAATCTATCAGAACATTTCCATATGTATTATCAATACACTTTGTCTAAGAAAGAGCTACATCATTCATTCTTTCACACAAAACTTATTTAGATAATTTTTATTTTATTATGTGTTTGCTAGTTTTAATAATTATTAAAATTACCCACCATGCAAAATACATGGTTTCTACCCTTAAGGAATGTACAAATGAGATAGAGATAGTGCATAACACTGTGCACATTGAGATAATACAAAGCAAAACAAGGAAATGCCCACGGAGGTGTGACACACACACAGGAAACTACCACTGAATTGTGAAACCCAAACACTGGTGAAGGGTTCATGATGGTTTTTACTGAGGAGATGAATTTTTTACACATCTTCTTAGGGTCCCAGAGAGCTATGTCCTGAAATGGATTGGAAGATGAAAATTTCAAGAAGCAAACTGCTGTAGGAGATATTTTAAACAGTAGTTGTAAAAACTGAAGTCCCTAATTAGAATAGAGCTAACTATTCATATCAACTACACACCAGTTTTCTGAATCTCATCACTGAGCTCCTTGGCTTTTTAATCTAACCCATTTGTTGCCTTCCTTCCCTCCAGAAAGACCCCAGTGGAGAGAGGAGATGGGCGGCTACAATCTCACCACTGTGACTCACTTTATCCTCATGGGGCTCTCTGACCTCCCCGAGGTGTGCTATCCTCTCTTTGTGGTCTTTGCCACCATCTACCAGGTCACCTTGGTGGAAAACAGGGCCATTCTCTTGGCCATTGGGATGGAGAGGAAGCTGTGCACACCCATGTATTACTTTCTGGCCAATCTGTCCCTCTTAGACATATTCTGCCCATCAGCTACTGTCCCCAAGATGCTGGACAACCTCCTGACTGGGAATTACAGCATTTCCTCCCTGGGCTGTGCTTTGCAGCTTTATTTCCTGGTGGCCCTGGTAGGGACTGAATTCTTCCTTCTCAGTGTCATGGCTTATGACCGTTAGGTGGTCATCTGCTTCCCCCTCTGTTACACCCTCATCATGACAAAGGCTCACTGTGCCCAGATGGCAGCAGGGTTTCTCAATTCCCTCCTTCATACTGTGTCCACCTTCTGCCTGTCTTTCTGCAAATCCAGTTGGATTAACCAGTACTACTGTGACATCCCCCTACTGGTGGCCCACTCCCGCTCATCCAAGTCCCTGAAAGACACGGTCGTGTTTGTGCGAAGAGGGATTTTGGGGATTGGTGCCTTCCTGACCACATTCATCTGTTACATCTACATTATATCTGCCATCCTGAAGATCCAGTCAGTGGAAGGGAAGCACAAAGCCTTCTCCACATGTGCTTCCTACCTCCTGGTCTGCTTGTTCTATGGCACAGCCACATTCACCTACATGCAACCCTCTTCCGGTGGACACTCTTCCACTGGCCACAGCCTCATCCCCATGCTCTATGGGATTATTACCCCAGTGTTAAACCCCATGATCTACAGCTTGAGGAACAGAGAGGTGAAAGGCGCAGTCAGCAGGACTGTCATGGAGCATGTTTACAGGAAATGCAAGAGTAAAAGAGAATGTCTTAATGCGTACTTTTAAATAGGGCAAATTCATAGAAAGTAATTTTCAATTGATACAGAACATACATACAATACACAGAAATTTATTGATACACACATACATATAACTTTATACCTATATCTGTATGCATATTTATCTCATTCCAATTGAAACATAAAGTGTTTCATTCAAAAGTAGGTATTTTCAGGTGTATACAGAGAACTGTTAATGATCACACTAGGAAGAGGTGTAACTGGGCGTTTCTTTTCATTTAACTGGGGTGTGTGATCGCATCCACATTCACATCCATATCCGTACCTATACCTGTATCATCTGTATATTTTATGTCTATTTTTAAACCTATATCTGAACATTTATCCACAGGTCTTTCCCTTCTTTCCACTGTGATACCAGCTGCCTAGGCTGATATGTCTCTCTAACGTTATGATCTCTCTCAGCCTGTCTTTCAGCTTTTGCTCCCACTCACTCTGTATTCCTCTGCTGCTCCCCCTTTCCTGGTGACCCTATCCATTTTCAGTAAAACCTGTGTCTCCAAGGAGAGCACTGTCTTTTCCTGTCTGGTTTAGATATCTAATTCAGTTTAAAATATTACTGCCCTCTTAGCTTCAACATGTTAGAGACTGGAAACACCTTCTCACATACACACAAACACACACACCTTTTAATCAGCTGCCATGTATTCTTGTTACCAGTTTTCCCCAGGTACATAGACTAAAATCCCTGAAACTAGACTCTGCCTTGAAATCCAGCACTTCCGGTCAGGGTCACTAGACAGCTGTTGTTGTTGAGGGGATGGTGAAGCTTTCTCACTCTATTCCCTTTTCCTGTCACCTCAGGAAAAGGAACGTTTTCTCTATGTTTATGTAATACACTGCTTAATCTGCAATTGTGTATCATTCTCTCTATAGTTTTCCTAATAATCTGGGAATCCCAACAACTTCGGAATTTAGTCCACAGTCAGGTGGTCACCTTGAATATCTATCCCCTCTGCACTTCTGATTCTCCTCAGTCTTCTCCTCTACCTGCACTTTGTCCTCCATTGTCATTAAATGATGTGATCACAGCACTAGTGAATGCTCCTACATTATTTAGAATCATTCTGTTACTTACTTCTCTGTATGTTATTGATATTTTTACTCAATTCAAAGCTTTACACAATGATGGCCTCATCATATGAACTTGTGCCGCATCAGACAGGGTATGTGAACTTTTGCACGCAGTCTTTTGGAAACAATTAAATTCTCCCAGACGCAGCATTGCCCAGACACACATCCTCTATGACACTTCAGAGTTGCCCATAGCAGGGGCAGGTCACTGTTACTTGATTTTTAGACACAGTGAAAAAATCCATAAAGACTTGAAGTAAGAAGGAAAGTAATAATACAACTGTACTATTAGAAACTTGAGGTTTGTTTTGTTTTTTTCTTCATTTTATTCTAACACAGTTTGCATGTGGTATTAAAAATTCAGTTCTTCATTGTATAAAAACCCATAGATTTTGTTAAAATGTAATACTACATAAAATTGAATAAAATTTTAAAAACACAACTAGTTGTCTATTTTAGATAACAAATATTCATATGTTTGCTTAATATTTTACCTTTTATTTGAATGTAATATTATTTGTGGTGATGGTGTTATATCTGTGTTACACAAACCACCCTGAAATATAATTATCTCTTAAAAAACAGTAGCTATCTCACATTTTTTGCCCAATTCAGGTCTTGCCCAACAATAGAAAGATTTTTGGATAATGGTTAAAAGAAGAAAAATAAAGGACTACAATTTTCTCTTTTTTTATAAACATGAAATCATGGCAAATCAAGTTTCTTCTTATTAAGTGTAAAAGAAACCATTGAACTCTTATGAAAATAATGGGTTACTCTGTTTTCTGTGAGATTATGGGTGTACTACACAAAACTTAAAATATTTTTAATTTAAGTATAGTTGATGTATAGTATTATATTGATTTAAAGTATATTACTTAGTTGATTTGATCATTTCCTACATTATTAAATGTTCATTCAAACTAGTGTAGTGTCTGTCTACACAGAAAGATGTTATAGAACTATTGACTAGCTTCCCTATGCTGTACTTTAATCCCTGTGACTAATTTATATGATGATTGAGATTTTGTGCCTCTTTATCATCTTCACCCATTTCACCCACCCACCCCAGCCCCTCCCACATGGGGATCATCAGTGTGTTCTCAGTGTCTATGCCTATTGTTATTAGGTTCATTTTGTTTGGACTTTGGTTTCTTGGGAGTTTTCATTACCAATTCAATTTAATTTCACTTTGTTTTGTTTTTAGATTCCACATATAAGTGAAAACATATGGTATTTGTCTCTCTCCACCTAGCTTGTTTCATTCAACATGATGACCTCTAGTTCCATCATCCATGTTGTTGCAAATGACCAAATTTCTTTCTTTTCATGGCCGAATGTCATTACATACATTTGTCTACTGATGGGCATACTAGTTTCTCCCACATCTTGGCTATTGTAGGTGATGTTGCTGGCAACACAGGAGCGCATTCATCTTCCCAAATCAGTGATTTTGTTTTCTTTGGGTAAATTCCTAGAAATGGAATTGATGGTCATAGGTGATTTTTGTTTGTAGTATTTTGAGGAACTTCCATACTGATTTCCATGTCTTCACCAATTTTCCATGGTGACTGCACCAAAAAGAGGGTTCCCTTTTCTCCACATCCTCACCAACACTTGTTTTTTGCAATGTGGCCATTCTGAGTGGTGTGTGGGGTGACATCTATTGTGGTTTTGACTTGCATTTTCCTGACGTCTAGTGATATGAAGCATCTTTTTATGTGCCTGTTGGTTATTTGTATGGTATGATGTTGGCTGTGGGTTTGCCATCTATGGCCTTGATAATACTGAAATACATGTCCTTTTTAATATTCGTTGGAAGTTTTTATCATGAATGGGTGTTGAATTTTGTCAAATGCTTTTTCAACATCTGTTGAGATGATTTTTATCCTTCCTTTTGATCATGTGGTGTTTCCCATTGATTTATTTGCAGATATTATACCATCCTTGCTTCCCTGTGATAAATCCTAGCTGATCGTGGTGAATGATCTTTTCAATGTATTTTTGAATGTGGTTTGAAAGTTAAAATACAAAAGTAGCAAAATCAACTGCTTTTTCAGATTATTTAAAGGAATCCTGAAGTCAAAGGTGATAAAGTAGACATATACATATCTATATCTATATATTCAGTGGAGGAGGGGGAAACAGAAATGTAGGATGTTAGAAGGTATTCAAAATTAAGCAACTAACAAAATAACATAGGCTGCTATTTATGTAACATCATATATAAAACACACGGTAACTACAAAACACACACCTATAATAGATATACAAACACAGAAAAAAGGAATACAATATAGCAAAAAGTTAAGTTATCAAACAATAGTGTTTTAAGTAGGAAAAAAGAGAACTAAGAGATGAGTCTTTGAAAAGATAAATAAAATTCTAACTAGGCTATCAAAACATAAAAATACAATAGTAGATGTAAAGAGAAACATTACAACTAATCCTACAGAATTACAAAGGATCATAAGAGACTAACATGAACAATTACAGGCCTAAAAATGGTCTAAACAAGAACAAATGGACACATTTCCTAGAAACACTTTCTACCAAGAGTGAATCATGAAAATATAGAAAATGTTAACAGACCAATAATAAGATTGAATCATTAATAATAAAATCTTAAAAATAGGAAACTCCTAGGACTAACGTATTTATTAGTGTATTCTAGTAATCATTAATGAATTAATACCAATCCTTCTCAAGAGCTTGCAAAAATTTTAAGAGGAGAGAACATCACCAAATCCATTTCACAAGGACATAATTACTCTGATACAGAGCAAGATAAGGAAACTACAAGGAAGAAAACTGCCGTCAATATCCCTGATGAACATAGATGCAAAAATCCTAAAACAGTTCTGACTTTTGTGACTTCTATTCAACAAAACATTGGAGTCCTAGCAATTAGGCAAGAAAAGATTGACAAATATCCAAATAATAAAAGAAGTATTAATGTTGTCTCTGCAGATGATGTACTTTTTATAGAAAAATACTTAAGACAAAAAAACCCCCAGAAATTAATTTTTGCATTTCAATGACATGGATTGACCTAGAGGGTATTTTGCTAAGTGAAATAAGTCTCAGAGAGAAAGAAGATTATTTATCCTAATCTGGGTGATCATTACATGAGCATATAAACATCAAAATTCTTCCATCTCTGCAGTAAGAAATGTGCATTTTAGTATATGTGCATTGATAAAAACTGACATTAACAAGAGAAAGAAAATCACTAAGATTCCATCAGAAAGTATTAAACAAAAAAACTAAACACACAGGATACAAATCTACATACAAATATCTAATACATTTTGATACATTAATAATTTATGTATAAAAGATACGAGACATATCTTACAATTGCATCAAAAGTATACTAAGACTAAATTTAGCCAAGGAGGTATAAGGTCAATAAACTGAAAATTATTAGACATTGATAAAATAAATTTTAAAAAGATACAAATACATGTAAATATCCCATCATGTATAAGAAGAATTCATACTGTTAAAATGAACACACCACCCAAAGTTATCTATAGATTCAATACAATTCCCATCAAACTTCCAGTGTCAGTTTCCACATAAATAGAAATCAAAACTCTTATCATATGGAATAAAAAAGAACCTTAAGTTACAAACACTACTGAAAAAAGTACAGAGTAGGTATCACTCTTCTTTACCTCAAATTATATTATGAAGCTATATTATGCAAAAGAGTGTGGTACCAGCCAACAAAACCTTATAATAGACACATAGACCCATGGAATAGAATTAAAAGCCAGAAGTAAACATACATATATGGGCAGCTAATATCTGATAAGGCAGCCAAGAAACACAATGGAGAAAGGATAGTGTCATAAAATAGAGGTGGTAGATGTGTTAACCAACCTTATGGTGTCAAATATTTTGCAACAAATATATCAAACTATCATTTTGCACACCAAAACTTATACAACATTATATGTCAACTCTATCTCAGTAATGGTGGGGAAAATGATACAATTATAAATTATGCGTGTCCATTTCTCCGTAATAATTACTGTATCTAAATGAGAGACTAGTTTCAGGGATTTTAGTCCCTGTAGCTGGAGAATACTGATACTAAAAATACACAGCAACTGATAAGGAGTGTTTGTGGTTTGTGTATGTGTGTGTGTGTCTGTGTTAGAAAATGGTGCTTTCAATTTTGATCATGTTGAGAGTAAGATGAGAGTAATTTATTGAACTAAATTAGATAATCAGAGATAAAATAAGTCCTCTCTTTGGAGAGACAGGTAGGTCTAAGAATGTACAGGGTCACAGAAAGAGGGAGAAAAGCAGATAAATACATAGTAAGTAGAAGCAAAAAAAAAAAAGGCAGGATGAGCAAAAGGAAAATTTTATGGAGAGAGCACAGGCATTCAATCACATGTGGAAAAGAAGAAAAACAAAGATCTATGAATACACATTTAGATATAGATGTAAATGTAGATATAAAAAAAGGTAGTATAGGTTTAGCTATGGATATGGATATGCCTATGAACATAAATTCTAATTACCTTAAAAGATAAGCTCAGTTTATCCTTATATTACTGTAACTAGTATTCTCTGCTACTCATGAAAAGGTTTATTTTGAGGTTATATACTTTAAGTTCCCCTTGGATTGAGATACACATATGCATATATAGATATGTAGGCTTTCAGATAAACTAAAATCATGTGGATGTTTGCATGTTTATAAATTTCAGTGTGCATAAGTGCATTCTATGTGTCAAATAAAATTATTGTCTATGAATTCTCCTTAAAAATGTGTTCTAAAATGAGTACCGACTTTTTCTGTTTTACTTTTACACTCACTGTAAACATGCTCAGTGACATAAGTACCTGCTGAGTGACCCTTTCACCTCTGTGTTCCTCAAGCTGTAGATTGTGCGGTTTAGCATTGGGGTGATAACCCTGTAGAGCATGGCGATGAGTCTGTCCCTGACTGGGGAGTTGTGACTTGAAGAGGGATGAATGTAGGTGAAGATGACTGTGCCATAGAACAAACAGACCACCAGGAGGCGGGAGGCACAGGTGGAGAAGGCTTTGTACTTCCCTTCCAGAGACTGTATCTTTAGGATGGTGGATATGATGTAAATGTAAGAGATGAAGGTAGTTAGGAAGGCACCAATTCCTGAGACACCTCCTGCCACTAAAACAAGCATTTCTGCCATGTAGGTGGATGAGCAGGAGAGGATCACCAGTAGGGGTTATCACAGTAGTACTGGTTAACCCGATTGGACTTGCAGAAAGACAGGCAGAAGGTGGACACTGTGTGGAGGAGGGAATGGAGAAACCCTGCTGCCAGCTGGGCACAGCGAGCCTTTGTCATGATGAGGGTGTAACGGAGGGGGAAGTAGATGGCCACGTGCCAGTCATAAGCCATGACAGAGAGAAGGAAGACATCAGTCACCACCAGGGCCACCAGGAAATAAAGCTGCAAAGCACAACCCAGGAAGGAAATGCTGTAATTCCCAGTCAGTAGGTTGTCCAGCATCTTGGGGATAGTAGCTGATGGGCAGAATATGTCTAAGAGGGACAGATTGGCCAGAAAGTAATACATGGTGTGTGCAGCTTCTTCTCCATCCAGATGGCCAAGAGAATGGCCCCGTTTCCCACCAAGGTGACCTGGTACGTGATGGCAAAGACCACAAAGAGAGGATAGTGCACCTCGTGGAGGTCAAACAGCCCCGTGAGGATAAAGTGAGTCACGGTGGTGAGATTGTAGCCATCCACCCCCTCTCTCCACGGAGGTCTCTCTGGAGGGAAGGAAGGCAAAAAATGGGTTAGAGAAAAAAGCCAAGGGGACTATTGATTAGAAATTTGGCAAGTCATTGTGTGTGGTTCGTGATGAATATGTTACTTATATTTTAATTAAATATGCCATTTATTAGAACTGTTGTTAAAGACATCTCCTGACTTCATGCTCTTGCTTGGAATACTCATCCTCAGTTCCTTACCATGAGGAAGCCCTCTGAGACTAGAGATGTTTAAAAATTCACCTCCTCATTAAAACCATTGTGGATCTTTCACTAGCATTTGAAGTTTCACAACTCAGTGATATAGCTGTTTTGGATTCTTGAAACTGATGGGAATTTACGTTATTTTGCTTTTATTATTTCAATGTTTACAATTTTATGCACTATCTCAATTCTAAGTATCTCAAAGGCAGTAGCTATTTATTTTACACTGTATGTAATTTTGGGGAATATTGTTCATGTACAACATTATATTGGTTTCAGATGTACAACAAACATAGTGACTCAGTACTTACCCACATTCCCAGCAAGTCTTGCCATGGTCCATCTACAGCCCGCTACCAACCACCGTATTACTGTGCTATTTTTTATAATCATTTTTTTTCACTTCCATTCCTATGCCCAGTTCATTTTATAATTTGAAGTCTGTACCTCTTTATCTGTTACCTTTTCAACCATCTTCACAACCCCACTTTACGTTATGTACAAAAAAAACAAATAATAAAAAACAAATACATGGTAAATCATTTAAATAAATTTTACCAGTGAACAAACAATAAAAGAATAATTTACTTTTTTGTATAGGTGCAGAAGAATAAATGCTGAATCTCCTGGTTAGACAAATTGTATCTGTTGTTAAGAATAAACATGGAAATGTTTTTTATAATAGAATCACAATAATTTAAGAATTAATTTTAACAGGTGTTCTCAAGAATTAGTATAGTTTGATAAATGTATGTTTCATACAAAGTATAAACTAAACAAGCTAGAAAACAGAAACAGACTCATAAACACAGAGAACAGCCTGCTGGTTACCATGGACAGGGGCAAATGAAATAGGTGCATTAGATAAAGAATTACAAATTTCAATGTATTAAATAATTTAGTCACAGGGATGGAAGTACAGCATAAGTAATAGAACTAATAATATTGTAATATATTTTTGGTGACATATAATCACTACACATCATGATGAGCATTTGGTAATGTATACAATTATTGGATCACTGTTGTTCATCTGAAACCAACATAATATTGTATATCATCTATTCCAATAAAAAAATTTAAAGAATAAAGGACAAATAAAATGTTTGATAATGCCTAAGTATGAAGAAAATTAGAAACAAATATATTCACATGATACTCAGTTCCCATTCTCCTTAAAATAAATATTTCTACATGTGTCTAATTGTTCAAAGAAATATGAGATCACAAAAATTAGGTGTGATGGAAGCTCTTGGTCATTGTCACTCCTTTAATTTTTAAATTACATTTGTATGTATTTTAAGTCCTCATAATCATGTTCAAAACTATTTATAAAAATAACCTCCATGAAGATCTAAAAATCAGTAGTTCTATGGATGGTTCTGTCACATTGAAAACTACTTTTTTAAATATTAAATGTGTATGACAGAGAGGGAGATGATTAGCTCATAAAATATAACCATCATTTCAGTGCTTCTGCCTCCACATTTATTTTGTCTACTGGAAATTACTGATGATATATTGGCTCAGATAAAATGTACAAATAATAGAAATTTATATATTATGATTTATTTTTACAAATGGAATAAAATTTTCTACCACCTTTCTTTAATGCAATATTTCATTATTTCCTTCTTATCCGTCTTCTGATTTCTTACTTTGTTTCTTTTTGTCCTTCTTTCCACCCATTTGTCTGTCTTTTGAAAACTGCAAAAAAACATTCAGTTGACAAATTTTTCTACTTTATTATTTCTCTTATATTTCATTAAACTAATAGACTGTTGAATATCTTCCTGAGGGCTACTACCCCTTAACTTTAATTGAAATAAAGTTAATTGAAATATAGTTAACGTACATATTATACTGGTCTCAGTGTACAACATAGTGATTTGAGAATTATACACTTTGCTAAATGCTCACCATGATAAATGTAAATATCTGTAGATAATATCATACAAATATTCCACAATATTATTGACTATATTCCCTGTGCTGTGCTTTCATCCCTGTGGGTACTTTATTTTATAATGGGAACCCTGCTCCTCTTTGACCCCTTCACTCACTTAGGCCGTCCTCCTGTCCCTCTCCCCATGTGATGTATATTTAAGTAAGAATCACTGATGTTACTTGGATGATTTTATCTTTTATATTCTCAAACCACCCCGGGTCTGTGTCATGCTTTGGAGGAAAAGACAATGTATTTTTGTGATATTAAAGTCATGATATTTAGGAAAGAAAATTACAGTACTGAACAGAAAGTGTTTGGATATAATTCAATCAGCAGATGTTTAGTGGGCAAATGAAAATGACTGAAGAAAAACACCCACCTCAAATGTCAAGGTGCTGTAAAGCTGCACAATTTCAGTTCTCTACATCTTTATACATTAATTTTTTGGTATCATTAATCTACAATTACATGAAGGAAATTATGTTTACTAGGCTTCCCCCTTCACCAAGTCCCACCCACATACCCCTTCACAGTCACTGTCCATCAGTGTAGTAAGATGCTACATTCACTATTTGCCTTCTCTGTGCTGCACTGTTCTCCCTGTGATCCCCCACACCATGTGTACTAAACATAATACCCCTCAATCTCCTTCTCCCTCCCTCCCTCCCTCCCCACCCATCCTACCACATCCCTCCCCTTTGGTAACCACTAGTTCCTTCTTGGAGTCTCTGAGTCTGCTGCTATATTTTTCCTTCAGTTTTGTTTCATTGTTATACTCCACAAATGAGGGAAATCTTTTTGCACTTGTCTTTCTCTGCCTGGCTTATTCCACTGAGCATAATGTCCTTAAGCTCCATCCATGTTGTTGCAAATGGTAGGATTTGTTTCTTTTTTATGGCTGAATAGTATTCCATTGTGTATATTTACCACATCTTCTTTATTTATTCATCTACTGATGAACACAGGTTGCTTCCATATCTTGGCTACTGTAAAAAGTGCTGCAAAAAACATAGGGGTGCATATGTCTTTTTGAATCTGAGAAGTTGAATTCTTTGGGTTAATTCCAAGGACTGGGATTTCCGGGTCAAATGGTATTTCTATTTTTATTTTTTTTAGGAACTTCCATATTGCTTTCCACGATGGTTGAATCATTAGTTGACATTACCACCAGCAGTATAAGAGGGTTCCCCTTTCTTAGAATCCTTGCCAGCATTTGTTGTTCTTAGTCTTTTTGATGCTGGCCATTTTTACTGGTGTGAGGTGATATCTCACTGGGGCTTTAATTTGCATTACCCTGATGATTAGTGATATGGAGCATCTTTTCATGTGCTTTTGGCCATCTGAATTTCTTCTTGGAGAACTGTTTCTTCATATCTCTGACCATTTTTTAATTGCGTTATTTACTTTGCTTTTTGGGTGTTGAGGTGTGTAAGTTCTTTATATATTTTGGATGTTAACCCCTTGTCGGATATGTCATTTACAAGTATATTCTCCCTTACTGTAGGATGGTTTTTTGTCTGTTGATGGTGTCCTTTGCCGTACAGAAACCTTTTAGTTTGATGTATTCCCATAACTTCATTTTTGCTTTTGTTTCCCTTGCTCAAGGAGATGTGTTCAGGAAGAAGTTGCTCATGATTATATTCAGGAGATTTTTGCCTCTTTTCTTCTAAGAGTTTTATGGTTTCACGACTTACAGTCAGCTTTTTGATCCATTTTGAGTTTACTTTGTGTATGGGGTTAAGCAATCCAGATTTGCCAATACCAGCTGTTGAAGAGGCTGTCATTTCCCCATTGTATATCCATGGTTCCTTTATTGTATATTAAGTGGGCACATATGCTTGGGTTAGTATCTGGACTCTATTCTGTTCCACTGGTTTATGGGTCTGTTCTCGTGCCACTACCAAATTGTCTTGATTTCTGTGGCTTTGTAGTAGAGCTTGACTTCAGGGGGCATAATTCCCCCTACTTTATTCTTCCTTCTCATGATTGCTTTGTCTATTCTGGGTCTTCTGTGGTTTCATATGAATTTTAGAACTATTTGCTTTAGTTCATTGAAGAATGCCATTGGTATTTGATAGGGATTGCACTGAATCTGTAGATTGTTTTGGGCAGGATGGCCATTTTGACAGTATTAATTCTTCCTATCCAAGAGCATGGGATGTGCTTCCATTTATTGGTATTTTCTTTAATTTCTCTCATGAGTGTCTTACAGTTTTCAGGGTATAAGTCTTTCACTTCGTTTATTAAGTTTATTCCTAGGTATTTTATTCTTTTTGATGCAATCATGAATGGAATTGTTTTCCTGATATCTCTTTCTCCTAGTTTATCATTAGTATATGGGAGTGCAACAGATTTCTGTGTGTTAATTTTGTATACTGGAACATTGCTGAATTCAGATGTTTAATTTAGTAGTTTTGGGGTGGATTCTTTAGGGTTTTTTGTGGTATGTGATCTATTCTTGAAAATGTTTCATGTTCAGTTGAGAAGAATGTGTGCCTTGTTGCTTTTGGGTGGAGTGTTCTGTAGATGTCTGTTAGGTCCATCTGTTGTAATGTGTTGTTCAGTGCCTCTGTCTCCTTACTTATTTTCTGTCTGGTTGATATGTCCTTTGGAGTGAGTGAAGTGTTGAAGTCTCCTAAAATGAATGCATCACAATCTATTTCCTTCTTTAATTGTGTTAGTACTTGTTTCACATTTTTGAGTGCTTCTTTGTTAAGTACACACATATTTATAATGGTTATATCCTTTTGTTGGACTGACCCCTTTATCATTATCTAATGTGTTCTTTGTCTCCATACTTTGTTTTCTGAAGTCTATTTTGTTGAATACATGTACTGCAATGCCTGCTTTTTTCTCCATTAGTTGCATGAAATATTTTTTTCCATAACTTCAGTTTTAGTCTGTGTATGTCTTTGGGTTTGAACTGAGTCTCTTGTAGGCATCATATAGACGGGTCTTATTTTTTGTCCCTTCAATGACTCTATGTCTTTTGATTGATGCCTTCAGGCCATTTACATTTAGGGTGATTATCAATACATATGTACTTATTGCCATTGCAGGCTTTAGATTTGTGGTTACCAAAGGTTCAAGGGTAACTTTCTTTCTATCTCAATGTCTAACTTAACTCATGTAATGCTATTACAAACACAATCTAAACGTTATTTTTTCCCCTCCTTTTCTTCCTCCTCTATATTTAGTATATTAGGTATCATAATCTGTACTCTTTGTCTATCCCTTGTCTGACTTTGGGGTAGTTGATTTAATTTTGCATTTGTTTAGTAATTAATTGTTCCACTTTCTTTACTATGGTTTTGTTTGTTCTGGTAACAGCTATTTAGCCTTAGGAACAGTGTGGAGACGGTTTGTGGAGGAAGGTAAATTCTCTCAATTTTTGCTTATCTGGAAATTGTTTAATCCCTTTCAAATTTAAATGATAATCTTTCTGAGTAGAGTATTGTTGGTTCAAGATCCTTATGTTTAATTACATTAAATATATCCTGTCACTCCCTTCTGGCCTGTAACATTTTTGTTGAGAAGTCTGATGATAGCCTGATGGGTTTACCTTTGTATGTGATCTTTTTTCTCTCTCTGGCTGCTTTTAATATTCTGTCCTCATCCTTGATCTTTGCCATTTCAAATATTAGATGTCCTGGTGTTATCTTCCTTGGGTCCTTTTTTTGGGGAGATCTGTGCTCTTCCATGGCCTGTGTGACTTTCCTTCCCCCAGATTGGGGACATTTTCAATGATTATTTCTTGAGAGACCCTCTTTATCTCTTTTCCTCTCTCTTCTTCTGGTGTCTTTAGAATGTGAATATTGTTCCTTTTGGATTGGTCACATGGGTCTCTTAATACTCTTTCATTGTTGGAGATCATTTTTTCTCTCTCTTCCTCAGTTTCTTTGTGTTCCTGTTCTGTAATTTGTATTCCATTGAGTCTCCTGTCACTCCTATAATATCCTTTCAAATCCTTCCATTGTATGGTTCAGTTCAGCTACTGTATTTTTCAAAGTCTCTATGTCTGTCTTGAATTGTCCCTGAGATCTTGAATATGTTTTTGTAGCTCTGTGAGCATGTTTATGATTTTTACTTTGAAATCTTTATTGAGAAGATTGGTTATCTTGGTTTCACTCTCCTCTCTAGTGTTGTAGGGCTTTTGGATTGAGCAAGGTTCTTTTGACATTTCATTCCTACTTGAATCCTATGGAATGATAACTTTGTGTAATTCACTCCCTCTAGTGACCAGGATCTTTACTCTCTGGGGTATTAATGTTGGTTGCAGGATGTGGCACTGGTGCCTGCTGGGATGATGGAGCTCTTTCCTGATTCACAGCCACAGTGTCTGCCTGAACTGCCAGGGCCAGTTGGTCAAGCATGCAGGGAGCAGCCTCTGTGTTACACCCCTTTATCTGCTCTATTGGGTGCTGCCCTCCTGCTGACCCAGTGTCATGGTTGGGGTAGCAGTTTTGTGAACAGGTGCTCGACGGGAGGAAGGAGTAGGCAGGTTGCTTATGGTGGTATGGGGCCTCGAGGCTGCATTGTTAGACAGGGGGATGGAGCTCTGGAAACTCCTGAAAGTTCCCATCCTGATGGACTGAGTGTGCTGGGATGATTTTGTCTCCATATCCTTCCTCCTTAGCAGCAAACTCTGTGTAATCCTTGCCCCTTTAGCAGCCCTCTTGCTGTTGGGAATCTTTCAATGCATCTGCCTTTGTCTTGTCCTGCAGTGGCTGTTTTTGGGTACTTGTTCTATGTAAGTGACTGGAATCTCAGTCTGCCCAAGTGTTCCACCTGTCCCTGCTTTCCAACCCCTTTAATTTTCAGAGCACCATGCAATGTGGGTTCGTGATCCTAGAGCTGGGCTGGGTATTTAACAGTCCTGGGTTTCTACTCCCTTCCTCCTCCTGCCTATGTGCTGGGTTTGGGGAGAGGGCTTGGGTTCTGCCCGATTATGGCTTTGATACTTTACCCTTTTCCTTGAGGTCTTCTATTTTCCCCAGATGTAATGTCTATTGCTGTTTCCTTCTGGTCACTCTGTCTAGATTAGTTGTATTTGCTGTGTTTTCATGTTATATGTGGTTTTGGAGTTTATTTCTACTTCACTTCTCATGCTGTCATCTTTCCTGCTCTCCTCAAGGGTATTCTTTTTATAACCACTGAATACCATTATCACATCCAAGAAATTTAATAATATCATCTATTTCTATATTTAAATTCTCCCAGTTGTCCTAATAATATTGTTTGTAGCAGATTTTTTTTTTGGTCCAAAAGCCAAGAAAATAATCATGCATTGCATTTGCTTGTCATTTCCTTAGTCCCCTTTAATCTAAAACAGTTTTTACTACCACTTCTTAAAAAAATTCAGGAGTCCAGTTCTGTAGAGTGTCTCATTTTCTGAATTTGTGTGATTATTTTCTTATCATTGGATTCGAGTTAAAAGCCATTACCAATTTTGGTAATGGCATTGTATAGATGATGTTCCTTCCCATTTTGTTATATCAGGAGTCTCATAGTGCCAGTTTGTCCTGTTGTTGGTGATGCCAACCAAGTCTAATTACTTAGTTAAAATGATAGGTAATCTTTATGATGATACTCTATATTTTGACTCTAATAATTTATCCTTGCCCCCTTTTACTTGGAGTCCTTGCCTGAATTAGTGAATATATTATCTGTTATTATCATTATTTTTAATGCTCAAATTTTCTCAGATTTGGCCAATTGAAATTGCTTTAGTGCCCTGAGCACTCCATGTTTAGATACTTCCTTGCTCTTTATTACACACAATTACAGGTCGCTTTGTGCTTTTCTCTAGCCCTGTACTCAGCTTTTTCTCCAAAGATAACTGTTTCCTGTTAGTGAGAAATAATATATTTAGGAAGGAAGTTTATTGATACTGGAGAGTCATAACTTCTAGATTTTTTCAGTGGACAGATTTTGGAAACCATTGTCAGTCACTCCATACATCCATCTATCCATCCATCCATCCATCCGCTCACCCATCCATCTATCCACATAATTCATACTGATATTTTAGTGTTGTTTTTTAAAAATTGGTATATTTGAAGCTTTATTTACAATATAGAAGAAAGCTAGAATACCAGTTTAGGTCTTTAAAAATATTCTAATAGTGGAAAAAATTAAAGTAGCTGAAGGTAAATAACAGCTTTTCTTGGTGAATCAGGTATATGTCTGTTATTTAGTGAGTTCTTATTTCTGTTGTTAATGTAGTTTTGGAGCAGTGCTGTGACAACATGGAGCCAAAAAAGCTGCCTGTCACTGAAAAGGAGCAGATTTACCCTTGGGACACATGTGCAGCTGTTCATGACGTGAGGCTTTCATTATTACAGTGTTATTTTAAGGATGTAAGCACTCTTTTTTTCACATGTATATTTTACTGCAAAATTGATGGTTATTTGATGGTTATTTCTATCCAGAGTGTTGTTCTATATTTTTCTTCTATGAAATGTCATTGTAATTTGGAATCTAGACATTTGTTAAAAAAATACTTAATGTGTGGATTGTAAGGAAATAGAAATTTTTAAAAAGTCAAAGAAATGGATTGTAAACAATAAATAAAAATTTCAGGTTATAGATGTTACACCTTTGTTTTAAATGTTACTTATTATTAGGCATACAAATTCAGTTCAATGGAATGTAAATATTTATAAAAACTTGATATGATACAAATATTTTATAAAGATTTTTGCCTTCTTTTACTTTTATTTAAAGATACACAGTATACTCTCATTATGATACTTCTAAAATGTAAAGTAGGGTCAGATTTAAGTCATGCTTTTCTGGTTTCTTGTTGTGAGCTTGTTTTTTTTTTCAGCTCTTTGCACCTAGGTGCTCTAGCACTCAGGTGTCCTAAACCTCAGAAGATCAACTTTATTTATTTAGTAGCAATAGCATTGTTAACTTCTTTTAAAAATTTCCATACCACTTCTAGTGTTTCCTGAGTAGATTATCAAATGAAGTGTTCTTTCACCTGTTTTTTTTATCTACTGTGTTTTGAATTAAGTAAACATACAATAATAACAAAATGCTTAAAATACAAAGTGCAACATTATTTTTGGTTAGCTAATGAGATTCTTGCTCATAATACACTAGATTAAATATAAGAAACTATTAGTATAGGTGGAAGAAAGATTACTTAATCAGATAACCAGGAATTGGCCTAGTGATGCTAACAGTCAGAGTGGTACGGTTCAGTTGGGTGGACAGAGGAGAAAATATTTGGTGGATTCTTGAGGAGATGATGTCTCTAGTTACAGAGGTGTCATATAGATTATACAGAGTCCCAGATTAGAAAAAGTGGGTTGTCATTCTGATTCTTCCATTTCTTAGCAATATGAGCTTGGCTATATAAACACTCAAAGGCTCAATTTCCTTATCTGTAAAATAGGGCATATACTGGTCTTTGATGCAGTAACCCACCAGGTTAGAAATTTCTTTAGATCACTTTATACATAATAAAGGTCAGTGTAAATGTAAAGTGTTGTTTTTAATATTCAAGGTAGCCCATTTAGGAGGGCTCAGGTTAGGCTTTATAATGTAGTTTGGGTTAGGTAATGAGGATTATGCTTCCATGTATTTTCAGAAGGTTTTAAATGAAATTTTCATTATTTTGAAAAAGGATGCCTTTCATACATTTGTTGCAGGTTGAGTTCATTCTCCTGAATCCTTGTCCCCACTTGCAGTAAGAATTGAAAGGCAGAGACACAGTAGCAAAGCAGAGGGCAAGTTTTATTTGAATATACTCCAAGGGAGGAGTGGGCCAGAGTCAAGGTAGATAAAGGCCTCGATTTGTTAGGTGGGAGGCTTGTCTATTGAATTCTGGTTAGGAGGCAACTGTTTGACTGGCAAGGTGGGATTATTTGATTTATAGGTCCTTGTATACAGTCACCCCTCTCAGAGAGCATTTTTAGTCTATTGTGGTCTGGTTGGGGAGGGGAGGAAGTTATCTCCCTGCAAAGCCTTTGCTGTCTCCACATGGGACCCCCTCCCTGGGCAGAGTTTTTGGGCAGTTTCTTCTTTGAACTTTATCTTCCCCTTTTATGGCTGCTCATGTCTCTTTCTACCTAACATTCCTAACACTTTTTTCTTGATTATTCCTTTGAATTTTTGAAAGCTTATATATATTATTTTATTATTCAGACACTAACAGATATCTTCATTTTAAAGATAATTGTACAGTTTTGCTAAGTTCTGCTTTTGCAGAAATTTACTACAATCTTCATTTAGATTTTAGTTTCCTGCCACAACCCTGGTTTTAATTTTATCATTTGGAATCACTTTAGAGTAAATCAGTAAAAGTGAATCCTAAAGCCAAATAGAAAGAAAAATAACTTGATTCAATCAAAATATGATCCAGACCTAGGAGTAAAATAATTTTGAGGGAAGGAGCGATCTAATAACGGAGAGAAAAAGTAGTATCCTTTTTTGCTTCAAGGATAGTTACTCATTTTTAGAAAAGAATCTTTTTTTGTAAAAAGGCTCTGAACTTGTCTGATTCTCTGTTATATTTCTGCTAGTGATTGTGAGAGTCTATTCTTGTATTAATACTTTTATGTACATTCATAATAGTTATTGTATGTATATATGGTGTGCTTCCTGGACTATGTACCTCTGGACATTTAGGGCCATTTCTCATATTGGATTTATATTCCATTCAGAGACTAGCACATGCTATGTGTGTTATAAATGCTTACTGGATTTCTTCTTGAATTACTCTAGCATAGATTACCAGAGTTTTGTAGCCAGAGATACTGCTCAGAGCAGTACCAAAGGGCCCTGGAAGTGATTATGGAATTACACTGTGTAGATTCTGCTTTCCTCTGATCAAATTTTACAAAGTTGACATGCAGAATTTAGTCATGGAAGACTGTGAATTTATGGTCGACACTAGAAGCATTTTATATGAAAGAGGTGACATAGTAGCAAGGGAACCTGAACTTTAGAGTCAGATAGACTTGGGTTTGAAGTTGGTCTCTATCACTTATAACTGAGTGATCTTGGTAAACTTTTCATTCCTTGTTTGTAAACAAGGATAATACCACAAAGTTTTAATAAATATTGAGGTTGTGAAGATGTAGTGTTAAGCAGTTAGCACAGCGGTAGTTGGGCATATCACTGAAATCTTCCTAAAATATTTGTCTCATGTTAGTGTTTTCATGCTTTTTTTGACCCTAGCAGATTTCAAATAAGAAATGTAAAGCTGCATAGACAAATGACATGCTATTTTCAGTTTTAGATGCTTTAATTAAAAAGATTAATTACATTTTCATAAGACACTGCCAAAGACAACAGCTTGTTTATTAACTGACTACCAACTATTCTAAAATGAACTAATACCAGTATCTGCTTCTACTTCAAGCAGCTCTGAAGCATTAAGCAGAGATGAACAGGGCTCCTGTTGTTTTTCTGATTTTTAACATTAAAAGCTAGCCCACCTGCTGTGAGGATTTGATTTCTGTGGCTGCACATCTTTAAATCAGCTGGGAAGGCATTTTGCACTGTGTAATAATTTCAACTTTCAGATGCTTATGAGGAGTCTTGATTTAATATTGGAACTTTGTTTACTATTGTTTAAAAATGATTTGGTCATCTTACATTACCATATGTTTCTTTTCAACATAAAAATAAAACATAAAGGTTTAATCAGTTTTAAAGGCTCTCAAATCTTTCTTCATATGCGGTCTCATGTCAGACCTTGGGCCTCATGCTTCTCTGGCTTGGCCATGTACGTACTACCGACTCAAGGAGGTGAAGTCAAGTTCAGGCCCAAATGCTGTTTGACAGAGGCTAAAGGAAAATTCGAAGAAAATTATTTTAGGAAGAAAAGTTTAAGCCTGTTTATAGGTTTAAAGGGAAGGAATTAGCAGGGAAGGAGGAGAATAAGGCAATTAACTTTCAAAAGGCTATGTATTTTGCTTACATAAACTTGGTCTCTTTTTTGTGCATATTATATGAAACCCTTGTTAATATTAAGATACTTTTTAGGGTTATTCTTATGAGCACATTTTTACTTTAGAAAGATGTGTGGAGGACACATCATGGAGAGCAGAAATTGGAGTCAAGGAGACCAGTTAAGGAACTTTATTTTAAAGAACTCCCTCCCCCACAACAAATGATACAGACTTGAATGTTATAGTGGGAATGAAGAGAGGTCAAAATCTGTGGCTGGAGAACTAGTACATATAGTTGTATTAGTGTAAGGAGAGGATGTGATTATAGAAAATAACTCTTAGTTTTCTGATTTGGTGACAATAGATTGTAGAGTTTTTAAACCAAAAGGAAAAGAAAGATGCATGGAGAAAATGACACGTTTTTGACGCACTGGTTTTATATTATCTGAGAGACATGAGAGTGGAGATTTCTGGTTGGCAGCTGAGTTTTTTTTTGAGTTCTGGAGAAATCTAGGCTTGGAAGATTTACTGATTAAATCACTCAGGGAAAACAGTTTGAAGGAGAAGGGAACACGACTAAGAATAGAACTTTGAGGAATATAAACATTGAAGGGGCAGGGAAAGAAAGAGTCTTAAAAGGAGGTGAAAACTAAATGGTTAAAGAAATTGGAGAGAAGCCAAGAGAGCAGCACTGCAGAAGCCAGAGGGAAACAGGCAGGTAAAGGAAGCCGTTCGTTTCAGCGGCTGTAGAGAGGTGAGTACCCTGTAGGCCATGCCAAGTGATCAGCAGCAGCATAGTCCACACTGAGTTGTAGTATAACATTGGGAGTTTGTACTTTATGCGGTGGAGAAAGACTAATTCAAATTTTTCTTTCATTATGTACAGAGATATTTGAAGCTAAAACTTCATGTAGTTTCAAGTTTAAAGATACTGGCTTAGGGCTCTCAAGTCAAGTGTTCTGTCACAAAAATACAAAGTTCACAGTAGTATAATAAAAAATCATTCATAGGTTTATGTGGGTATATTTAGGTTTGTTTAAACTTCTTCAAAATTAATTGTATTTTTCTTTTTATTTTTTTTAAGAGTTCTTGTCTCTTTGCAGTAT
The DNA here is from genome assembly GCF_040802235.1 of Manis javanica. NCBI lineage: Eukaryota > Metazoa > Chordata > Mammalia > Pholidota > Manidae > Manis > Manis javanica. The sequence continues at coordinate 42,500,520 of NC_133169.1, read as the reverse complement.
CAGTTGGCTGGGGAGGAGGTGTTTATGTACAGACCTGTGGCCACACATTGCATACCGATTGTCATAAATCTTACATGGAATCTTTGTGGGTATGTAGAGTGAAACATTTCTGGTGGTGTGTATCGTTCTAGATGTTAGATATTTTCACAGCAAATACATCCCATTTCCTCTTGAGTGATTTTTCACTGTTTGAACCATCCAGCCTGAGAGTTCCTTGCCTCTACAACTTCAGGGATTTCATTTTTTTACTTCACTTTAGCAAGTGACTTCCGTAACTATAATTTTAGACTTTGCTACTCTAGCTTTGAAATACTGTTTTAATACCCCACCATATCCTCTTATTATATGATTATTCTTCACATTCTCATTTTCACTGTCAAATGTTTGTTTTGCTTCTGACATGAAGCTCTCTAGTCCTTTAAACCCCTTTGCATTTTTCCTACCATTAGCTCTTCCCTAAACTTACTTTCTTGTAGTATCCCCATCCTGTTCTTAGTGCTAGTCATTCAAACTACCTTCTTTGATTTTAGACCCAGGCAGCTAGTCCTGCTAGTAAAATTATAAAACTTGGTGAACTGGTACCTCTACAAATTTTTACTTTCCTATAACAGTAGTTTAGACTAGGATTCTGGATTGTAGATACTACTTTTCAATTCATTTGCCTGTCTTTGATCAGTTCTCTCTCCTATTTCCTCAGCAGCTATTGCAAACCTTTCCCTCCCTCATCCCAGACTCTTTGCCTAAACCCCAGGAGAGATTGTTGTCTCTCACATACTACCTCAGCTTCTTGCCTTATTATTCTGTTCTTGATAAATGTCCCTGCATCCCAACCAAACCTTTCCTTTTTACTCCTTGAGGCAGTATTCCTTCTCTTCAGGAATAATTTTTCTGCTAATGCTTTACTACTACTTTTTCCCCATCACCTCAGAGGCCTTGATCTATCAGTAGGTAACCTATTTTTCTTCTGTATCTCCATTTTCTGCCTACTCTGTCCCTTCTTTTCAGCTCATAAAGACACTCAAGTCCCTGCTATTCAAAATTCCTTCACTTGACCTTACATTCCCTTGTAGCTGCAGTCTTTCTCCTTCTCTCAGATCATCTTCCTAACAGCATTGTCTACTCTGATCTTACATCCCTAACTCAGAAACAGTGAATTTCTGCTTTTCCCTCCCTATTTCTTACCTCTCACATTCAGTCACTTACCAAATTCTATTGATTCTGTCTCCTAAATTTTACTTGATTATATCATGCCTTTGTTATTCCCACTTAGGCTTTTTGTATATGCCTTCATCTCTCATTTTGACTTTTGCAATTGCTTTCTTACCAGTTTCTTTACTCCAAGTCTAATTTATTCACTACATTAAATCTTTCTAAGATGTAAATCTGATGACATGTCATTGGCTTAAAAATCCTTTGCTGACTTCTTCCTGACATGATAAAAGTTCACTCTTCTCTGAATGACATTCACAGCACTCCATGATCTGGGCTTACCTATTGCTTTACCTTTATCTTCCATCAGCTCAGCATTAATAAGCTAATTAATAGCTCACTAAGCACATTATGCATTTTTCATACCTTTGTATCCAATTTGTTCATTTAACAAATATTTATTCAGTGCCTGCAGTGTTCCAGATACTATGATAGACACTGGGAATACAGCAGTGAAAAGACAGTTTCTTCCTTAAAGTAGTTTAGTATGTATTACATGAGACAGAAATAAACTGTTCCAGTGTATGTGCTGAGTATTATGAAGTGTGCACAGGGTCTTATTAGAACATCTGCAAGTGTTGGAACCTTTGATGAAGTAAGGTGACTGAGTGATGAGAGAGAAGACTGGGGAAGTAAGTAGGGGTCATATTGTAAAGGGCCTTGAGGTCCCTGTAAAGAATTTGGAATTCAGACAGATTATTTACAGAGAGCTTTTAAATACTCTTAAGCAGAAATAAGACGTGTTCAGAAAGGCCATTGTGGCAGTTGTATAGATTGCAGGGGTTGCTGTGGGATTGCAGGAGAGTAAAATGAATGTGGTGATATCATTTAGAAGATAATAGGTGATGGTGGCTCGGGCTTAGTCAAGGCAGTGGAGATAGTGAAGGGGTTAGAGATTTGAAATATATTTAACAGAAGAGTCTTCCGGACTTGGTGAGAGAATGCATGTGGAGCATATGAAGAAAAAATAATTACTGTGAGAGACAATGGTGATCCTTGAAAAACTGTGATTAGGAAAAAGAGTCTCACATTACATAGATCATATTTGCAGTTGTATGGTTGGGAGACTAGTTAGGAGATAACCAGCAAAGGGGGTAGAAAGAAGAAAGTGGATGGAAGGGTGATGGGAGTGATTAATTTGATATTTGAGGAATATGAAGGAGTTGCATGACTTTGTTCTTTCTGGGGTAGGAAATGTAGCTTTATTCAAGTAAAAAGGGGCAAATCTTGGGTAGGTGAAGGGACTTGACAAGTGAAGTGGTTAGAAATGGGAATTAGAGAGTGCTTCAGAAGATGTAAGGAAAGATTGCCAGGCAGTATTCATGGCTTAGTTGAGGATGGAAACAGGTTATAACAAGAAGTTATTTCAATTTCCTCTAACAGCACTCAGTTCGCATGCAGAATTGAAGTCATACATTGGATTAATGCTGTGTGAAGGTTTAGTTAGATACATGTGATAAAAGGACATATGGATGGGGAATGAGAAGCATTGAAGAGAGTTTTTGAAATGATAGATCATGGTGTGTAGGCAGGATGGGAAAGTCCTGATAAACTGGGGAAAAAGGAGGGACTAAAGGCGATAGGGGGAGTTGGCAATCAGAATTTAAGATGTTTGAATTTTGCATTTCCAGAAATGGACAATTTGGGGTCATTGCAGGACAAGGGGATGTTCATGGTAATAGGTTCTGGAGTAGGAGGCCAAAGCTATAGAATTTGGTGAGGTCAAAGAGCTCACCAACTAAGATACAAGACTGATTGACCACATACAGACATACATACATGCACAGGAGGATGGCAGGTCTTGGAGTGAAGAGGAAAACTGATCTAGGCACCAAAGTCTTCAGCGATTGAGGGCAATGGATTTCAGTGAAAATGAAGGAAAATTGTGCTATCATTAAATAAAATGAGCCGCAAAGACAGAAGAATGCAAGAGTAATAATCTCGAGCCTGCACTGGAGATGAGAAGGACACTGAGGTGTGACAGATGTAGGGGAGTGAGTAATGCCTAGTTGAGAGGGCTTGTGGGGAGGCCTCAGGGAACAACCTCATGTCAATCAAGGCAAAGAGGAGGATCTAGTTTTCTTTAAAATTAAGGCCCTACGGAAGCTTAACACAGAATGTCCTTCAGTGACCAGGATCTTTGCCCCAACCTTCTAAAAACACTCTTCTTGTGTATTTTTAAAACTTAGCTCACAAGTCTCCTTCTCTGGGAAGCTTTCTCTGTTGTATTTATTACACTCTTATTAAAATATTTTTGTTTCTGCTTGCTTTTAATTGGTTGATACTTTAAGTGAAGATGTGTCTTCCTTTTTTACATCATCACTGCATTTGACACATGATAGGAGCTTAGTAAATGTTTGTAAAAGTGGATTTAAAAAGACATGGTGTCACATTTTTAAAGATTTGGAAAAATGTCAAAAGGTAAAAAAAAAGTAGAATTCAGTTCTTTTTAGTCAAAGTTTTTGAGATCCAAAATATAGTCAAATGAGCACCTAGTTAAGAGTTGGGAAACCTAAGTTCATTCTGATGTCATTAACTACCTTTGTAACCATAGGCAGTTAATTCATTTTCTTTTCTTTGTATCAGTTTCTCTCATTATTTTTGTCTTGTTAGTAGTAATGATCATATTGTAAGATTCATACATATACATCAGTGTATTAAATACAACTTTTGAGATAAAGCATTTGGCCAGTGGCAAAATAAGAGACAGACTACCTGGGAAAGATTAATATAGTAGTTAGGACTACACAATAGCAATATTCTTAAATTGCAAAGTAGACCTGGGGTGGTGTCAGTAAAAGAAAGGAACAGATGTAGCAGGCAGAATTCCTCCTACCCTAAGTTGTCTGTTTAGTCAGCATATATTGCTGTCTCTTATGAGCAAGAGTTTCCTCCTAAGTGTGTGCACATTATATATCTGTTTCAAAAATTATTTTTCTTCCTCTTCCTATCAGAAGCATCTGAAGTAGAAGTATTAAATTAATTCACCTCCTATCACACTTATGTTCTGAGTAATTTAACTAAATCTTCCCCCTATCAATTAAACCTAAACCCACTGCATAAAATTCAGTCAGTTTTGTTCAGCAATTAGACACCTTAAATGACACAGCACATTGCTTAGCCTTAATTTACTCTCAAAAACTGCCTATCCTATATCAAAGAATATGGGTCCTGGGAGAATCTTCCCAGTAGTGATTACAGACTGTGAAAACAGGGGCATGTAGTAAGAGGAAAGAGATCCACTTTAATGTGGCCTACTTTTTGAGTTATTCTTTATTTAAAATCCACATTTCAGATTGATTGCATGATGATTTGAATGTCTTATCCTGAATGAAGAGCAACTAAATAAGAGACTTTGTGTTTTTATGACATATATTAGATGTATCTTTTTTTTGTGTGATTCATTTTACTTACTATAAAAGGTAGTGGTGTCAATTTTGTTTCTGGAATGGTGTTCATCTTACATATGTATGTTTATTTCCTTTTTTAGAATGACCAGGTTCTGCAGGGCTTCTCAGTGGACAAAGGAGAATTCACGTGTCCTCTCTGTAGGCAGTTTGCTGACAGTGTCCTTCCTTGTTATCCTGGAGGCAATGTGGAAAATAACCTCTGGCAATGTCCTAGTAACAAATACATCCAAGATCTCATAAAGGAAGTGGAGGAGCTGCAGGGACGGCCGGGAGCCTTCCCAGTAAGCATCAGTGTGAGGCCGAAATATCCTGGTTGACTCAGCTCTGCTTTTCAGCTTTCATTTTTGTTCTGTTTCTAAATTACTGCAGAACTTTGTACATTTAGTAGCAATTGCTGTTAGAGGCTTTTCTCTTCTGTTTGTGGTTATTAAAAACGAAAATAAGAGTAACAAAACAAATTATAGAACCAAAGGCATTAGAACTAAGGGATATACTTTTCCATAGTTTGAATTGTTATAGTTTTAATATGTATCTTCCAGATCATAAAATCCTATCAGCTTAGATATGGTTACACTCTTTTAAGATGTTGAAATATTTAACAACAAAGCCAAACAAATTACATATATGTATCTTGCAATGTAAAGCACAATCTAAATACATAAAAATATACCAATTAGGCACATTAGATTAAGATGATATATTTCCACACACATGCATACTTTATGTGTGGGCAATTATAGATTTACACATGTATGAGTGCATATCTTTGTATTGCAGAAATAATTGTATACTTGATTGAACCATTCACCATAAGTCAGTCAATTTTACTGTGGGATTTGGTGTAAGTGAACTCCTCTTTAATCTCATCCCATAAGATTTGTTTATTTGATTTAAATTCTAATATATTTCACCTTCATTATAGATCTATGATATGGTCCCTGAGAGAAGTGACAGCTGTGCCTGTTCTATGGAGTAAATTTATGAAAGCTATGAATATTTGACTTTTGAAACAAATTCATCATTGAAATCTGCTCAGTAAGCTTTCTCTCCTGGCAGTTCCTTTTATCAGTTGATGACTGTTCTTAGAGTGTGTGTGATTTTTTTCTTCATAAACTGAAATTTTTGTGCTAATAATAGGCTTAAAGTAAGGGATATTGATATTAGTCTTTGAAAAATGAATTCAAATGACTGGTTTTTTATAAATATGGAAACTGTTCTAAAATATATTTTTAAAGACATCCACTTATTTGTTTAGGATATAAATTTATGTGGTTAATTCATGGTTGGATTATAGTGTTACCAATCACAATGTAGAATTATAATGAAAGATCTCTAAAATAAGAGAAAATGTTTCTTGATCTGTTTTACCTTTGTGCACTAAATATAGTAGACAGCTAATGTACATGTGACTTTTTAATTTCCTAGTGTGTTCATATGATAAACATTGAACTGTTAAACTATTAGAGAAAACCAATATAAATAAACTTTACATGTATGTTTGCAGTTTTTGCAGTCAGAAACCAACTTAAGTAAAGAAATGGAATCTGTAATGAAAGACATCAGAAATACCACTCAGAAGAAATACAGAGACTATAGCAAGACCCCAGGCTCACCAGACAATGATTTTCTCTCTATGTATTCTGTTGCTAGGTAGGTAATAATAGTATACACTTCTGTATTATGTTATTAGAAGTAATTGATTTTATTATTGTCATTCATATTTATTTGAAGAAAGGATGCCTTTTTTTAATGTTGGTTGACATTATGGCTACTTTTAAAACCTCCTAAAAGTATGAAAGTGTAGTCTTCCTTCATTTTCTGAAGTTTTTATTTTAATGAACTATTGGGTTAAACTTTATTAAACATTATAAGATATGTGGGAAAAAATATATTAGTAGCATTTGGGGACAGATACCTACCTCAACGCATGTGAACATTATATATACAGTGTGTTGTTAAGAAATCCCTATTGAAGTACTGCCCAAAAGTGGTAATACTGAGAATTAAAACATTGTAATATGTAAACCTCTTTAATTTATTTTTAAAATAAGAAAATAAGATCTTACTTTTTTCCATTTAAGCTAGTGAAAGATCTAGTAATATCCAAAAATACTACAGGTAGTTTAGAAAATCAGGTAAGGGAGAAAAGCAAGAGAACTGGCATGTTCTAAGCCTCTGTTAGTGGCCAGCAGCAGGCTCAAGAAAACAGAGGTGAGTACTTTTCATTTTTCAGATCCAGTAGGATTAGTCTGATTGACTGAATATGTGTTCAGTACCTAAGAAACAGTTCCAAATAGGAATTTTAGAAACCTTAATTGAATGAGAACCATAAAAAAATGAAATCGGGGCAAGTAGGCACAATTAAGAATTTAAAAACACATTCTGCCAGCATATGTGTTGTAGACCCCTGGATATCTCTAGAAACATACTTTATGTTTTGCCCAAGTACTATTTATTACATACTAGGTAAAATGTAGAGAGATAATGTGATTTGAAGTCATGCAGCAAATTACTGGCAGAATAGAACTGGAATTCAAATCTTGAATAAAGGTCTAGTTTTCTTTCAATTACTGTTCTTTCTCCTCTCCTGTTTTCAGCTTTTTATAGGTCACATGCAATTCATCATGGCCATTCTCTGCCTTATTCCCAGAACAGAGGGTAACAAAAGAGTAGATGAACTATATATATGTAGTCTTTAGAACCCAGGAAAAATGGAATCAGACTTAGTGAAATTGCAGCAAGAAAGTTACAGCTCAGCATAAGGAAACATTAACTTTTTGTCTAAGAATGTGAATGTTGGATACAGATTGATGTAAAAGGATCTAATGGATGGGAAAATAACTTTCCAGTCTGCCATTCCTGGACTATTGTTTTTATTGTAAATAAATAAGAACAATATTTGGGGAAACATGTACTGGTTAATTTAACATTTTGTTTCCGGAGAGTTACCAGTTGCATACTTGGAACAAAATATACCTCATGTGAAAACTAAATTGAATATAATTTAATTTTGCCAAGGTTTCAAGTTGTACAAAATTTATGTACAGTATTATGGTAATGTTATAGAAGATTTTAAGATGACTGAAGACTATCTCTTGTTATGCTATACAAGTTACATGCACACACATTTATGTTGCTTATGTATTTATGCCTTTAATTTTATTAAGATGGACCTTTTATTAAGATTGACCTTATAAGAAAATCCTGGTTGAGTGGAAATGATCTGTGCATGGAATTTTTCTATAGCATGATATATCAAATAATTTGATTTAAATTTAGTTTAGTGGAAGTTCCTGTTTCTTGGTTTAAATATATATTTTATAGAAGAAAGCGTGTTGTGGTAATGGGAGACTTTGATTCAGCATGTTTCAGTTTTTCTTTTATAGAAAAGCAGGGACAGATATCAAATGTCATTTACTATGGGTGTATGTAGAGAAACAAAATGTGTTCTCCCCTCTCCCATTCTTCTCTGATCCCTAATGATAAAGTCTAAAGCAGCAACACAATGAGTCTAAAAGAGAAAGTTTAAACCCTTAAAAACCTCATTATCCTTTGGTTAAAATTAAAATTACCCAGACCATTCATTGCAAGGTTCTCACAGTGAGATTGTGTGCCTTCTCTTAAGTTTTCCTTATTCATTAAAAAGAAAACAAAAAGCAAATTGACTGAGGAGTTAAGAAAAACATGAATTGAAAGAAAAAAGTATGTGTATCCTATTTGAATAGGATGTAGTTTTTTCAAGCTAGGTAACCAGGTCTTTATTTTATGCCTAGCATATAACCTTATTTCATAAAATATTATGATCACAGATCATGATTATATAAAATATTCTGAAATGAACTTAATTTTAACTATTTAACTTTTGAACTAAATATGACTCTTAAAAATGTACTTCATTAGATGTGTGTGTGTTTGTATTTGACATTAGTAATTTGAATGGAATACAACCCTAGTTTCCCAGAACTGAATACTCCAAACTGAATAAATAATTTTGTTTGCTCTTTCAGAGCTAAATTCTTTGATGTTTAGAAACCAAATATTTCTATTGGGTAACTAGCCTGTAAAACTGTTTTCTTCAGTGATTGTTTTAAACTAGCCTGTAAAGCTGCTTTCTTCAGTGATTGTTTTAGAGCTGTTTTATTTTTTTGTAGGACAATATGTATCTCTATCTCATTTTATTTGTATGCTTAAGCCTTGAAAGATTTTCTGAGGGTAGCAGAGAAGAATTTGTTGGAATGATATCTTTCTGTGGTATAAAAATTAATTAAAATCACTCTGTTCAAGTTTTAACATATTTCTAAAAAACCTTCTGTTGCAAATATGTGTCATTCAGATGGATTATGGAAAGTTAATTTTAGAGTAGAAAGCTTTACTTCCTTCAATGCCAATTTAGTTTTTCATTATTGAAACAAAGAATGACACTGATTTTTCCAAGAGTTTTGTATGAAAGTTACATATAGCCTAGAGGTATTGGTGACTAGCACTTGGCCTTCATATAGTCAGAAACATGGAAATGGAAAGAAAATAAAACGTAAGTAGCTGAGATGTAGATAGGGAAACATCTTTAAATCACAGTGGGTAAACCAGTCAGTAGAATGAATGGACCTTGTTTTATACATTAGTTGAATTGTAAGTTTAAACTAAACTATACGTGAAATAAAAGGAATGCTAGCTAGAATATCAAATTACGAATCATTTTTAAAACTAAAATATTATTTTGTAGAAACAAATAATCTCCCCCTGCTCCCCACCCCTCTTTCTTGTTGGTTCACTGCTGGGTTTAAGGGAATGGAAGGAAGGACCATCAAAAGAAAAAATGAACTGGGGACTAATGAGAATCTTATCATTGGTTACATATAAAAACAAAGAGGTTGTTGTCAGTTCATAAGAATTGTTTGAACAATTTGCTAGTTACCATCAGGGATTTAGAAGCTGTTACCTGAAATTGTCTCTGCTCTCTGGGAATTTATATTTGGTTGGACAGACAAAACTAATAAACACCAATCTGTGTACAATGGAATACAGTTTGTTAAAAAAACTATATCATATTGAAAAAGTGCTGAAGAGCTTCAGAAGCAAAAATGAGCAAATTGAAATATAAAATATGTGGAAGTGCTTCTTTCCTGTCCTAAGAAGAAGGGATTAGTTCTTGCTAACTCCTGAAGGAGTTAGCTTGAGCTGAGTCTTGTATGGATGAAGATATTTTTTTCTCTGGAAACCAGTAACTTGTTCAGACAGTAGGTGGTAAGCTCAGGCCTTGAATCTATACTATACCAGTATGTGTTTGAGTGTCTCTGTGTGTGTGTACGTATATATACCCATTTCTTTTTCAAATTATAGCTCTAAAAATAGAAGTTAGTGCTGATATGGGGTAGAAGGGAAAAGCAGACCCTGGTCATGTAAATAGAAGCTGGGACATGGAGGAGTTTTTGTCTGGGATTTCTAGGTGGCCACTATGTGAATCTGGAAGCAGTCTGTCTCATCATTCTTTCCAATGTAGAGATTTTCTCTTTTTTTCCCTTCCAAACTAACTTGAAGGTATTTGTGTTAGAAAATACAGAAAGTAGAGTCTGTTGAGAACAAAAAGGCCCAGAAAACTCCTGCTCCCAGGGCATCTTATTTTTACAGCATCCCATTCAGGGGGACAGGAGCTGAAGACTGTGTTGGGATTTTCAGCAGTGACTGAAAATCAGACGTGGGGCATGTGCTGCAGTTGTGTTTCTTTCCTCCAGGAAGTGTCAAGGGAACTATTTTGATTAAATGAAATATGGGCAGGCTGATGGGTAGGGCCTCTGACATAGAGAGTTTTACCCTTTGGATAGGTAGTTTTTGTGTTTTTAACTCACATGAAAAGTTGTGTTGGAGATCTTCCACCCATAATCAGAAATAATTACATTTAGTAGTTTTCTTTCTGTTATTTTTTCAAATAAAATTCTTGGTAACATGTTTGTCATCCTTTAAAATATCTTACTTGATGATTGAATAAACAGAATTGTGCTTGTATTTATATTTTAATGAATATTTTTCAAAGTATGTTGAAATAAAGATTGGCATTCTGGTTCTGACATTCATTTATAGTAATTGATCATGTTTCTGTAGCTCTTTTAAAAGTACAATCTAGGAAATCTTAGTTTTTATAAGAGAATGTAGCCATTAATTTTTTTCTACAGATTAGGCAACAGAAGATTTGTGAAAACAAAATGTATTGATCTCATTTATGTTCCCCTTGATGAAGGAACACATGCTGGTCTCCGCCCGCTTTCTGTCCACTGATATGAAATCCTTGTCCCTGCTTCCTTGCTGGTAGGTTTTTAGAAGTTCAGAGAGCAATGCAAATCGCCTGAAGGGTGGAAAGTTCCCTAGTCACTCAGATGCCCTTATCGGCAGCAACCAGATGGAGCTCTGAGCAGGAAGATTATCAATATTAAATTGTCCCCCCCACCCAGTAGAGAGCATTAAAGCGTTCCTTCAGAAATGGGTGGCAAACATACAGACTTAGGAATATTATTTTTAACAGTTTGTATTTGTAAGTAAATACATGAAAATAACATTTCAGACATTGTGTGTTCAAAATAAAATGAAAACAGTTCAAAATGTTTTGTTTTAAATCAAATAAGGTATCTTTCTTGAATTCACTTGCCAAGTGTAAGCTTGAAACTTTGCCCTTTTTTGTGGTTAAGATGGGGGAAGTCTAACCACTAGTGTTAAATGCATATCTTCGATATAAACTAGCTTATTCATCTTTAATTGTGGCAACTAAATGTGTGTTTTTATTAATTGAAGTAAAAATACAACTTATGTTTCTGAATTTTCATTTATTTTGGCAAAATTGGCTATTTTACTGTTACTGTTTTTGTATAAATTTGTGAATTCTGCATCAATTTGATTTTTGAAATGTCAATTTAACAATTATTTCTATCCTGTAAGCTAATGATCATTAAGTACTATAAATTCAGATCTGTATGAACAGTACTGATGTTTAGCAGTGTTAATAGTTATACAATATATTTTAATTAAACTGTAATATTAGAAGTCCATGAAAGAGACTGCCGTTGATTAAATGTGTTGCTCATAGCTGCTTTAGTGTTAGTGATTTTGTTTCTTAATACTGATTTCTAGACACCATCTAAGCTCCAACGAGTGACAACCATTTCTCTGCTAGGAAAATTGGTATGCCTGCCTTTGTGTCTTATATGACAGAAACGACCTAATTAGTGGCTAACAGTTGGAGTGCAAATGCTTTCAACAGATTCATATGCAGGTTTATGAAATGTGTTACAGTTTTTTTCTTAAGGCCTACATTCTAGTATTTGCCAACAGTTGAGGTTTTGCAACAATTACACCATAACGTGTGCAGTTATGCAGGTGGAAATATGAACATGTAAGTAAGGATAGATGAACTGTTTCCCTTTTTAGTTCTAATACATAAAATATGATTATTACTGATATGCATATACTATACTTCAGCAAATAATAAAGTTGAAGAACTTTACTATTTGGGTTGATTCAGACATATTAATAAAATAAATTTTGAAATATTGCTTCAGCCTAATGACTAAGATATATTTTAATGTTTTACTTACAGAACCAGTTTGAAACTTGAATTAATTCATTGAGGAGGCAATTTGTGCTCAGGTGGGTGGTGCAAGCACAGATGGCAAAAGGTCTTGTTTAAGTAAGTATTAAAGAGAGCTACCTTTTTAAAATGTCTAATTATATCATTTTTGAAGTATATACAGGCAAAGTGGGTTTTTTTTGGTATATTTTCAAGTTACCTTTATGTTATAATCAGTTTTACTAGTGATTCTATGCTTTAAATGGTTAATCTTGTACTTAAAAGAGTCATATGAATATTTAGCTCTTTCTATACTATGATTACTCAGTAAATTGATGTCATACTAACTAATCAGATTTACGGTGGTTCAAAATAAAAAATAATGTAGTATTCTCAGCTGTAATTGTCCTCAAACTTAAGTTCTTTTGAAGAATTTTTAAATTGTGTGGATTTAAGAATATCTTTTTATAAAGACAATTTCTGTTCCCTAAAAATTCCTGTAGATATAGCTGCTGTTAATTAATGAAAGTGTACTGAATTTTGATGTGCACATTAAAATATATTAAAATTGTGGATGTTTACTTTTGTTTATGAATATATATTATAAAATGAGCATGATGATTCAATACTTTTTGTAAGGGTAAATTTGAGAGAAATGTCATTTAGAACTTGAAGTAGATTTTTCATGAGTATGGTTTTGATAATATCACTATTTAGTCATTGTTTAGAGAATTAGTGTGAATACTAGGAGTAATATTATTCAATGTCCTATACATCTAATTACTGGTCCCAAATCACTGACATTAAAATATTACCTAATGTGATTGGTATAGGAAATAAAAATTATTTAAATCAAATAATGTATTCTTTCTAAAAATTGAATATGTTTTCTTAAGTATTAAATTATTAGTTATTAAATTTTACTAATACTTTTTTTAATTAGTATATTTTTAGAAGATATATCTTTTAAATTTTGGAATGATTTCAAAGCAAAAGACTGATCAAAAATATCTTGCGTTTTCTAACATAAAGATACAGACTTCTGTGTGATTTCGACTGAGTTACTTTAAAATATTTGATAAATTGTATTAGATTTTGATATTTTATTTGGGGTCTCACTTGATACCTACAAGTTTAAGGTTTTGGAAGTTATTTTTTACTGAGTATTCAGTATTATTGATCCTTTGATGTATACACTTAAACTGCTTAATCAGTGATTTAGTATTATTTTTTAAATAAAGGGGAAGGTGCTGACTGCTAAGGGCTTTAGCTTCAAAGTCTGTTTGAATTAGCTGAAACTGTCATTGCACTTACATAAATTATTCTTTCTTGTTGATTTATTCATACTTGATATTTTTCATTGGATAATATTCTAGAAAATGTTACATTAGGAAGCATTTAGTAAGGGAATTTCAGTTTTATGTTCACTCTTTCATATCTATTTTCTCTGAAGTATTCAAATTTATTCAGAGGCTTGTAAATTATTAATTTATTCAGAATCCTAAAGTAGTAGTAAAATTCTAGCAGCAGCCACTGCAGTCATCATCCTCAATTTTTAATTTAAATTATTAAATTGATAGTTATTTTCAGATTTCTTTTTTTTATTTTCCCCTTAGGTAATAAGAGATTACAGTGTACCAATATAGAAAAAGTAGTGATGAAGCACATTCTAAATATAAGTTAATACTATTTTTAGTTTTCTTTTCTTATTAACTAATACTAGTACTTTTTTTCCCCCAACTTTGCTGAGGTAAAATGGACAAAGAAAAGTTTATGTGTTTAGGTTTCACAACATAATGTTTTCTTTCATTTTCATCTGATTTATTGTTCAATAGCTCATGTGTTATTTATCCTAATACTTATAAAAGCAATCATGTATGTAGAATATATTGTATAAAATCGACTATTTTTTTGCAAGTGTATAAACTTAAGCACTTGTTTTTCACTCATGCTTAACTCAAACCTCATTTACGTTGAACACCAGAACTTAAATGGATGGTGTTTCATAGGATGCTAGGTCAAATATCTCATTTTTTTCATCTTCCAGTAGAATTTTAATTGTATTATTAAACAAAAATTTCTGTCTTTTCTCTAGAGATTGCTCATATGTCAGTATTATCCTCTTCCCATTCATTGCTCTCCATTACTTTTTGTTGAATATCTCATTTTAAAAGTGTCTTTTTAAAATTTCGTAATATTTTGAGAAAAGACCGAAAATGGTCCACTAATTAAACAAATGAAAGGGAACTTAGATTTTTTGAATACTCCACAACTTCTTGATGAAATTGAAGATTAGTTTAGTCAAGGAAAGATTTAATAAATTTTGTCTGGAATGGCTTCAGAGGCCTGACAGGTAATTAATAGATGTACCCACACATCCACAGGGATGGGGTGGAGAAGGGTCAGAGGTGGACAGGAGATCAAGGATTGTTCTTTCTACACAATAAAAGCAGAAAATATAATAGCTAAATTCATACTGAGAAATCAAATAATATTATAGTGGAACAATACCCTTCAACACATTTATATTCAAATATATTTTTTTACTTTTTATGGTAAAATGATCACTATCCAATCATAATAAAAGTTCATTCCTAAATATGGGTCTGAAAAATTTTCCACATTAAAAAAATGAGCAAAATTTATTTACATAGCAGAATACTATGGTATTTTAATAATACCTTACATTTGTATTCTTAAAGTTGTAAAGAACTTTCACATAAATTATTTATTCTTTAGAATGACCATGTGAACAGGTGCTAATCTCTTTTTTGTAGAAAAGGAACCTGAAGTTCAGAGTGATGCCTTGCCAAGTCATACAGCTAGAAAATGTCAAGCTCATACTTCACCCCAGCTCTTCTGACTCTAAATTCAGTTTTTTAAGACATATTCCTTCCCCTTAAGTGTTCCAAAGGATTCAGAACCTTTAGGGCCTTAGCCAACGGGCTTGGTCAAGGACTGAGCTACACTGTTGATATGGCATCTTTCCAGGCTCTGCCATGCTAACCCTTCTATTACTTTCTCTGTTTTCTCTTACCAACCTTTCTCTGTGGATCCTCTTTTTGTGTTGGGCCACTCCTTCAGCTATTTTCTCAAGTCCTGATTCCTTATTCCTTGAATGCCAGTTTGCTCTTCCTTATTTTTCACCAGTTTGCTGACTGGTTCTTCCTTGCTTCTGCTGTGCACCATCTGTGTCAGTTCCGACATATAGCTCTGCTACTGAGTCCTGCTTCAGAGGCCTAGACCTCCTGCTTATCCACTAGAAGATAAGATTTAAGGACCTTGGGTTCAGCAGATAATGCTGGTTATAGATCATTTATTATAAGGTAGAAATTGTTAAGTTCTAAAGAGGGATATGCATAAAGTTCTAGGAAATTAGGAGGTTTAGGATCATAACTAGCTGGTAAAATGAGTGAAGATTATGGTAGACATGGGATATGAACAAGACTTTGAAATATAAGTGAATTTAGAGTTTTTGTTAAATATTCGTGTAAATGCTGGTAAGTACTACCAACTTGGTGAGCAACTGATACAGGACAAAGTGATGGAAAAACTGAAGGCAAAATTTTTATTAAGAATAAAGTCTTATGGAGATTAAACAAGATGGCTGTGTGAGAAGTGAGGCAGAAACCTCCTCCCCAAACCACGTATAACACGAAAATACAGCAAATACAACTAATCCTGAAAGAGCGATTGGAAAGAAGAATGCAACAGACAGCTTACATGCAACAGACAGCTTACATCTGGGGAAAAGAGAAGATCTCATGGAAAGGGTAAAGAAACCTGTGATCCTGTGTGACACAAGCCCTCTCCCACCTAAGCTCAAGAGCGGGAGGAAGAGATATGGAGGGGGAGAGAGTAGAAGCCCAGGACTGCTAAATACCCACCCCTGGAGATCTGCTCTGGGAGCATAAACCCACATTACATTATTCTCTGGAGATTAGAGGGGTTGGAAAGCAAAGACAGGCAGAATACTCAGAAAGACTAGATTCTAACTACTTGTGGAAAACAGCTACCCACAACTGGTTATGCTGGAACAAAAGAAAGGCAGGCACTTTGAAAGACTTCCTAACAGTGAGAAGGCTGCTAAAGGGACAAGGATAACACAGAGCTTGCTGCCAGGAGAAAAGACAGGTGCACAAAATCATCCTGGCACACTCAGCAGAGCAGATTGGGAACTTTCAGAAGCTCCATGCACTTCATCCCCCTGGCTGGCAACACAGTGCCAAGGCCTACCCAGTGCAATATGCAGCCTGTGGCTCCTTCTTCCCAGCCAGCACTAGTGCACAAACCTGCTGACACCACCATCATCCCGGGCCAGCCAGAGGGCAGCCCCACCTACAGCACCAACAAAGGTGTAGCTTAGAGAATCCATCTTGCACTCTTGGCCCACTGACTCTGGCATTGGAGGCAGGCACTGTGGCCAGGAAGATGGGGAAAGTGCTCTTTTTTCCCAGAAGGTGCTGGCCCTGTGCACCTCTGACCCCTGCCTTTGCTCCAGGGGCTGGACAGCTCTGGAGAGTAGAGCTTCTGGGCACTAGAGGCCACTGCCTACACAAAGTTACTATTCAGTAGGATTCATTAGAAATATGAAATGGCAAAAAACCTGGTACAAACCAAAATCCCTCAAACACCAGAAAGAAGGCTAAGTGAAACTGAATCACCAATCTTCCTGATACAGATTTCAAAATAAAAATCACAAACATGTTCACAGAGCTACAGAAAAATTTTGAAGACCTCAGGGAGATTTTCAACAAAGAGACAGAAACTTTGAAAAATATAGCATCTAAATGAATGCTATACAATGGAGGGATATAAAAAGCAGATAAGATGAGGTAAAGGAGATGATTAATGAAATAGAAATTAGGGAACAGAAATACAAAGAACCTGAGGTGGAGAGAGAAAAAAGAATCTCTAGGAATGAAAGTGTATTAAGAGAACTGTGTAACCAATTCAAAAGAAGCAATGTTCATATTACAGGGGTACCAGTAGGAGAGAAAGAAAAGTAAAAAAGGAAAGAAAGTGTCTTTGAGGATATATTTGCTGAAAACACCTCAATCTTGGGAAGGAAATGTTCTCTCAGGCCATGGAGGTGCACAGATCTGCCAACACACAAGGGACCCAAGGAAGACAGCACCAAGACACATAATAATAAAAATGCAAAGATCACGGACAAGGACAGAATATTCAGAGTATCCAGAGAGAAAAAAAAGATTAGATACAAAGAAAACCCATCAGGCTGTCATCACACTTGTCAGCTGAAATCTTAAAGGCCAGAAGGGAGTGGCATGATACATTTAATGCAATGAAACAAAAGGGCCTTGAATGAAGAATACTCTACCTGACAATATTTTCATTTAAATTTGATGGAAGTATTAAACCATTTCCAGAAATGCAAAAGTTGAGGGAATTTACCTTCCAGAAACCAAACCATCTCTCTGGTACATTTCAAAGGCACTGCTCTAGATGGGAGTGCTCCAAAGGCTAAATAGCTGTCACCACAGAAAATAAAACCACAGTGAAGAAAGTAGACCAATTAATTGCTAAGCAAATGGGAAATTAAATAAACTACCCTCAAAATCAGTGAAGGGATACAGAAAGAGTACAGAATATGACACCTAGTATATAAAGAGTGGAGGAGGAAGAAAATGGAGAAAAAAATTCTTTAAATTTTGTTTGAAATTGCATGATAAACAAGTTAAATTAGGCTTTTAGATACTAAATAAGATGCCCTTGAACCTTTGGTTACCACAAATCTAAAACCTGCAATGGCAAACTACATATCTATCGATAATAACTCTAAATGTAAGGACTGAATGCACCAAACAAAAGACATAGAGTTACAGAAGGGATAAAAAAAACAAGACCCATACATATGTTGCCCACAAGAGTCTCACTTCAAACACAAAGACCTACACAGATTAAAAATCAAGGGGTGGAAAAAGATATTTCACGCAGCTAAATAGGGAGAAAAAAGCAGGAGTTGCAGTACTTGTATCAGATAAAAAAAGACTTCAAAACAAAGGAAGTCACAGGAGAAAACAA
The DNA here is from genome assembly GCF_040802235.1 of Manis javanica. Lineage (NCBI taxonomy): Eukaryota > Metazoa > Chordata > Mammalia > Pholidota > Manidae > Manis > Manis javanica. The sequence continues at coordinate 42,482,301 of NC_133169.1, read as the reverse complement.
AAGAAGGACATTACATAATGATGAAGGGGTCAGTCCAACAAGAGGATGTAACCATTAGAAATGTCCGTGCACCAAACATAGAGCACCCAAAAATGTGAAAAAATGCTCACAGAATTGAAAGGGGAAATAGAATGCAATGCATTCATTTTAGGAGACTTGAACTCACCACTCAATACAAGGACAGATCAACCAGACAGAAAATAAGTAAGGAGACAGAGGCACTGAACAACACGTTAGAACAGATGGACCTAAGAGACGTCTGTAGAACACGCCACCAAAAAGCAACAGGATACACATTCTTCTCAAGTGCACATGGAACATTTTCAAGAATAGATCATATACTAGGCCACACAAGACCATTGGTAAATTAAAAAAGATTGAAATTGTACAAACAGCTTTTCAGACCCCAAAGGTATGAAATTAAAAATAAATCCTGCAAAGAAAACAAAAAATCGCACAAACACAAGGAGGCTTCAGAACATGCCCCTAAATAACCAATGGATCAATAACCAAATAAAAACAGAGATCAAGCAATATATGTAGGTAATGAAAACAATAATTCAGAACCCCAAAGTCTGTGGAATGCAGCAAAAGCCATGCTAAGAGGGAAGTATATTGCAATACAGGCCTACCTCAGGAGAGAAAAACAATCAGATATGAACAGCCAAAACCTGCATTTAACGAAACTATAAAAAGAACAAAGGAGACACAAATTCAGTAGAAGGAGGGGCATAATAAAGATTAGAACATAAATAAATAAAATCAAGAAGAATAAAACAATACAAAGAATCAATGAAAGCAAGAGCTTGTTCTTTGAGAAAATAAATCAAATAGATAAACCCCCAAGTCAGACTTATACATAAAAAAGAGAGTCTACACACATAAACAGAATAAAAAATGAGAAAGGAAAAATCATGAAGGACACCACAGAAATACAAAGAATTATCAGAGATTGCAATACAAAATAACATGCTAAAAAACTGCATAATCTAGAAGAAATGGACAGATTTCTAGAAAAATACCACCTTCCAAGGCTGACCCAGAAAGAAACAAAATCTGAACAGACCAATAACCAGTAACAAGATTGAATTGGTAATCAAAAAACTACCTAAGAAGAAAATCCCTGGACCAGAGGGCTTCACAGCTGAATTTTAATCAAACATTTACTGAAGACATATTACCCATCCTCCTTAAAGTTTTCCAAAAAGTAGAAGAGGAGGGAATACTTCCAAACTAATTCTATGAGGCCAGCATCACTTTAATACCAAAACCAGGCAAAGACAACACAAAAAAGGAAAATTACAGATCAATATCCCTGATGAACCTAGATGCAAAAGTACTCAACAAAATATTAGCAAGCTGATTTAATAAATACATTGAAAACATCATCCACCATGACCAAGTAGGATTTATTCCAGGGATACAAGGATGGTACAATATTTGAAAATCCATCATCAGCCACCACATCAACAAAAAGAAGGACAAAAACCACATGACTATCTCCATAGATGCCTAAAAAGCACTTGACAAAATTCACCATCCATTCGTGATAGACTCTCAACAAAATGGGTATAGAGGGCAAGTACCTCAACATAATAAAGGTCATATATGACAACCCACAGTCAACATTAGACTTAACAGCGAGAAGCTGAAAGCCTTACTTTTTAGTTCAGGAACAGGACAAGGATGTCCCCTCTCTACACTTTTATTCAACCTAGTTCTGGAGGTTCTCTCTACAGCAATTAAACAACACAAAAATAAAGGTCATCCAGATTGGTAAAGAAGAAGTTAAACTGTCACTGTTTGCAGATGACCTGATACTGTACCTAAAAATCCTTAAGGAATCTACACCAAAACTACTAGATCTAATATCTGAATTCAGCAAAGTTGCAGGTTAGAAAATTAATACACAGAAATCTGTTGCATTCCTGTACACTAACCATGAAATTACCAGTAAAAGATATCAGAAAAAAAATTCCATTCACAATTGCATCAAAAAGAATAAAATACCTGGAAATAAACCTAACCAAGGAAGTGAAAAACTTGTACTCTGAAAACTACAAGACCCTCATGAGAGAAATTAAAGAAGGTACCAATAAATGGAAACACATCCCGTGCTCATGGCTAGGAAGAATTAATATTGTCAAAATGGCCATCCTGCCTAAAGCAATCTACAGATTCAATGCAATCCCTATCAAAATACCGACAGCATTCTTCAATGAACCAGAGCAAATAGTTCTAAAGTTCATATGCAACCACAAAAGACCCCGAATAGCCAAGCAATCTTGAGAAGGAAGACTAAAGCTGGGGGGGGTTACACTCCCTGACTTCAAGCTCTAGCCAAAGCCACAGTAATCAAGACAACTTGGTACTGGCACAAGAACAGACACACACACAGACCAATGGAACAGACGATACAGCCTAGATATAAACCCAACCATATATGGTCATTTAATATACGATAAAGGAGCAATGGATATACAATGGGGAAATAACAGCCTCTTTAACAAATGGTGGTGTCAAAACTGGACAGCTACATGCAAGAGAATGAAACTGGATTTTTGTTTAACCCAATACACAAAAGTAAATTCAAAATGGATCAACGACTTGAATGTAAGCCATGAAAACATAAAACTCTTAGAAGACAACATAGGCAAACATCTCCTGAATATAAATATGAGCAACTTCTTGAACCTATCTCCTCGAGAAAGGGAAACAAAAGCAAAAATGAACTCATGGGACTACATCAAACTAAAAAGTTTCTATAAGGCAAAAGTCATCATCAACAGAACAAAAGACATCATGCAGTATGGGAGAATATATTTTTGAACAGCATATTCGACAAGGGGTTAACATCAAAAATATATAAGAAACTCACACGTCTCAACACCCAAAACAAATAACCCTATGAAAAAATGGGCAGAGGATATGAACATGAAATTCTCCAAAGAAGAAGTTCAGAGGGCCAACAGGCACTTGAAAACATTCTCCACATCACTAATCATCAGTGAAATGCAAATTGAAAACCACAATGATATATCACCTCACACCAGTAAGGATCACCACCATCCAAAAGACAAACAACAACAAATGTTGGCCAGAATGTGGAGAAATGGGAACCCTCCTACACTGCTGTTGGGAATGTAAGCTAGTTCAAACATTGTGGAAAGCAATATTGAGGTTCCTCAAAAAAATGAAAATAGAAATACCATTTGATCCAGAAAACCCACTCCTAGGTATTTACCCAAAGAATACAAGTTCTCAGATTCAAAAAGACATATGCACCCCTGTGTTTATGCAGCACTATTTACAGTAGCCAAGAAATGGAGGCAACGTAAGTGTCCATCAGTAGATGAATGGATAAAGAGGTGGTACATATACATAATGTGATTCTATTCAGCCATAAGAAAAAAACAAATCCTACCATTTGCCAGAACATGAATGGAGCTGAAGGATATTATGCTCAGTGATATAAGCCAGGTGGAGAAAGACAAGTGCCAAATGATTTCCCTCATTTGTGGAGTATAACAAAGAAGCAAAACTGAAAGAACAAAACAGCAGCAGCCTCGGACCTCCAAGAAAGGACTAGCAGTTACCAAAGGTGAGGGATGTGGGAGGGCAGGTCAGGAGGGACACAGAAGGGGATTGAGGGGGATTATGTTTAGTAGACATTGTGTGTGGGGTTACAGGGAAGGCAGTGTAGCACAGAGAAGGCGAATAGCGAATCTGTGGCATCTTACTACACTGATGGACAGTGACTGCAATGGGGTATGGGTGAGGACTTGATGAATGGGTGAATGTAGTAACCACATTGTTTTCTCATGTGAAATATTCATGAGTGCATATCAATAATACCTTAATGAGAAGAAATTAATATGGAATGACAAAAGACCCCGAATCTCCAAGCAATCCTGAGAAGGAAGAATAAAGATGGGTGAGTTACGCTCCCTGAGTTCTAGCTCTACTACAAAGCTACAGAAATCAAGACAATTTGGTACTGGCACAAGCACAGACCCATAGATCGATGGAACAGGATATACAGTGCAGATATATATCCAATCATATATGATCAATTAATATACGAAAAACGAGCCATGTATATACAATGGGGACATGACAACCGCTTAAAGAACTTGTGTTGGCAAAACGGGACAGCTACATGTAAGAGAATGAAACTGGATTATTGTCTCACCTCATACACAAAAGTAAACTCAAAATGGATCAAAGAATGTAAGTCATGAAACCATAAAACTCTTGGAAGAAAGCATAGGCAAAAATCTCTTGAATATAAACGTGAGCAACTTTTTCATGATCATATCTTCTTCGGCAAGGGAAACAAAAGCAAAAATGAGCAAATGGGACTACATCAAGCTAAAAAGCTTCTGTTCAGTAAAGGACACCATCAGCAGAACAAAAGGCATCCCGTAGTATAGAGGATATATTTGCAAACGATCTATCTGTAAGGGATTAACTTCCAAAATATATAAAGAACTCACTTGCCTCAACACCCAAAAAGCAAATAAACTGATAAAAAATGGGCAGAGGACCTAAATAGACAATTCTCCAAAGAAGAAATTCAGATGGCCAACAGGCACATGAAAAGATGCTCCACATTGCTAATTAGGGAAATACAAATTAAGATCACACCGGATGGCCACCATCCAAAAGACAAGGAACAACAAATGCTGGTGAGCAGGTGGAGAACAGAGAAGCATCCTACACTATTGGTGGGAATGTAAATTAGTTCAATGGTTGTGGAAAGCAATATGGAGGTGCATCAGAAAACTAAAAATAGAAATACCATTTGGCCCAGGAATTCCACTCCTAGGAATTTATGTGAAGAAAAAAGATCCCAGATTCATAAAAACATATGCACCCCTGTTAATCACAGCACTATTCACTGTAGCCAAGATTTGGAAGCAACCTAAGTTTCCATTAGTAGATGAATGGATAAAGAATATGTGGTACATAATACATGATGCATATTATTGAGACATAAAAAGACAAGAAATTCTACCATTTGCAATAACATGGATATATCTAGATGGTATTATGCTCAGTGAAATAATCCAAGCAGAGAAAGACAAGCACCAAATGATTTTACTTATTTGTGGACCATAACAATGAAGCCAAACTGAAGACATGAAGCAGCAGCAGACTCACAGACTCCAAGAAGAGCCTAGTGGTTACCAAGGGGAAGGGGGTGGGAAGGGTGAGTGGAGAGGGATAGAGAAGTGGATTAAGCGATATTATAATTAGCATACATAGTGTCGTTGGGTCACGGGGATGGCAATGCACCACAGAGAGAACAAGTAGTGAATCTCGCATCTTAATATGCTGATGGACAGTGACTGCAATTGGATTTGTGTGGAGGGGGACTTACTAATATGGGTGAATTTAATAACCACAATGTTGGACATGATAAATCTTTGTAAGATTGTATATCAACGATACCTTAAAAAAAGGAATATCTTATTAAAATTACTCAGTTAATTTCTTCATTCAAGTAATTTGAATGTAGACATGAAACTCCATAGATTCGTAGGCTTTCAACACTTTTTTGCTATAACATTCTTAGTGTATTTCTCATGAAGTAATTGTTGAAACCAGTGGCTGGAGGAAAGATGTCATTTGGTAAATTATTAACATTAAAGGATAAGTTTTAAAACGTTATCTTTAGATAAAAAAACATCTTTGCACATGGTTGGGTGAGACTTTCTGCTTATTACTGTAGTTTTAAGAAGTATCAATTTGTATCACAAATGGATTTCATGATTTTATGCAGAGGTTTAAAAATGAAACTTAAGTTAAGAGAGAGTAAGCAAACCCTCTCTCTGACATTTTCATTTGAGGAGTTCTAACTTATTTGTGATATAATTTACAATCTTATCAAGAAATGATGCAAATATGAAAAACTGACCCCTGTATTTGTTTTTCATGGAACACAATCCATCTTAAATGTGTGCAGGAAGTTAAAGTAGCTTTACTTGCTCAAAGAGTGACTTTTTTGTGAGTTCCGAGTATTTAAGATTATTTGGATGTTAATTTCACCCTGCAGTAAGGCTGTATAAAGGTCTTGTTGAGTAAAATCCCAAAACTGCTCTTATTTAGTCTGACCTTATCCTTGAACACTGGTAAATTTCTGGTATATATGGTTTACTAAGTTTTTATTTTCAGGTTTAAAAATTATGAATTCTGCAAATATGTTTAATCACAACTTCTGTTCTTTTTGTTATCCCATAACTAGTGGAGAGTTTGTCCCTCAAATTTTATGTCAGTGTGCATAAATTAATAGAAAAATGTGGAGTTTTCCTCCTGAAACCATTATTTATGGTAGACATGGTTTAGGTGCGAGCTTTTTTACCTCATCCATTCTGTTTCCTCATGGTCCTCAACCCAGAAGATCGTTATATAAGACCTCAATTTTACAGTGTATATTTAAGTCTTCATAGATTGTAATCTCGACCATTACTATTTCTGCTATTTCAACACTTCCATTATCAAATTAGTGAAGGTGGTGGTGGTGGTGGTGGTGGTGATGAGACCAGAAGTAAGATGAAAGTTAATTTTTAACTCTTTTTTTTTTTTTTTTTAAGATTTCAACAGTCTTTCAATCTGTTAAGAGATGATGTTAGAAAGGACAGAATGGGATTTATTTCCAAAGACTGATATAACTCATCTGTTTGGTTAATTTCAGGGAACTTTTAGCTTTAATATTTGCGATCAAAGTTGTGGCTTTTATAATTCTTTAGTCTTTCTGAAAGTCCTTTGCTTTGTGGCCCAGGAAGCCAGGACTCCCTGCATTCATCATTCATGACTTCCATATTCCAGGACCTAAGTACCACATATAATAATTTCTGCTGTCAGAGCATAGGCACAAGGCATCCAGCTCCTTTTTTCTTCAGTGTGAGTAGAACTCTATTCTGTGTCCCTCAGTTTTAAATGAGGTGCTCCAATTAGACCTAGATTCATGAAGTGTGCCCTCTTTGGTAAGAAGTAAATTAGGAATCCTAAGAACCGGCCTGTTTCTTTACACTTCCTGGGGCTACCTATATTTGGAAGCAGAATTGTGCCCCTCCCCACCCCTAACATTTTACCTTATTGTGGAAATGGGGATGATAATACCTGTGATGATTATCTCACATACCATGTTTAATGAAAGGTCCTGTGATGATTATCTCACATACCATGTTTAATGAAAGGTCCAAATGGTATTATCTAATGCTATATATCATATGAATTAAAGTATTTTATATATATTACTTTATTATTATTACTATTATTACAGAATTTTTAACCCTTCAAAATTCCTACCACGACTGCCACTTCATTCCCCGCCCTGCCCTGCCCTGCCTGGAGTGGGGAGGAGTGGCATGGGGAAAGTTCCTGCTACCCAGTGGCATGAGCCTCCTATTTCTTGGGAACCAAGAGGAGAGCTGCCGATCTTTCCTCCTTAGAGTTGTTCCCAGACCTCAGCTGAGGAGCTCTCTCCCATTTTTCCGCGGCTGATTTCTCATGGGCGTGTAGAGAAACCAGGGGAAGCTGACCCTGCTCAGAGAGGATACCCATACCTGTTATATTCACCTTTTGGATAAATGGATCAGAACCATTTCCTCACTTTCATTATTCAGTTACAGAGAAACTGAGATTTTTTTTTCCTCATGGTAATTCAGAAAGTTATTTGGCTACTTGAGATTTTTTTCACTAACAATTATTTAACCTGTGATAACTGTATTGATAGGGCTAAAATCCTGAGTGGTCTGGAAATGCAACCCAGTTAATTTTACCTTAAGTAAATTTTAACAGTGGTACAACTTAAGATGTAAAGCTAAGTGAGCACTCAGCTGAGTAATCCATCTGAGAAGTGATGGTCACAGTGGAGTGGAGCAGAGGATGGATCATAGGATGCAGGACCAGTAGGACTGGTGACCAGTTGGCTATGGAGGATAAGGGCACGGAAGACGGCTCCCACGTTTTCCTTGGATGTTTGCATGGCAGTGATGTCATTAGCTTGTGTAGGGACTATGAAAGGAAAAGAACATTGGAGCTAGGTTGAGCTATTTAATCAGTCTAGTTTTGGGTATATTCATTTTATGGTACCTATCGAACATCTGAATTGCTAGAGAAATTTGTGAATTGTAGACTTATAGGTAGAAGTAGAAGTTGAACTTAACGTGAAGTAGTGTGTGTAGAGTAAGAGGGAGGGGGGACTAGGAAGAACTTCCTTATCCTTTCTTACAGAGAATGCCACCTTTTCGGGTTCAGTAGAGGAAGAAGAGTGTGTAGAAGTAACTGAGAAGGAAATGGGGGAGATCCAGGGAAGAGTGGTACCAATAGTTCCGGGGAGGTGTGAGAAAGAGTTAAAAATGCATGTTAATATTTTCTGTGGAGTGGTAGTTTTATGTGGATACCTGATGTTTCTACTGTAGTTATAACCTCTAATTTTAGTTGTAATATCTCAAGTTTATAAGTATTAAATTTACTACTTGGAATTTAATCTTAGAAACCATATGTATATACATGTATGTAAGCATACCTGTCTATACACTGCAAATGTATGCTATTATGGTAATCGCTTTCATATGTAACAGGGCAGAAAGGTGATATTATCCCCATGGGACAGATAGTAAGACTAAGGTGATTTTCCCTAGGACACATAAGGCCAGTACAGAGCTTGGATTCAAATCCAGGACTTGCTGGCTCCTGCTAGACAGTGGTGCCTCCTATACGTGTGTTGAAAGCACAACACACCCATAAGTTAATTTAATAATGTTTCTTATTTCCAAACTCTTTTATAAATATAGATCTAACTTCAGAGCTTTAAAATGTGTCCTTCCAGAGAAGAAGTTATCCTTTCCTTTTACTATTGTTCAAATTTTAATAATATGCTTTTTTGGTATCATTATTTTCAGCTTTTTAATACCATGCACATATTTGATGTTTAATACATCTTCTCATTATTTTTTAGTTTTTAACTTTTTGATTATGATCTTAGGGTTTTACTTATCCTGTGTGTACTACTGTCATTATTTGTTTAGTATTAGAGATATTTTTTCAGCTAACTGAATATTAGAGTTTAGTCTTACTAATAGGTCTCAGGCAAAATTTTGAAAACAGTGCATTGTATAAACTTAGTAAGAGGTATTGATTGTTACTTGGCCAATTCTGTTTCCTACTGAAGTTATCTGCAATTTCTAGGAGTGTTTTTGGAAGGTAAATATAACTTGTTAGATATGTTGTTATTCTTCAGTTCTAGTTAAAGCCAATACCAAAGACTTTTATCATATATTGTTTGAATAGCTTTAGAAGATGCCTCCGGGTTTTCATAGGAATAGGAAGGTGTGTGTGTGTGTGTGTGTGTGTGTGTGTGTATTAAAAAAGGAATTTTGTACTATTTTATTAATTATGAAAACTCCAAGGAGAGCTGGACTGGGAGTGGTAGAAAGAACTAGGAAGTAGCCAATCTTGAATTCCATTTTTAAGCTTTTCCTATAAATACTATGATAACTTGGCAAGGTACTTCCTTTCTATTAGCCTATTTCTCACCTGCAGGATGATGGAATGTAAAAAGGTATAAAGTTTCCTTCTAAAATTTATGTTTCTTTAATTATGGTGGGGGCTAGGAAAATAGGCAGATTGCAACATTATTTGTATGCTGGCTGTGATTTTTAGTGTGAAACAGCTTAATAAAACTGCAACTTCTATGCTTTTGATTTAACTGGGTACTTTAAGGTAATTGATCTCGAAAGGAGATATTTTTAAAAGCTCTTTGATTTTGTTAACACTTATATAAACAAATTGCAAAGCTCCCCATCTTGCAACTTGAGTTAATATTTTTCTGCAAAAGGAATTTAGGGATTTTAAAATACTTTTAGGTTTTAAGATACTTTAAATAGTATATGCTTGATCAAAGCAGTCTATTATGTGTAACTGAATTGAAATAAAATAAAAATGACCAATATATCTTTCATTGTATTATTTCTCTACTAAAAATGACTCTTGTTCTCAGTGTAATCAGTGGAACCAATGGAACCAGGTTACTGGAAAAACTAGAAATTTGGGAGATTTGTCTCAAAGCAGGATATAACACTATTACTTAACCTGGTAGAATTTGTGTGAAAATTAATTGAGATAATCTGTGTAAAGTGATTATTAAATAGTGCTTGGCACATAATAGATGCTGAGCTACTGTTAGCTGTTAATGGGATAAAGAAATTTTAAAAGATGACTCTAAACTATACACTGATTTAGAGACAGAGGTGAAGCAGGGTGAAGTATTTGGATTTTTATATTTGTTATAGAGAGATCAGATTGAAACTTAAATTTGTGTGTGGAGTGTTAAGATTCAGCTCTCCCACCCACCTCCTATGTCCTCTCCCGTGCCCCACAGAATAGAAGAACATTTATTTTGTTCATCTTAGAGCTCTCATATGTCTTACAATAGCTTGCCAAAATAACAACTGTGCTACCATCACCACTACCATATACCACCAACACAGACGAATACTGATGGATCTTAAGTTAATCTAAAATATAGTTGATTTCTAAGTTAATTGCTTAGAGAAACAAAACCTTGTTTAGTTTTGATTATTGTAATTTAGAGAATAAAGGACAATATGCTTGTGCCATTTGGCTAATTCTTTTCCTCCTGATTTTAAGAATTAATTTCAGTCATATGTGAAGAACTGTTTGTTATCTGACTTTATAGAAAATGTCTTTTGATTTAGAAATATTTTGAGTATTTGTGTTAAAATAATTTAATTCACCCTGTCATTTATACCAAAAAAAAGATGTGATATGAAAGCAAAATTCAGGATTTTGTTTCTGAATAATTAAAATATTTTTAATAAAATTTTTTCTTCTAAATGGTGTGAGCAGAATTGTGTTGAAAGTTAAGACAGGTAGATTATTATGGTTTAGATAGAAGAAATAAATAAATAGCCAGAGTAAGTCCTCCTAAATACTTTTATTTCAATTATTTTTTTCTTTATGTTGATTCAAAAGATGATGAAATCACAATTCAGTCTAAAGAGGATTTAAGAGAAAATATCAGGTAAACAGAGAAATTCACCTAACAGTGATTTATATAGATGTTACTATCCATATTACTTAGGGTAGGGCATTGAAAGTAATAGTAATTTTGGTTATGAGGTGACCATGATAGTAAGAGTTTTTGCAAGTTGTCAAAGCTGAACCATAAAGCCAAGGAAAAGTAGGTCTTTGACAGGAGATGAGAAAAACATTCCTGTGTTAAGACACAGGACATAAGGACAGTTCAGATTCTAGTAGAAATTATTTGGATCTATATTTCAGTTTACTGTAAAGAGAGCACGAAGTAATTTGTAGTTAAACTTGATGAATTATAAAGATAGGAAGCATTTCCCTATGAATTAGCTAGAAATTGTATCTGAATTTTTTTCTGTAGGAATTGTGTGCATTTTACCTTTTCTTCAATTTATTTAGATCAGCTGTTCCATGTATTAGCCTTGCACATGCGGCTCTATAGTATTGATTCTGAATATAATCCCTGGAGAAAGCTTACACAGTTACTAGGAGACATGAATTCACAGTAAGTATTATTGAAAAATTTAGGTAAATTAAAACTGTTTTTGAAAAATAAGTGTAAGAATAGATTGAAATTCTTCATAAAAGTGTGTATTTTCCTTGTAAACACAGAAATATTTAAAAAAGTTGAAAGCCATTATACTTTTTGTAAAAAATGCTTAAAAATTCCTATCAAGTGAGAAAATCTTTTAAAGAATCCCATTGGTTTTTATCCAGATAAAACATTCAAATGGAGGCACATAATGGCTAGTTGGCTCTCTTTTTATGTCAGAATCAAGCAGCGGGTCCAGGTGGCCTTGGTCTAATCCCTCTACTGTAAAGTTCCCCACCAGCCTTTCACCTAGTGAGTTTCGCAAGCCCTGATGATTCTTGCTTAAATGCAGTATTTCATTAGGGGCAACAAAATAAACAACAAAAAGGCTTCCTTGTGATTTATTAGCTAAAATGTTTTTATAAAGAAGAGTTGTCCGTATCAGCTATTTGGTTACCCTGAAATATACTGGCTTAATTATTCCCAATTTATGAATTTTCAAATAAATAAGTTGATGCCCTGTTAGTCATCTATATGTCTTCTTTTGAAATATGAATATCCCTATTTGGATCCTCCTCCCAAATAGGGAGTTATATTAGTTCTTTATATATTTTGGATCTTAAACCCGTATCAGACATATTTTAATATTTCCGTGGCTTCAGTTTTTACATTTAGATCTCTAATCATTTGGAATTTATCATAATGTGTCATATAAGGAGTGGATCCAATTTAGTTTTCTTCCATATAGCCAGCTATCAAATGTCCTACTACTTTGCCTTTTCTACAATAGTAAATTAAAACAGAACTAAAAGAAAAGAAAGGTGAGAAAGTACTTTGTATATTGATATGGAAAGATCAACACCAATGCAATGTTAAGAGAAAAATCTGGGAGCCGAAAATGTGTACTTTATGCCACTACTTGTATAATCAAGGGAGGATGAAAAAATAAATTTGTATAAGCACGGAGAGGACAAGTAATGACTCTATAGCATCTTCCTATGCTGATAGTGACTGCAATGGGGGAGTGAGGACTTGATAATATGGGTGAATATTGACACCACAATGTTGTTCATGTAAGACCTTCAAAAGATTGTATATCAATGGTAAATTTAATTAAATCTTTCTCATTCCAGAACCGAAGTTCTTAATTATTACTGGGTGCTTCCTTTCCTAGAACGAAGAAATCAGGAATTTCAAGAAAGTTCGGTTGATTTTTGTGCATAACCTCCCCACTCCCCATTTGTTCTCATTTTATGGTTCATTAGTTCTCTAACTTGTAATATAATTTATTGAATATGTCATCTGTGTTTCATATCTGAATCCTAGATTTTTAAAAAATTGAACTATCTTTTTCAATTTTCTCACTTAATACTTTTCCAACATAAAATTCTATGTCTGGTAATACAAGTTTCTCATATATAGTTTTTCCAGTAATCCTCAAGAAAGTTATTTCCTTATAATTTAACTGTTGATAATCACTTTCTTTTAAAATGTAATGGTAAAATTAGGCCTATTAACTCTAATCTGTCCTTTTCCTCTTATCATCCATAGAGTTTACTAGTTTACTAGTTTACAGTTTTTAGTCTAGATTTTAAGATTACATAAAAGATTTAAGAGATAGAAACAATTTCATATTTTAAAATATTAAGCATTTTAAAGGATAGTATCACAATGATAGTACTAAATCCCACAGTCAAAATCTTTGCAGTGGGGTATATCCATTCATTCATTCATTCCAATTATGTTCCTACCATGTGCCAGGAAAGATCCATTTCTGTGTTTTCAGAATGGTTGTTTTTATCTTAGAAGCCAGTAAGCTCTAGGTTACTGTTTTTGTAAATTTTTTTCTGATAATAAAAATTGTATTTATTGTATAGTGTTCAGAATATACAAAAATATTGAAGAAAAAAGTGAAATACTCTAAAATATTATAACCTACATGTTACATATAATTTATTATAATTTAATAAACTAATCAACCATAAAAGTGAGAGCAAATATGAGAGAAAACAATCAACTATATTTTCCAGAATTCCTCTAATACTGTTAAGATTTTCAGAAATTTCTGTCCAGTCCCTTTTTTTCTGTGTGAAAATTATAGATTTTAAAATACTATTTGAATCATACTATATGTTTTAGAATCTGCTTTTTAAAATTCACACATATCAATTAAATTCTTATATCATTAAAATTTCTTTAAATGATGTACTTATTTATTGACTTAAATTGTTTCTCCTTTTCCAGCATAATATCAGATGATGTGTTAAGCCGTTCTTAACATTCAGATGTGACCCCGGAACTTACAGAATAACATGAAAGCATATAAATATTTTATATTTTTAGTCATTAATTTGATAAATATTCACTGAGTGTCGAGTACTGTGTTACATAGTGCTACAATACTTTCCAGAAATATGGTATACATAAATTTTCACAGGCAGTGTAGGAATGTCTCCATTTGTCAATCTGCATATTACCACCTGAAAAAACATTTTTAGAGGCTAATTTGGTAAGTAAAATGGGATCCCAAAATAAATTTATTTAATTTCTGGTGAAGTTAACTTTATGCAAATATTTCATATTTATTAGCTATTTGTATATACTCTGTGAATGATCTATTCAGAAAATCTATCCATTTTTCTGTTGGCATTTTATTTTAAAAAATTATTTGAATGATTCATTGTACCTTAAAAATATTAAACTATCATAGGTGTTGAGATATTTTTTCAAAAATATGTTTTGCTTTTTAATTTTATAGTTACTTTTCTTGACATATTAAAGTTTTAAATTTTCATGAATCCAAACCAATCAGACCTTGTATTTCTTGATTTTCCTGATTATTTTGACACTTAAAATGCCTATCTATCCCTTCCAAGATAATGATGTTTACCTTCAAGAACCAGTTTTATAATGTTTCCCATCTTAGGACTTGCAATATCTACCTATATATTTTTTGTAGAATTTTCTTATGGGATGATTTTTTTTAATGCATAATCTACTTGAAGTTAATTTTCATCAGCACTAATGGGTGAAGATTTAAAATTTATTTTTTAGCAATTTTATATCCTACTTTTTTATATACTAAGTGTGTGTGTATATTGTAGTCCTTATTAGAGATTTTTCTCTTTGTTCTGTTGACCTACAAGCCTATTTCTGTAACAAAACCATGCTGTTTACTTACTGAGGAAATAAGAGTATACCTCTAGTTGGGCTAGGTTCCTCTCATTCTTTCCTTCATCTCCCAGTTTTTCTTTGCTATTCTCACTTATTTTTCCAGGTGATCTTTAGAACAATTTTCTAAACATTTGTGATTTTGATTGAAAATATTTTCAACTCATAAATTAATCTGGGAAAATTAGTTACCTTTATACTAGACAGTCTCCTCAAACCTTTCCCATTCTTTCATTTTTTGGTGTCATTGTAGTTTGAAACACTTGTTAATTATACATTCTTAATTGTATTTAATATAAAAGTTGCTAAATTTTTAACAAGGAATGTATGAATAATCATAACAGGATATAACTTTTGTATAGGTTTCCATGCATATGGGGATTTAGAATGATTTTAAATGAAATTGGAAGGACACTGCAATAACAATAAAAAGCAAATAATCCACCTTCAATTTTGAGAAAGATTGATTCTATTATAAAAATCTGTTGACATAATAAGATAAATGAAAATCTAGAATTGTTAGTCCTTAAAGCTTTTTAGTTGCTTGTAATATCCCCATTTTAAGAAATCATATTTAATTTACTTGTTTGGGAATGCTTTTCTGTATCTGAAAGCTCTGTAATTTGTTGGTCTTGAGGTTATGATGCAAGAAGTTCTCAAGCCTATTTGATTTTTGTGCAGTAAAGTGGATCCTTGCGTCAGTGTGAGATTGGCCTGGTTTAAATGGATCCATACAGTTCCTTATAAATATGAGTCATAATCAGCTGTTAAATTTATAATGTAAGATTTAATAATCCAGAATCATTTTTATTCTAAGTAGTTTTTAAAGGACCTGTTTATTATTACCATTTTCTTTTTTATCCATAGTACAGCAAGGGTTTTTCAATTTTACCTTCCTCTTACTCTTCATGCCCCTTTATTTGGGTCTGGTTTCACCCTTTCTGCATATTTCCTTTTGAGTCAGTTAGTTCATTTCATTAAAGGGACTGTGATAAAACCACTGAAATACAAAAATGTGTAGGACCTATGGGCCCTGATATCAGTAAGGTTGTAATTTACTATGATGTGTCTTCCCTTGGTTTACTTTGTCAGTCTCATTATGCTCTAGTGTAGCTAAGCTAGTCTAGTTTTTGTTTCTTTTGCCACCTGTTTGTTCTTTTGTTCATCCATCCATCTATCATTCATCCATCCATCCATCCATTATTTATTTATTTATTTGTTTATTCAGGTAGTTTTTATTAATTGTTTTAATCTGGGCATCTAAGATATAATAGCAAACAAGATACAGTTCCTATGGGGTCTTTTTTTTCAGGGTACTAACAGTATAAAGGATGAATTGGAGGGACATAAAATTAGGGGAGATAGAATACTTAAACAGCCATATGGATGGCAGAGTCATTAGGACTTACTGCCAATTAAATATGGGGTGAATGAAAGGAGATGGGTTTGGGATGTCCTAAGTTTCTTCATTATACTTTTAGTACATTTCAGGCATGTGCTGAATACTAAAATATATAATAAATAAGCCACATCAAGACTAAGACTATAATAGGGAGAGCATATTGATTATGACTAGGATGGGATTACATGTGTGGATAAAGTGGAATGATGATGAGTTCAGTTTCAGGCATGTTGAGGTTAAGCTGTCTGTCAAATGTGCAAGTGGATATTCAGATAGAGTGTTCAAGAGAGTCATGGCTAGAGATACAGACTTGGGATACAGCTGGTGATTGAAGTCATGGGCTACGGGATCTTTCAAGGAGAGTCCTTCATACTAAAATAGAGTGAGAATTGGAGCCTTGGGGAACAGCACTATTTCTACTGGTCAGAGGCGAAGAACCTAGCAAGAAGATTAAATGGAGTAAACAGAAAGGTAGAAGGGAAGCTGGGAGAGTGTTGCACAAAGCCAAGAAAATTTTCCAGACAAGAGTGTTCAGCTATATCCAAAGTTGAGGGTCAGAAAGATAAGGATTGAAAAATGTTCACTAAATTTTTAATTATAGTATCATTGTTGACCATGTGGAAAACCATTTCTGTGGGGGTTTGAATAATAGGTGAAGAAGTGGTGCCCCTCCATTCAGATTCTTTTTTAAAAAAGAACTTTTGGGCTTGTAAGGAAGAGATGCTAGAGAGACTCGAAAGGCAAGAAAGAGTAGGATCCATTAGCATTAATGGAAGGTTGGCTTCAGAGAGGAAGACAAGTAAATTAATGGGATATTTGTAGAGAATAGAGATATTCAGAGAGCTGTCTTCCTTCCTCTGGCTTCCTTCCTGTGAACTTCATAGCACCAGGTTTTAGTTTATCCACCAGTGTATTCAGTGCCTGACATATAGTAAGTAATTTGTAAGTATTTGTTGAATGATGGGCCTAATAAAAAGAGCAATTTTTGTTCATCCTAAGTCTAGTCAGAAGTGTAGCTTTAGAATTTAGCTGATTCTGGAAGCTTAAGATTTATTTTTGTTCTCTGACATTAAAAATTAAACCTATGATCAAAAACTTTAACCTTCTAAAGAAGTTAAAAAAATTTGACAACAAAATATGCTGCATTACATTATATCCCATGTTTTCCATAGTACGACTCTCCTCAGGTTTAATCCTTTGTCTTTTATAATGTATTTTAAGTTCTGCTTTGGTTATTATTATCTTTTGTGAAACTTTGAAGATAAATGTTAAAGATTTTATTTGAACTTTATGTTAATTATAAAGTTGAGACATCTTTTAAATGACATATAAACCAAGACTTTTCAGTGTAACTTCTTTGTGAATTGTACTTGTTCTTTTCGTATAATGTGAAATTGACTCCTTAGTGTGAAGTTTATGATAGCAAGCATCTTATGTGCCACCCCATCTGTGGTGAAATAATTTTAAGTTCCATTTAATGCTTCATTTGATTTCTGTAATATAAGAGATCAGAAAGACTCAAGTCAAGGTAAAATATTCCAGTTATTTACTTTAGTAAGACCTAATAAATTTTCTATGTAGTTTTTTATTTTAGGGAGAATCGAAGAAATAAATGGGTCCAAAAGATTATATTTTGAGGCAAAAAATGCAGCCCCTAACTTTTTCTTTTGAGAGTTTTCAGTTGCTCATGAAAGTTTCATTTCAGTTCCATAGGCATGTATCTGAAATATAAAATGAAATTAGACAATATGTACAATACTATCTAAAGTGGTTATGCATTTTTCTTTTAGGCAGGGAAATGAAGAACAACAGCCTGAGGTTCCAATTCTTTACCATGACGTTACGTCCCTCTTGCTCATCCAGATCTTAATGGTGCCACAACCCTTATGCAAAGGTATGTCTTTGTAATACAGGTTCTTAAATTATATAGTATATATGCTGAATATTCTAAAAATGTTGGGGACCAATAGAGCAGTCAGTCTGATGGAAATGTTTTGAGGTAAATGACATTATTGTTTACCTATTATTAGTAAATAGTAATCATATATATCAAAAGAAGATGACAAGTAAAGGATTTTTTTTCCCTTGTGGGTCTATTCTTTTCACCTTTTAGTCAATAATAAGGAATAAGGAAAAGACATGGGGAAATGACTCTGAAAACCTTTGTTTAAAAAAAGTGGTAATACAAAAATGTGAAAAATAAAGCAAACTGTTAACCTTAATGCCTCTACCCTGTCTACATACATACATATTTTAATATAGTAGTAGTCATATTTATTTAAAATGTGATATCCCATCATTTTTAGTTTTCATAATATTATGATATTATGTTGTCACTAACAGTATTAACATTATATTATCAGATTTGAACTATTGTTCCATAGTCTTTGTAGTTTTCATTTTGAGATGTTTACAATGTTACATCATTCAGCAAACTTGCAGGATACAAAATTAATACACAGACGTCTGTTGCAACAAACTAGCAGAAAGAGAAATCAGGAAAACAGTTCTGTTAAAATTGCATGAAAAAGAATAAAGTAACTAAGAATAAACCTAACCAAGGAGATGAAAGGTGTACACTCTGAAAACTATAAGCTACTCATGAGAGAAATGAAAGAAGACACAAATAAGAGATAATCTATCCCATGCTCATAGATAGGAAAAACTAATATTGCCAAAATGGATATCCTGCCCAAAGCAATTTACAGATTCAGTGTAATCCCTATCAAAATATCGATGACATTTTTCAGTGAACTAGAGCAAATAATCTTAAGATTCATATGGAACCACAGAAGGCCCTGAATGGCCAAAGCAATCTTGAGAAAGAAGAACAAGCTTGGGGGTATTTTGCTCCTTATTTCAAGCTCAACTACAAAGCTACAGTAATCAAAATAGTATGGTTCTGGTGCAAGAACAGACCCCTTAGATCAATGGAACAACATAAAGCCCAGGAATAAACCCATGCTTATATGGTCAATTAATATATGATAAAGGAGCCATGAATATACAATGGAAAAAGAGTCTTGTCAATAACTGGTGTTAAGAAAACTGGACAGCAATATGCAAGAGAATGAAACTGGATTACCGTCTAAGCCCATATACAAAAGTAAACTGGAAAGACCTAGATATAAGACATGAAACCATACAACTTTTAGAAGGAAACATAGGTAAAAATATCTTGAACATAAGTGTGAGCATTTTTTTTTCTGGATATGTCTCCCTGGGCAAGGGAAAAAAATAAAAGTAAACAAGTGGGACTATATCAAACTAAAAAGCTTCTGTACAGCAAAGGATACCATCAATAGAACAAAAAAGCAACTTAGGGTATGGGAGAATATTTTCATAAATGATTTATCCAATAAGGGGTTAACATCTGAGATACATAAAGAACTCATATGACTGAACACCAAAAAACCCAAATACCCTGATTAAAAAATGGGCAGAGGACATGAACAGACATTTTTTCCAAAGAATAAGTACAGATGGCCAACAGTCAAATGAAAAGATGCTCCACATCGCTAATCATCAGGCAAATGCAAATCAAAACCACAGTGAGATATCACCTCTCTCCACTACCCAAAAGACAAGAAATAACAAGTGGTGACGAGGATGTAGAGAAGAGAGAACTCTCCCACATTGTTTGTGTGAATGTAAATTGGTACAGCTACTACAGAAAGCAATATGGAGGTTCCTCAAAAAAACTAAAAAAGAACCATAGAATCCAATATTCTGCTTCTGGGAATTTACTGGAAGAAAATAAAATCCCTGATTTTAAAAGATATATGCACCCCTATATTTATTGCCATATTATTTACAATAGCCAAGATATGGAAGCAGCCAAAGTGTCCAACGATAGACAAATGGATAAAGGAGGTGTGGTTACTATACAAAATGGATTATTATTCAGCCATAAGAAAGAAGCCCTGCTATTTGCAACAACATGGATGGACCTAGGGGGTATTATGCTCATTGAAGTAAGCCAGGTAGAGAAAGACAAATACCATATGATTTCACTTGTTTATGTAATACAAAAACAAAACAAAATGAACAGAATGGCAGTACACTCAGAGACACTAAGAAGTGACTGGTGGTTACCCTGGAGGAGGGTTTGGAGTGGGTGGGAAAGGTAGGAAAGGGCACAGAAATCTCAATCATAATATATTTTTTTCATGGGGATGGAAGTGCAGCATAGAGAATATAGCCAGTGGGTCTATAGCATTTTTCTGTGTTGACAGGTAGTAACTACACTAGTTGCGGTGAGGATTTAATAATGTGTGTAACTGTTGAACCATGGTGTGATATGCTCAAAACCAACATAATAATGTGTATCAACTATGCTTCAATTAAAAAAAAATCTAATGTGTATCAAGTATACCTAAATGAAATAAAATTCTATCAAATAATTGACCATTCTTCTTTAGTGGAAAACTATGGTCTTGTGCTACATTATAAGTTACATCACAAAGAACATTTGTGGGTATGTAAAGGATCATTGATTTTAAGTACAGGCAAATTGATATGCAAATTCTGGTATTTTGTAAAGAGTTGAATAATATCATTAGTAAACAAACATAATTATACTATAGGTGTGAATTTTGTATTAATATTTTAATTACAAAATTCACAAAACATAAAATTCAACATTTTAATGATTCTAATGTGTACAATTTGGTACATTCACTATATTGAGCAACCATCACCATTATCTAGTACAGGAACATTTCATCATCCCAAAGAGGAACTTTGAACCCATTAAGCAGTCACTCCCCATTTCCTTCTTCCCCCAAGCCCTGAAACCGCTAATCTGCATTCTGTCTGTATGAATTGACCTACACTGGATATTTCATATTAATTGAATTAAACAATATGTGCCCTTTCATGTCTTGCTCCTTTCACTTAGTATAATGTTTTCGAGGTTCATCCATGTTGTAGTATGTGTCAAACTTCATTCCACTTTATGGCTGAGTAATATTCTATTGTATGGATATACTACTTTTATTTATCTTATCCATTCATCAGTTGATGGACATTTGGATTGTTTCTACTGTTTGGCTTTTGTGAGGAGTGCTGCTATGACACTCATATGTAAGTTTTTGTTAAAATACCTGTTTTCAATCTTTTGTGTACATAGCTAAAAATGGAATTGCTGGGTCATGGTAATTCTATGTTTAACTTTTTGAGAGACTGCCAAACTTCAGATATTTTTGAATGTTACCTTTTTTGGGATTTGGCTATGTGTATTAATTTCATCATTTATTTTTCAGACTTGAAAGTATAAACCTATCAAGTGGTCTTACTGAAATTCATCTCTTTGCAGAATTATAAATTGTTTAGGTTTCTTGTGTTACCCTGCTTAGTTTTCCTTAGTTTAAGGAAATAGTTGCTTTGGAGTTATGCTGGTTTACCTTGACTGTGCTCTTGTAATTATACTAGTAGTAGTAACATTTTGAAATATAAAAAGTATTGCTCTGCTTTATAATGTCTTCTAAATAGTTAAGTATTTTACTTAAATATATATTTTACTTGTAAGCATAATTATTACACAAACCTGAGAGGCTAAAAGTGAGAGAAACTTGATATATAGAAGTAATTTTATTTCTATAATCAGTATTTATCTAAAGAGAAAAATATTTCAGTTAATTGTAAAGAACCTATTGTATTAGTGTTTGAGATCTGTAGCTGGTGTATCTTCCCCATCATTAGATAACTGTTGGCACTGTCGCGTGCCCTGTCCTCGCCGGCAAGAACAGCATGCAACAACAGCAGGATTCTTCTGCAGAAAGCTTTATTCTTCAGCTCTTTGTGAAACAAATGAGTTGGGCAGGACCCAGAGGGGAAGGAGAGGCTTGCTTATATAGTTCTCATGCTCTGACCTGGTTGGTGCGGCTCCATATGCCTTATTAGCATAACCATTTGGTGGGTCTCATTGGTCCTTATGCCAAGGCGCAATTAGCATGTAGTTTAGTGGTGTGGGATGATTTGTCATTAGGAAGTTCGGGGCCTTCCGGCTGCCCTGCATTGGGCGCTATTTTCTGAGCACGGCTGCCAACATCTCCCCCTTTTTTGTCTAACAGAAGCTCAAGGCGGAACTTGCCAGCAGAGGCGGAGACAGAGGCCTGACCTCCATCATACTTCCTGATGCCCCCTTTTTGGAGAGGGGTTCTGGGCATCTACCCCTATGCAGTCAGGCATGCCTCTCAGAGGGGTCCAAGACCTCTTGCAGTGCTTTGCCTCGCATCCTCTGGCTGGCGTTGGGACCGCTTGGTACAAAGGGTTTGGACCCTTTTTCTCAACTCTCTTGCACCATGAGCTTCTTAAAGAAAGCTGTGATTAAGCATTGAGGTACTCGGGCCTGGTGCAGTGCCACATGGGCTCAGGGTGCAAGAGCTACCTCAAGCTAAAGCCGAGCTTCCTTCTTAAGCATGTTGAGCCACACTTGGGGAGAGGCGCCAACGTCTATTGCCATTAGGGCTTGAGCAAGGATCACCTTGTCCTGCTTATGTTGGTTGCGGAGTCTGCATAACAACCAGAGTAAGAGCATGAGACCTTCAAGCAGGAACACGCCCATCCCAGCCATGCCCGCCCACTCCTTGACGTGGGAGAGAGCTCTGAGGAGCCAGGAAGAGAGTCCTTCCGCTACAGAGATATCTAGACGGGTGGAGTTGATGTGGATAATTTCTCGCCGCAGCTCTTCTAGTGTCCCATCGAAGTCTTGGGACCAGTTTCCTGAAAGATACTGGGACAGGTCTCGTGACAGATTAGCTGCCCGTGTAAAATTTTTATATTGAATGCTAGTGATGCAGAGGGCACGATATTTCTGCTCACATCCCAATTGGGCCATTTGCCAGAGCACCTCTATTTGTTCCTCCATGAGATCTATGTGTTGATTGAGGATCATTATTCCTCCTTTCAGTTTGCCATCAAGTGTGGACTGTTGGTCCAGGGCAGAAGCTACTGAGGCTGCAAGGTTATTGAGCTCTGTAGCCGATTTGATGGAGGTGTCTAAAGCTATACCAGCGGCGGTGGCTGCGACCGCGGTCGCGGAGATCAGGAGCACTATGGCGGCTGTAACACCGAAATCGCGCCTTTCTCGAAACAGAGTCATGGTGTTAGGGGCGTCTACGGGAACAGGGACCCAACGGGGGATGCGGACTACCAAAGCATTGGTAAAGTTACGCGCATCCCAACACTGAGACAGAAAGCAGGTTTCATTGGAGCAGGAGTCAAAGCTACTATTGGATAAGATAAACAGAAATGGGGGGTATACGCATACTGGAGAAGGTGGAAAAAGGGAATAAGGTGACTCTGGACCTGATTTTGCTGAACACGTGTAGTTCTCGTTGTTATGGGTCATGATCATGTTCCAGTGTGCGCGCATGTGGTTATTCTCGCACCAAAAGGTGATATTTTTTACACCGATTCCCCCACCCTGGAGGGCGGAAAAGGGGGAGAGGTCGGTACACGAGCCATTGACTCCACACAGCATCCATTTATGGAAGGGGTTCATGCTCAGCTGCTGACGAAACTCGCCTTCGAGCACCTTTACTGGCCACCAAGCCTCATTGGCTGGCCGTCCCTCCATATCTGGGGAGATGGTAAACTCCTGCCTCTCAGTTGCCCACGTTACTACAGTTGACTGACAGTCAGTCCAGGGCCACAGCTCTCCCTCATAGTCGCCCACACAATGGGAGGCATATTTGGGTTGACGAGGCCTGTCGGTGGAATTGTTCCTGGGAGAGTGTACAAATGTGCCATTGATCCAGAGAACCATCTGGTGGATAGTCATGTTCTTATAGGGCGGGCTCCCTTCCTTATTAGGCCCTTCAAATTTAGCTGACATAACGGGGAGGCTACTGGCCTCTAGAATTATGTCACTGAACCATCCGTATTTCCTCCGTTTCAGGGAGATACAGCCAGCTAGATTCTGAGTGGTGAAGCATAATGACCCATTAGTTATGAAGGATCGGTTTTCTCCCAGGGGAGCTACTAGGGTGTCTTTAACTAAGTAGGGCAAGTTCATACTAGCATTGGTAGTGAAAAAGTGCGGAAAAACGGCTGCATTGAAACGGACAGGCATAGGCTTAGGAAAGGCAGACAGGGTTCCCCATCTCAATACTCCCTGAGTCGGGGTCTCCAGTGTCAGGAGCAGGGTCAGGAGGTATAGCGAAGTCATCTCCTTTGTTTAGGACTTTCCTTGTTAGGCGCTCCGGGATCCAGAAGGGATTTTCTTTACCCTGGGGGAAAACACACACAGCTCCCCTGGATCTGATTATGATTGGATCCGGGCCCTTCCATTGGTTAGATAACACGTCCTTCCATTTTACTAGTTCTTGTGGGTCTTTTGGCCACTGATTATGGCGATCCGCTGCTGTATGGCCTTGAGCATCCAGATTCAAAAAATTTATAGTGAAAAGTGCTAGGGCTATGGCAGTTTTTGGTGTGGGGGGTATATCTTCAATTCCCCCTTTTTGTTTAAGTAAATAGGATTTGAGCGTGCGGTTCGCGCGTTCCACAATCCCTTGACCCTGTGGGTTGTAGGGAAGGCCAGTGATATGTTTTATCCCCATGTGATGACAAAATTGAGCAAATTTTGTAGAGGTATAGGCTGGGCCATTGTCTGTTTTCAGAATCTGTGGTAACCCCCATGCGCTCCAAGCCTCAAGGCAGTGCTGGATGACATGGGAAGCTTTCTCTCCTGACAATGGGGAGGCAAAGATGACTCCTGAACAAGTATCCACGGATACATGTACATATTTCAGTTTCCCAAAAGACGAAATATGCGTCACATCCATTTGCCAAACTTGTAAAGGCCTAATACCTCTGGGGTTGATCCCAACATGAGGTGTGGGAAGGAAGCTGCAGCAATGTTGGCAGCTAAGGACAATGTTCCTAGCTTCGGCCCTGGTTATGCTAAACCGCTTGCGCAGTGTTTCGGCAGTGACATGAAATTGTGTATGGAATTTTGAAGCTGTGGTGATAGGGTCTAGCAGGGGAAAAGCTATATTTCTGGTTGCGAGGTCTGCCAGGTGGTTTCCTTGGGTCATAGGCCCGGGAAGGCCTGAATGTTCTCTGATATGAGTTATATACAAAGGAGATTGCCTATGAAGTAGTGCTGATTGTATCTGTTTGAACAAAGTGGCTACTGGGCTGGACGCTTTGATTAGCCCGGCCACTTCTAGAGATTTGACTGCATTAACTACATAACAGGAGTCAGACACAATATTTAAAGGTTCAGGAAAGATTTGTAGGACCTCTAAGACTATGCGACATTCCACTATTTGTGGAGTGTCAGGCGTGTAGCCTTTTGTCACAACTTTGCCATCATGGACATAGGCACCTGTGCCTGTCTTAGACCCGTCCGTGTAAACTGTTTTTCCATGAGGCAGCGGGGTTAGGCTAGTGACCCGAGGAAATACTAGGAGATGATTTTTGGCGAAGTTGATGAGGGGATGTTTTGGGAAATGATTATCAAAGGTTCCTGAGAAACTGTAAGCAAGTATGGCCCAATCATCATTCATAGCACATAATACTTGTATCTGTTCTACGCTGTAAGGGGTTATAATTTTAGCTGGAGCCTCTCCGAAATGTGTCATGGAGGTTTTTACTCCTCTCAAAGCAAGTTTGGCCACGGCTGCCGGTTAGTACTCTATTGTCCTAGCCTGAGAGGCTTGGGGATGGATCCAGATCAGTGGGCCGTGCTGCCATAAAACTGCTGTTGGCAGCTCCGGGGTGGGAAGCACACACAACTCAAAGGGTTCATTCGATTGCACTCTATTTAATTGTGCTGTCATCAAAGCCTGTTCTACTTTGCGAATGGCTTGTAATGCCTCAGGTGTGAGGGAGCGCGGTGACGTTAGTTGTGGGTCTCCTTCTAGGGTTTTAAATAGTGGAGTCAATTCAGTGGTGGGTATCTTTAAGTATGGGCGCAACCAATTAATATCTCCTAGGAGTTTTTGGAAGTCATTCAAATTTCGCAATTGATTATGTCTTATCTCAAGCTTTTGGGGGCAAATTACATCTGTGTAAATGGTTGCTCCTAGGAATTTGCTAACACTAGATTTTTGGACCTTCTCGCTTGCTATATTCAGTCTCCAATTTTCTAGGGATCTAGTGAGATCTATATATGCTTCTTTATTTCTGCTGGTTGTGGGGAGCAAAGAAGGATGTCATCCATGTAATGGATGATCTTTAGCGTGGGATAGGTCTTACGAATTGGGTCTAGCGCTCGCTGAACGTACAGTTGACATATGGTGGGGCTATTTGCCATTCCTTGAGGGAGGACCTTCCACTGAAATCTGGCATCGGGTTGTTCATGGTTAATAGCTGGCAAAGTAAAAGCAAATCTTTCCCTGTCCTTGGAGCTTAGAGGTATAGAAAAGAAACAATCTTTAATATCTATTATGAGCACTTTCCATTCTTTGGGTAAGGCAGAGAGGAGTGGCAGTCCCCGTTGTACGGGTCCAAGCATTCTCATTTGAGCATTTACTGCTCTCAGATCATGAAGCAACCTCCATGATCCTGACTTTTTCCTGATTACAAATATGGGTGTGTTCCATGGGGACACAGAGGGTTCTAGGTGTCCCACTTGGAGCTGCTCTTGCACTAAGCAATGAGCTGCTTCTAATTTTTCAGAGGATAGGGGCCACTGAGGAACCCATACGGCCTCCTCTGTGAGCCAAGGTATGGGCATGGCATCTTCAATGGCCCCTATGAAAAACCCAGGCCGTGACGGTCATTCTTTACTTTGGGCAGGATGGGCTCTATGTGTCCCTGTTGGTGTTTCCCCAGCCCCTTGCCAGGGATGTATCCCATGTCCATCATCATGCCTTGGGCGGGGGTGGAGTATTCATTAATGAGTTTGAGGCCTAAGTCTCTCATGACATCCCTCCCCCATAAATTGACCGGTAGAGGGAGTACATAAGGGGTGACTGTACCCTCTTGTCCTTCAGGGGCTCGCCATTTCAATGGTTTGGCACTAATTGAAGGGCTTGACTCATATCCTAAACCTTGTAATGAATGTGAGGATTGGGTCACAGGCCACTTGGAGGGCCACCAGGTTGCAGAGATAATACTTTTATCTGCTCCAGTGTCTAGGATTCCCTCAAAGCTCTTTCCCTCTATTTGAAGAGTTAATTTTGGTCTGTCTGCTAAATCTAATACTATGAAGGCTGAATCCCAGTCAGAGGAGCCGAAGCTCCTTTCTCCCCTCTCCGTGTTGGTAGCAGGATAATTTGCGTGGAGACTAGGTAAAACTAAGAGCTGGGCTATGCGGTCTCCCGGGGATATAGGATAGATTCCTCTGGGAGCCGAACACATGATTTTTACTTGCCCTTCATAATCTTGATCTATAACTCCGGGATGAACTACCAGGCCTTTCAATGCAGCAGAAGAGCGCCCTAGGAGTAACCCAAGGGTATTTGGTGGTAGGGGGCCTTTAAAGTCTGAAGGGATAGGCTGAACTCCCATCTGTGGAGTCAACACTATTCTGGTGGTGGCACGGATGTCCAATCCCGCGGAACCTGAAGTGGCTCTCCTTGGGGGGCCTGGTTGTTCCCGAATGACACTTGTGTGCTGGTTGCCCCATATATTTGCGGGCCCTGGTGACAGGGGCCCCTCTGGGCGTTTTTTGGCAGTTCTAAGGGTTTCCCTTCTATATCTTTAATGGACCGGCACTCATTAGCCCAATGCCTGCCTTTCTTACACTTAGGGCACAACCCAGGGGTCTTTTGGGTTGTTTGTTCTGAAGCTGGGCTCCTACACTCTCTCTTTATATGTCCTAATTTCCCGCATTGAAAGCATTTGATACTTCTGTTAGTGATCCTGGCTTGTTTGTGGCTCTGTAATATGGCTGCGGCTAGGCCCGCATTGGTGAGTGGCCCTCCTATTTCTCTACAGGCTTTCAACCAGGCATGTATCCCTTTTTGTTTCCAGGGTGTTATCGCCTGTCTGCATTCCTTGGTACATTGTTCAAATACTAATTGCTCCACTAGGGGCATTGCTTGTTCCTGATCTCCAAATATTCTGCCTGCGGCCTCCATCATACGAGCGACAAAGTCAGAAAATGGCTCGCTCAGCCCCTGAATAATTTTTGTCAAATTGCCTGATACTTCTCCTTTGTTGGTGAGGGCTTTCCATGCCTTGGCGGCGCACGTGTTTATTTGTGCATATACCTGTAAGGGGAAGGCGGTCTGGTTGGCTACCCACTGTCCTTGGCCCGTCAGCATATCATATGACCACGCAGGCTGTCCTTCGGTCGCGTTTGCGCGTGCCTGGGTCATGCTGATATCATGCCACAATGCCTTCCATTCTATGTATTGCCCCATACTAGAAAGGCATGCCTTAGTTACATATTGCCAGTCTGCGGGTGTCATGGCTGTCTCTGTTAATCTCTCAACTTGTGCTATGGTATAGTTAGCACTGACTCCATAAGCCCGAACGGATTCTGCTAACTCCTTAACTTGTTTATGGCTCAGGGGCTGGTGAGAGCGTACGCCATTATCCTTAAATACAGGAAACATTTGTCTAATTGCCTGAAGAGTATCTGGGTGGCAAAAGGAGAGTGCGCCACTCACGTAAGGTGGCGGGGCAACGGGCGTCGGGGGACACCCTGCTTTCATTTTTTCCTTGGTCCGCTTTTCAACTTTGCTGGTTCCCTTACTTCTGCACTCTGCGGTTTTATTCTCTTCCCCTTCCTCTGCGGACGTTAATTCCTCTTCAGATTCCCTATTGGAAAGTTGGAGGTCCCTCAACTCTTTCCAGGGGTATTTACTATTTTCTCCGAGGCGATCGTCACTCGCTTCTCGGGGCTCTTTCGCTTTTGCCCTAGGCGGGCTTTCTCCCTCACTCTGAGGTTTCTTTACCTTCATTTTTGTGGCCTTTTTTTGGCCGCGCGCTCTCTGTTTCCCGTTCCGTTTCTGACATGCTCTCTTGGATATCTGTCAATGCTCTCTGACCTTCTTTTATTACCTTTTCACATCTCTCATCTTGCAGACAAGCTCTAATCAGTTTCCAGAGGGGCCTGGTGCCTCCCCTCAGGCTACCCTCCTCCTCCTCTCTATCAAGATATTTCCCCAGTTTGTCCCAGCTCGGGATTGAGAGGGACCCTGAACAAATGAACCAGGGGGCCACACGGTCTATCTCCTTCACAAAAGATCCTAAGACTTTGCTGGAGACCTTCAAGTTTCGCTCTTTGAGAGCTGTCTGCAGCGCCGTGACTAATGACGGTGCATTCCCCATGGTGCCTCCTTATTTACAGAGAACCATCAACCATCATCCTAAAAAGCAGGGGCCTCTCGGAACTTACCCCTCCGGGCTTTCTTCTGACCTGCAGTTCTGAATCCTCTCCAGATGTCTGAAGGGTCCTCCCTGTGCCGGTGATGTTCTGGTTCCCGGGATTCGGCACCACTTGTCGCATGCCCTGTCCTCGCCGGCAAGAACAGCATGCAACAACAGCAGGATTCTTCTGCAGAAAGCTTTATTCTTCAGCTCTTTGTGAAACAAATGAGTTGGGCAGGACCCAGAGGGGAAGGAGAGGCTTGCTTATATAGTTCTCATGCTCTGACCTGGTTGGTGCGGCTCCATATGCCTTATTAGCATAACCATTTGGTGGGTCTCATTGGTCCTTATGCCAAGG
Organism: Manis javanica; assembly: GCF_040802235.1. Taxonomy (NCBI): domain Eukaryota; kingdom Metazoa; phylum Chordata; class Mammalia; order Pholidota; family Manidae; genus Manis; species Manis javanica. Next base: position 42,452,499 of record NC_133169.1, on the reverse strand, counting down.
CGCAATTAGCATGTAGTTTAGTGGTGTGGGATGATTTGTCATTAGGAAGTTCAGGGCCTTCCGGCTGCCCTGCATTGGGCGCTATTTTCTGAGCGCGGCTGCCAACAGGCACTATATCTAAACAGAAGGTGAAATTAATGCTGAAAGGGGGTATAATACATTGAATTAACTGAACCTAGTAAATTAAATTCAGTAGGAACACATCCTAAAATTATTTACTAAAATATAAGTCAAGAAAATTGATTTACTTAATTTAATAATAGTTAAAAGAATAGAACATATTCAGGAAAACATACATAAATGTTTATAATACTGTTAGTAACTATAATCATTTAAAAAGTGGTGGGCAGATTTAATCAAGCAAATATTTTTTATTTTTTATTTATTTTATTTTTATAATAAAGTATTAATATACAGTCTTATGATGGTTTAAAATACACAGTGGTTCAACATCCCCCTATATTATCAAGTCCTCACCCCCTCTATTGCAGTCACTATCATCATAGTAGAAATTAGAGTCAATTGTTCTCTGTACTGTACTACCATCCCCGTGACCTACCTATATTGTGATTGTGAATTACAGTACCTTTTCATCCCCTTCTCCCTTCCCACCCATCTTCCCCAGTTCCTTCCCTTTGGTAACCACTAGTCCCTTCTTGGTGTCCATGAGTCTACTGCTATTTTGTTCCTTCTGTTTAATAGCAAGTATTTACTAGTTGTTTGTAAAGACACTGCTTGATACAAAAAATATTTAATGAGTACCTACTATGTGCCAGGTGGTTATGCTTGTTTGTCAGGTGGTGGAGATACAAAGCTGAATAAAACATGGCTTTGCCTTTGGGGAACCAGAGAGCTGAATATTTAGCAGTGATTAACTTTAGTCAAATTAGAATTACTTCTAAAAGCCTATGATTTATATTATTTCTTAAAACGTCATAATGATTCTAGATTGGATGATCTGAATTTTTATAAAACAACTTGAAACACATTGTGTAATATGTTACTTGCCATCATTGCAGTGACGAGCACTTTTTAAAAATCTAGGACCAGAAAAAAATTGCCATTCTTTATTAAATTTTTTCAGTCTGTCACATATTGGGAGCTGGATAGAGACCTTTATTTTAACTTTATATTTAACTGGGTATAGATCTATTTTTGATTTCTAGGAAGTTCAGAACTTGATTATATTTTTATTATAATTTTCCTCCGATAATTTTTTTTCTGAAGGTGGGAATTTGTAGATTAGGGAAGGTAGAGTTGTTATGTTAAATTTTCTTTTCTACCCACTATTGACATGAAGTTAACAATTGCTGGTCTTTACTGTACCTGTGTTTTATTCTAAGAATATGTATTTGGTTACTGGTATTTATTAGAAGAGGAAAGGAAAGGAAATATTACTGTTTGTATATATTGGAATGTTAAATGCTTCCCTGGTTTTATCTGAAACTAGGTGACACAAAGACCTACCTTAAGCTTTGCAGTGTTCAGTACCATGTTCAGTTTTTTTACACCAATTGTCTCATTAGAAGCTTGAATTTATATATTAAAGACAACTATTTATTTTCCTTTGATCTCTTTTTATGTCCTTGTACCTTCTTCATTATAATACCCATCACATTACTGGCTTCCAAAGAATAAGCTTTAAAACAACTTCTGATGCATCACTGTTTTTCAGGTATTCATCTTTATTTTATTTATAACTTCGGGTCAGGTTTGGCTGTATATAAAAGAGAAGAAACCCCAAATAACACAGTAGCTTAAGTAAGTGAGAAGTTTATTTCTTTCATGTAGAAAGAAGTCTGAAGGTCAGGTCCTTCTGTGTTACGGCACCGTATTCCTTATGGTGCATCTCTGCTTCATGTTCCTAGATAGTTGCTAGATTTCCAGCCATCACAGTCTTAAAGCAGGTGGATGGAGAGGCGAAAGAGGAGCTTTACCCTCTTTTTAAGAAGCCCCCTTGGAAGTTCCACTTAAATTTTATATCTCTTTGGCTAAAAATCTTCCTTCTTTCTGAACCTACAGGATTTAAAATATGAAATCATCATCTTTTTTGGGATGGGTCAGTTACTCTGGTTCAGGTCATGCTGCTGGTCTTTCCCACCTGTCACTGAGGAGCTTCATGATTCTGTTCAAGTCATGCCTTGTAGGGCAGAGATTTCTCTGAAGCTAATACCCTCTAGCTCTATCTATGTTGTTGCAAATGGTAGGATTTGTTTTCTTCCTATGGGTGAACAGTACTCCATTGTGTATATGTACCACATCTTCTTTATTCATTCATCTACTGATGGACACTTAGGTTGCTTCCATTTCTTGGCTATTGCGAATAGTGCTGTGATAAACATAGGGGGCATATGTCTTTTTCACACTGGGCTCCTGCATTCTTAGGGTAAATTCCTAGGAGTAGAATTCCTGGGTCAAATACTATTTCCATTTTCAGTTTTTTGAGGAACCTCCATACTGCTTTCCACAATCATTGAACTAGTTTACATTACCACCAGCAGTGTGTAGGAGGGTTTCTCTTTCTCCACATCCTCACCAGCATTCGTTGTTCTTATTATTTTCTATGTTGGCCATCCTAACTGGTGTAAGGTGATATCTCATTGTGGTTTTAATTTGTATTTCCCTGACCATCTGAATTACTTCTCTGGAGAATTGTCTGTTTATATCCTCCACCCTCTTTTTAATATGGTTATTTGCTTTTTGGGTGTTGAGGCATATGAGTTCTTTATAGATTTTGGATGTTAACCCCTTGTCAGATATGTCATTACAAATATATTCTCCCATACTGTAGGATGTCTTTTTGTTCTGCTGATAGTGTCCTTTGCTGTACAGAAGCTTTTTAGCATGATGTAGTCCCATTTGTTGGTTTTTATTTTGTTTCCATTGCCCGAGGAGATGTGTTCAGGAGAAAGTTGCTCATGTATGTATTCAAGAGACTTTTGCCTATGTTTCCTCCTTGGAGTTTTGTGGCTTCATGACTTACATACATGGCTTTTATACATTTTGAGTTTACTTTTGTGTATGTTGTTAGACAATAATTCAGTTTCATTCTCTTGCATATAGCTGTCCAGGTTTGCCAACAACAGCTGTTGAAGAGGCTCTCATTTTCCCAGTGTATATCCATTGCTCCTTTATTGTATATTAATTGAAAATATATGTTTGGGTTTATATTTGGGCTCTCTAGACTGTTCCATTCATCTATGGCTCTGTTCTTGTGCCAGTGCCAAATTGTTTTGATTACTGTGGCTTTGTAGTAGAGCTTGAAGTCAGGGAGCATAATTCCCCCACTTTATTCTTCCTTCTCATGATTGTTTTGGCTATTTGGGCTCTTTTGTGGTTCCAGATGAATTTTAGAACTATTTGCTTTAGTTCATTGAGGAATGCCTTTGGTATTTTGATAGGAATTGCATTGAATCTATAGATTACTTTAGGCAGAATGGCCATTTTGACAATATTAATTTATCCTATCCATGAGTGTTTCCATTTATTAGTATCTTCTTTAATTTCTCTCATGGGTGTCATATAGTTTTCAGAGTATAGGCCTTTCACTTCCATGGTTAGGTTTATTCCTAGGTATTTTATTATTTTTGATACAAATGTGAATGGAATTCTTTTCCTGATTTCTATTTCTGCTAGTTCATCATTAGTGTATAGGAATGCAACAGATTTCTGTGTATTAATTTTCTATCAGGCAACACTGCTGAATTCAGATATTAGATCTAATAGTTCTGGAGTGGATTCTTTAGGGTTTTTTATGTACAATATCATGTCATCCCCAAACAGGGATAATTTAATTTCTTCCTTGCCAATCTGGGTGCCTTTTATTTCTTTGTGTTGTCTGATTGCCATGGCCTAGAACTCCAGATCTATGTTGAATAAAAGTGGAGAGAGTGGGCACCCTTGTCTTGTTCCTGATCTTAAAGGAAAAACTTTCAGCTTCTCCCTGTAAACTATAATGCTAGCTGTGGGTTTTCATCTGTATGACCTTTATTATGTTGAGGTGCTTGCCCTCTATACCCAATTTGTTGAGAGTTTTTATCATGACTGGATGTTGAATTGTGTTGAATGTTTTTTCAGCATCTATGGAGAAGATCATGTGGTTTTTGTCCTTCTTTTTGTTGATGTGGTGGATGGTGTTGTTGGATTTTCGAATGTTGTGCCAACCTTGCATCTCTGGGATGAATCCTACTTGTTCATGATGGATGATCTTTTTGATGTACTTTTGAATTTGGTTTGCTGATATTTTGTTGAGTATTTTTGCATCTATGTTCATCAGGGACATTGGTCTCTAATTTTCTTTTTTTATGGGGTCTTTGCCTGGTTTTGGTATTAGAGTGATGTTGGCCTTGTATAATGAGTTTGGGAATATTACCCCCTCTTCTACTGTTTGGAAAACTTTAAAGGGGATGGGTATTAGGTCTTCACTAAATGTTTGATTAAATTCAGCACTGAAACCATCATGTCCAGGAGATTTGTTCTTGGGTAGTTTTTTGATTACCACTTCAGTTTCCTTACTGGTAATTGGTGTGTTCAGATTTTCTATTTCTTCCTGGGTTAGCCTTGGAAGGTTGTACTTTTTCTAGAAAGTTTTCCATTTCTTCTAGGTTATCCAGTTTGTTAGCATATAATTTTTCATGGTTTTCTTTCATCATTCTTTGTATTTCTGTGGTGTCCTTCATGATTTCTCCTTTCTTATTTCTGACTCGCTTTATGTGTTTAGACTCCTTTTTTCTTGATAAGTTTGCCTAGGGGTTTATCTATTTTGTTTATTTTCTTGAAAAACCATCTCATACTTTCATTGATTCTTTCAATTGTTTTATTCTTGATTTTATTCATTTCTGCTCTAATCTTTATATGGCCCTCCTTCTATGGACTTTGGGCCTCATTTGTTCTTCCTTTTCTAGTTACATTAATTGTGAGTTTAGACTGTTCATTTGGGATTGTTATTCTTTCATCAGGTAGGCCTGTATTGCAATATACTTCCCAGATTTTGCAGTGTTGAATTATTGTTATCATTGGTCCCCATATATTGCTTGATACCTGTTGTTATTTGGTTATTGATCCATTGATTATTTAGGGGCATGTTATTAAGCCTCCATGTGTTTGTGGGCTTTTTCATTTTCTTTGTGTAATTTATTTCTAGTTTCATACCTTTGTGATCTGAGAAGCTGGTTGGTACAATTTCAATCTTTTTATATTTACTGAGCCTCTTTTTGTAGCCTAGCATGTGATCTATTATAGAAAATGATCCATGTGCACTTGAGAAGAATGTGTATCCTGTTTTTTTGGATGGAGTCTTCTGTGCATGTCCATTTGGTCCATCTGTTCTAATACATTGTTCAGTGTCTCTGTCTCCTTACTTATCTTCTGGTTGGTTGACCTGTCCTTTGGAGTGAGTGGAGTGTTGAAGTCTCCTATAATGAATGCATTGCATTCTATTTCCCCCTTTAATTCTGTTAGTATTTTTTAACATATGTATGTGATCCTGTGTTGGGTGCATAGTTTTAATAGTTATATCCTCTTGTTGCACTGAAACCTTTATCATTATGTAATGTCCTTCTTTGTCTCTTGTTACTTTCTTTGTTTTGAAGTCCAAGTTTTGTGTTACAAGTACTGCAACTCCTGCCTTTTTCTCCCTGTTAGTTGCATGAAATATCTTTTTCTATCCCTTTTCTTTAAGTCTGTGTATGTCTTTGGGTTTGAAGTGAGTCTCTTGTAAGCAGCATATAGACAGGTCTTGTTTTTTTATCCTTTCAGTGACTCTATGTCTTTGGATTGGTGCATTCAGACCATTTACATTTAGGGTGATTTTCAGTAGGTATGTACTTATTGCCATTGCAGACTTTAGATTCGTGGTTACCAAAGGTTCAAGGGTAATTCCCTTACTATCTCACACTCTAATATAACTCACTTTGTATGCTATTACAAACACAACCTAAAGGTTCTTCTTTTTTCTTCTCCTTTCCCTTCCCTCCCTGTTCTTTATATATTCGTTATCATATTCTGTACTCTTTCCCTATCCCTTGATTGATCTTGTGGATAGTTGATTTGATTTTGCATCTTAGTCATTAGTTGTTCTACTTTGCTGTGGTTTTATTTCCCCTGGTGAGAGCTATTTAGCCTTAGGAATACTTCCATCTATAGTAGTCCCTCCAAAATGTATTGTAGAGGTAGTTTGTGGCAGGTAAATTCTCTCAGCTTTTGATTGTCTCAAAATTATTTAATCCCCACTTCAAATTTAAATGATAGTCTTGCTGGGGAGAGTATTCATAGTTTGAGCCCCTTCTGCCTCATTGCATTGAATGTATCATGACACTCCCTTCTGGCCTGTAATGTTTCTGTTGAGAAATATGATGACAGCCTGATGGGTTTTCCTTTGTATGTGATCTTTTTACTCTCTCTAGCTGCTTTTAGAAGTCTGTCTTTATCCTTGATCTTTGCCATTTTAATTATTGTATGTCTTGATGTTGTCTTCCTTGGATCTTTGTGTTGGAAGATATGTCTACCCCAATGTCCTGAGAAACTATCTCGTTCCCCAGATTGGGGAAGTTTTCAGCAATTACCTCCTCAGTGACACTTACCCTTTTTCTCTCTTTCTGGTACCCCTATAATGTGAATATTGTTCTGTTTGGATTGGTCACACAGTTTTCTCAGTATTTTGTCATTCTTAGAGATCCTTTTTTCTCCCTGTGCCTCAGCTCCTTTGTATTCCTCTTCTCTAATTTCTTTTCCATTTTCCATCTCCTACACTTTATCTAATCTGTTTTTAAATCCCTCAATTGTATATTTCATTTCTGATACTGTGTTCTGTAATGATTGAATCTCCTTCCAGAATTCTTCCCTTAGTTCTTGAATATGTTTCTTTACCTCCATGAGCATGTTTATGATTTTTATTTTAAAACGTGTTTCAGGGAGATTGTAGAGTTCAGTTTCACTTGGTCCTCTTTCTGGTGTTCATGGGATTTTATGTTGAACCAGGTTCCTTTGATGTTTCATATTTGTAGGTGGTGACCTCTAGTGCCAAGAAGCTCTACTTTCTTGTGCTTCTCAGTCCCTGTAGCGATATCAGTGTCACAGGGGATTGGTACTACTGCCTGTTGGGCCAAAGGAGCTGTTTCCTGCTTCCTGGCTGCAGTGCCTGTCTTCACTGCCAGAACCAGTGGGCCAAGAACAGAGGTGTAAGCCTCTGTGCTTTGCATTTTTAGCTTCCATAGGCAGGGCTTCCCTCTTGCTGGCCTTCCCTGAGGGCTGGGGTTGCTGTTTTGTGAGCCGGTGTGCACTGACCAACAGTGGAGTGCCTGAAGGTTCTGAAAGTTTCCAACCTTCTCGTACTAGTTCACCTGAACAATTTTGTCCCCCTTTCCTTTCTCCTGAGCAGTAAGCTCTGAGCAATCCTTGCCCTTTTTTCACCCCATTCACTCTTAGGAAACCTCTCAGACTACCCACCTTTCTTTTGTCCCAGAGCAGCCAGAGGTGGATCCCTGTTTTCCAAAAGCAGCTGGAATCTCAGTCCCTCCAGGTATTCACCTGTTTTAGCTTTCCAACCCCACTAATCTCCAGAACACCATGCAATATAGGTTCATGCTCAAAGAGCAGATCTCCAGGGCTGGGTGTTCTGCAGTCCCAGGCCTCCACTTCCCTCCCTGCTCAATTTCTCTTCCTTCTGCCCATGAGTTGGGGTGGGGGAAGGGCTTGGATCTGGCTGGAACACGGCTTTGGTACTTTACCCTGTTCCTAGAGGTCTGTTCTTTTCTCCAGGTGTGTGCAGTCTGGTGCAGCCTTCTTTCCTGTTGCTCTTCCAGGATTAGTTATATTAATTATATTTTCATATTATATGTGGTTTTGGGAGGAGGCCTGTCTCACCTCTCATGCCACCATCCTTAATCTCTCTCATACTCTGTTAATCTTTACTCAAAAGAGTTTATTGAATTTAGGAAACTTTTAGCCTGAATTTCATAGTTTCAGAAACCTAAATATGTCACATTGATTAATAAGCAGCAATATCATGGTATTATTTTCTTTTGAGTTTTCTACATTTTAGCTCAAGTAAACTATGTATTACTGTGGTTAATTCATTTTAAAAATATAAATATGCTGCTGTTTTGATATTCAGCAGAATATTGATTTGTAACCTGTAGGTCATCATACTTGACAAATGTTCATCCTGTTGATTAATCAAGCAAGGGTGGGGTGGATCCCATGACAAAGTGAGCAGTTGTAGAGTCAGGGACATTTTTAAAGATTGGGATTCTGACATAATAACACATGATGGCTGAGTTGATTTAGCAGAAAGCAGAGAAGCAATTTAAATTAATTCAAATAATTAATTTTCAAAAGAGGTACATCCAGAAATTTCCAGGCTCAGAAATTCCAACATTACTCAATCAGATTTCATCAGTTAGCAAGTATTTATTGCTCAGATTTTTGTTATGCAAAAGGACACATGAAAAATACAAAGCACAGTTCCTGATATTTTGGAATTTACAGTCTAGTTTAAGAGGGCACAATGACATGTGAGGAACAATGAGGGGTTGTAGAAAAATTAAGAATCATAAAATCACAAACTCCTGTGGTCCAGATTATCAATGCCTTAAAAATTTAAGGTACTTTTATATCCCACAGTGTTTACTCAATTTTTATGTTGTACTGTTTAAAAATGAATAGTTAATGAATAAATGATACCATAGCAAAATTACTACTTTATCCCAATTCATACTTTAATTTTCAACAACCCCTAATATATCAGTGACTGTAAAAACAGGCCCATTTCTTTTATGTGTGAAATCTTACTGATAAGTTTGAATTTAGAAAAAGTATACTGTCATAAACTTTAATTTGTAAAGTTATTTAATGTAATTATTGGTACATTCTATAAGAAACATAGTCTTATTTTTTTTACAGTAAATTGTTTTAACAAATCCTATTCTAGGAATTTGAGGGAAATTGTAAAAGAAAATATTTGTAGTCCATATTTTCTTCTTCTATTTCATTCATGTACTATTTGTGCCTCTATAATAAGTATATATACTTCAATTTACTTTTTTCACATTATATTACTAGAAACTTTTTCATATAGATCATATTTGTCATAATTTAGATCATTGCCTCACTTTTGTTGGTCATTTCTAATTTTTCATTATTATAATGCTGCAGTGAATGTCTTGGGTGTATAGCTATTTTTTTTCCTATTAGCTTGCCAGGAAGAATTTCCAAGCCTGGGAATTAATGGGTCAAAAGAGATGATTTACATATGTTCACTTACATATACATTTTGTAATTTATATGCTGTCTTTTAAAGAACTGTTGGAATGGCTTTAATCACCTACCCAATTTCATTGTGAATCTAGAGGTGTACTGTTGTACACAGATTTTGAGGAACTGAAATTTACATGCTTGAAAATGGCATAATCAGAATTATATTCTATTCAAAAGTGTTTTTTCCAGTGTAAATTATTTTGTAATTTTCAGTGACTGATGAAACTAATTTTTAATTTTTTCCAGAATACATGTAATGTGGGAAAGTCTTAGGAAGTGTTATTAAGCTTTGTGATAAGTGAACTTTGTAAAGGAAAGTTACACCATGAAGAAGGAACTCAGGAGTGTATAATGGTATGCTCTAAGATCAGATATAGTAGTTAAAGTTTGGGTTTTGTTGAAATTATGAATATAATTTTTTAAGCTATATCTATTACAGAATGAATTGTCAAATTTTCTTCTTTAACTTTAGGTTAGTCCTATTATTTGGGCTACTGAACCTATGGAAAAATACTTAGAGGACTTCTGCTTACCTTTCCTCAGAATCACCACCCTTCTTCAACACCACCTTTTTGGGGAAGATTTACCTAGCTGCCAGGTGTAATTTGTGGTAGGGAGTAGGAAGCCTTTTTTTACAGTTAGCTAATTTTTTTTGAAACATGCTGTGTTACATAGTATAATACTTATATCTTTGTACAGAACTGTCATACAAGTTTATAAGGACATAAAAAATTATTATTCTCAAATGAATAAATGGAATATTTACAATTTTTATATTTATAAGCATCTGCCCATTTTTATGATAATACTAATATTTGATATTTGAGTAGTTTTGGATTAGATCAGTCATGATAAATACTCAATATTTTAAGAGGATCATAGTACTCATGTATTTATTTATTTTTATTGTATTTCCGTTTTTACCACTAATCATCATCTATTTTTTAATCCTTTTAAAAATTATGTTAGTCAGAAAGCTGGTTTTTGAAAGTATGATGGCATTTATGTAATTTTAGAATAGCAAAATGTTCAATTTGTAGCCAGTTGTATTACAACTTGGATAAATGAACTAGTTTAATCCATTTCATAAAACTGTGGGTCAATGTCAGTAGGCAAGAAAGTGACAGGATAGGAAACCAGAAGGTAAGTAAACCAAACTGTGCTTATAGGACTATGATTCTGACTTTATATGCCATTTGTTTCCAGGGAATTTGATGTGGGAATTAAGAAATTTATTATATTTATGGGTCTTTGAAGCCTGAAATATATCAGAATTAAGTAGTGATCTACTCCTTAAGTAATTAACCATTGCATTAAATTGTTTGGAGTCTTTGTTTTTTATCGTTTGTACATTTGTCTCCAAAACATTCTATTTAGAATTATAAGATATTGAATAAATTCAAATATTCATTAATTAGATATTTTCTTTCATAGTTATTTATTTTTAAATTTCAAGTTAAAAGTGTTTTTCATTTTGGCATACAGTATTCTCCCTTATCCACAGGGATGCATTCCTAGACATTCAATGGATGCCTGAAACTGTGGATAATATCAAACCCCTATATATACTATGTTTTTTCCAATATATGCATACCTATGATAAATTTTTTATAAATTAGGCACAGTAAGAGATTATCAACAATAACTAATAATAAAGTACAGCAGTTACAACAATATGCCATAATAAGAGATGTGTGTATGTGGTCTCTCAAAATACCTTATTGCGCTGTATTCACCTTTCTTGTGATGATGTGAGATGGTAAAATGCCTATATGATGAGATGAAGTGAGGTGACCTGATGAGGTATTGTGATGTAGTGTCAGGCTACTACTGACCTTCTGACAAAAGGTAAGAAGGAGGATTATCTGCTTCTAGACCACAGGTAACTGAAACCGCAGAAAGGGAAACACAAGTAAGGGAGGACTTAAGTATGAACATCCTTAAGCGTGGAGAAGGTTAACCCCAAAAGCACTCCACTACTTTCTTATCAGCTGTGCTTTCTTCACATCTAAAAGCCAGAGGCTGTGGTTCTTTGTGTTCTTCTTAGCCTGTGGTTCACTTTGTCATTAGTTTTTATTGGAAGGTATTTTTCTCCCATAAGCTGGAACTTACCTGGAGGCAGAAGGTCTTGAACTGGGCACGGAAAGTCGGTCTGGGGTTTGGGTGTACAGCTATGCCTGTAGTGCTTTAACCAAGCAAGAAATTCATTGATTTGGAGGCATGAAGAAGAATAGTGCAACATAGTGTCAGAAAGATAAAGGTGAAGTTGTAGGGGATCTTGAATTCACCATTGATGTGGTTAAAAAATGTGACATGATTCAAATTTTACTTCAGGATAAAATATAAAACAGACTACGTGGTGTGAGGAATGGAGAGACTGGAAACAGAAAAGCTAGTTGGGGAAGGACATAATTAGAAACAAGAGGATAGGAAGCAATTAGAACTTTCAGAGGTGGAACAGTGTCAAGATCTGACACCTAGTTGAACATATGGGAGTCACGGGAGGAGAAAGAATCATGATGTGCTTGGGTTTTGAGCCTGGGGTGCTTGAACTTTTGTGGGACAGTTAACAGGAGGAGGAAATATGGAGCAGATTTGTGGGGGTCTGAAAATATTTTTCATTTATTCAAATTGAGGGGTTGGTTGGACCATTTAAGTGGATGTATTCAACTGAATGAGAAAAATAAGATTACAGCTATAGGTAGATGCTTGCTCTGTTTCTGTTTAGATTTCTGTCATCTGTGTAATCCTTTTTATTTTCACATATGTATGTAATATATAAAGTAGATACATAATATAAAACCTGTAATATATATAAATATATAGATACACATTTTTTGTTCTTACACTTTATTCACAGCTGTTTGTTTCTATTAATCATTGTATTGTATAGATGGATGTAATATTACACTAACTTTTGTGGATTTGACATTTTTCTTTATGTCACTTTCATGCAGAGTATATTTTCTGGTTAGCTGTATATGGATCTTTATTCTCATATATATGTTTTATAATCAATTTGTAAATTTTCATCCAAAATTCTTCCAAAAGATGTTAGATGAGAGTTGGTTAGAATATATGGTGTTTAGGGATTGAACACAGTGTACTGTGTGTGCCTTTATTCATGTCTTTTTTAATACTTTCATAGAATTTTTAAATTGTCATCTTAACATCTGGAGCATTCTTTGTAAAGCTAATCCTAGAGGCTTTATGGTTTTAGGTACTATTTACATGGTATCTTATTTTCTGTAATATTCTCAAATTACCTCTTCCTGGTTTAGAATATTAGTATATGTTTGTGTGTTCCTGTGATTCGCCACTTGCTGAACTCCCTTATCAGTGCTGATAATTTGCCTGTTGATTGTTTTTAGGTTTGCTGTGTCATTATGATCACACCATCTGAAAATAACGACAGCATTGCCCCTTCCTTTCAGATCCTTGCCTCTCCGTCGCTGCCTTCATGTGCGCCCAGCGCTGTCTTGAGCAGTAGGATGGGCAGCACCCTTTTTTTGAACTGGGCACGGAAAGTCGGTCTGGGGTTTGGGTGTACAGCTATGCCTGTAGTGCTTTAACCAAGCAAGAAATTCATTGATTTGGAGGCATGAAGAAGAATAGTGCAACACAGTGTCAGAAAGATAAAGGTGAAGTTGTAGGGGATCTTGAATTCACCATTGATGTGGTAAAAAATTAGAAATTATATTTCTAATGTATAGATAAAACGTAAAAATCCAAGTTGGAATTTTTGAACATTAATCTACATTTAGCCACTTTGCTAAAAAAATAAATCCAGTGTTTGTTTCTTAAGTGAACTGAAGCCAGGAGATAGCCGGGAGACTCTTGAGTTTCACAATACATTTTTGAATCAGACATTTTGTTAAGGACGGGAAGTCACTGAGAATGGTCCCTGGTACATGCGTGACACCGCAAGCCTGCTCTCCACAGTAATATATTAGACCTTCCTAACTTAGTTACAAGTCTTAGTTCAACACTGTTTCTACTACCATATTAGGGCTAAATGTGGTAACCTATCCAGTTCTCTCATCTTTATTCCTACTTAAGTGCATCCTCTCTTATTTGTCCTCTAACTCTGAAATTCTTAATTGAGGGACTTCAGGTAACTTTTAAATTCTGTTGTATTATTTAAAAATGTTTGTGTATGTATTTTTTTGGAAGAAAATAGTTTTCAGATTCTTATAGGGAACCGTGATTATCCACTCTCCCCTGAAGTTGAAAACCACTACTCTAATATAACTCCTTTAATTATTTTTTCTTTCCTATATGTCAAAAATAGTTTCCCTATAAATATACAACAAGAGCTAGCATTAATTATACACTAGCTACGTGCTAACCACTGTTTAAAATTCATTTAAGCTTCACAACAACTATGAGGTAGCTGTTAAAATCCTCACTTTGCAGACAAGTAAACAGGCACAGAGAGATTGATACTTGCCCAAGATGCACAGCTAGTATACAAGGCAGCTAGGGTTTGAGCACATTTAATCTGGATGCCAAATATGCAAAATTAACATCTGAGCTTTACTACTGCTTGCTACATGAAACATTTTTTTTGTGGGGCACAGGTGATTTTCTTCCAGCATTAAGTCTATAAAAACCACTGTAATATCACATATTGTACTCTCTTTGATCTTCATATAACTATACTCCACCTATAAACATTTCTTATGTGATAATATGGTTATTGATTTATTGATAGCTGAATAGCATACTGGAATTGTAAAAAACAAAAAACACCTCAAGTGTCCATCAATGGGAAACTGGTTAAATAAACTATGGTTTATGCATACAATGAAATAATCTGAAGAAAATAAAATAATAGAAATTTTTCTATATGGTAATATGGAAAAAAATATCAAACTATATTAAGTAATCAAAGGCATGGTGTACTTGTATTGAATGCGGATGGGGAGGAAATGATGGTATTCGTGTTTGCTTGTATATATAGTGGACCTATGAGCAACAGAGTTTTCAATTTCACAGGTCCACTTATTTGGGGATTTCCTTCAATTCAAATACTGGAAAAATTTTTTGCAACAATTTGAAAAACATTTTCTCTAGCTTACTTTGTTGTAAGAACACACTATATAAGAACATATACAAAATATGTGTTAATTGACTTTTTATTATTGGCAAAGCTTCTTTCTGGTCAGCAGGATATTAATAGTTGAGTTTTGGTGGAGTCAAAGTTACATGTGGATTCTTGACTGTGTAGGTGTTTGGTGCCCCTAACTCTCATGTTGTTCATGGGTCAGTTGTATATAAGATATTCTGGTCAGTTCTTACCTAGGAGTTGAGGTGGTGAGTTTGAGATTTGCATAGAAGGGGAACAGAAATTATGGAGAGGCTTTTTTTTTTAAGTGATCTTTTCATACTTTCTAAATTTTAAATAGTGGAAGTATGTTACTTCAATAGTTAAGATTACAGAGAAGATAAAAAGGTGTTTATTTTTTGAACTGGTCATGTAGTCACATTTTTCAGAATTCAAAAAGTGCTAAACAGCTCTGTGAATATATTTGTTTCTCCCCCTTTTTCTAGACACTCAGTTGTTGGTGCTATCAGTTTTGTCTGTATTATTACAGTGACATTTTATGTGTATTCCAAAAAAAGTATGTGCAGGAGTGTATTTTTTTCTTTGAGCATTTTATACATTGTTCTACAAATTGCATTTTTTTTTCACTTAGGAGTCTATCTTAGAGATCATTTCACATTCAATACATGAAGACCTTCACATTTTGTTTTACAAATTCAGGGTATGTACCAGGATGTATTTAATCAGTGTCCTATTAATCAGTATTTGGGTTATTTCTACATTTGCTATCTATAAACAGTACCACAATGAATAATAATAATACAAGGTATTTTGTATGGTTTTGGTTGTATTTGTAAGATAAATTCTTAGAAGTGATTTACTTTGTCTGCACTTTAAAGACATTTATAGTTTTGATGCTTATTACCAAACTGCCTTCATTGAAATTGTACGAATTACATTAACACCAGTAATATATGATAGTTGCCCTATACTGTGTCTACTTAGTGTGTTATAAAGCTATTTGATTTTTGCCTCTAGATCTTTGTCTAGGTAAAATATATCTCAATGTAGTTTTAATTTGCATTTCTCCTAATTGTGCATTTTCCATATTTAGGAACCATTTTATTTTCTTCACCATAACCTCCTTGTTACATAATGCTTCTTTTGAAAATAATTAGAAAATGAAAACAATTAGAAAAATTATTTATCAGATCTTAATGAAAGTATCTCATGAGCTTTTCTTTGGTTAGAATAATCTGTCACTCTTGTCTGTTTTGTCTAAGTCAGATGATAAGGAGGAAAAAGAAACTTTTCTTTAACTTTTGTTCTTCTTTCATAGATTTTCCTCAGTTTTTTTTTTCATTTTGGTGACTTATATTTGGACTCAACATCTGCTTCATAAGAGTTGCCACATAGTACTGAAGTAGCCTAGGAATGCCAGGAAGAAAATTGTACTTATGTACATCTTTGTTAATTTTTATCCATTGTTGGATTTGCTATCATAAAGATGAAAAATTGTTACTTTTCTACCATTAGTTCCCATTCTCTCAAGTTTTTTGCCTTACATTAGAAAATAAATGTCCTCTCTCAATAGAGCAGGAGGATGTAACAATTGTAAATAATATATACACAAAACAGCAAAACCCTAAATTACATAAAGCAGAAATTGACAGAATTAAAGAAATAGACAAATCCACAATTATAGCTGGAGCTTTCAATGTTCTTTCTTAGTAGTCAATAGCAGGTAGACAGGAAATCAACTAGATAAATGAGACCTGAACAATACTCTCAAGTGAACGTCATATAATTGACTTACATAGACTTCACCAAATAATAGCACAATGCATATTTTTTACAAGTGCACTTGCAACATTCACCAGAATATGCCAACCCATAAGCAAGTATCAATACATTTAAAATAATTGAAATCATACAACATATTTTCTGACCATATGGAATTAAATTAGAAATCAGTAACAGAAAGAAATATGGAAATTCCCAAATGTGTTGGAATTAAGCAATACACTTCTAGATAACTTATATATCAAAGCAGAAATCATATGGAAATTAGAAAATGAAAATGCAACAGTAATATTGTGGGATGCTGTTAAAGTTCTTGGATACATAAAGCTTTAAAATGCTTATATTTAAAAAGAAGAGTCTAAATTCATTTATTTGATTTCTATGTTATGAAGCTGAAAGTAGAGCAAATTAAATTCAAAGCAAGTAAAAGAAAGAAAATTATAAAAATCAGAACAGAAACCAAAAAAATAGTAATGGAGAAATTGTAGAGAAAATCAGTGATTCCAAAATCTGGTTCTTTGCAAAGATTAGTAAAATGGAGAAACTTAAATGTCAGGAGCTCAGCTCTCAGCTGGGAGAGATAAAAGAACAGAGCTGCCTGGTGTCAGAGTAGCTAATTGAAGTAACAAGTAAAAAATTTAACAGAGGAAGTCCTTTAATCACTTGCTGTGGTGGTTTTATCAAGAGGCTAAAACCAGAGGAAACACCAGCTCCCCCTACACCGTTTGCCCTTGTGGATGAAATGGCACGCTTGCTGACGATCAGGTGGATGAGTACAGACATGACATGGGGATCTGTTGAGGGAACTCCAAATAAAAGGCTCTGGCAGTTTTATGGACTCTTGAGGTAGAGAGGGGATGGGGGGGAAAGAGTAGGAGTGGAAAAGCACTGGGTACTGAGTCAGGGTAGGGAAAATACTCTTCAAGGTTTCTCATTGTTTCCTGCATAACGTGGCCTGGGCAGAGGTGTCCAAGAGAACTCTTCCCAGGGCCTCAGGTGGAGGACTAGGAATAAAGACACCAGAACTAGGAAGAGCCTAGTTAAAAAGCATCATGGGCCAGGGGGCGCCTGAGGTCTTGACTACAAGTGCCATCAGAGACTGCAGTGCATTGTTTGCGCGCCAAGTCTGGCATAGGGAAGGCAGTTTTCGTCCATGAGGCTTGCAAAGTAAAACCTTCAGTTAGGTGTGAAAAATCACACATAGGTTTTTAACCAGTAACCAGACTCTTTACTAGATTGTTAAGAAAAAAAGATGGTGCAAGTTACCAATACCAGCAATGAGGGAGGAAATATCCCTACAGAACCATAGAGAATATCATGAATAATATTTGCCATCAAATTTGATAACATAAATGAAATGGGAAAATTATCTGAACTGACTCAATAAGAAATAGAATTTCTTGAATAGATCTATACCAACTAAGAGAATTGATATAATTATAAAACTTCTTTAGAAAAGTCAATAGCTTTATACTAACAAACTACACCATAGTGAATTCTATGAAACATTTAAGGAAAAAATTGTAGCAACACTATACAAACTTTAAGAAAACAGAGGAAGAGCAACACCCCAAACTCATGAGGCCACTTTTACTCTGACACCTAAACCAGGCATCTTAAGAAAACTGCAAAGCTTTGTCTTTCATTAACATAGAGAAGCAAAAGTCTTAGCAAAATATTAGCAAAGAAAAATTAATACTCTACAACCAAATAGGTTTATCCTAGGAATGTACAGTTTGTTCAACACCAAAGAAATCAATTTAATTCACTCATATTAAGATTTTTTTGGTATCATTAATCTGCAATTACATGCCTATGTTTACTAGGCTCTCCCCTTCACCATGTGCCCCTCACAAACCCCATTACAGTCACTGCCCATCAGCGTAGTAAGATGCTGTACAGACACTACTTGTCTTCTCTGTGTTGCACCGCCCTTCCCGTGCCTCCCCCCACATTATACATGCTAATCATAAAGCCCTCTTTCTTTCCACCCCCCACTCCCCCACTTATTCCACTCTTCCTGGCCCTCCTCACTAGTCCCTTTCCCTTTGGTAACTGTTAGTCCATTCGTGGGTTCTGTGATTCTGCTGCTGTTTTGTTCCTTCAGTTTTTTCTTTGTTCTTATACTCCACATATGAGTGAAATTATTTGGTACTTGTCTTTCTCCACCTGACTTATTTCACTGAGCATAATACCCTCTAGCTCCATCCATGTTGTTGCAAATGGTAGGATTTGTTTTCTTCTTATGGCTGAATAATATTTCATTGTGTATATGTACCACATCTTCTTTATCCATTCATCTACTGATGAACAGTTAGGATGCTTCCACTTCTTGGCTATTGTAAATAGTGCTGCGATAAACATAGGGGTGCATCTGTCTTCTTCAAACTGGAGTGCTGCATTCTTAGGGCAAATTCCTAGAAGTGGAATTCCTGGGTCAAATTGTATTTCTATTTTTAGTTTTTTGAGGAACCTCCATATTTCTTTCCACAATGGTTGAACTAATTTATATTCCCAGCAGGTGTAGGAGGGTTCCCCTTTCCCCACAACCTCGCCAACATTTCTTGTTGTTTGTCTTTTGGATGGTGGCAATCCTTACTGGTGTGAGGTGATATCTCATTGTGGTTTTAATTTGCATTCCTCTGATGACTAGCGATGTGGAGCATCTTTTCATGTGTCTGTTGGCCATCTGAATTTCTTCTTGGGAGAACAGTCTGTTCAGTTCCTCTGCCCATTTATTAATTGGATTAGTTGCTTTTTGTTTGTTGAGGTGTGTGAGCTCTTTATATATTTTGGATGTCAACCCTTTATCAGATCTGTCATTTATGAATATATTCTCCCATACTGTAGGATAACTTTTTGGTTTATTGATGGTATGCTTTGCTGTACAGAAGCTTTTTAGCTTGATATAGCTCCACTTGTTCATTTTTGCTTTTGTTTCCCTTGCCCGGGAAGATATGTTCATGAAGAAGTCACTCATGTTGTTTATGTCCATGAGATTTTTGCCTATGTTTTTTTCTAAGAGTTTTATGGTTTCATGACTTACATTTAGATCTTTGATCCATTTCAAATTTAATTTTGTGTATGTGGTTAGACAGTGATCCAGTTTCATTTTCTTACATGTAGTTGTCCAGTTTTTCCAACACCATCTGTTGAAGAGACTGTCATTTCCCCATTGTATGTCCATGACTCCTTTATCATATATTAATTGGCCATATATGTTTGGGTTGATGTTTGGAGTCTCTATTCTGTTCCACTGGTCTGTGGCTCTGTTCTTGTGCCAGTACCAAATTGTCTTGATTACTGTGACTTTGTAGTAGAGCCTAAAGTTGGGGAGCAAGAGCCTGCCCACTTTATTCTTCCTTCTCAGGATTGCTTTGGCTATGCGGGATCTTTGTAGTTCCATATGAATTTTTGAACTATTTGTTCCAGTTCATTGAAGAATGCTGTTGGTAATTTGATATGGATTGCATCAAATCTGTATATTGCTTTGGGAAGCATGGCCATTTTGATGATATTAATTCTTCCTAGCCAGGAGCATGGGATGAGTTTCCATTTGTTAGTGACCTCTTTAATTTCTCTTAAGAGTGTCTTATAGTTTTCAGGGTATAGGTCTTTCACTTCCTTGTTTAGGTTTATTCCTAGGTATTTTATTCTTTATGATACCATTGTGAATGGAATTGTTTTCCTGATTTCTCTTTCTATTAGTTCATTGTTAGAGTATAGGAGAGCCACAAATTTCTGTGTATTAATTTTTTATTGCAACTTTGCTGAATTCCTATATTAGTTCTAGCAGTTTTGGAGTGGAGTCTTCAGGGATTTTTATGTACAATATCATGTCATCTGGAAATAGTGACAGTGTGACTTCTTCTTTACCAATCTGGATTCTTTGTATTTCTTTGTTTTGTCTAATTGCCATGCATACGACCTCCAGTACTATGGTGAATAACAGTGGGGAGAGTGGACATACCTGTGTTATTCCCGATCTCAGAGGAAAAGCTTTCAGCTTCTCACTGTTCAGTATGATGTTGGCTGTGGGTTTATCATATATGGCCTTTATTATGTTGAGGTACTTGCCCTCTATGCCCATTTTGTTGAGAGTTTTTATCATGAATGGATGTTGAATTTTGTCGAATGCTTTTTCAGCATCTATGGAGATGATCATGTGGTTTTTGTCTTTCTTTTTGTTGATGTGGTTGATGATGTTGATGGATTTTCAAATGTACCATCCTTGCATACCTGGGATGAATCCCACCTGGTCATAGTGAATTATGCTTTTGATGTATTTTTCAATTCTGTTTACTAATATTTTGTTGAGTATTTTTACACTACGTCGTTCATCAGGGATATTGGTCTGTAGTTTTCTTTTTTGGTGGGGTCTTTGCCTGGTTTTGGTATTAGTGTGATGTTGGCTTCACAGAGAGAGTTTGGGAGTATTCCCTCCTCTTGTATTTTTTGAAAACTTTAAGGAGAATGGGTATTATGTCTTCTCTTAGTGTCTGGTAAAATTCCAAGGTATTTCCATGTGGCCCTGGGGTTTTGTTCTTGGGTAGTTTTTTGATTACCACTTCAATTTTGTTGCTGGTAATTGGTCTGTTTAGATTTTCTGTTTCTTTCTGAGTCAGTCTTGGAAGGTTGTATTTTTCTAAGAAGTTGTCCATTTCTCCTAGGTTTTCCAGCTTGTTAGCATGTAGGTTTCCATAGTGTTCTTTAATAATTCTTTGTATTTCTGTGGGTTCTGTCATGATTTTTTCATTCTTGTTTCTGATTCTGTTGTCTGTTGACTCTCTTTTTCTCTTAATAAGTCTGGCTAGAGGCTTATCTATTTGGTTTGTTTTCTCGATGAACCAGCTCTTGGTTTCACTGATTTTTTCTATTGTTTTATTCTCAATTTTATTACTTCTTCTCTCATTTTTATTATGTCCCTACTTCTGCTGACCTTAGGCGTCATTTATTCTTCTTTTTCCAATTTCCATAATTTTGATGTTAGACTATTCTTTTGGGATTGCTCTTTCTTCTTTAACTATGCCTGGATTGCTATATACTTCCCTCTTAAGACTGCTTTTGCTGCATCTCACAGAAGTTGGGGTTTTGTTTTGTTGTTGTCATTCGTTTCCATATATTGCTGGATCTCCATTTTAATTTGGTCATTGATCCATTGATTCTGAACAAAGTGACTATAAATATTCACACATAGATTTTTAATTTTTTAATTTCTCTAAAACTTCTACGGGTGTGATTTCTGGGTCATGAGTATATTTCTACATTAGAAACTGAGCACATTTTTCAGAGAAGCTGTAGCATTTTTACATTACCACCAGCAATGGGTGAGAATTCCAGGTAATGTACATCCTCACAGTCATTTGGCATTGTCCACATTTTGTATTTTAATCATGGTCTCATATGTCTTCTAAAATATGTATTTCAGTAATGTATATTGCTATTGAACATCTTCATGTGCTTATTTACCATCCATTCATCATGTTAGTAAAGTGTTTTTTTTTTTGTCATTTATATTACACTTCTTGAATACTAGGTAATTTTTATTTATTCTCAATAGAAGTCCATTGTCAGAGTGTGATTTGTTAAGACTTTCTTCCCTTGCATCTTATAAGTCATGTTCTTATCACCACCCTTTGCAGAGATCTATTTATTTGTTTCTTTTTATTGAGTTCAATATTTTTAGAGCCTTTTAAGTTCACAGTAAAACTTAGAGGGAGTCCCAGAGATTTCCACAGAGCCCCAAGCCCAGACCTGCACGTCCCTCACCGTTACCAGCAGCCCTTAGAAGAGGGGTGCAGTCTGTGCTGTTGACACACTGATATGGACACAGTGTAAACTCCTGACTCTGTGCTTCAAATTGTGCATCATTTTTGCTGTTATTTGTATCATTAAAGCGTCATATGAAGTAATTTCACTGCCCTGCACGTCTCCTGTTCTACTCAGTCCCCACCAGTCCGACACAGCCATTTGCAATCTCCACGAATCAGTTATAGTTAGAATTATACAATATGCACACTTCCAAAATTGGCTTCTTTAAAACTCACTAAATGGCTTTAAGATTCTTTGGCTTTTCAAGGCTTGATATATCATTTCCTTCTGTCATGAATACTATTCTTTCATCTGGATACACCACCATTAATTTATCAAATCACCTTCCAAAAATTGTCTTGGTTGATCTCAAGTTTGCCATTGATGACTTAAGCTGCCCAACTGTGTGTGCAGGTTTTTGTGCTGACATGAGTTTTCAGCTTCTTTCAGTAAATGCTAATAAGCACAATTGCAGCATCACATAGTAAGGGTGTGTTAAGTTTTTTAACAAGTGGGCAAACAGACTCCCTAAGTGTGCCATTTGGCATTTCTGCCAGCAATGAATGAGTTCCATATCTTTGCCAGAACAGGACATTGTCAGTACACCAAGGAGTGGTATCTCATTATTGTTTGAATTTACATTTTCCTGTTGTTATATGATGTGGAGCATATTTTCATTTGCTTATTTGTCTTCTGTATATCATCCTTGGTATTGCTTTTAGGTCTTTGGACTGTTGTACAAAGTTTTATTTGTAGGTTTAGGGAACAGTCTTTTGTGAGTTATGTCTTTTGAAAATATATTCTCCCAATTCATGGCTTGTTTTCTCATTACCTTGACATTGTCTTTCAGAGAGCAGATATTTAAATTTTAATGAAGTCATGGTTCGAAGTACTCATTTCATGGGTTGTGCCTTTACTGTTGCCAGATAATTGAATTTTAAACTTCGATGAAGTGTGTTTTTTTAGTCTTTTATCTACTTTGCTTTTGTGTCATTTTAAGCATTCTGTGTAGTCAGGTAATTAAATTTTTATTTTTGTTTTATGTTAATAGTGTTATAATTTTATGGTTCCTTCTGAAATTAATTTGGCAGCCAGTCTCCATTTAATTGTTTTTTAGTATCTTGTTAAAAACCAAAGGGCCACATGTGCCAGGATCCTTTTATGGACTGTGTACCTTTCTCCACTGACTTATTTCACTATCTCTTCATTAACACCCCAAAGTCTTAACTGTGCCTTCATAGTACGTTTCAAATGGAATAGACTGATGCATCCAAATTGATTAATTTTCAAAATTATTTCATATACAATAGTTTCACTGCCCAGTCCACATAAGCATTACTGTCAGTTTGTCTGGATGTATAAAAAGCCAGTTGTGAATTGACAGTAATTGGGAGAAAGGTGTGGATCAATAGGATAAGGAATGAATCTCTATTGTGTTGTTTCTTACAGTCCATGAGCATGATCTGCCTTTCTGTTTAATTCATTGTTTCCTATCTTCCACCCATATTTGGAGTTTTCCATCATACAGTTTCTGAACCTATTTAGATACTTATCTGATATTTCAATTAGCTTTATGTTATTGTCAATGGTATTGTTTTCCTACCAAATTCTTATTGCTAGCACAGAGAAATATGATGCTCTTTTATGTTTAAAATCTGTGTCCTGTGATTTTACTACTCTGACATTAATTCTAGGAGGTAATTTTGGTGTAGATCTCTCTTGATTTTTTTTATATTGACAGTCATACCATCTGTGAATAGGTTCCCTTTATCTCCTTCTTTGTAGTTCTTTTTGTTTACAGTTTTGTATTATTGCATTGCTAGGACATATGCTACCATGTCAGATGGGACTTGTCGGGATTGACATCCTTACCTTCTTCCCTGTTCTCAGGTGAAAGCATTCAGTCCATCTTCAGCAAGTCTGGCATTAACCATAGTTGGTGTGTGAATGATGTTTGCCCCCTTGTTTATGCATGTAGAGATGATTTGCTCATTGTTGAGGACATTTGTATCTATACTTCTAAAAGTTATTTGTTTACTTTTATGGTACTTTCCTTGTGGGTTTTGGTATTCAAAGCTGGCAATATGGGGTGAAATAATTCTCACATTTCACAACCTATTGACTTACTCTTCTGATGCTTGTATAAGAAAGTTCTCTATTTTAAGGTCTCGTGCAATTCCTTTGAAACTACATAGATAATGCAGAATAATCTTCCTATCTTAAGGTCAACTGTGCCATGTAAGATCACAGTGTCACAGATGTGATATCATCATATTCACAGATTTCAGGGATAAACACAAAAATTTGGGGGAAAGGTTTTAGAATATTTCCTACGACTAATTCAAAATTACATGTGCACTACCATGCTTATTATGACATAACTTACAATATGAAGATATGGAAGCAACATAAGTGCCCCTTGATAAGTGAATGTATGAAGAACATATGGGCCATCTGTGCAACTCAACCATATAAAAGAATTCAATCTTGACATTTACAGCAATATAGGTGGATCTAGAGGTTATTATATCAATTGACACAAATCAAACAGGAAAGGACAAATACCGTATGATCTAACTTATATGTAGAATCAAAAAACAATGAACAAATGGACTCACAAAACAGAAATAGACTTATAAACACAGAACAGTCTGTGGGTTGTTATGGGTAGAGGGATGGGAAGACCAGCAAAATTGGTGAAGAGAATAAAGAAGTATAACATTCCATTGTAAAATAAATTTAACAGAAGAATGGAAATAAAGTCAATAATGTTCTAATTTCTTTGTATGTAGAGAGATAACTACACTTACGTGTTTAGCATTTAAGAATATATATATATATATGATATATATGTGATTTGACAAACACATATGTATGTCAAATCCTTATGGTGGACATCTGAAAACAATATAAAAGTGTATAACAACTCTATCTCAATAAAGTATAACAAACATAAAAGGAATATTTCCTAGCACAAAGACATACACTAATTTTTTCACAGATAACCTAGAATCAGTATTTTTCCATTTTAATTAGAATGTAGAATTTTACCAACAAATAAACCATTTTATGAATCTCTGATTTTTTCTAAGATTTTACGTCTGCAACTTTTGTATTTTATAATAAATCTTTTTTCAAGACACTCAAGCAAATGTAATCTATTTAGCTTTTCTGTTACCCTTCATTTCTTCTAACATTCCATATGTATTTTTGATGAAATTTCCATTCTTTTTGTAATAATTGATAAGGAATTGTTTAAAAACAAATCTGCTCATGATAAACATCCTAATTTTTATCTGGGAACACTTTATTTTAATTTCATTCCTGAAGGGTATTGTCACTGGGTAGAGAATTCTGGATTAATTGTATTTTATTAGACTATACATATTTTCTGTCACTTTCTTCAGTACTCTACAGATCAAATCCATAATTATTTGAATCATTGTTTAACCTCATACAATATGTCATTTTTCTGTAAGTGATTTCAAAGATATCAAGCCTACTTAAAGCTTTCTTAGCTGCTTGCATCAGTAAGTTTATGCTGTTTTCTAAATATATGATGTTTTCAGCTATAATTTCTTTTAAAACATTTTCTTCCTGAGCTCTTTATCATCTCCTCCTGTGATTCAAGTAATGACTGACAGATTTTTTTTCTTTGCTGTTTTTCCCAAACTTCCCTGAATGCTGTTCATTTTATTTCTCATGAACTATCTTACAGATTCCTGTTTATTTCCTCTATGATCTTCATCCTCTTTGAGTTCAACTAATAAGTCATTTTGTCTTGTATTTTGTATTTTGTCTTTTTTAAATTTTCATTTTGTTATGTTCACACCTATATTCATATCCATACATATACCTATATCATCTCTGTATTCTTTTATATCTACTTTTAAATGCATACTTAATTGTCTATTCACAGATCATGATTTTACTTCTTTGCCTTATATGATTAACTAGCTAGTCTATGTCTGCATAACATTACCATTTCACTCATGCTGTCTTTCAATTGTTGCTTCCACTGACTGAGGATTTCTATACTTTTCTCCCTTTTCCTGTGAACATGTACTTTCTCAGATCTACCTGTCTCTCCAAAGAAAGGACTTACTTTATCACTGATTCAGATATCTATCTCAGTTCAGTGTATGACTGTTATCATAGCTTCAACATGATCAAAACTGAAAGCATCATCTTCTAACAGACAGAGACACCACACACACACACACACACACACACACACACACACACACACACACGCACACCTTTTCAGTTGCCATGTATTGCTGGTATCAATTCCCCCTGCCTACATATTAGAATAAAATGTCAGAAATTAGTTTCTCATTTAGATATAGGAACTACTGTGGAGAAATGGATAGACATAATTTATAGTAATATTATTTTGTCTGGCATTATTGAGATATAGTTGACATAACGTGTGAGGTTTAAGTGTACAAAAATTATAGTTTGTTATATATATATATATATCCTGTGAAATATTTGCCACCACAAGTTTGGTTAACTCATCCATTGCCTTTACAAGACTATTATTTCTCCACTGTATTTCTTGGTCTCCTTATCAGATATTAGCTGTTCATACATGTATGCTTATATGTGGGATCTTAATTCTATTTCCTTGTTCTATATGTCTGTTATAAAATTTTGTAAACTGTTACCATACTGCTATGAACAGTATAGCTTCACAATATATTTTGAGGTGAAAACATAAGTGATGTCTGCTTTGATCTTTTCTCAGTTTTTCTTGGAATTTAAGGTTCATTTTTTATTCCATATAAGAAGGAGAGTTTTAATTTCTGTTTCTATATAAACTGATAGGAATTACAGTGAATCTATACATAGCTTTCGGGAGTATGGAGGTTTTAACAACATGAGTTCTTATAATACATGAATGTGGGATATTTTATATATTTTGTCTCTTACAACTTTATGTATTTTGTATATTTTTAAATTTATTTCATCAATGCTATATGCTTTTTAATGTACTGATGTTATAATTCCTTGGTTAAACTTATGTGAAATATATTTATGATTCTATTATAAATAGGAATATCATTTCCTTTATAGGTAGTTAATTATTAATGAATCAAAATCCATTGGCTATTTATCTGTAGATTTGCATTCTGTGAGTTTACTCAATCAGATTACTGGTTCAACAGTTTTTGGTTATATCTTAAGCATTTTCTTTTTCTTGTTTATGTCAGTATATAGATGTAGATACAATAAAATACACAATTCTTAGCGTACAGGTAAATAATTGGATACCTTCAGTTTTGTTCATTTCTACTTCAAGAAGAGCTGAGAAGAAAAAATAAATATATGATAATGTGTTTATTCTCATCAAATGAACTGCTGCCCTCACCCTTATGCACTTATGTCAGATGCTCTCCTATTTTATATGGAGCGTTTTGACCCATTGAGACTTGGTTTTATTACCACTTTGCCACGTATTTTGTGGTTTTAGACTCTACAATAATGCGAAGAAAGATTAAAATAATAACTCTAAACAGGAGAAATAGAAGCAAATCCAAGGCAAAATGAGAGGTGAAATATGTACCTACAATAGAAAAAATGGTAATTTTTAAGAATTCCATCAGAAGTACTTCAACAACAAAACTGATCCTGTTGTTGGTGTTTATGTCTTGCCCTATTAGAATGTGGACACGACAAACATCCGTACTGTTTTTCAACACGAACTCCCTTATTAACTTTAAAATCACATGATAGCCTCCCAACCAAATTTATTTATAAATCGCTATGTCTCATATGACTGAGAGCTAAAACTATGACTACAAAAATATAAACTAAAAGAAATTAAGTAGTTATTCAAAGCAATGACAAATGGATGTTCTTAATGAAAACAACGTAAATTTCATTTAGCACTGCAGTGTGGAACTGTAATGGATGTCAACATTCAAGCCAGCCAATGCGGCATTCAGGTCATCTCTGTTTTGTATAAATGGAGCAGGAATGCATATTTCTATGTTTTATTTCAGCATAGAATGCATGATCTCTATGTCATGTAAACAAAATACTGAGAACTTCAGATTACCCCAAAAACAAAGTAAAAACAGAAATTATATAGGTCTCAGGCCAGGAAACACAGCAGCAAAATAAGAAAGAAAACATTTTATTTTGAGACATATTCTTGAGTGACTGGGAGTTCAGGATTTCTCTTACTCATGCTTGACAATTGCTATCTATGTCATGTCTCAAAATTAAGGTAACTATTCACAATATAAATCCAAAAACAATAAATGCATGCACACACGAGTGCTGGAGTGTGTATGCATGGAATACAAACACATCAGAGAAAAGACAGGATACTCTGATTAAAACACCACTTGACTTACTTAGTGCCTGCTTCCTAAACATGACTCATTAATCTTTACTCCTTTTCCTAAATTACAGTATCAGTCTCCATTTTCCATTCTTATTTCCCAATGGCTTTCCTTCTTATTTCTCAGTGCAATATATCATGACCAATTTTAATTAATTCTAGGGAGGCTAGGATGGTATGTTTGTAATTCAATCAATATCCTACACCATAATAACAAAAAGAAGGATTAAAAACACATGATTATCTCAGTAGATGCTGAAAGAGCACTTGTCAAAATTCAAAATTTGTTCATGATAAAAACTAAAAAATGGGTTCAGAGATTATGTACCTCAGTGAAATAAAGGCCATGTATGACAAAGCCAGAGCCAGCATCATACTTCATAGTGAAAAGTTAAAATCTTTTACTCTAATACCAGAAGAAACATGATAAGGATGTCACCACTTTTATTTGACATAGTATTGAAGGTCCTAGCCACAGCAATCAGACAAAACAAAGAGAAAAAACTACCCAAATTGGTAAGGAAGAATTTAAACTGTCACCATTTCTAGGTGACATGGTATTATTATGCATAGAAAACCCTAAAGACTCCACCAAAAAACTATTTGAATTAATAATTGGATTCAGCAAAGTTGCAGAATACAAATTCAATACACAGAAATTTGTTGCAGAAAGACAAATAAAAAATAACTCCATTTATAATTGCATCAAAAAGAGTAAAATACCTATGAAGAAATCTAACCAAGGAGATGAAAGTTCTATGCTCTGAAAACTGTAAGACCCTTGTGAGAGAAATTGAAGAAGACCCCAATAAATGGGAATATGCCCTATGCTCATAGATAGGAAGGATTAATATAGTAAAAATGGCCATCCTGCCCAAAGCAATTTACAGATTCAATGCCATCCCTATGAAAATAACAACAGCTTTTTGCAATGAACTAAGACAAATAGTTCTAAACTTCATATGGAACCACAAAAGACCTTGAATAGCCAAAGAAATCCTCAGAAAGGAGAACAAATCTGGGAGGATTTTGCTTTCTGAAATCAAGCTATCCTACAAAGCTACAATAATCAAAATAGTTTGGTATTGGCACAAGAACAGACCCATAGATTAATGGAACAGAATAGAGAGTGCAGATGTAAACCCATGAGTATGTTCTCAATTAATATATGACAAATGAGCCATGAGTATACAATTTTGAAAAGACAGCCTCTTCAGCAACTTCTGTTGGGCAACCTGGAGAGCTACATGTAAGAGAATGAAACTGGATTATTTTCTAAATCCATACACAAAAGTAAACTCAAAATGGACCAAAGACCTGAATATAAGCCATGAAACCATAAAACTCTTAGAAGAAAACATAGGCAGAAATCCCTTGAACATAAGTATGAGCAATTTATTTTCTGGGCACATCTCCTTAGAGGAAAAAAATCAAGAACAAAGAAGTGGGACTGCATCAAAAGTAAAGATACACAGCAAAGAACACTGTAAGCAGAACAAAAAGGCATCCTACATCATGGTAGATATAGTCATAAATGACTTGTCCAGTAAGGGGTTAACATCCAAAATATATAAAGAACTCAGACATCTCAATACTCACCCAAAACAGCCTGATTATAAAATGGGCACAGGACCTGAACATATATTTCTCCAAAGAAGAAATACAGATGAGAAACAGGCACATGAAAAGATGCTCCACATCAAGGGAAATGCAAACTAAAAGGACAGTGAGATATCACCTCACACCAGTTAGACTGGCCTTTATCCAAAATTCAAGAAATGGCAGATGTTGCCGAGGATGTGGTGAAATGGGAGCCCTCCTACACTGCTGGCGGGAATGTAAATGGGTGCAGCCAGTGTGGAAAACAGTATGGAGGCTCCTCAAAAGAAGAGAAATAGAAATACCATTCTCTCCAGTAATTCCTCTTCCAGGAATTCACCCAAAGGAAACAAAATCCATGATTAAAAAAAGATATATGTACCCTATGTTTATTGTTGAACTATTTGCAATAGCAATAATATTAATGCATACTGTGTCCATCAGTGGATGAATGGAAAAAGAAGAGGTGATACATATACACAATGCATATACACAATGGAGTATTACTCATCCATGAAAAGAAAATAAATCCTGCCATTTGCAACAGCATGGAAAGATCTAGATGGGGTAATGCTCGGTGAAGAAAGCCAGGTGGTGAAGGACAAATACCATATGATTTCACTTATTTGTGGAACAAAAACAAAACAAAAGAGAATGAAGAAAACAGCAGTAGATTCATAGACACTGAGAAGTAACTAGTGGTTACCAAGTGGGAGGAGTTGGAGCAGGTGTGGGGGCAAGGGTGAGGGGGATAAAGGGGCACCATAATTCACAATCACAAAAAGAGTTGGTCATCAGATGGTAGTGCAGCATGGAGAATATAGTTAATGATTCTGTAACATCTTTCTGTATTGCTACATAATAACTACACTAGAGGGGGTTAGGATTTAATAATATGGGCAATGTTTCAACCACTGCGTTATACATTTGAAAGCAATATGACTGTATATCAATGACTTCAAAAAAATCTTAATGTTTCTACAAGTTGGAAATTATGGTATTTAAAGTGGAGAAAATTGAGTTGATTACTGATAAATTTCATACTACTTTTACTCATTTTGTTTTGTTGACAGGCTGAATTATCTGAGAATCTCTGCCACAGCTGTAATTTATCCAACATGGCAGTTTTTAAAACAATTTTTAAGGAACAAGATCTGATTGGACTCAATTTTGAATCATGACTATAGCTCCTGCTTTAAAAATACTCTAAGAGAAGTACATTACTCATTAATTTCTTACTACTGGATAATATAGTTTAGTACCTGTTTCTTAGCAAATGGAAAAACTTTTAGGTAACCTTTTTCCTTGGAAATCCTTACATTTTTCCTATTCTCCTTTTTATCTTTTAATTGTCCTATAGACAAATACTACATTTTCTTCTAATTTCAGAGATTGAATCATCTTCATCTACATATTATTGATGTCACATTTCCTCTAATGCAAGATCTTTGAGGAAGTCAATTTAGTTCATTTTAAATCATCCCCTAATACCTATAAAATATGATGCTGAGTATAGATGAAATCATATAAATTAAGAATATATTGGATGTCAGTATTATCTCACATATGGAGAAACCATAAATACTGTTCTATAGGCATTGTATGTGGGGAACTAAGGTGAGGAGATAATCTAGAGATAGAAATGGTTATGGAGGGAGATGAGGTTTATTATAGTTGGGAATGAAGTGTGAAATAATCTAGAAGATGGACTGCAATTTCAAGGCAGAAAGCCTTAGAAACACAGGATGTGATAGAGTGCCTGGTGATTGAGATACTGAAACCTTTTACTTTATTTCACAGAAGGTCTTAGCAGAAGTGTAAGGGTAGACAACTGGGAGGTATAATCTAAATTCAGATTATGAATTAGTTTGATGTACTTTTCTAAGTGATTTACTTTTATCTTGAAGGAAACTGGAAGCCATAAATTTATAAATCAGTCCTCACATAATCATGCTGTTTTTCAAATGCTGCTCTATACATGTTATTCATGGATGGAAAGTGGAACTAATAGAATGGCAGGTAGAATACATCTGCATAAAATTATAGGGTTTAGACATATACTCTTAGCAAAGATAATATAGAAGTAATTTCACCAGAATTTTAAAGGTAGCATTAAAGATTTGATAACTTTTTACAAGTGCAGATAAGGGAAAGGAGAAAATATGTCAGATGAGTAGTGGAGACTTGTTCCTGGAAAACTGAGTTGAAGTTACTGAAAATACAACATGGATTCACAATAGCCAAAATCTGGAAACAACCCAAAAGACCGTGAACATGAGCATGGATAAACAAAACATGGTTTTCTCATAATCTTATGCTACAACATAATTTAAAAATGAGATACTATTAAATGGAAATACATGGGTGAATTTCAAAAGCTTCTCATAAGATGCATTAGCTTAGACAAATGAACCCATTCTTAGAGGTAAACAGAGTAGATTTTATATACATGAATGTTGAAAACAACTCACATGAATTTATGGTGGCCAAGATGAGAACGATGGTTACATGTTAAGGGAGCTGAGTGAAAAACTTCATGAATGATAGATTTTGTTTTTCTTTTTTTTCTTTTTTTGGTATTATAGCATTTATTAAAATAATGCTATGGGTTAATAGAAACAGCAAAGAACCAAAGAGTTAAAATGTAAGGTATGTAAAATCCCAACTAAAACCCAAAAGTGTCTAATGCATGAATTCATTAGCTAACTAAAAGCCCAAGAAAGACAAGATAACCAATATAATAAAGTACCGCAAAACAATTGGCGATCTTCAGTTATCAAAACTGTGGATTTTCATTTTGTATCCTTTTTTCAATTAAGAAAAAAAAAATTATTTTTGAATGTTATATAACATACATATAAAACAAGATAGAAAAATATATTACACTTGTAACAATGGCTGTAAATATATTATCTTACATGTTTCTCATAAGCATACACAGCGTGAAACTACTAAAGTAATAAAGAATAGACAAAAATACACGACAGCTGTATAGTAACATACAAGCGACAATCCCATCTACCCACGCTAAAAAATTACATAATACTGTCAGAAAAAAAGGCTTAAAAACCACATACTTTAGTAAGAAATAAATTCAATAAAAGAATGATAATAATGCGAACCAAGGCCTCGCGTCCCTTCCCTCCGCCTCTCCGCCCGCAGGCCAGGGGCCGCCGCCGCCGCCGCCCCCGGGGCGCGCAGGCCCTTCCCGCCCGCGGCCCGCCGCGCCTCCAGCTGCTGCCCCTGCTCCTCGGCCACCGGCTCGGCGGGGTCCCCCCGGGGCCGACGGGGGCGCGTCTCCGTGGGCCACGGGTCTGATACGGCTTTAAAATATCAGAATGTATAAAGCTGTACACTTATTTTTAAAATCAGATTACAGCAATGAATGCAGAAGAGTAGGCAATATATATGAGCTTCAGGAAAAGTTTAATTCAGCTATCTGTGGACATCTACTGACATTTAGACGATGCTTGTTGTCTAGAATGATTAGCAGCATATTGGCCTTGAAAATCAGATTTGATATTCTTCCGTATTGGCAACTTTCGATGCCCTGGGAGAAAAGGGAATCATCACAAAGTGGCGTAAAGCCCAACGTAAACCTGAAAGAACAACTAATTACCAATAATAAATGGAGAGGAGAGAGAAACAAATTCAGATTGTGTTTATTATTCTTGGACTTAGTTATATGTCTTCTATACCAGCACAATTTTTGCAGTTACTCAATTAAAAGTAACACTTTATGAACATTTTCCTGTACTTTATGATGGAGAATTTTTTCCACAGCATGATAACACCAATGGAAAACAACTGAAAATTTACATTAGCAGACTATTTAAGTAAATGCAATATGGTTACATATTTTTCTCACAGTGCTTTCATAGTTACCTTGTTCCCTAGGTGGATCTCAGCAGAACATTCTTGTCTAAGTCGTCTTTCCAAAACTACAGAATCTCATGGAACTTAGCAAAGTCAACTGTATAAAGTGTAATTTTACTAGATAGTCTTGTCAATCATTTTGTTTATTCGAAGAACCTGTATTGAATGGCTTGTAAATGAAAATTATAAGGATGTGCCAAATGTCCCACATATGTAAGAGATCCATTCCACTGTGAAAAATGGAATGTTTCATGAAGGGCCATGCTATTGTTACAGTTTATACAGAAAGGCAACTAGAGATACCACAAATCCGATGCAGGCATAGTGACAAGGGCTCATGGATGCATAATAAAGAAATCTCCCAGGATGGAAAGGCGGGACTGGTTTAGGGGATACCTGTGTCCGGTTAGCAGTGCTGTGACTGATCTCTCCTTCAAACTGAATCACACTACAGTTGTTACTATTTAAGAATTTTAGTATCTGGTAAATTCATGTTTTTTTTTTCTCAACTTTATTGTCTTCACCTTCTTTGATGCATCAACTTTGGAAAATGTTACTCATCTTCCATGTATTCTGTGATATTGAGAACAGCAATCTCATTACCTTTATAATGTGATTATTGGGGGTTCTATATTTCTATCATACTAATTATCCTGAAAATAATTTATAAAGTAATTATTCATTCACTTCCTTTCTATCTACCTTTTATTAAAATTTGACAACTTCAATATCATTTCTTAAAGATTGAGATTGGACAATTGTATAGTGTTGATTCTGTGGAAGTCAACCTTATAGAATGTGCCAAATAATTTACAACAGAGAACAAAAATGGGTGGGTGATAACCTGAGCATGGGAAATAAGATGCAGAAGTGACTGTAACTGCATAGTGGTCAGAGATAAAATATAATGCATGATCTTAATGTGCTCCTAATTACAAGATTATGAATTCAATCAAAAAAGATTTAGAACTGTGTGGTAGTTGAAAGTCTACTTAAATGAAAATGTCTTTGCAGAGGAAGTTCTGGGCTGTGGGCAATGTCTTGGACCACCGTACAGATGTCCCTTTTCAAAGATGAGTAACAGGTGTGTAAGCAAAGCCCCGCTATTACAACTAGGAATGTAGTGGTCAATTTCCTACCTTGTTTATAATTATGACACGGAATATACACACATCAAATTTGCCAGATTGCTTGAACTGAACTTTTTCTAAGATCGATCCATCTAAGTACAAGAGAGATTGGAAATTGTAATCATTAGTCTGGAAACTGTTCTTGCTGATGATGGTTGAACGGGGAGTTCTGTTGAAGCCGGGATTCTTGTTCACAGTGGAAGAATGAACTTCATGAACAAGCAAGGTAGGAGATTTACAGAGAAAGTTTTATTCAGGATAACAGGAAGTATGGAACTCCCCATGGGTGCAGGAAGGGGCCAGGCCGCCGCTCGGGGTCTCGGTGTCCAGGGTTTTATGCCTGGTGCAGTGGGAGCTGTTAGTTTTCCTGTAGGTTTAGCCAGAATGCTAGTTATGATTTAACCTATCTCAGTAAAGGCTGCAGGGCTGCCCCACTGTAAACGAAGGGGCCTATGGTGTCTGTGGTCAGCAAGCTGCTCTGTATCACTGATTCCTGGTGGGGGGGACATTGTTACATTGTTTGAACCTCAAGCACCCTGCTTCTTCTCTACATTCCTGGAGCCTCCGTCAGGCTTTGTCCTTTTCCAGGGCCCAGGCTGTCCTTTGACTGGGCAGGGGTTACTCCCTGCTGCTTCCTTATCTGACTATCTCCCCAACCTCACACCCACTGTTAAATAGAGAGTAAGTATTAGTGGCAACTCATAATGTAACAAAATAACAAATGAAAAATCAGACAAAAGGTGGTTTTAAAATGTTACACAAGGCTGATGGTCTCACTAATAATTCAACCGGGGTAGCAGTATAATCAATTTAGAGGTAATTATGATAAATATAATTAAATTATAAGAACTCAGAATATATGCACTACTTGACACTGCTCGTTGCTTTCTAAAGATCTGTCTCAAATAAAATCAATATGCTCAGGATCCCCCGCCATTTGAGGGTGCCCAGATAGCTGAAACCTTTTAAATGCAGAGTATTTTGACATTTTAGAACCGCTTTCACTGAACAATTTCCAAGGGACTCAATGGAGCTCCCACGCCCTTTCCTCTTTCTGGGGGTCAGGACCCCGACGCGGTGACCAGGGCTGCAGGCGGCTGAGTGTGCACAGCTGGGGCTGCAGTGGATGGGGGTATGGACGGATGCAGCTGCCAAGCACATTTCATTCTTGGGAATTAGAGCCACGTGACTAGAATGCTGAGGAGAAACCTATGGGAACCCAGGTGCAGGGTCATGTTTGGTGAATGAATTTCACCCACTTTAGTGTGGTAGAAGAATATCTCTACTTTTGCTTCAGCAACATTTTTTATATATTTTGATTGAAGTTTGGTTGATATACAATGTTACATTGGTTTCAGGTATACAACATAATGATTTAACTATTATGCACATTAGTAAGTCCTCACCCAACTAGTGTAGTTACTGTCTGTCAATGTAGAGAGATGTTACTGCACTGTTGACTATGTGCTTAAGCAACACTTTTGAGGGTGTGCTTTGATTCATCAGTCTTATGATTTCCAAGTAACACAATAATCAAGCAAATTCTAGCAGTGGAGAGGAACAATATATTTGAAAGGACGTAGGAAGCGATATGTAGGAATTTCCTGATTATAACAGGGCATTCACTTCTATTGCCCAAAGGCCTAAAAGTTAGCATTAAAAAATTGAAATTAAAATCTATTTCAGAAAGTACAATATAAACTATGTAATGACATAATTACAAAATGAATATATCAGTAAAGAAATGTAAAAAATGAAAAATGGCTAACATAGATGTCCATATAGCTGATTTTTGGGGATAAATGGAAATAAAATGTTTCCCAATGAAAATGTAGAGTAAAGCTAAGAGCTTCCCAGTCATAGGGAGATTAAATAGGAATGTTGGTATGTGGCTGCACTGTGAAATTCATTTTTCAGTGTCTTTTATATGTTCATATTTAATTTTTCCCAATATTTTATCTTGAGTGTTTACACAATTACAGGAAAATTACAGTGTTATAATGGACATCTATATACCCTTCACCTCAACTCAATAAATGCACATATATTGCTTGATCTACATATACCTATTTATTAAATTCATGAATACAAATTAATTTTACATTAATCCATTATTCTGATACAGAACAAGTTAGCAATTATAGGTGGAAATAAGTCTGCAATTACACTCAATTTGAGCCTGAAGGGCTGTAACAAAATTTCTAATTTAGATGATCTCAGCAATAGAAACACATGTAACAATGCATGAAGATTTTGCTAAAGTTTACTTGTAGCATGAAAAATACAAAATTTTCCAAGTGTGTAGTACAATCATATTTTGAAAGAATGATTTAACCAATTACAGAATAAGGGTAACACAATTTTCCTCTTTACTTTTGTCTTGAAATTCAATTATTGATCATTATTTAATGTTAGCCTAGACAGTCACTAAATTTTCAGTCTTCTTTAATTTAGCTTCTTTGATTTACATTCATTTGATTAAATATAAAATAAGTGTTTTTATTAATCATTTCCTGTTATTAGGTTCATAGTAATGTATATTTATGAAGAACACAAGAATACTCTCTAGAGTTCTTATTATTGTGTATACCCCCTAAGAGAAAAGGGGCTATAACATCCCCTATAGAATAAATTATAACATTCACACTCCATATACATGAGATTTCAGTTTTAATTTTATGCTTTTCTTGGCTTTCTCTTTTTCAATCTTTTTCATTGGGAATGAGTACTATGAAACTGAAAAGGCTATAAATGTGTGTCATTTTCTGGACTTTTTAAGCTCAGATAAATAAGTGGTTGTTTACAAAGTTTTAATATGGTATAAAATGTATACATTTTGAGATATAGTTAAAATTGACTATTACATGGATAAGATTAAGAGGAGAAATTAGAATTTTATAGAGTTTGTGTTTTTAATGCCTGAAATTGTTTCATTTAAATCCTAAATATTGTGCATGCCCACACAGGTATGTATGCAAAATCTTTGTATGTAAAGTTCTGCTGTATCAGAATATATATGTCATAATATTTCTAACCCACAGGTCTGAATGTATGTACCCTAGAAAAGTGGTCCATGACACCTGAGAGAAAGGAAGGGTATTACAAGGAAATAAAGGCATTACATTTATAATAAATAAGTAATAAAAGAAAGACCTTTTGGTTAATTTAGATTAGCAGTCAATTCAATGAGTTTTTAAAAAGCAAGACTATGAATTTCTTTTAAAGTAAAGTTTTTATAAAAACATTCTCCTATTTTTATAGAAATTTAAGATGTAATTATATTTTCTACTGCCAAAGTAATTATAAAATTTTTATTATCTTACGTACCAAGATTTATCAGTGATTATTGTTGCTTGAGTAACTAATGCTTTTTTTCTCTATGTAGCAGATCCTTGAAGTAACTATTTGCGAAAGAAAAAAACCTTCAATATGTTCCATTTGGGTCAACCTTATGCAAGGAGTAAGTTATATAAATTATACAGAAGCATTTTTTCTCAATAAGTCAAGAGAAGCATAGTCTTACCAATTTATCCCATGCTCTGATTCTCATTATGTTGGAGAGTTTATAAAAAAAAAAAGAAAAAGCAACTGATTTTAACATGTATTTTTCAGATACTCAGATGTGTACAGTTACACCAATTAATCTCACAAAGAAGGTGAGTGATTGCTTTTCATAAGAATTTCTCTGATTCTCTATTGTATGTTCTATTCATCACTTGGATAAATATGGAGGGTTATAGAATTTATTCAATATATTATCAAGAATATCATCAACCTTATCTTTCTAATGAGATGACAAATACCTAATATTTCATGTTTGACTTGAAATAAAGGTATTGTTAATATGAATACAAGTTGTCTTCCCAAATGAACAAACTGTGCACACTTTATGCCAAGAACACAAGTTTGATTTAAAATTTTTAAAAAGTACAAAATATAGGGAAATATATATTTAAAAGGATGTGTATTGATTATGTGACCTGATGTAGATCTAGCTTATGTATTTATGAGAATGTTTTGACTTATTTCTAATAATTATTGTAAAACCAGGGATCAAATTTGTAAGTGTAGGTTTAAAGGAAAATGAACATTTCATGTAGAACTTAATACTTAATGTCTCATGATATTACTTTTCTTGTAGTCAAAAGTACCTTTAAAAATTTCACAAATTTACTAAAATATTTTCAGAAAATGAAATGAACATATAAACATAAGAACATACAAAGGTGTAGAGAACTGAAACTGTAGCTTTGTAGAACCTTGACATTTGAGAATTTGTAAGCTCACATGTGACCTGACTAGGTGGATTTTTTGTTTCAGTCATTTTAATTCACTCAGTAAACACCTGCTAACTGAATAATGATATCCCAGCATTTTATGGTTAGTATAGGCATTTTGCTCCTAAATTTCATGACTTTCACATCATGATAACATATTTTCTTTGCCTCTCAAGCATGATACACACCTCTGTGAACTGAGGAATGAGTAAAATCATCCCACAAGTAGCATCAGATTTCCTCCCTTAAATACTGCATGGGGCAGAGGGATGGGAGGGCGGCCAAAGTGGGTGAAGGGGACAAAGAGGGGCAGGCTGACGATTTTAAAATAAATTAGCCACAGGAATGAAAGAACAGCACAGAGATTATTGTCAATAATATTGTGGAAAATTTATATGATATTATATACAGGTAGTGTCTACGTTTATCTTGGTGAGTATTTAGCAAAGCATGTAAGTGTCAAAACACTATGTTGTACACTGAGACATAACATTGTACATTAATTAAATGTCAATTAAAGTTTAGTGTCAGAAACACTCAGGTAGATATTCAGTAATTCTCCAGTTTAATGAAATATATCAGAAATAGTACAATTTCATAAAAAGTTTGTCAACCATAATGAGTTCTGCTGCTTTCAAAGGACAGACAGATGGACAGAAGTAAGACAGGAAGAAAATAAAGAAAGGATGGTTATAATGAAATACTGCATTAAAGAAGCTGGTAGAAAATAATTTCATTCCTTTTGTAAAAATGTCATTATATAGAATGTGTATTTTTTATACTACCCATTTTATCTGAGGAATATACCATTAACAATGTCCAATAGACAAAAAAATATAGAGGTAGAACCAATGAAAAGGATATTTATTTTTTAATCTATTCCTATTCCTCTGTCATATACATATGATACTAAAAATTATATGGTTTCCAATGTGACAGGAATATCCTTAGAAGCATTAATTTTTAGTCCTTCATTTAGTTTGTTTTCATAAGTAACTCAACATTATGACTATGAGAACTTTAAAATACACAGAAATGCAGTCTAAAATTTAAAGGAGTTACTCTGGCCAAGAAATTCAATCATCCATAATTTTTGTGATCTTATGCTTCCTTGGGTATTGAAAGAGAAACATACTGAAATATTTGTTCTAAGGGGAGTGGGAATTGAGTATCATGTGAATGTACTTGTTTATAGTTTCATTCACATTTAGACACGATCAACCATTTTATTCTTCCTTTATTCCTTCAAGAATTTTTACTGAAATATCAATGATATATATGTTGATTTCAGATGAGCTAAGTGATTCAATTGTATACATTACCAAATGCTCACCACATTATATGTTTCTGGAAAATATATCACAGTATTTTTAGCTGCATTGCCTATGCTGTACTTCCATCCCTGTGACAAGATTACTTAATAAATTGCAGTTTGTAACTCTTCATCCTGTGCACCTATTTCATTTGCTCCCCTCCCTGGTAACCAGCAGTCTGTTCCCTGTGTTGATGAGTCTGTTTATGTTTTGCTTTCTTGTTTTGTTTATATTATGTAGGCTATTTAAATTTTTTAAATTACATTAATTATGGAAATAACCTATTCAAATTCATTGTTAAATGATTATGATTCTGTTATTAAAGCATTTCTGTATTTGTTCTTATCAACAGATACAAGTTGTCTAAGAGACACATCTTATACACAAAAAAATAATTAGTCATTTATTATATGTCTGCCAGTTGATAGCAGTTACAAAAATTATTTTCCACTTTTTTGTTTGTTTTTGTGTACAAATAAGTGAAATCGGGGGTGGGAGGGTGAGGTGAGTAAAAAAGGTGATGGGGTTAAAAAGGTACAGACTTCAAATTTTAAAATGATTTAGTTACAGGAAAGGAAGTAGAAAAGAGAGATTACAACAAATAATCTTCTAATGTTGCAGGATGGTAACAGGATCCACACGTACTGTGGCAAGCCTGTAAAAATACGTGTAATTATTGAGTCACTAAGTTTGTTGTACATCTGAAACCAATCTAATATTGAATATGAACTATATCCCTCAATAATTACATACCTTGTAAAATATGTAGCTTATGCTTTTCAGTTATTTAAAATTGAGGTCGTGCACAAAATTGTACACACTGAAATAAAAAAAGCAAAATAAGGCAAATGGCCAAGAATCTATGAAAAACACAACAGCAGCTATCACTGTATTGTGAAATTGCAAACGTTGGCAAAGGACCACAGTGGTTTTCCTGAGAAGGTGGATTGCTAAACGTCTCCTCAGGGTCTCAGAGGGCTTCCTCGTTGTAAGGAGCTGAAGATGAACATTCCAAGAGACAACATGAAATCAGGAGGTGTATTTAACAACAGTTCTAATAATGGATCTCTAATTAATATATGGCTAGCTTATTAATCACCAACCACAAACAACGATTTTCCAAATTTCTAATAAATACTTCCTTGCTTTTTTCTCTAACCCATTTGTTGCCTTCCCTCCCTCCAGAGAGACCCCCGTGGAAAGAGGAGATGGACGGCT
Organism: Manis javanica; assembly: GCF_040802235.1. Lineage (NCBI taxonomy): Eukaryota > Metazoa > Chordata > Mammalia > Pholidota > Manidae > Manis > Manis javanica. The sequence goes on along the minus strand of NC_133169.1, from coordinate 42,410,818 downwards.
ACAATCTCACCCCCGGAACTCACTTTATCCTCCCGGGGCTCTCTGACCTCCCTGAGGTGCGCTATCCTCTCTTTGTGGTCTTTGCTGTCATCTACCAGGTCACCTTGGTGGGAAACGGGGCCATTCTCTTGGACATCGTGACGGAGAAGAAGCTGTGCACACCCATGTATTACTTCCTGGCCAATCTGTCCCTCTTAGACATATTCTGTCCATCAGCTACTGTCCCCAAGATGCTGGACAACCTGTTGACTGGGAATCACAGAATTTCCTTCCTGGGCTGTGCTTTGCAGCTTTATTTCTTGGTGGCTCTGACGAGGACTGAGGTCTTCCTTCTTGCTGTCATGGCTTATGACCGGTATGTGGCCATCTGCTTCCCCCTCCGTTACACCCTCAAAATGACCAAGGCTCGCTGTGCCCAGCTGGCAGCTGTGACCTGAGCAGCAGGGTTTCTCAATTGCCTCCTCCATACAGTGTCCACCTTCTGCCTGTCTTTCTGTAAGTCCAATCTGGTTAACCAGTACTACTGTGACATCCCCCCAGTGGTGACCCTCTCCTGTTCATCCACCTACATGGAAGAAATATTTATTGTAGTGGTAGCAGGTATCTTTGGAATTGCTGCCTTCCTAACTACCTTCATCTCCTACATGAACACATATCCACCATCCTAAAGATCCAGTCTGTGGAACGGAAGAACAAAGCCTTCTCCACATTTGCTTCCCACCTCTTGGTGGTTTATTTTATAGTACAGTAATATTTACCTACATTCACCCATTCTCCAGTCAACACTCTGCAGCCAGGGACAGACTCACTGCCATGCTCTATGGGGTTATTACCCCAATGTTAAACCCCATAATCTTCAGCTTGAGGAACCCAGAGGTGAAAGGAGGACTCAGCAGGGTTTTATTTCATAAAGCATGTTTACAGTGAGTGTAACAGTAAAACAGAATGACTCAATACTCATTCTAGAATATGTTTATAAGGAGAATTCATAGAAAATAATTGTTAATTGATGTAGAGTATACATACTTTTGCACACTGAAATTTATAGGCATGCAAACATAGAGATGATTTTAGTCTACCTCTAAGAATGCATAACTGTATAAGCTTATGTGCATCTCAATCCAATGGGTGCTTCAAATTTGTCCTCCCAAATTAGTCATTGTCATGAGTAACAGAGAACACTACCTACACTAACATAAAATGATAGACTGAGCCTATCTTTTAAGTTACTTTACATTTATGTTCGTATCTATATCTGTATACATACCCATACCTATATAATCTCTGTATTCTTTTATATCTACTTTTAAATCCATATTTAATTGTCTATTCACAGAGCATGATTTTACTTCTTTGCCTTATAAGACTGACTACCTAGTCTATGCCTCCATAACATTACCATTTCACTCATGCTGTCTTTCAATTATTCCTTCCACTGACTGAGGATTTCTATACTTTTCTCCCTTTTCCTATGAATATGTGCTTTCTCCGATCTACCTGTCTCTCCAAAGAGAAGACTCACTTTATCACTGGTTCAGAAATCTAGCTCAGTTCAATGTATTACAGTTATCATAGCTTCAACATGATCAAAACTGAAAGCATCATCTTTTAACACACAGACACACCCCATACACACCTTTTTGGTTGCTCTGTATTGCTGGTATCAATTTCCCCTACTTACACAGAATAAAATGTCATAAATTAGTCTCTCATTTAGATACAGGTACTATTGTGGAGAAATGGACAGACATAATTTATAGTAATATTTTATCTGGCATTATTGCGATATAGTGGACATAACATTGTGTGAGATTTAGGTGTACAAAAGTGATAGTTTTATATATATATATATATCCTGTGAAGTATTTGCCACCATAAGGTTGGTTAACACATCCATCAACTCTACAACACTATCCTTTCTCCATTGTATTTTTTGGTTTCTTTATCAGATATTAGCTGTTAATACATGTATGTTTCTATGTGGGATCTTAATTCTATTTCCTTGTTCTATATTTCTGTTATAAATTTTTATAAACTTGTACCATACTGTTTTGAACAATATAGCTCTGTAATATAGTCTGAGGTGAAGATGAGTGATGTCAACTTTGATCTTTTCTCAGTTATTCTTGAAATGTAAGGTTCATTTTTATTCCATAAGGTAAGGAGAGATTTCATTTCCATTTCTATGTAAACTGTCACTGGAATTTTCATAAGAATTGCATTGAATCTATAGATAGCTTGCCTTCAGCATCTCCCAACAAACTTGCTTGTCTTCTAGCAAAAAGGACATGCAGATTCAAAAATGAGGTGATAATTCTATCCTCTGGGATGCCAACTTTATTTTGGGATAACTCTTTGGGGAAGACCATCTTGGAGTTCCATGCATAAGGTAATAGTCCTACCTATGTTGAAATTAATCAAATGAACTGCAACCAGAAATGGCACCAACATAATTGAAGAGTCTTATCATGAGAAAATAGAAATGAAGTTTTAAAATTATCTCATTCTACAATAAATGTTTCACTCTGTTCACAGATGGCAGTGAACCAAAGAAGAATGTTTCCACTATGACTTATTTCATTTTGCTTGCTTTTGGAGACCTTGAAAAAATTGGGACTGTTGGTCTTCATTCCTCAGTCCTTATGTGGACACACTGCTTAGTGACCTGCTGCTCATCCTGCCATGGATTTTCCTATTCATATTCCACAGTCCAGGCAGCATTTTTGTACATCCTTCTGTATCTACAGGTAGGCAAGGTTCAGCTTAGGGGCTGTTTACGTGCATCTGTAGCCATGAGCAAGCCTATGTGCAGGGCTGAAATTCTGAGCAGAAGCTTTGTGACCCAAAGATTAAGCCAGCAAAGAAGATAGACCCAATGTGCAGGCAGACAAACTTTTTCACCTTTATGATGCTGTAGGAATAAGTGTAAAATTAAAGAAAAATACAAGTAAAATTGGAAGAGACCGCTGTTTTGAAATAAGATTCCAACAGTTTTTCTTTTAAAAAAAATTGATATGTGCTTTTATTGAAGAACAGTTGGCATACAATATCATGTTGCTTTCAAGTATATGACATGGTGACTCCATATTTATATACATTTTTAAATGTTCACCCAACTAATGTAGTTACTGTCTTTCAATATAGATGTTACAGAAATACTATTTTCTGCATGCTGTACCATCATCCATGTGACTAATTTAAATCAGACTTGAGATTTTGCAGCTCTCTATCCCCTTCACCTTTTTCACTCACCCATCACAACCCTTCATCCATTGTAAACAACAGTCACTTCTCAGTGTGCATGACAATTGCCTTAAACTGCTTAAAAGTACAGTTTAATTATGAATTTAGCTCATATGAAAATGAAAAATATAAATAATCTACTTTAACACTTCTTTTAAAGTAGCATTATTGGTAAAAATTAACAGTTTTGGGTGAAATGAAAAAAGAAATAAGAATTTGTAAGTGTATTTGAAAGAATCTGATGAAATTAATCAAATGAGCTGCAATCAGCAGTGGCACCAACATAGCTGAGGTTATAGTATGAGAAATAGAAAAGCTGATAATCCTACCAAAATATTCCTACTGGATTGTCGATCTAAATGTGAAGGGCTAATGGACATTTTGAAAAATGTTTTTTATGAGTTTAGGATAGGAAGATGCTTCACAAATACCATCAAGTATAAAGGAAAACATCCACAATATTAACTATATTAAAAGTAAAGTGACTGTTCAATACACTACATAATTGGGGTATAATATAAAAGAGGAAGACAGAGCAGAGGTGAGGTATATTATTAGAACACAAATCTGGTACAGGATGAATTTCTAAAATGTATGTGTTATTCCTAGAATTCAATTAGAAGTTACAGAAAACCTAGGAGAAAAGTACACAGTATAAATTTTAATATGGATGTCAAAAAGATGTTAAAAAACACATAGAAAGATAAGTTGTCCTATTTTGTGTCTCCCCAGGAACAGAAATCTGAGACTTTCAGTCTGTCAGTATTTACACTGAAACCGATCTAAGGAAGCACATACAGTGGAGTAGGGAACTGACTGAGGAAAGAAGACAAACATGAATTCAATAGTGAGAAAATTCCTGTTATCCACTTAGACTCAGTCTCATTGCTGATTTCGGGGAACACCCACAAGTCCCTCAATTCCTTTACCCAGGAGCAAGAAAATGGCATACTCAGTATCAACCCTATTTTTCATTGAGAGAAATCTTTTCCTAGGGCTATTGAGTCTCCATTTTTTGCAAATAATTGGACAAGAATGTTTTTAGGATCAGATGCAACTGTCAGAATGATACTCACTAGGAATATAATAAGAGGTCAACATCTTATAACAGAATGGTGAACATACATAGATGTAGACAAGGGGCCAGCAACTCAACTTCAGTCTTGACCATAATTATATCTCAAGGAATTTCAGAAATTCCAACAGAAATGCCCAATTTAATGACAATGTTAGATAGTGTGAAGGATGTGAAGAAAACTAACCTTGCATATACTATGTTAGTAACTACTAACTTTCAATATATGCCTACCCACAAATCAGCAATTCCACTCCCTGTATTTACTCAACTGTATTACCCCTGTATGGGTTAAAAATGCATTCCCAAGGATGTGCAGAAACAGCATCACTTGTAAAGGGAAGATGGTAAACATTGCCAATGTTCATCAACATCAGAATGGAGAAATGTACTTTGGCTTATTCATACAGGGCAATAACATACAGCAATTAACACAATAGACATATAACTAACAACCCAATTTGAGATTGGTATAAAATTTTTATTAAGAATTACTCATTGTGTTTAGGCACTTGGGAGTAAAACTGCAATATTTCCAGAGTCTCTCACCTGGCCTTAGTGCATCTCCATATCAATAGGTGTTCCAAGAGGTGGAGAGAAGTAGTCCTTCTCCATATCAAAAGGAAATTACAAGGGGGAGCGAGGGCATATCTGGACTGGAGAGGTTTGGGTGGTGTCCCTTTCTGCAGTAGGGTCAAGGGAGACACAGGTGAGCAGAAGTTGATGACTGCTTCTGGCAGTAAATGGGTTTCTCCCACTTTATTTCTCCCTATGACTAATTTCAGTTTCAAAGGTAATTTACCCCGGGGTTGGGTACAGATTTTCCCCAAGGAGATACAGAACTTTACTTGAATGGAATTTTGTTATTAAAAAGTGTGGAAAATATAACCATCCTCTGCACAGTTCATGCATGAGGATAAATCAAATGATATAAAAGGTAATTGTTATACCATTTTTGTTCACATATGACACAAAGAAGAGTTAAGTCTGAAGGATTTGTTTCTATATTTCTCCTATGGCTCCTGAGATTTATCACACCTTTCAATAGACTGTTGATATCACCCACATGGACAAAAATTATGTACGTGATATTGGAGCTCCAATCTTAACTATTGAGCATGTAGTGACCCAGGTTGCCATTCTGGATATCATATTCCACATCTTTACTATGGTATGCCAAGGTCTAAAGTAAGCATATGAATTTTCTGTACTCCATCCATACACTGCCAGTTTCCATGATGGCCAGGATTAATTATTGCAGGTGACAGGACAGGATACCTAACCATGAGGTGTACCCAGGTAGAAAGAAGTCACTGTTAACACAATGTTGTCATACAATACCTGGACAACTGGCCTTCCTAGTTTTGACAAAAGTCTCAAAGGTATGAGTACCAGTGTCAGACTGTTCACCTGTTTCCAGGACATTCTTATCTGACGGTAGGGATAAGTATGCTCTTCTTAGAAGAGCAGTAGCCAGAAGAATCCTGTATCACAGTTCAGGTGCATTCTACTTCACCTGTACCATTTCACAGGGAATGATGGGGTTACAGTAAGAGTTACAACAGTGCAAGCACATTCCACACTGTCTCTCAGAATGGATGCAGCCTTGTGTGAGTAAAGAATGAATAGAGGAGATGTGTCATGATTCTGGAAAGTAATCAGTCGAGGGACAAATGTGAAAAGAGCAGAAATTGAACCACCAGTGAACTAGCAGTAAATTTTCAAAATTTCCTCCATCTTTCTCTGGACCTGATGCAAGTTATTGATCCAAAATGGGAAATGGGTGCCAGGATGTTTACAGAGACATATCTAATGTAATCTTGTAGACCTCCCTCAAGAACTAGGCAAGGCAACTCCTCATGCCCAAATATTGTGGAATCTCCCCTTGTAGTTTTCTTGGTCCTCCTGCGCCATCCTCTTCCACTGCACATCTGCACGACGGTAACTGTAGCGGCGGCGCACTGAAGAGCAGGGGCTTTCGGGGAGCTTATTCTTCACCAGAGACACTGTGTTCTCAAAAGGTGGTGGAAAACCCTCATGAGTTTTTCTTGCTCTTCAGTTTTGTCACAGAGATCATGGATTAGCAGAGAATACATGGCAGAATAGGATAGCTAAACCTCAGCCTTTGAGCATGAGGCAGAAAATGGCAATCCAAGGGCATCAAAGTCTCCAGAAAGGTGGTGGAGCCGGTAAGCCTCAGTTGAGTGATGCCATGAAACTGTGCAGGCAGTCATCCGATCCCAGAGAGGACAGTGAGGACTTTGAGCGCTGAACCTGACTTGTAGATTTATGAAAATCTCACTGGATTGTACACATGGGGACAGATCCAAATAGCATCGCAAATGCTGGAAATGAGGGGGCAATAAAACCACAGCACAGAAGTGGCAGATGGAATCTTCCAATAAACTCATATAGGATGATTTCTGCTAAGAAAAGAAATTCAACATTATAGGATTAAATGAGACCTGTAGATTCTTTACAAACTACAAAGAAATGTGTAGGGTAAAATCCCAAATCATTTGGTACATAAAGGAACCAGAAATCCTCAATTTCATGAAAACAAAGCAACCACAGGATATTGATGCTGAGATGGCTCCTACTGGACTGTTTTCCCAAAAACTTTAAAGCAATTATTATGAAAATTATGCACTTGAGCAAATCTCATCATATCTAAATGTATGTAGAACATAAAGAATTAGACAAATTTTTAAAAGAAAGAATATGAGTAGAAATTTCAGTCTTAAAGACATATTAATGGGCTTGAACATGAAGATCATAGAGGAAATAAACAGGAATCTATAAGATAGGTAACTAGAAATACTCAAAATGAACATCATTGACATCAAGTATCAGAGAATGAAATTAGTAAATTTCAGAAGTTTGGAGAAAAGAGCAAAGAAATAAATCTGCCAGTCATATTCCTGAAATCACATGAGGAAGGATAAAGAGCTCAAGAAGAAAATGCTTTAAAAGAAATTATAGCTGAAAACGTCATAAATTTGGAAAAGAGTATAAACTTAATTTTACATGAATCCATTATTCTGCTAGAGAACAAGTTCACAATTATAGGTGGAAATAAGTTTGAAATTGCATCAATTTGAACCTGAAGAGTTGTAACAAAAACTTTCCTTTTGGATAGTCTTAGCAATAGAAACACGTAATAATACATAAAGATTGTGCTAAAGTTTACTTCTCTAGCATGAAAAATGCAAATGTTTACAAGAGAGTGGTATAATCATACTTTGAAAGAATGATATAGCCAATTACAGAAATAGGGTTACACTATTTTACTCTTTACTTCTGTCTCTATATTTAATTCTTGATCATTCTTTGTTTAATTTTACCATAGACAGTTACAACAAAATTTTCACTCTTCTATAATGTAGCTTTTAAAAAAATTTACATTATTTTGATTAAATATAAAATAAGTGCTTCTTTTTATTAATGAGTACCTGTTACTAGGTTAATAGTAATGTATATTTATGAAGATGACAAGAATATTCCCCCTAGAATCCTTATTATTGTTGATACCCCCTAAGAGAAAAGGGGCTATAACATCAACTATAGAATAAATTACAACATTCACGCTATATATACATGAGTTTTCAGTTTTAATTTTATGCTTCTTTTCTTGGTTAGACCATTTTGTTTTCTTTTATTGAATTTTTTTTTTATTGGAAATGAGTACCCTGAAACTTAAAAGGCTATAAATGTGTGTGTCATTTACTGGACTTTTAAAGCTAAAATAAGTAAGTGGGTGTTTATAAAGATTGAATATGGTATAAAACTGTATGCATTTGAGATATAGTTAAAATTGACTATTATATGGATAAGATAAAGGGAGGAAATTAAAATTTTATAGTGTGTTCAAATTAATGACTGAAATTACTAAGTTTCAGCCCTAAATGTTGTACATTCCCACACAGGTATGTACCCAAAAATCTCTGTATGTAAAATTCTGCTGTATTAAATGCATATTTCTGACCCATAGGTCTGAAGTATGTTCCTTAGAAAATTGGTCCATGACACCTCACAGAAAGGAAGGATGTCACAAGCAGATAAATTATATTATAACAAATAGTAAAAGGAAGACATTTTGATTAATTTACATTATTAGCAATCAATCCAATGAGTTTTTAAAAAGGAAGACTGTGAACTTCTTTAGAAATAAAATTTTCATAAAAATATTATCCTATTTATAAGGAAATATAAAATGTAATTATCTTTTCTATTGACAAAGTAATTATAAAATTTTTATTAACTTATGTTTCAAGATTTATCAGATTAGTTTGCTTGAGTAACTAATGCTTTTTTCTCTATATAGCAGATCCTTGAAGTAACTATTTGCTTTAGAAAAAAACTTCATATATGTTCCGTTTAGGTTTGACCATATGCAAAAGGGTAAGTTATAAAATAATACAAAAGCTTGTTTTCTGGATAATTTCCAAGAGAAGTGTAGCCTTTACAATATATTCTTTTCTCTGCCTCTCATTATGTTGGACTGTTTACGAAAAAAAGAAAAGAAAAAGCTCAACATGTATTCTTCAGATACTCATAGTGCTTACAGTTACACCAATTAATCCCAGAAAGAAGCAATCACTCAATTGTTCTGATTCTTTAATATATGTGCCATTACTCTTGGGTTAATAAGGAGGGTTATAGAACTTCTTCAATATATTACCAAGAATAGTATCATCCTTATCTTTTTAATGAGATGGCAAATACCTAGGATTTCCTTATGTTTGATTTTTAAAAAGGGTATTGTTAGTATGAATACAAATTTTCTTCCCAAATGAACAAATTCTGTATACTACATGCCAAAAATTTAAGTTTGATTTAAAATTTAAACAACAAAGTACAAAGTTTAGAGAAATATATTGTTTGAAAGGATTTATATTGATTGTGTAAACTGATGTAGAACTACCTTATGTATTTATGAGAATGTTTTGACTTATTTCTAATCATTTTTAAACCAAGAGTCAAATCAGTAAGTGTGGATTTAAAGAAAATGAGCATTTTATATAGAACTTAATAACTAATGCTCATGATATCAATATTTCTTATAATAGAAAGCATGTTTTGAAATTTCCCAAATTTACTAAAGTATTTTTAAAAAATGAATGTTTAAAGACATAAAGAACTGAAACTGTACAGATCTGTAGAACATTGATATTTGAGAAGGTGCATGTCTTAGTTTCAATCATTTTAATTAACTTCTGTGATTCATACCTGCTGTTTGAATAATGATATCCAAATAGTTTGTGCTTACTATAATCATTTTCTTTCCTAAATTTCATGACTTTAACATCATTAAAATACATCTTTTCCTCCGAAGCATGACACAGACCTGCTGTGAATTGAGGAAAGAGTAAAATTATCCCACAAGTAACATGGTGTTTCTCTGTTAAATATCACATGGGGAAGCAGGATGGGAGGGTAGTTAAAGTGGGTGAAGGGAAAAAAGAGGTGCAGGCTTCCAACTACAGAATAAATTAGCCATGTGGATGATAGTATAGCATCGGGAATATAGTAAAAATTATTGTGGAATATTTGTATGACAGATAGTGTCTACATTTATCATGGTGAGTATTAGCAAAGTATATAATTGTCAAAATACTATGCTGGACACTGAGACCAATATATATTGTACATTAATTATATTTCAATTAAATAAAGTTAAAGGGCAGTAAACCTCAGGTAGATATTCAAGAGTTTATTAGTTTTTTGAAATATATCAGAAATTGTATAATTAAAGAAAAAACTTTGCCAACCAAAATGAGTTCTGCGGCTTTCAAAAGACAGACAGATGGAAGGACAGAAGGAAGGCAGGAAGAAAAGAAATAAAAGAAATGTATAATGAAGTGTTGCATTAAAGAAAGCTGATAGAAAATAATTTCATTCCATTTGTAGAAATATATCATTATATATGATCTGTATTATTTATACTATGCACTCTATCTGAGAAATATAACATTAACAATTTCTGGTAGACAAACTAAATGTGGAGCTGCAATTACTGAAAATTTATATATCTAATCTAATCATCTTCCTGTTTCTCTGTCATCCGTATCTGATACTGAAAAATTATGATTTTCAATGTGACAGAAACATCCATAGAAGTATTGATTTTAGACTTTCAGTTAAGTTGTTTTATAAATAGTTTTGAACAAATTGATTATGATTTTTAGAATACATACAAATGTAATTAAAAAAGTAAAGGATTTATTACCACCAAGAGCTTCTATTATTAATAACACATTAAAATGTTTGTTTTAAGGAAAATGGGAATTGAATCTCATGTATTATATTTGCATTTAGACACTGTCAAACATTTTATTCTTCCTTTATTCATCAAAAAATTCTATTGAAATATCAATGAGATACAATATGTTGACTTCAGATAAATAAAAAAGTGATTCAACAATTGCACAATTACCAAATAATCACCATGATAAGTTAGTTATTATATAAATAAAAATATATAACTATTTTTAGCTCTATTATTTATGCTGCACTTTCCTCCCTGTGAATAAATTTTTTAATAAATTGAAGTTTGTAACTCTATCCTATACACCTATTTGTCACATCTCAGTGGTAATCACCAGTCTGTTCCCTGTGTTTATAAGTCTATTTATACTTTGCAGGGTATGTAAATTTATGAAACTATATTAATTCTGGAAAATACCTATTAAAATTTATTGTTAAATGATTATGATTCAGTTATAAAAGCATTTCTGTATTCTCCTCAACAGATAAAATGTTTCTAAGAAGGAGACATACAATTCATTCTTCTACACACAGGATGAAAGTAGTTAATTATTCCCTTATTACATGTCTGCTAGTTGCTATCAGTTATTAAATGATTTATCATGTATTTGTTTTTTATTGTTTGTTTTCGTGTACATACAAATGAAATCAGGGAGTGGGAGGGGTGGTGAGAAAAGTTGATGGGCTTCTGGCAGCGAAGTGTTGACGCTCGCGGCCGGGGCGGGGATTCCGGCCGTAGGAGAGGCTGGGGCGGAAGACAGTGAGGCGGCCAGACTGTCAGCTGGGCTGCCGAGGGGGCGGGGCTGCGGGCCGGTGCGGAGGCTGGGACGGGAGACGGCGAGGCAGCCACCTGGTAGGCGGTGCTGCGGTGGGGGCGGGACTTCGGGGGATGATGGGGTGGGCGGGGCGGGGCAGGAGACGGCAAGGCGGCCGGAGGGCATTTCTAAAAAATACTTAACACACTCTTAACCATATGATACGGCAATCATTCTTATTAGTATTTTCCAAAAGAGCTGAAAACTTATGTGAACACAAACCCTGACACACATAGTTACACAGCTTTGATCATTAGTGTCAAACTTGAAAAAAACCAAGATGTCTTTTGGAAGGTGGGAGGCCATGCATGTCTGTGGTTAGTTTGTGGGAAATCTGTCCTCAATTTTTCTGTAAACCTAAAATGGATCTAAAAATATTAAAATCAATATAAGTAAATAAACAGATCAATGAAAAGAATGATAAGACCATGACACTTTAGGATGTAGTGGATGAATATATTTGCAAATCATACTCTGACAATGACCATTTAATAAAAAAAAAATTTATTAAAAATATATAAAAGCACCCAGTATTCAAGAAATATAAAATAAATGACACAAAAAATGGACAGTCACTTGACTAACATGATACATGAATGGTAAATTGCACATGAAGATGTTCAATATCAATATACATTATTGAAATGCACATTTTAGGTAACATGACACCATGATTAAAATAAAATATATGGACAATGCCTAATGATGTGAGGATGTATATCTCCTGGAATTCTTACCCACTGCTGGCGGTAACGTAAAATCCTGCAATTATCTGAAAATGTTGACCAGTTTCTAATGTAGTTAAACATATACTCATGACCCAGAAGTCACACCCCTGGGTTTTTGAGAGAAATTGAAAATTATGTTTGAATTAAAATCTATATCTGAATATTTATAGTCACCTTATTCAGGATCATGAAAATCAGGACACAATCCGAATCACCTTCAGGGAGGGTTGGATATTACCAACCTGTGATACACCCATCAAAAAGATGACTGCTTAGTATTAAAAATGTGCTGCAGCTTTGTGCAACAACTTGGGTGAAACCAAAAGAATTATGCTGAGTGAAACAAGCAGTCTCAAAAGTTATGTACTGTTGGCCCTATGTACATGAATTCTCCACATGGCAAAACTATTATGATGAAGAAACAGGTAGTTGCCAGGGACTAGGGATTGAGCGAGGGTGTGGCTACCAAGGAACACCAGAGAGATTGGGGGAAACAATTATGTTTCTGATTGTAGCGGTGGTTACAAGAATCTAAACAAGCAATAAAATTCATGAAACCATATACCAAAAAAGGATATTAATTTTTTAAGAGTAAGCTAAGGTATATATTAAAAGAAGTGAGGAAAATTCCATAAGCTATGTTTCTATGCTCTTTTATGAATATTTACTTCAATAGTTATATTAACAATGAAAATTGTTACTTATATTTTGTTAATTACTATTATATTTTAAATAAGAATTATGACTTTTATGTTCCATCTTTGGGGTACAAATCTAGACAAACAGGTACAGCAACCAAGAGATGAATGTATAATCATAGTTAAGAAACAACTTCTGAACATTTAAATCATAGGCTTGTAAAAGCTGTTGATATTACAATATAGAAATATTATCTTATTACAACTAGGAATGTAGTGGTCAGTTTTGTACCTTGCTTGTAATTATTACATGGAATATATCAAATTTGCCATATTGCTTGAATTTAAACTTTTTCTAAGATTGATCCATCTAAGCACAAAGAACACTAGAAATCGTAATCCTTAGTCTGAAAGACATTCTTGTTGATGATGTTTGCATAGGGAGTTTTATCTCTCCATCCGTACACTCATTGTTAAAAAGAGAATAAGTATTAGTTCTTAATTTATGAAAATACCAAATGAAAAGTCAAACCAAAGGACATTATAATGTGTTATGTAAGCCTGATAGTTGCACTAATACTTCCACCAGGGTATAGATATACACAATTTAAGGATATATATAATAAATATATTTAACTATAAGAACTTGGAATGTACACAGTCCTTGACACTGCTGGTTGCTTTACAAAGATCTGTCTCAAATATAAACAATATGTTTAGGAATCCCTGCCATCTAAGGGTGCTCAGATAACCCAACCCCTTGAAATATAGTGCATTTGGATGATTTTAGAACTGCTTTCATGAAATATCTTTCCAAGGGGCTGAGCTCAGCTCACATGCACTTACGCTTACTAGGTTCCTGGACCCTGACACAGTGACTGGGGCTGCAGTCCACTGAGGGCAAATTTCTGGAGCTACAGCTGATGGGTGCATGGATGGATGGAGATGTCATGCTTGCTTTGATTCTGGAAAGTGATATTCATGTGCTTAAGAATGCTGAAGAGAACCCCACGTGCATGGTAATGTTTTCTGATGGCATTTGACCCATTTCTTTAGTGTGGAAAAAAATACCTTTAATTTCGGTTAAGCAAGATTTTTTGATATATTTTGAATTGAAGTTTGGCTGATATAAAATATTGCATTAGTTTCAAGTATACAACATAACAGTTTGACAATTATATACTGTAACTCTGGGGGAAAATCCCAGTGCAAAATACCTTTAAAACCGTGACGCAGTTCAGCTGAGCCGAGTTGAGCAGATCCTTAAGTGCTGAAGGGAGGCGAAGAAAACAAAGACAGACAGAAAGAACTGGGAAGGCTGATGCTCCTGCACATCGGCAGCAAAGCTTTATTAGAGTCCAGAGTATTTATACAGCAAAGAAGGCGCACTATTCCAGGAAATAGCATTATCCAATAGACAACCAAGCACAGTATTGACGTCAGCGGTAGCCGGGCAAAGGTAGGCACAGCAGGGCTCCTTCAGTTTCTCATGGAATGCGTAAACAGGATGTTCTTTGTTCTCCATTCCTGCCACATCAGCAAGCGGGGGAAGGGGCATCAGCCTGCTCCCCACAAAACCGAAATCAATCAGAGGGAGAAATAAAGTGGGAAAAACCCATTTATTTCTTACAAGCAGTCCACTTCTGCTTCCCCTTGTAGAGACCCAACTGCGGAAGAAGAGGTTCCCATCCAACCTTTCTGGTGCAGGTAAGCCCTTACTTGCCCCTGTAATTACCTATTGATACAGAGATGGACCCCTTGGAAACACCTATTGTATGGCAATGCACTAAAGCCAGGTGAGAGATTCTGGAAGTATTGCAATTTTACCCACATATACATTAAAAAGTCCTCACCCAACTAGTGTACTTATTATCCGTCAACACAGCAAGATACTAAAAAACTACTGATTATATTCATATGCTGTTTAAGCAACATTTGTGAAGGGTATTCTTTGATTCACTGATATTATGACTTTCAAGTAATGCAATAATCAAGCAAATTATAACAGAGGAGAGGAAAAGTGGATTTGAGAGGATGAAGGAATTAATATGGGCATCTTCTGATTATAACAGGTTATCTACTTCTGTTGTTCAAGGGCCTAAAAGCTACCATTAAAAAATTGATGTTAAAATCTATTTCATAAAGTTCAATGGAAACCATTTAGAGATTAAATGTAAATCTCTAAAAAGAGATTACAAATTGAATGGGTCAGTAAAGAACTTTAAAAAGTGGAAAATAACTAACATAGGTTCCCATATAGCTGATTTTTTTAGATAAATGGAAATGAAATGTTTTGAATGAAAATGTAGGGTAAAACTAAGAGTTTCCTAATCACAGGGAGTTTGAATAGGAGTGTAGTGATGTGACTGCATTGTGAAACCCATTTTCCTCATTGTCCTTTCCATGTTTGTGTTTAATATTTTCCTAATATTTTACCTTGAACATTTACACAACTGCAAATAAAATTGGAATGGTATAATGAACTTCTATATACCTTTCACCCGAACTCACTAAATAGACATTCATTGTTTGATCTACACAGACCTAATTTTTTTTTAATTCATAGATCTAATTTAGTTTTTCAGTATTCCATTATTCCTCGAGAGAACAATTTAGCACAGATAGTGGAACATAAGTCTGAAATTGCTCTCAATCAGAGCCTGACATGTGGTAGCAAAATGACTTCCCATTTAGGCAGTCCTGACAGCTCAGATATGTGCAATAATGCATATTGTGCTAAAACTAACTTGTCTAGCATGAAAAATGCAAACTTTTACAAATGTATGGTGTATTCAAAATGGTAACATTGTTTTACTGTTCACTTTTGTCTTGAAACTCAGTTATTGAACATTTTTTGTTTAATCTTTCCCTATACAATTAATAATTACAAAATTTCCTCTCTTCTATAATTTAACTTTTTAAATTTTGCATTAGTTTGATTTAATATAAAATAATTGCCTATTTTTATTAAAAATTACCTATTATTAATTTGGTAGCAATTTATATGTATGAAGAAGACAAGATTATTCTCTCTAGAGTCCTTAATTGTTTTTACCCGCAAGAGAAAAGTGGCTATAACATGAACTATAGAATAAATTACAATATTCACAGTATACAGGCATGAGATTTCAGGTTTACTTTTAATGCTTCTTTTTCTTGGCTAGACTACTACTTTCTTTTTTTGTTTTTTTAATTGGTAATGAGTACTCAAACTAAAAAAGCAATAAAGTGTATGTTAATTTCTGAATTGTACTTTTTAAGCAAAGTAAGTAGGAGTTTATAAAGATGTTAACATGGTATAAAAATGTATACATTTGAGAAATAGTGAAAATGGACTATTGAATGGGTAAGACAAAGGGAAGAATTTAAAATCTTATAGATTGTGTGTGTGAATTAATGCCTGAAACTGTTTAATTCCAGCCCTAAGTATTGTGCATGTCCACAAAGGTATGTACCCAAAAATCTCTGTATGTGAAGATCTACTGTCAAATAAATAATCTGACCCATAGATCTGAATGTATGTTTCCTAGAAAATTAGTCTATGAGACCTAAAAGACAGGAAAGATATTATAAAGCAGATAGAGATATTAAATTTGTAATAAATAGATAAAAGAAATACATACTGATTACTTTAGATTATTAGCAATCAATCCACTGACTTAAAATGAAGAATATGAACTTCTTTAGAAATATAGCTTCAATAAAAACATTTTTTAAAGAAATTAAAAATGTAATTATCTTTTCTATTGACAAAGTAATTATAAAATAGTCATCATATGATCCAAGATTTATCACTGATTATTTTTGCTTGATTAACTAATTCTTTTATCTCTAAATAGCAGATCCTTGAAGTAACTATTTGCTAAAGAAAAAAGCTTCATATATGTTCCATTTAGACTTGACAAAAGGGTAAGTTATATAAATAATACAAAATCTTCTTTTCTGGTTTATTTCCAAGAGACCCCATATATCCCTTGCTCTGATTCTCATTATGTTGGACTGTTTTTGAAAAAGAAAAAGAAAAAGAAGCTGATTTCAACATGTATTCTCCATATACTCATATGCTTACATTTACACAATTAATCTCACAGAGAAAGGTGAGTGATTGCTCTTCACAAGAATCTCTCTGATTCTTTAATATATGTGCTATCAATCTCGGGTTAATAAGAGGGGTTATAGAACTGCAATTATCAAGAAAATTATCACCCTAACTTCTAATGAGATGTAAACCCTAATATTTCATAATTTTTTCTTCAAAAGAAAAGTATTTTTAATATGAGCACAAGTTTTCTTCCCAAATGAACATACTCTGCATATTATATGCCAAGATGACATATTTATTAAAATACAAACAAAGTACAAAATTTCGGGAAATATATTGTTTGAAATGATGCATATTGATAATATAACCTGATATAGAACTAGCTTATGTATTTATGAGAATGTTTTGACTTATTTCTAAAAATCCCTGTAAAACCAAGAGTCACATTGGTAAGTGTGGGTTCAATGGAAAATGAGCATTTCATATATGAGTTAATAATTAATGTCTCAAGATACTAATTTTTCTTATAATAAAAAGTATGTTTTAAAATTTCATAAATTTACTAACATATTTTCAGAAAAATGCTGTATTAAGATGTAGAGAACTGGATGGCGGCGTGAGTAGAGCAGTGGAAATCTCCTCCCAAAAACACATAGATCTATGAAAATATAACAAAGAAAACTCTTCCTAAAATAGAGACCAGAGGACACAGGACAATATCCAGACCACATCCATACCTGCAAGAACCCAGCGCCTCGCAAAGGGGGTAAGATACAAGCCCCGGCCCAGCGGGACCCGAGCGCCCCTCTCCCCGGCTCCCGGCGGGTGGAAAGAAACCAGATTGGTATGTTTTTTTTAGCGAGTGATTTTGGAAGCCTTAAAGGGACAGGGACCCCAGTGCTAGGGAGGCAGGGCAGCAGGACCAGTGAGCGGGTGCCTGGGACTGGCGCCTGAGGACAAAGAATATCACGCGTTTTTCCCTGCAGGACCGGAGGGCGGGTGCCTGAGACCAGCGCTTGAGGACGGAGGAATTCGTGCGTTTTTGCCCTTTTTATTTTCCTCTTTTTGGCGAGTGCTTTTTGGAAGCCTTAAAGGGACAGGGACCCCAATACCAGCGAAACAGGGCAGCAAGACTGGTGAGCAGGTGCCTGAGACCGGTGCCTGGGGACAAAGAAAATTGTGCATTTTTCCCAATACTAGGGAGGCAGGGTGGTGGGACCAGTGGGCGGGGGCCTGGGGCCGGCGCATGAGGACAAAGAAAATCACGTGTTTCTCCCTTTTTCTTTTTTTTTTGGCGAGTGCTTTTGGAAGCCTTGGAGGCACGGGGACCCCAATACCAGGGAGGCAGGGCAGCAAGACTGGTGGGTGGGTGCCTGGGACCCGCACCTGAGGACAAAGAAAATCACGCATTTATCCCATTTTTTTTTCCTTTTTGGCAAGTGCTTTTTGGAGGCCTTATGGGGACAGGGACCCCAGTGCCAGGGAGGCAGGGTGGCAGGGTGGCTGGGCCGGTGAGCAGGTGCCTGGGACCGGCGCCTGGGGACGGAGACGGTCGCGCGTTTTTCCCTTTTTTTTGGCAAGTGTTTTTTGGAGGCCTTGGAGGGATGGGGACCCCAGTGCTAGGGAGGCAGGGCGGCAGGACCGGTGGGCGGGTGCCGGCGCCTGAGGACAAACAATATCTCACATTTTTCCCTTTTTTTTTTCTTTTTTTTTTGGCAGGTTCTCTTTGGAAGCCTTGAAGGGACAGGGACCCTGGTGCTAGGGAGGCAGGGCAGCAGGACCAGTGAGCAGGTGCCTGGGACTGGCGCCTGAGGACAAAAAAAATCGCGTGTTTTTTCCCTTTTTTTTTTTTCTTTTTCTGTTTCCTCTTTCATTTTCCTCTTTTTGGCGAGTGCTTTTTGGAAGCCTTAAAGGGACAGGGACCCAACAGTTGCTGTTGTTGTTTTGGTTTGCAGGGTGCTTTTTGGAAGTCTTAAAGGGGCAGGACAGGACACTTAAACAAGAGGCAGGGAATCTGGGGATCTCTGGGCACTCTAACCCCCAGGGTAACAGGGAGCACAGAGGCCCCTTACAGAGATAAATAGCCTCCCAGCTGCTCCCCCTCCAACGGGGCTCCAACATTTTGGAGGAGCAGCCACAGCCAGGCCACGCCCACAGCAACAGAGGAGATAAACTCCATAGCAAACGGGAAGGTAGCAGAAGCCCTGTCCGTGCACAGCTGACAAGCATAAGCCACTAGAGGTCACTATTCTCCCAGGAGAGGAAGGCTACAAACCAACAAGAAGGGAAGCTCTTCCAGCGGTCACTCATACCAGCTCTGAAAACTATCTCTATCACCATGAAAAGGCAAAACTACAGGCAGACAAAGATCACAGAGACAACACCTGAGAAGGAGACAGACCTAACCAGTCCTCCTGAAAAAGAATTCAAAATAAAAATCATGAACATGCTGAAAGAGATGTAGAGAAAAATGCAAGAGCAATGGGATGAGATGCAGAGAAAAATGCAAGAGCAATGGGATGAAGTCTGGAGGGAGATCACAGATGTCAGGAAGGAGATCACAGAAGTGAAACAATCCCTGGAAGGATTTATAAGCAGAATGGATAAGATGCAAGAGGCCATTGAAGGAATAGAATCCAGAGAACAGGAACATATAGAAGCTGACATAGAGAGAGATAAAAGGATCTTCAGGAATTAAACAACACTAAGAGAACTATGTGACCAATCCAAAAGGAATAATATTCGTATTATAGGGGTAACAGAAGAAGAAGAAAGAGGAAAAGGGATAGAAAGTCTCTTTGAAGAAATAATTGCTGAAAACTTCCCCAAACTGGGGGATGAAATAATCGAACCGACCATGGAATTACACAGAACCCCCAACAGAGGGGATCCAAGGAGGTCAACACCAAGACACATAACACTTAAAATGGCAAGGAGAAAGGACAAGGAAAGAGTTTTAAAGGCAGCTAGAGAGAAAAAGGTCACCTATAAAGGAAAACTAATCAGGCTAACATCAGACCTCTTGACAGAAACCCTACAGGCCAGAAGAGAATGGCATGATATATTTAATGCAATGAAACAGAAGGGCCTTGAACCAAGGATACTGTATCCAGCACGACTATCATTTAAATATGATGGAGGGATTAAACAATTCCCAGACAAGAAAAAGCTGAGGGAATTTGCTTCCCACAAACCACCTCTACAGGGCATCCTACAGGGACTGCTCTAGATGGGAGCACTCCTAAAAAGAGCACAGAACAAAACACACAACATATGAAGAATGGAGGAGGAGGAATAAGAAGGGAGAGAAGAAAAGAATCTCCAGACAGTGTATATAACAGCTCAATAAGCGAGCTAAGTTAGGCAGTAAGATACTAAAGAAGCTAACCTTGAACCTTTGGTAACCACGAATCTAAAGCCTGCAATGGCAATAAGTACATATCTCTCAATACTCACCCTAAATGTAAATGGACTTAATGCACCAATCAAAAGACACAGAGTAATAGAATGGATAAAATAGCAAGACCCATCTATATGCTGCTTACAAGAAACTCACCTTAAACCCAAAGACAAGCACAGACTAAAAGTCAAGGGATGGAAAAACATATTTCAGGCAAACAACATAGAGAAGAAAGCAGGGGTTGCAGTACTAATATCAGACAAAATAGACTTCAAAACAAAGAAAGTAACAAGAGATAAAGAAGGACACTACATAATGATAAATGGCTCAGTCCAACAAGAGGATATAACCATTCTAAATATATATGCACCCAATACAGGAGTACAGCATACATGAAACAAATACTAACAAAACTAAAGAGGGAAATAGACTGCAATGCATTCATTTTAGGAGACTTAAACACACCACTCACCCCAAAGGATAGATCCACTGGGCAGAAAATAATTAAGGACACGGAGGCACTGAACAGCACACTAGAACAGATAGACCTACTAGACATCTATAGAACTCTACATCCAAAAGCAACAGGATATACATTCTTCTCAAGTGCACATGGAACATTCTCCAGAATAGACCACATACTAGCTCACAAAAAGAGCCTCAGTAAATTCCAAAATATTGAAATTCTACCAACCAACTTTTCAGACCACAAAGATATAAAACTAGAAATAAATTCTACAAAGAAAACAAAAAGGCTCACAAACACATGGAGGCTTAACAACATGCTACTAAATAATCAATGGATCAATGAACAAATCAAAATAGGGATCAAGGAATATATAGAAACAAATGACAACAACAACACAAAGCCCCAACTTCTGTGGGATGCAGCGAAAGCAGTCTTAAGAGGAAAGCATATAGCAATCCAGGCACACTTGAAGAAGGAAGAACAATCCCAAATGAATAGTCTAACATCACAATTTTCGAAACTGGTAAAAGAAGAACAAATGAGGCCTAAAGTCAGCAGAAGGAGGGGCATAATAAAGATCAGAGAAGAAATAGACAAAATTGAGAAGAATAAAACAATAGCAAAAATCAACAAAACCAAGAGCTGGTTCTTCGAGAAAATAAACAAAATAGATAAGCCTCTAGCCAAACTTACTAAGAGAAAAAGAGAATCAACACAAATCAACATAATCAGAAATGAGAATGGAAAAATCACGACAGACTCCACAGAAATACAAAGAATTATTAAAGACTACTATGAAAACCTATATACCAACAAGCTGGAAAACCTAGAAGAAATGGACAACTTCCTAGAAAAATACAACCTCCCAAGACTGACCAAGGAAGAAACACAAAAGTTAAACAAACCAATTACAAGCAAAGAAATTGAAACGGTAATCAAAAAACTACCCAAGAACAAAACCCCAGGGCCGGACAGATTTACCTCGGAATTTTATCAGACACACAGAGAAGACATAATACCCTTTCTCCTTAAAGTGTTCCAAAAAATAGAAGAAGGGGGAATACTTCCAAACACATTCTATGAAGGCAACATCACCCTTATACCAAAACCAGGCAAAGACTCCACCAAAAAAGAAAATTACAGACCAATATCCCTGCTGAATGTAGATGCAAAAATACTCAATAAAATATTAGCAAACAGAATTCAACAGTATATCAAAAGGATCATACACCATGACCAAGTGGATTCATCTCAGGGATGCAAGGATGGTACAACACTCGAAAATCCATCAACATCATCCACCACATCAACAAAAAGAAAGACAAAAACCACATGATCATCTTCATAGATGCTGAAAAAGCATTTGACAAAATTCAACATCCATTCATGATAAAAACTCTTAGCAAAATGGGAATAGAGGGCAAGTACCTCAACATAATAAAGGCCATATATGATAAACCCACATACAGCATTATACTGAACAGAGAGAAGCTGAAAGCATTTCCTCCGAGATCGGAACAAGACAGGGATGCCCACTCTCCCCACTGTTATTTAACATAGTACTGGAGGTCCAAGCCACAGCAATCACACAAAACAAAGAAATACAAGGAATCCAGATTGGTAAAGAAGAAGTTAACCTGTCACTATTTGCAGATGATATGATACTGTACATAAAAATCCCTAAAGACTCCACTCCAAAACTACTAGAACTGATATCAGAATACAGCAAAGTTGCAGGATACAAAATTAACACAGAGAAATATGTAGCTTTCCTATACACTAACAGTGAATCAAGAGAAAGAGAAATCAGAAAATAATTCCATTCACCATTGCATCAAAAAGAAAAAAAGACCTAGGAATAAACCTAACCAAAGAAGTGAAAGACTTATATTCTGAACACTACAAGTCACTCTTAAGAGAAACTAAAGGGGACACTAATAAATGGAAACTCATCCCATGCTCATGGCTAGGAAGAATTAATATCGTCAAAATGGCCTTCCTGCCCAAAGCAATATACAGATTTGATGCAATCCCTCTCAAATTACCAGCAACATTCTTCAATGAATTGGAAGAAATAATTCAAAAATCCATATGGAAACACCAAGGACCCCGAATAGCCAAAGTAATCCGGAAAAAGAAGAATAAAGTAGGGGGGATCTCATTCCCCAACTTCAAGCTCTACTACAAAGCCATAGTAATCAAGACAACTTGGTACTGGCACAGGAACAGAGCCACAGACCAGTGGAATAGATCAGAGACTCCAGAAATTAATCCAAACGTATATGGTCAATTAATATTTGATAAAGGAGCCATGGACATTCAATGGTGAAATGACAGTCTCTTCAACAGATGGTGCTGGCAAAACTAGACAGCTACATGTAGGAGAATGAAACTGGACCATTGTCTCACCCCATATACAAAGGTAAACTCAAAATGGATCAAAGACCTGAATGTAAGTCATGAAACCATTAAACTCTTGGAAAAAAACATAGGCAAAAACCTCTTAGACATAAATATGTGTGACCTCTTCTTGAACATATCTCCCCGGGCAAGGAAAACAACAGCAAAAATGAGCAAGTGGGACTACATTAAGCTGAAAAGCTTCTGTACAGTGAAAGACACCATCAATAGAACAAAAAGGAACCCTACAGTATAGGAGAATATATTTGAAAATGACAGATCCGATAAAGGCTTGACGTCCCGAATATATAAAGAGCTCACACGCCTCAACAAACAAAAAACAAATAACCCAATTAAAAAATGGGCAGAGGAACTGAACAGACAGTTCTCTAAAAAAGAAATACAGATGGCCAAGAGACACATGAAAAGATGCTCCACATCGCTAATTATCAGAGAAATGCAAAGTAAAACTACAATGAGGTATCACCTCACACCAGTAAAGATAGCTGCCATCCAAAAGACAAACAACAACAAATGTGGGCGAGGCTGTGGAGAAAGGGGTACCCTCCTACGCTGCTGGTGGGAATGTAAATTAGTTCAACCATTGTGGAAAGCAGTATGGAGGTTCATCAAAATGCTCAAAACAGACCTACCATTTGACCCAGGAATTCTACTCCTAGGAATTTACCCTAAGAACGCAGCAATCAAGTTTGAGGAAGACAGATGCACCCCTATATTTATCGCAGCAGTATTTACAATAGCCAAGAATTGGAAGCAACCTAAGTGTCCATCGGTAGACAAATGGATAAAGAAGATGTGGTACATATACACAATGGAATACTACTCAGCCATAAGAAGCGGAAAAATCCTACCATTTGCAGCAACATGGATGGAGCTGGAGAGTATTATGCTCAGTGAAACAAGCCAAGCGGTGAAAGAAAAATACCAAATGATTTCACTCATCTGAGGAGTATAAGAACAAAGGAAAAACTGAAGGAACAAAACAGCAGCAGAATTACAGAACCCAAAAATGGACTAACAGGTACCAAAGGGAAAGGAACTGGAGGATGGGTGGGCAGGGAGGGATAAGAGGGGGGAAGAAGAAGGGGTGTATTATGATTAGCATGCATGGGGGGGAGAAAGGGGAGGGTGGGCTGTACAACACAGAGAGGACAAGTAGTGATTCTACAACATTTTGCTAAGCTGATGGACAGTAACCATAATGTGGTTTTTAGGGGGACCTGATATAGGGGAGAGCACAGTAAACATAGTATTCTTCATGTAAGTGTAGATTAAAGATTAAAAAAAAAAAGAGAGAAAGAAAGAAAGAAAAGGGGGATTACTCCTTGATAGGTTAAAACTATTGGTAAATCAAAGATCAACGCATGCTTTAAATATCCTTAATGTTGATCACTTAAAGGATGTCAGATGATCAGCTATGGAGGTACTCTTTTCTGATAATATTCCTTTCTCTTAATAAAAAAAAAAAAAAAAGCAGTTCCTGTGTGCTGACCTCCAATGAGTTCTGCACTGTGGTATAGAGGGCATGTCAAAGTGTGGGCAAAGGGTCTGTTTTTTCTATGCAGAAGATCAAGGCCCAGCTTGGCTACCCAGAAAATGAACTAAGATATGATATGAGGAGGAGCTTCCAGCATCAGCACTCTCTGGAGGACTTGTGCCAGGGGATGATCATCAAAAAGCCTCCACAGGGATCCGGGTGATGCTGCGGTTGTGGCTGCATCCACCCCACCATTTCCTGGACTTGCCATAGGAATGAGGAGGGAGATGTCTAGGCTGGCATGTGCATACAGTGAGACAACGAATTTGACCGTATCTGTACTGTTGGAACTCAACCAGGAGTTGGGAGTGGTGCAAGTTGTAGCAGTCCAAAATCTTATGACTATAGACTATCTATGGTTAAAAGAACATATGGGATGTGAACAGATCCCAGAAATGGGTTACTTTAATTTGTCTGATTTCTCTCAGACTGTTCAAGTACAGTTGGACTATATCCATCATATCATAGACAAATTTTCACAAATGCCTAGGGTGCCTAAATGGTTTTCTTGGCTTCACTGGAGATGACTGGTAATTATAGATTTGCTTTGTTTATGTCACCGTATTCCTATTATGTTAATATGTGAACGCAAGTTAGTTGGTAGTTTAAAACCTATACATGCTTAAGGTACTCTACAAGAAGATATGTCAAAGAAATAATCTATCCTCCCATGTTTTCTTCCATGTGCTACCTCTATAGCATTTCTTCTTCCTTCCTAATTACAACCCTTAAATAGAATTCGTGCCTCATATCGAATTTACCGAGTATCATAATTCCTCCAGGTGGTAAAGATACCTCGACACAAGTGCTGGGCATAGAAGCCACAGGGCATAAATCTGCAAAGAAGTGAAAAGCTAACCTTTTCAAACAATATTGCTTCTCTCTCACTTACCAACTTTACATTTCCCTGTATTGCACCGGAAGATGACTGGTTAGCCAGAGACGGGTAAGATTCCTCAAGGGAGGAACAACCTAAGACAGGCACAGTCGCAGGGGGGCCATCTGGTGAGAAATTGGGGATCAACAGAGGTGAGGCTCAGAACCTCAACCCCCCTGTTTTGAGAGAAATCTTCTGCATCCGTGGATGTTTTGCTGCCCTTGTCTAGCTTGGATTAATTCTTAGTCCATAGGCACACACCTGATCATCTACATTTGCCCTCTTACAGCACTAAACTATGTTTTCTACCTTTATCTTGTATCTACCTACCACTTCAGCATTTTATTAAAAATAAAAATAATAATAAAAATAAAGGGAGAAATGTGGGATCCACATATAAATCAAATATAAAAATCAAACGAATATTCATATTTGACCTGATTGTTTATAGTTCATAATGTGTGATCAAAACCGAAAGTTTCTGTGATGAATGCCCTTGTACTGTTCACCATGTAAGAATTTATTCACTATGTGAGAATTCATTCACCATGTAAGAACTTGTTCGTTATGCTTCAGAAGATTGGAGACTGACGAGAATTAGGCTTGAGATGGATTAATGATTGTACATTGAGCATTGACCCCTCTATACAGAATTTTATTGTTGTTAACAACCATTTGATCAATAAATATGAGAGATGCCCTCTCAAAAAAAAAAAAAAAAAGGGACTCGCACGGATCCTCCCACCTTTCCACGGTGTGAGCACACAGCACCAGGCTGACAGTCTGCAATCTGACAGAGAGCCCTTGCCCAACCTGACCTTGGACTTCCAGCCCCCAGAACTGTGAGAAATAAATTCCTATTGTCTATAAAAAAAAAAAAAGATGTAGAGAACTGAAATTGTATACATCTGTAGAACTTTGACATTTGAGAAGGTGGATGTTTTTGTTTCCATCATTTTAATTCACTCAGTAAAAGCTGATTGAAAATGATATTAAGCACTTAGTGGTTAGCATTGTCATTTTCTCCTAAATTTCATGACTTTAACATCATGAAAATACATTTTCTTTTCATCCCAAGTATGACACAGACATAATGTGGATTTAGGAAAGAGTAAAATCATACCACAAGTAACATCTGAAATTCTTGTATATACTGCATGGGGAAGAGGGATGGGAGGGTGGTCAAAGTGGGTGAAGGGGATAAAGAGGTGCAGGCTTCCAATTATAAATATTATCCACAGGGATGAAAGTCCAGCCCAGGGAATGTAGTCAATAATATTGTGGAATATTTTTATAATATTATCTACAGATAGTATCTACATTTATCACGGTGAGCATTTAGCAAAGTACATCATTGTCAGAGCATTATTTTGTACACTGACACCAATATAACATTGTACATTAACTATATTTCAATTAAATAAATTTAAGGGACAGTAACCCTCAAGAAGATTTTAAGTAGTTTATTAGTCTTAAGAAATATATCAGAAATAGTAAAATTAAAAAAGAGGTTTGTCAACCAAAATGAGTTCTGCAGCATCCAGAAGACAGACAGACAGAAAGAAAGAAGAAAGGAAGGAAAGAAAGAAAAGGATATAATGACATACCACATTAAAAAAGTTGGCAGAAAATAATTTCATTCAATTTATAAAAATAAATCATTATACATAATTTGTATTACTTATACTATACATTTTATCTGAGCAAATATATCATTAACAATTTTCAGTAGACAAAATAAATGTGGAGGTATGGAAAATGAAGTTTATATTTTATTATCTAATCATCTTCCTGTTAATCTGTCACCCACATCTGGTATTAAAAAGTTATATGATTTTCAATGTAACAGAACCATCCATAAAAGTACTGATTGTTAGAGCTTTAGTTAAGTGGTTTTTATAAATAGTCTTGAACATTATGATTATTAGCTATTTTAAAATACATACAAATGCAATTTAAAAATTAAAGGAGTTGCTATGAACAAGAGCCTCAATCACCCATAAGTTTTATGACCTCATAGTTCCTTGAATAATTAGACACATGTTGGAATGTTTGTTTTAAGGAGAATGAGAACTGAATATGATGTCAATCTATTTTTCTAGTTTCTTCACCTTTAGACACTATCAGCCATTTTATTCTTCCTTTATTCCTTAAAATGTTTTTGTTGAAATATAGATGATTAAAAACGATGTTGGTTTCAGATGAACAACAAAATGATCCATCAGTTGTTTATGGTACCAAAGCCTCACCATGATAAGTGTAGTTATTATGTCACCATAAATACAATACAATATTATTAGCTCCATTGCCTGTGCTGTACTTCCATCCCTGTGACTAAATTATTTATAACTTGAAGTTTATAACTCTTTATCCTATTTACTTATTTCATTTGTCACCCGTGGTAACCAGCAATGTATTCTCTGTTGTGAACCTATTTTTGTTTTTTTGTTGTTGTTGAAACTACTTTATCAACTATTTAAATTTATCGAACTATACTAATGCCTGAAAAATACCTTTTAAAATTCATAAATGATTAATTTCCAGGTTATGGAGGCATTTTCATATTTATTCTTACCAGTATATACACTTTGTCTAAGTAGGAGACACCATTCATTCTTCTATGCAGCAACAACAGAAAAAGTTAATTATTCTTTTATTATATGCCTGCTAGTTGCTAGCAGTTATTAATTTTATATACAATATATTTATTTACTATTGTTTGTGGGGGTTTTTGTTGTACATATGAGTGAAATCAGGGGGTGGGAGAATGGGTGAAAAAAATGAAGGGGATAAAGAGATACAAACTTCAAATTATAAAATGAATAAGTCAGAGGAATGGAGTTACAAAATAGAGAATATAACCAATAATACTGTAATATTATGGTATGGTAATAGGGGCATCTACACTTACTAAGGCAAGCATCTAGTAATGTGTGTAATTATTTAGTCACTGAATTGTATATCTGAAACCTATATAATATTGCATAAGAAGTATATTATAAAAAGAAAATACATAGCTTCTGCCTTCGAGGTTCTTAGAATTGAGATAGTACATAGAATTGTATACAATGAAATAACAAACGTAATAGAAGGTAAATGCTCAAATGGGTGTGAAAAACACACAGGCGGCTATCATGGAATTGTGAAATCCCAAATACTAGTCAAGTGTCCACATGGTTTTTACTGATCTCAGAGGGCTGCCTCATTGTAGGGAAATGAGGATGAGTATTCCAGGAAATGGAATGAAAGCAGCAGGTGTTTTTAACTGTAGTTCTAATAGTTAGAATCTCAAATTAAAGTATGGCTAACATATTCATCATCAAGTACATAACAATGATTTTCCAAATTTCTAACAAATAGTCTCCTTTGCTTTTTTCTCTAACCCATTTTTTGCCTTCCTTCCCTCCAGAAATACCCCTGTGGAGACGGGGTCCAGAAAGACCCCCGTGGATGGACAGCTACAATCTCACCCCTGTGACTCACTTTATCCTCACGGGGCTCTCTGAACTCCCCGAGGTGCGCTATCCTCTCTTTACGGTCTTTGCCTTCACCTACCAGGCCATCTTGGTGGGAAACGGAGCCATTCTGTTGGCCATCGGGATGGAGAAGAAGCTGCACACACCCATGTATTATTTTCTGGCTAATCTGTCCCTCATAGACATATTCTGCTCATCAACTACTGTCCCCAAGATGCTGGACAACCTCCTGACTGGGAATTACAGCATTTCCTTCCTGGGCTGTGCTTTGCAGCTTTATTTCCTGGTGGCCCTGGAAAAAGGCTGAGGTCTTCCTTCTTGCTGTCATGGCTTATGACTGGTACATGGCCATCTGCTTCCCCCTCCGTTCCACCCTCATCATGACCAAGGCTCACTGTGCCCAGCTGACAGCTAGGACCTGGGCAGCAGGGTTTCTCCATTCCCTCTTCCATACAGTCTCCACATTCTGTCTGTCTTTTTGCAAGTCCAATCGGGTTAACCAGTACTACTGTGACATCCCCCCAGTGGTGGCCCTCTCCTGCTCATCCACCTACATGGAAGAAATGCTTATGTTTGTAGTATCAAGTATCTTGGGAATTGGTGCCTTCCTAACCACCTTCATCTCTTATATTTATATCATATCCACCATCCTAAAGATCCAGTTGGTGGAAGGGAAGTGCAAAGCCTTCTCCACATGTGCCTCCCGCCTCCTGGTGGTCTGTTTGTTCTATGGCACAGCCGTCTTCACCTACATTCGTCCCTCTTCAAGTCACACTCCCCAGACTCATCGCCATGCTCTACGGGGTTATCACCCCAATGCTAAACCCCATGATCTACAGCTTGAGGAACACAGAGGTGAAAGGGGCACTCGGCAGGGTCTTATGTCACTGATCATGTTTACAGTGAGTGTAGAAATAAAACATATAGACTCAGTACTCATTTTACAATGAATTTATAGTAAGAATTCACAGAAAATCATTTTTAATTGACACAGAATATAGGCACATGAAAATTTATAGACATGAAAACATACAAACTTAGTCTATCTGTAAGTCTACATATGGATATGTTTATACATATGTGTATGTGTGTGTATATATATATATATATATATACATATATATATATATACCTATATCACTCAAATTGAACTTAAGGTATATCAGCCCAAAATAAACATTTTCATGAACAGCAGAATTCACAACTTACACTAATATGTGTAAACTGAGCCTTTTAAATTAATTTGGACTTACGTTCACATCCATATCATACCTTACTTATATTATGCCTATATTTTTGTCTACTTTTTAAATCTACATCTATCCATAGATCTTTGTATTCCCTTATGTAATTGACTGCTGAGTCTATGTTTCCATAACATTATTTCACTCTATCCTGTCTTTCAATATTTCTTTCAAATTACTATGTATTTATCTGCTTTTCTCCCTGTTTTTGTGATCCTGTACTTTCTCATATCTACCTGTCTCTTCAAAGGAGGATGATTTTACTTTATCTCTGATTTAGATATCTAATTCAGTTCAGCATATTACTGTCATCTTACCTTGAACATATTGAAAACTGGAAGCATCATCTTATAACACACACACATACACACACACACACACACACACACACACACACACACACACACAGTTTATCAGCAGCCATGTATTTTTGGCACTAATGTTCCCCAATTACACAGACTAAAATCCCTGAAACCTGACTGTGCTTTGCCTTGCAGTCCATCACCTGTGTTCAGAGTGATTAGGGGGCTGATGTTTCTGGGGTGACTGGGTGCCATTCCCACTCCATCCCCACATCCTGTCATCTCTGGAAACAAGTAGGTTTTCTCTCTGTGTTACTGCTTACATGATTCCTTGCTTTATCTACAATCATTGATCATTTTCTCCACAGTTTGCCCCAACCTGGGAATCCCAGTTTGCTTCCAGGTTCAGTCCCCCGTCAGATGGTCTCTCTCTGCATTTCTGATTCTCTTTTCACTCTTTGGCATTCATTATCTTCTCTCCTCCTCTTTTCTGCATTCTGTCCTTCCTATATCACTAGTGAATGTGTTTATATTATTCAAGACATATGTTAGCTCCTTTGCTGGACTGTTACTGATTTTCCAAGTCATGTTCAAATCTTGTAAAATGAGTTTCATCATATGCACTTGTTCTACATCAGCTAGGCTGTTGGCACTGCCTGTCAGGCTTCGGAAACAATTTCCTTTTCCAAAATTCAGCATTGCCCTGAAATACATCATTTGCAGCATTCCAGGTTTATTCATAGTAGTAGCTGGTCAAGTGCCTGTTCCTCAATTTTATACAGTGGGAAAATCCATACTGTCCTGGAGAAGGAAATAAAATAATAGTTCTACTCTTATAATTTTAGTTTTTAAAAATTTTTTTTTCACATTTCATGACCTGTCTTAGAGTTTGCATGTGGTATGAAAGAATCAGGTCCTCTTTATACTAAAAAAAACTTCATGGCTTTTGTTAACTACATTATCATACAAAATTGAATAAAATCTTTAAAACCTAACCAGTTGTTTATTTTATATTTCAAGTACTCAAATATTCATTTAATGTGTCACCACTTATTGAAATGTAATATTCTTTGTGATCTTGGTGTTATCACTGTGTTGCATAAACCACCCTGAAATCTGATTCTGTCCTATCTTCTCTCTTCCTTGAAATTTATGATCACCTGAGAAATGCGGGCCTGATAAGTTGTCAACCTCCTGAGCAAATTCTCACGGGATGTACCTGGCAGTGTAACAGCAATGTGGACACCTATGCAGGTTTACATTAGGCATTCCTTTAAAGTTCAGGACACACTAAAGGGGGTGAATGAATTCATTAAGTTTTGCTAACTACTGTGTCTCTAAATCCCTTGGCATTTTATGTTGATTACTTTAAAAACAGACTGACATTGATCGTATATGAAAGAGGTACTGGACAGATGGAAGGAAATATAGAAGGGCATATAAGCTGCTGGCTGTTGGGTGTGGAAGACTCAGGAAAAAAATGATAAGGTTGGCCCAAATTCAGAGAAGCTGTGATTTCTGGTGGCTGCGGAGGCTGCCCGGCACATGACGGTGCCTCAGTCCCAGAACAGGGGTGTGCGGGTTCCATGGCATCGTATAGTCAGTCAGATAGCTATTACTCTTGTCCTTGGGTTTGTTGTGTTCTGTGTACAAACTCTGACATTTCTGTGTGGCTGAGCAAGAGACTGGTGATGTGCTGGAGGATGACCAAGATATTACAGTGTTGGAATCACTATTTTAAACTTTCTTCACAGTATTGTGGATTCTAACACTGCAAACTGCATGCCAAAATGGTCATTAAAAACAAGTCTCAGTATTTCAAAATGGCGCATACAAAATATGAGGGCATCCAACTTGTAATTACATAAGAGAAAGGAGAGCAGCCCCTTTGGTGAGAATATACATATTAACATGTGAGATACTTATTTTTTCTTCTCCTCAGCTGTGTTTCCATAGCAATGAACAGATGGAAACTGTCTTACTATAGACCCTCCCATGTTTTCCAAGAGAAGGGTTCTTGGTGTTTTTGTGAGAAAGAATATAATGGGCACAGAAAATCCATTGAGCATTAAACATGTATTTGGAGTTTTAGGGGTGAAAAAGGGAAGAGTACACACCTGGGGAGCTGGGTCTGGGCAGGCCTGGGGTGGGTCCCACTGAGAACAAGAGGGGGCCTGTTTAATATTTGGTCTCAAAGGTGACAGGTGAAGTCCTCCTGGGGCTCAGGCTCACTCCACCCTCACACCAGGCAGGGGGATTTTCACCTGTATTTGATTCCCCTTGGAACCATCATATCCTGGGTATGTGTGATTTGTACTATGTTAATAATGGAGAAGTGTGATTTCTTACTATGGAAATAGATTTTGGATGACATTTGGGTCCATCTCTCCTCCATGTTGTAATTAGCTGATTTTGGCCAGCCTGTTATCTATAGTCTCCCTCCACATCCCATAGGAAGAGCTTACGCAGAATTTGTAGAATATAAGCAAGCATCTGGATGAATGTGAACACTAGCCCTGTCCCCCTCACCCCACCTTGCTCATGTCTATTTATTTACCTGTTATAACGCAAGAAACCATGGAACATGTTAGTGAATCCAGAGAGATTTTACTAGTAGCATGTGGTTAGAGGAGACCAAAATTTTCACCCTCCAGATTATAATTAGTTTTGTTTATTGAGAAGATCACATAGGCCTTATATCCAGACTGATAATGGCTCTTTTCCTGAATCCTTAGTAAATCAGGATACAGAGTGAGTGACAGACAGATGAATAGTTTCGACATGAGACTGTAGGAGGCAAGAACGTTAGGCAACAAGTCTGTGTCGTAAATGATGGTTTCCCCTGATATGTAGAATATGCTTTTATGTAATGT
The DNA here is from genome assembly GCF_040802235.1 of Manis javanica. Classification (NCBI taxonomy): domain Eukaryota; kingdom Metazoa; phylum Chordata; class Mammalia; order Pholidota; family Manidae; genus Manis; species Manis javanica. The sequence goes on along the minus strand of NC_133169.1, from coordinate 42,377,411 downwards.
ATTCATGTGGCTTGGATTAGGCATGGGCTTAGATTTTAATTTTTTAGATCAAATGGAAAGTCCTGTTTGCTAATGAAAATTAATATTCTTCCCAGAACTTGTTGCAACTTCTTACTAAGTTCCTTAAGTAGAGAATCCTTCATGTTTCACTGAATGGGCACCTGGACAGCCTCATCTCTCCTGCTCAGTATTGACCGTCCTGCAGTAGACAAGCAAGGCATGTCCCACTCCAGGCCAGCTGGTCCTTCGCAGTCTGCTTACACAGGTTAGGGAGGAACAAGTACCTCCCCAAATCTCCTATTATTTCAGTTCTCTAAGCATGCTTTGTTAAATGAATTTCCAAGAGGGATGTAAAAGTAATTCCTACCCTGATTGTGAGGGATCCTGGTGGGCCAAAGCAAGACTTGGACAAGACCAGCCTGGTGAGCCACTGAGTTTTATCAAGGGGCTGTTTACGGAGAGGTCGGTGACACTGTGGGTAGTGCCGTTCCCTTGCCACTTCCCCACATGCTGCTGCTAGGATAGATTTTATCAGGGAACAGGACAAGGGTGCTATGCACTGGAATGCAAATCACTGTGTATAGAAAAGTAGGGAATCACAGAACTTCTTCACATCTTGATGTTTCTCTTCAGACACAAAACAATTCTGCATTCTTCACACCTTGCCCTAGTTACAGGAACAGGGAGGATCTCCTGGAACTGCCATCTAGGACCACAGCCCAGCAACATGTTCTAAAACAGTGTTTTTAAACAAAATGTCTTCACTTTGTTCAAGTTTCAAAGGATCACTTATGCTACAGTGGGTCTTACATTTTTCCAACCCCTCTTCTGCAATTGTCCACCTTTGAGCCATCAAAGGTGTTTTGTAGTCGTTTATTCCTTAATACAGAGTCCTGAGTAGCTGTCCCCAATAGTAATGCATTCCACAGCAGCACATGCTTATCCCTAGAATGACACAAATGCTGATGAATAGTAAAGGATGCCAGGTTTGTGGCAGAGACACCCAAGCAGTGTGCAGGAGCTTTATCCATACTTAAATGATCAATTTCATGAATATCCTGGGACAGATTATTTAGAGCATCATCTTTTATTGGCTTCATTATCAGGAAAGTATACAGAACCAGTAAGAGCACAGAAATGTCCTGAGCAGAGAGCAAAATACCTAATGGCACGTATTTTGTAAAACCACCTTACACATCTGAGGTGTTTCTTGATTTAAAAGAAAAATACATCTAAGCAGTCCTGCAGGTGGGGCCCCGAAGTGAGACCTGCATTGTGTAAGCAATCAAGTAATTAATAAGAGGTATCTAAACAGGAACAAAAGAAAACAAAGTTAATGGTGGGAGCAAATCAGCAATCCAGTGTCTGTACCTGAGTACTGCCAGGGAGGTGTCTAGATGTCGGGATGCAGGCGTCTTCACACAGGTAAATGCAGGCAGTGGCAGCCGGACAGGTTTCCCTGGCCAGCAGTTTGAATGTCCTGAGTGGCCCCTAAGCAGCTGTGGCACAGACTGTCTAACATGGGGGGTCTTGGTGACTCCTTTGAAGTGTGTATCACATAACCTAGTTTTAGCTTTCAGGGCTTCATGGAAAAAGAGCAGTTTTACTTTTAATGACTCTAATTCAAAAAGATGGGATAAAATTAGAAACAATAGTTGGAGAGTCATAGACAGTATTGGAGGAAACCCAACGAATTCAGGATCCAGCCCAGTTCACAGTGAACAGTCTCAGAATCTAATATCCATAGGGGTGCGCTATTGAAATACTATTTTTTCTTTTTAACCACCATCACTTTTATAAAAAATAACCATTTATTTGCAAATTAAATCCACCAAGCTTGGCCCAGGTTTGTTGGCCCAATTATTTACATGGGTGCAGCAAGAATTGCAGTGATTGACCACATAGATGCTTTCAAATGTTTTGCTAGAATCTTTTCTAAGGCCTCCCACATCCAGGAAAGCCAAGCCAAGGACTTTGCCATCAGAGTTTGCCCAGAGTGTCTATACAGTTTGGGCAACTTCCTCCTTTTTTGAGGTCCTCAAAATATCTGAAGTCCCTGAACCTGCCTGGAGGTGGCCTTCCTCACTCATTGTGAGGCTGCTGGAAGCTCTGGAAGCAAGGGGCCAGGATGAGCACTTCCAAGGGCTTCGCTGCCTCTCAACCTTAGTTCCTTAAAGCTGTCCAGTTACATCTCAGTCTCCATCTCTCTCAAATAGGACATTCCAGTCAAAGCCTTGGTCATACAACCAATGTTTCCATTGTGTCCTATTACAGGGACAGATCCTTATTGAAATTATACAAATAAATATACATATTGCCAAAAATATTAAAATACTCATAGTTTTCCAAATTTGGAGGGATCATGTAGGGAGAAAAACAGATGAATGTTTCAATTCTGCTTACAAAGTTGTAATTTGCTGAATTGCCATAAATCATAGTTTAAGAGAAAAGGTTTACTTACATCCAGTTCAGTTTAATGACCTTAAAGTCATCAGAAACATCTGTATTTATCAAAAGTCCTTTCCATGAATTTCCTTGAAGTTGAAGCTCTTTTGCCCAGACCCTTATGAAAGCATCTCAGCCTATAGATGACAAAAGGCTTAAAAATAGTCTTGGTTCAATACGTGATGAGAGTTCATCATAATGCAATTGACAAGGAAATTTGGTTATTTCTGTAACATACAATGTTTCAATAGCTACAATTATAAGTAATCTCAAACAAGGACATAAAAGATTTCTAGGAGTTCCATATGACTTACAGAATACTTATTTTAGTGACACATTCTTACACAAATATAATCTAAATAGGTTCAGCATCACTTATATTACAATGTGTCCCAGGTAATTTAACACATCAAATAAGAAAGCCTAATCAGTTAAATCTTTCTCTTTTTCAAGGATAAATTGCTCTGACATGTTCCATGGGCCCTCTGGAAAATCTCAGACTTAACTAGAGATAAAAAGGACTTTACTTAGAATTTGATTTGGAGAAATTTTTAAAAAATATCAAACGTTTTACATTTTACAATCTCTGAATATTAAGAGAAGACCAATAGTCAAGAAAACTTTGTCCTTTTAACCAAGAGAAAATAAAGTTCTAGTATTGTAATGTACTTGATATTAAAACTCATTTACTTCTGTCTCACACAGGATGACCACACATGAAATTCCTTTTCCACAAGGCTTCTACAATTTCCTTTTCACATTCAGATTTTGCACTGCATTTTCCTTCATTAAATAACCCGCCTCTCACCTTTAGGAGAAAGTTACTTTATTTTACCCTTAATAAAAATTCACTTCCATTTCTCATACATTCTATTACCAAAAATACACATCTTACTTTTCTTATAGGCAGAGATGTTTCTCTTTTTATTTCTAATGGCTTTACTTATGCTTTTTAAAATTCTAAACTTTTAAAAACTTTTATTTATATTGAAAACTAGTAGTAATTCTAAACTCTCTGTTATACTACCATTCTTTAAACTGGCAATTCCATCAATGCATATCATAATTTCTAGAAACATGTGCTTCCTCATAGTACAGTCTTTCAATAAGCAGAGAACATATTTACTAACAGACCTAAATTTGTCTTTAGTTTCTCTGTAATAAGAAATCTAAAGCAGGTAAACCTACATTCAGTAATTGATATTTCATTATTTCCTTTTACTTGGAAATAATCTAGGTATTCAATGAAAAACTAATCACTTAAGTTCGCTTAGCAAAATCATAAGATTGCAAGTTACCAAAAACATTTTCAAGCTTTTTTAAGCACATACCATTACACATAATTATTTATAAAAATTATACTAGTACACGTATTTGGTTTATTTGTTCTTAACAACCATGCCTGGATTGCCCACAAAATATTCATGAGACATCAAAGTCAGCTACTCTCCCAAGCCTTTACCTTATTTTTGAAATATTTAACAGATAGCATCAATTTATATGACTCTAAGTAAACCCAGGCAGAATAAAAGTTTTCATTTTAATGCTGATAACCTTAAATACATGCCTATTTTAATTAAATAACAAAGATTAGCATTGGTGTCAAATATTTATCAGCCCATGTGAACTTGAAAAGCTCTTGGGTTAGTTTTTATCAGCATTTCTGAAAGTTTTGGAATGCCCAATTCTTACAAGTGTGTTTTTTTTATTATTAACAAAATAATTTATTATTCTCCGACTAATTTCCACTTCAATTCCCTGACAAAACACCTAAGGCAATTCTACACAATACTCTTCAATGAATCATCAACAGAAAAAAACATATTCTTTGGGTTTCAAAACAGTTATCATTATTATAGTCTTATAGGACTCCTCTAAGGAAGCAATTTAATTACCTCACAGAGAAGAACTATATTTGAAATTAGGTAGCATTTCTTTTTCATAGGATACAAGATTTCTGGAAAGAATATACTTAATGAATTATGTAAACAAAAATAAAATAAAAACCTCATGATGTTCCCAGTTTTAATTGGAAAAACAAAAGTCTTTAATCACATATGTTACATTAAGTCAGAGAAGGGCAATGGTTTGCTAATAGCCATTAGCAAGTGTTAGTGGTTGGGTTCTGTAATTCAGATTCTTCTCACTGAATCTCAAATTTCCAAGTTTATACTCTAACTTTTTTATTCTGTGTATTTTACCTGTTTGAACAACATCAATTTAAACAGCTAAAACAAGATGATCTAGATAATTCTATGTCTAAATTTTTGGCCAATACATCTTATTTCTAAATTCGGTACTCCAATACTAGTTTACCCATGTTTTTCTATATGCTGAAATGCCCTCTCTGCACTATATTTGACTGTGTATCAACTTTTCATTATTATTCTCATATTTAGGTCATGAAGCATTAAAACAAATGTACCAAAAATCCAAGTTCACATGACAATATAAGAATTGTCCTCCAGAGATGAAAAAAATTATACTAATTATCATGTTTAAAAGGCATGTTTTCATTTTACTTGTTTGTATTTTGGACAAAAATATTCATCAGCTAATATGCTCTTCCACATATTGTATTCACTGAGTTTACTACCACAGATTTAATGCAATAAAATATCTTTGAAAAACCACTTGACAGTAATTATGGCAAGGCTCATTAAAATGCAGAGGTAAAGATCCCATTTGTATAGAAACCTAAAAAATGTTTGAAAAGGAAAGGTGTTTCATCAGGCTGCGTATTTTTTGTATACTAAAAATATATATAAACATGTCTTGAATTAGTTTTACTGACATTTCTGATGCAGTATCATTTAATCGTAATAAATTTTGAGAGGTATATGTTTAACAAGCATTATACTTGAGATTATAGTCTTAAGTAAACATTTAATACACAATGCCAAGGTGGTTTCCTTTTTAAAAAATTTTTGTTCCAAAAGTCTTATTTTATGTTGACATTTTTGCTTACCTGTGTGCCTCAGACCAATAAAGTACTCTGCATTAAAATTTAAAATCTTGAGACAGTAGTACAGCATGGAAAAAAATGTAAAGCAGCTCAGATACATTGAACCCACATTTTACATTTTCATTTGTCAAATTAGAATATAAAAAAGTAAACTTGAAAATCAAGTTGAAAAGGCTTATTCTTCCTTAAGAAAAAGTATGAACAATCTGAAAATGATCAACTAGTATGAATGAAACATTGTACATAGTTAAGTCACATTTAGCGGTAGCTAAACATACCACTCCCTCCTGGAAATTATGGAACCATCTGCATATGAAACTAAGGCATCTTCGTTTTCTTCATAACGTTCATCACTGACAAACTGCATTTCCATTTTTAGATCTTCATAATAATCCATTGGTATTTCAAACCTACCGAGATTTTCTATATTGTTTCACTGTGTTTTTTCAGGCTCTTCTAAAATAGTCTTTCCATATTAGATTGCTCACTGGATTTTTGTTTTCTTTTTTTACACTGTCTGGGTAAGAATCAAGCTCATCTTGTTGAAGAACATCTATTTGTGATTCTTTTTGCATATCTGATGGTGGAATGTAGTTCTTGGCAAAGTAGTCTCCACGAAACGTCCGTCTTCTCCTAGAGAGGAATATTCCAGCCAAAACACTTAAAAGTACTATAAGGAGAGCCCCACCCACTACACTAGCAATGATCGTGCCAATTGTGTCATCCTTAATTGTTGCCAAAGTTGACAATGGGAAGGGCAATTTTTTTGGTTCTGTTGCTAGATCCTCGATGTCAGCAGTTGAGGGATGCCACTGAATTGTAGGTTGAAGGGTGGTAGTAGTAGTAGGATCTGAAATGTAGATGACCTTTTGATTACTTCTGTGACCAAGGGAGTAGTCACTTTACAGACATAAACCAGAATAACTGAAAGTCAGTGGATGGACGAAATGAAGAGTATTGTCTGAAGCCAGTAAACCATCAGGCCATTGTCCGTCCAACCTGCTCCACACAGATTTGAAGGATGGTGGATTTGCATCAGCATTGCACTTGAGATTAACACCTTCTCTTCCTACAAACCAATTTCCATCATAGCCTGTTACTGAAACCTCAGGAGCAGACTGTGTATCTAATAGGAAAGAATACCTGCTGTCCTTTTCCAAGGCTGGATATTTTACAACACAGGTAATTCACCTTCCTCTAGCAAACCTGGCTGGAAACAGCTTGTACTGACGGACAATTACTGCTGTTTCATTTGGAAAAGAAGTTGTAGTAGATTCCATTTCACCAACATCATCCTCCCAATGTGTGCAACTGGTTGTCCAGTGGCTGCAATACAAATGGCTGCTACTGTTTCACTTCCTCCATCAATTAAAGAATCTGTCCCTCTTACCAGGCTCACAGTGGGTTCAGCTAACAGAGTTACGGTTGTAGAGGACTGAGCATTTCCAAGCGGGAATGTAATGGCTTTGCGTAAGTATTTTCCAGAATCAGAGAATCCTGTTAGGAGAGTAACTGGTGCATCATTAAGTGAGCAGCTGTCAAACGAGACCCTTCCCTGATACTCTCCTTGAAAGAGAATCCATGCTGAGGAGGACGAACTGCAACAGTCTGCGAACTTCCGCCATCTATCTTCTCCCACGAAATCTGTGTTATGGTTTCATTCACTTCAATTTAACATTTCAATGAAACATTCTTTCCCCACAGCGCCGTGACGTGCGGCTCCACAATAACTGGCCCGGCTGCGGCCCCACGGAGCCGGGGAGGAGCGGCGGCGGGACAGGCGGGGGCGGGTGCCGGGCCCGCGGGGAGACGCGGCGGAAGCTGCGCCTGGGCGCCGCCGGGACCCAGCGGGGCCGCGCGCTCCCCGCCCTTCCCCCGGCCTCCCGCTCGCCCGCCCGCGGCTCCCCGGTCCCGGCGCCTTGGGTTCCGGGGCGGCGGCGAAAGGTCCGGCGCGTGCGTCCCGGTCTCCCGTCTCCGCCGCCGCAGCCGCTGCCGAGGTTGAGGCGGGAGCCGCCGCCGCCGCCGCCGCACCCCTCCCCCCGGCACCCGCTCGCCTCGAACTCCTGGACAAGTGTTTGCTTTTAAAACAAAGTTTTGTGACACCGTCGGGAAGTAGAAAAGTATCTCCCATTTACGTGATATGTATATACACACACAAACTAGAAATCCAGATATGTTGTAGTTTTATACTTTATACTGCCACAAATACGGTATAAAACAAAGCCCACTAGTTGAGTTCTTTAGATTTTGCTTTTAAGATTTTACTTCTTAAATGATTGTATCTAATTGCAATGCCCCCATTATGGCCATAGTTATTCTAAGTTGTAATTCCCCTGCAGGCTGGCATAAGTTTTCTAAAATAAGACTTGCAGGTGGAGTTGCAACCTCCGTTTCTGTCCAAACATTCCTGGCTACCAATGCGGTGTGACTCTCGGTTCTGTCTGATCACAGCATCTCCAGCATGATGGATATTAAGCCATCATTTTGGGACACAAAATAAACTTACCAAGATTTGTTATTTTTGCTAGATATTCACAGCTTTCAGAACCACAGTTTGTATTTCCTGCCAGAGGGTGGCATGCCTGTCTAGAATTTAAAGACCACGTTAGGTAAAGCTTTCAGAGCAGATATAAAAGGGCCATATCATGGGGTTGGACATTATGCATGTACTTGATATGTAGGTTTAACAATGATGGTTAAGAAAGGAAAAGTATATTCAAATATATCTGAAGAACATAATGCAAAATAATGAGCACCTATTCATGGACAATAATGGATTAAGGGTGAAAATAAGAGCATGTTTCCTCTCTTCCCAGTTGCTGACTTTCAGCTTGATGTAAGAGAACAGGTGATGTGCTTACAGCAGCGAAGTGTTGACGCTTGCGGCCACAGTGGGGCTTCGGGCCAGGGGGGAGGCCGGGGCAGGAGAAGGCGAGGCGGGTTGACGTTCCACCATACTACTTTCCACATAATGAAGAAAGAAGTAAGGTCATAAAAAGTTAACCCTTATATTTTGTTTACAATTAAACATGTAAATGATGGGAGGTGGAATCAAGAATGGGGGCAGAAAATCCTGAACTCACTTCTCTCACAGACATACCAAAATCTACAATTACACATAGAACAATTGATCTCTTGGAATGAACTGAAGACTTGGAATGAATGAATTGTATATGATCTGTATAGCAGATCATATACAATAAAGGTTATAAAGAAAAAGCCACACTAAGGTAGGCAGGAGGGACAGATGATCAGTCTGTTAGGACCCACACTCCTGCAGCAACCCACCAGGAAAAGGGATATCACTGATGTAGAGAAAGGGAGGTGTCTGAGCCCTGCATTGGTCTCCACAGCCCAGGGGACCTGCTCTGGGAAGATGAGCTTCCATAGCACGTGGTTTTGATAACCTATTGGGCTTATGTCCAGGAGAACTGGAGGGAAGTAGGAAATCAAACTCCACTCTTAGAGGCCATGCATACGATCTCGCTTGCTCTGAGACCCAGTATAGAGGCAACAGTTCTGAAAAGTGCCTGATGTTTAACAAGGAGATCCACTGGCTAAGTGTAGGGCATGTGCCAGAGGCGCAGGGATCTATGAAATTTTCCCCAGGGATGGAAACACTGGTGGGCATCTTTGTCACTTTCTGTACAACTAAGTCTATCAGCCCTGGCAAGCATCATTTCTGGAACTCTCCATCTCCTGTTGTGCACTGCTAAGTCCACCTTGACATGCCTTTGTGGATTTGCCAGCACAACCTTCCCCTATGGACCCAAGCCACTCCCAGGAGGCTTACTGCCCCATCACTCACAGAAGGTAGACTTGGTCAGAAAAAGAGAACCACAAAAGAACCCCCCACCCCATGGAACAAAATAGTAGCAGATTCACAGATACCAAGAAGGGACTAGTGGTAACCAAAGTGCTAAAAGGAAGAAAAAGGATAAAATGCAATAACTATGGTGGGTTTTTCCACCACATTACAATTACTGCAATAGTTGAAGTGGGGCCTCACAGGCAGTGACACCAGGGTGCAAACCCACAGACATCCATGGGACTGTGGAAATTGCCACCAGACCATGAAAACAGCTGTGCCAGTGGACAGTTAACACTCCAGAAGCTCCACACCAGTCATGATTCAGCCACAACTGTAGGGTGCATGCAGGCCACACAGGTGTCACTCCTTGGGCACATAGCTCAGCTGACCAGGAGAATTTATGCTCATTTTCCCTGCAGGCCACCTTCTATATAAAGACATTCCTTCATGACTTAGAGACATAAGTGACCTACTTAATACATATACATGAACAGAGAGTTAGACAAAATGTGGAGACATAAAAATGTGTTCTACATAAAACAAGAGAAAACCTCAGGAAACAAAACAATGATAAACAATCCACCAGATAAAAAGTTAAAGTAATGTTCATACAGACACTCGCTGAATCAGGAGAAGAATGGATGAACTTAGAACTTCAACAGAGAGGTAGAAAATATAAAAAAGAACAAATCAGAAATGAAGAATACAATTGAATGCAAAACATATTAAATGGAATCAATAACAGATTAGAGGATACAGAAGAACAGATCTCTGGAGGACAGGATAGTGAAAATCACCCAACTGGAATAACAAAAAAAAAAAGAATAAAATGGTGATAATTTAAGGCATCTCTGGATAATATCAAATGTATTAGCATTCATATTATAGGGGTCCCTGGAGGAGAAGACAGAGTGAAAGGAACAGAAAATCTATGAAATAATGGCTCAATTTCTCTAACCCAGGGAGGGAAGTAGACATCCAAGTACATGAAGCACAGGGTCCCAGATAAGATGAACCCAAAGGAAACCACATGAAAACTTATGATCATCAAAGTTTCAGTAGTTAACAATAATGAGGGAATCTTAAAGGCAGAATGAGCTAGAGGGTATTATGCTCAGAAATAAGTCAGCCAGGGAAAGACAAATACCAAATGATTTCCCTCATTTGTGGAGCATAACAAAGAAGCAAAACTGAAGGAACAAAATAGCAGCAGACTCATAGATTCCAAGAAGGGACTATTGGTAACCAAAGGGAAGGGTGGGGGAGGGCATGTGGGGAGGGAGGGAGAAGGGGATTGGGGGGTATCATGAATGGTGCACATGGTGTGTGTGGAAGGCAGTGTAGCTCAGAGAAGACAAATAGACTCTGTGGCATCTTACTACACTGATGGACAGTGACTGCAATGGGGTAATGGGGGGGCTTGATAATAAGGGTGGATGTAGTAACCATATTGTTTTTCTTGTGAAACTTTCATAAGAGTGTATATCAATGATATCTTCATAAAAAAAAGCAGAAGGAGAAAAAAATCTTATTAAGTATAGGGGAAACCAATAAGACTATCAGCTGACTTTTCAGCAGAAACTTCCAGTCCAGAGAGAGTGGCTTGATATATTCAAAGTGCTAAAAGTGAAAAAAAAGGACAAAATGTTTACAACCAAGCATACACTACACTGCTAGGTTATCATTCAGAACTGAAGGAGAGAGAAGGAATTTCCTAGATAAACAAATCTACAGGAATTCATCAACAACAAACTGGCCTTACAAGAAATGTGAAGGGTTCTTTTTTAAGTGGAAAAGAAAAGGCAATAACTAGAAAGAACAAGACTGAGAGAAAAATATCTCACTGGTATTGCTAAACATATAGTAAAAGAAATGGGTCAACCACAGGCACAGCTAGTTTTTTGGTTAAAAGACAAAAGTTAAATAATTTAAAACTACAATAAGTAGTCAAGGGATACACAATATTTGTATGTAAAATACAAAATATGACATAGGAACCAAAATGCAGAAAGTAAAAATGTAATGCTTTTAAAACACACTTGAATGACTATTAATTAAAGTAGACTGCTATATATATAGGATGTAATATATGAAACTCATGGTTACAGCAAACCAAATATCTATAATAGGTACATAAAACATAAAGAGAAAAGAAAACAAACATAACCTTAAGGAAAGTCACCAAGTCAGAAGGGAAGAGAGCAAGAAAAGTGAAGAATTATAAAAAGAAGACAATCAACAAATAACAAAAAATACATACCTATCAATAATTACTTATAATGTAATTCAATAGATGAATTGATAAAGAAGATGTGGTACACATATTCAATTAATATTACTCAGCCATTAAAAAAATGTAATATTGTCATTTGTTACAACAAATGTAGAATATATTAATGTAAGTTAAATAATTCAGAAAAGAAAACAAATACCGAAAGATTTCACTTATACATGGGAAGTGTCTTATATATGAGAGTGTCTTATTTGTACATTATATGGAATACAGTTAACAATATATAACAAATTCATATAGTGAGGGATGGTAGGTAGAATTATCATGGTGTATATACATTACTAAATCAGTACCTTACATATGAAACCAATATAACATTGTATGTCAATTACACTTCAATAAAATAAGAATAAGTACATTTTCTACAAAGCAGACAAATAAAACTGTAGTAACCATAAAAATGTTATTTATATATACATAAATTATACATTATTTTAAATTTTAGCTATTTTATTTATATATTAATTAAAAATTATTATTGTGTATAGTTTATAAATATATAAATTATGCATAGAACAAATATAGAAAATGCTAACTTTGTTTAGGAATGGGAGGTAATTATATATATTTATATTCTATTTGCTTATACCTCCATATTAGAAATACATAATTGTATTGAATAACCAGATAATGTATTAAGAAGTAAGATTAATAAGAAGCACTTGACACAAAAACCAACATACTATAAAGTGATACAAACTTACAAATAGTGATCGTGTCAAAGTTTCAAGAAAGAAGAATGACACTGTAAATGTGAACAAAATAGAGTTAATAAAGACACTGAAAGTATACACTGAAATGGAGTCTGAAGGTCATTAAGGACATGGGGTCTACGCACATCCTCCTCTCTGAAACTACCTTTCCGGGAGAAATGTTTTACTTTGTCTTCTATCAATCAACAAACATCCAAAACTTTCTCTGCCTGCTACAAAGTGAAACTGTGCCTAGTGATAATCCTAGCAACCAATTATGTACAGATAAATGTAGCTTAAATAACTATAGACAATCATAATTATTTCAGAACAACCAATTTTAGTCCCCTTGGAGTTATTTCTTTTACCCTTAAAGACCCTGATCCCTTTCCCTGGGAAGCATACAGGGTTTCCTCTGGAATGTGTACTCTGATTGTGATTCCTAACATCCCAATAAATACAAGTGATTACTGTACCATTTGCCTGTTCTTGATTGGCAACACAGATAGCCAATCTTCAATATATGAAAGTTTTATATATATGAAGCATTTTCCCCTCAATAAAGGCATTGTGTTCATTTTGCAACATATACACATAAAACCACTATATCATACACCTTGAATTTACCCAATGTCACATGTAAATTACTGTATTAAAGCTGGAAAAAATAAGAAAAGTTTATTTAAATACTGCCATTTGAACCCCCATTTTCCTTTTTCCTGTTCCGCTTTTAATGACCTTGAGCTCCTGAGAGAAGCTGCCACTAACTGACTGGCATTGCCAGTGGGAGAAGTGCATGGCCACGGCACACACAGCATCCGAGGGATAATACCTCAAGATGCATGTTTCACTCCTCATTCCAAAATAAACTATATTTAAACAGTGCATTTAAATGCAGAAATTAAACTATAAAAGGACCAGAAAGTAATTATACTTACAAAATGTTAGGGGTGAAAACACCTTTCTTAAGCTGTTAATTTGTTAGTGTTAAAATCTGAACTCTGTCAGCCATTTCTAACTTAATTACCGGAGATGATGGTTAAGATTAGATGTCTATATAATAGAAATTCCTTCACAGGCACGTGACCAAATAGCTAGTGAGTAAAAGCATTAATAGAGAACTTAGAGTGAAAGCTAACATTCTCTCCTAAGCTATTTTGCAGAACAAGATATTCTAGGGAGAGAAGGCCTCAGATGCACGTATCAGTTGCTATTTGCAAATATTATCTGCCAGAGCTCTCCTGCCTGCCACTTGGAGGTCCCCACCCCATTGTCAAGTACTGAGAGTTTGCCCAATCACTCCTTCCCTTCTTGACACCAATCAGAATTGCACTCAGTTTTCCTCTTATTTGCATGGTGCACCTAAGTGAGAACTGGTTTGTTCTATAAAAGAACAGCCCTGTGCTCTGCTCCGTGAGACACTGGTCGGGGAATTAACACAGGTGCTTGCTATAATCTTTCCATGTAATCTTTCCTTTCTTACCGGCTGGTTTGCTTAAGTCCTATGAGTTGACGCACTTAAAGAGATGAACCTCTTATGCCCCATAACTCACTGATAGCTTACACCCACCCAGAGCTGGCGCCGATTGAGCACAGACACCCAGGAGAGGTGAGGGTGGGGGGGCTTATGAGATGAATCACCAAGAAATGCAGCTCTAAAAGAGCTGACACTTGCCAAGAAAGGAATCCCTTGGTTTAGGTTACAAAGAAACCATATTAACCAGATTCAGGTCTTCAATCTAATCCTTTTGCTGAGGAATTGGAGATAGTTTCTTCTCAGAAAAATTCTACCTGAATAATCTTTGTTGGTGATGCTGTATTTTGGGATGGTGATATCTAAATTCTACATCTTTTTTCATTGGTATTTCTTACAAGTAAGCACACTGCATCATCAGGAAAATGCTCAATAATATATTTTTCATGAGCATAATATTTTTCTGATATTTTCATAATAAAAGTGATTCTTTCACTTATTGGGAAGTAATGAGGCAATTCTTCTTGAGACCATGGCATATGGCAGCTATGCAGCTACCTGACACTACATGATTTACTCAATAATCAGAAGTTCAGAACTCCTGCTTTCATCATTTCCCCCTAGTTCCTGGCCCTTCACCCGTGCACTCAGTCCAAGGTCACAGGAGCCTTCTGGGGGTCCGGTTGGATCCAGACTCCAATAGGATCAGGCCTACAGCAGTGCAAGCACACGTCATCACCAAACCCCACCCTATGGCATGTGACCATGATTCTGAGTATAAAGTTACAAATATATGAATAACATATAAATCAATATAATATATAAATATGTAATATATAAATGTATGTACTGTCATATATGAATTTTACTATACACAAATATGCAAATAAATAGAAAATTATATAAACTTATATTCTATCAGTTATAACCTGAATCATTTCTAATAGTGATACAGCTGAGTCCTCATTGACTTTTGCATTTCTCTTCCTAATGACTATTTTTAAATATGTGCTCTTCACATTTCCTGAACTAAAATCTCATGTGAGATCATTGAGCTTGGGGCCCTGCTGAGGATGCTCTGAGGAACTTGTTAGAGAGCTAAAGTACAGCAGTTACAAAATTATGATTAAATAAAGGAAATTACAAGCAAGTGCATCTACAGTTTGAGTCCCAGGAGAAGAGCTTGTTAAAATACCCCTTGGGCTTCTATCTCAGCCCTTCCTGGTATTCTGGACAGTAATTAAACCCCACAGTCACTTAAGGGATAAATTGGCAATAGTGAAATCAAAGAGAAACTTTGAGAAAAAGTTTTTTATTTCTCTTGGAATCAGAGCAATTCCCATACATGATTCATAGACACACTGCTTATCATTAAGCTCACTGTGTCTGTTACAAGAGTGCTCATTAATTTGAAGTGGGGACAGCAAAGTACGCTCTCCTTGGAGGCTGTGGGCTCAGTAATGATCATTTTAACATTTTTATTATGTTGCATTATTTATGGTAAAACTATCACTGAGCTAAAAATGTAGCTCACACATTTTTAGAAACACACAATATTGAACTCCTACTTCCCAAAAAGTTATTTGATAGTTTGAAGTTTACACACATTTCACTTATTCACATAGCCCAGGAAATGGGCCTAAAATATTCAAAACCAAAAAAATCAGTAAATGGTATCAATGTGGTAAAACGTTCAATCAATTCAGTGAAAAATACAAAAAAAATATAGGATAGGCTGAACGGACTTATTTCAGTCAGAACTTCTAAAATAAGAGCCGATCCCTCAGTGCTCTTTCTTCCCTGCTTGTTTCATGACCGTGCTCTGGTCCAAAAGTACTTTTGTTACTTTCTCCTTAGTGTTTCTTAATATTAAATTTATCTTTTGGAATTAAAAAATGTCTTGGGCCTCCCACAATTCTACCACCTCATTTTTTGTCTTATGAAGATTTAAAAGAGAATATTTCAATCCCATACATGTTTAAGATAATAATAATTATGTCCTTACACAACATGTTAATGATACTCCTTATATTTACTTATAAGTCAGAAAATTATAAAAATTTCAAACATACTCTATGCTGTTTGGCTTTGTGTATCTTACTAAGTATTGCAAAATGCATGGATTTTATTTTTATCACCCATTACCCATTGTAAGGTTGAAGGCACTGGGGGGAGGGGTGAGCACGTCAGACACTGATGACGTGCCAAAGTCCTCGGCTGCTGCCCCTCCCAACCTGAAAAATGTGCCTTAGGGTAGCCAATCCTCACACCACTGTAAATCTAAGCTCTGCCTCCCTCCTACCTTCTTTAAAAACTCACTGCCTGCCCTGCTGAGTGTGACTTCCCCAGCCTGTGATAGCCAGATGGGGGAATATCACCCTGGAATTGCACTCAAATAAACTGCCTGGCCCTTTGTTGCCTCTCGTCGCCTGCTTATTTTGGCTAGAATTTACCTTACACCCATATGCTTTTGTCATTCTCCCTGTACTGTAACAGCCTTCTTTTCTCTCCTCTCTGTCACACGCTGGGGAAGGTCTCCCTGTTTGGTGTCCTGCCTGTGGGTCTCACCCCCGGGCAGGCTTACTCCTGATTCGGTGAGACCAAAAAATAACAATGGAACATCCTTGGGTTGAAAGGGCTTATACCCAGCTTTATTCTCATGGTGGCCGGTCAAGCACTAGAATCCCACCCACTCAGAGCAGCAGGCCATTGTCTGCCTCCAGGCCTTCCCACCCCTGCAACTGGCTCAGTCTCTGCCCTTGGCACTGCCACCATTCCAGCTTCTGCTCTTCTGCCACCGTGCAGCCATGCAGTGGTGCCACCAGGTCACCTGAGTCCTGGGAGGAGCTCTTCACATAGAGTCAGTAACAACACATTGCCCACATGTGTGCAGTGGGCAAGCTGACCAGGGCCATTGAGAGTCCCGGCCACAGGGACCTTCACTTACTCTACCTCTTGTAACTAATAGATGATTCTTTGACTATGTTGAATCTATTTATTTTAGTTTTTTCCTGATTTCAGTGAACATGGTGTACGTTTCCAAGATTTCTGGTTATTTTATATCCACTTTTCTTATTTTGCCCTTTCTGATTTGCCTTATAAATTCTTACTATTTAAAATAAAAATTATGCTTCTACTTTGTTAAAATTAAAGTGTGTGCATATATTGCAAGACCTTTCTTGCAGTATTAATTCTATCTGTAGCAAGTTCCTATTGCTATGATAGTTTGGGGCTATTTTTCTTAACATTAGACATAACCACATGGAGAACTCTCTCTCTCTCTCTCTCTCACACACACACACACACATACATTATGTTTATGTTCTGGCTCTCACCAACTGTCCTTACATTTTCTGCTTAGCAGCCATTTGGGATTCCAATTGAAAACTGGATCCTGGGGTTCATCACTTGGATCTCATCCCCCATTCAGATGCTGTGAATGTGGCAGGTCCAGAGCCAGGAGACAGTTTGGCCCAGTTCCCAGCAGATAGGGAGCCTTCCTCCTCAGGCCCCTGACCTCACCCCTTCCCTTAAACATAAGTGAGTCAGACAGCAGCCTGACTCATTTGGGCGGCTCCGTGTAAGTGGGCCAGAAGCCCACAGTGCTCTAGCTGCTCGTCGAGAGTCTTGCTCCAGCCCTGGTCTCTTCCAGGACCTTGTTACTCACCATTATCCCTGGCACACTGTTGTCTCCCATGTCTAGTGACAGAGCCAGCCAGTCCTCAGCTCAGATCCGCCCATTCAGCTGCACTTCACCAGCTTCAGGTCTGCAGAGATGTGCACCTGGAGTTCCCTGTCAGAGGAAATGTTGTAGTAATGAGCAAATGCAAATACATTTTTACATACACTTTGCTTGTCTTTGGTATGTTTCTGTAGCAGGAATTAGGATTTGTGTGCAGGTTGATCCAAATTTTTCATTTTTTTCTTTCATATCTACAGTAATGTGTCTTCATCATTATGATGGAAATTTTATTGCTGTTTAAATTGTTCTTAAGGGATTAGTTACGGAGGTGATCTCAGCTCTTCACAAACTTGTTAGCCATTGGTTTACCCATCTAGATGTTGTTATGCATTTTTTTCTTTGTCTATGACTGGAACCATTATAGGGTCTCTTACTCTCTGGTGGAAGATTCAATATATGTGAAAGGTAAGGAAACTCACTCTGCTGTCACTCTTCATGTCCTGAGGTCCAGAGCCAGTTATGACGCCTGGCATCCTTTTATGATTGCTGAGTGATTTCCCAGATACTCAGGTCTACATAGAGGGTGGTAGTGGGGGAAACTGGATTTATCTTATTTTATCCTAGAACTGAAAAATTGATCTGTTGATTTTTTGAAATAAGGAAAAAAATATTACTCTAAAAGCTCAAACTAAATATATTCAGGTTGAAAAGTGTTTAGTTTTCCCCATTGTTTCTGTTGGTTTTGAAATGACCAGGTGGTGCCCATATTGTTTCATGACTGTAAAGTATTTTGGGAAAATATTCTCCTTTGCCACTTCTTGTTAATATATTATTAATCAAGTTAGTTGTTCACTTATTTATATATTTGTCTAGTTTATTATTTACTTTTATTTTAAAATACATTCCTAAAATTTCATTTTAGGTATGCCTTTAACAAGTATGGGTTGTGCTTAATTTTAAATGCATTTTTAAAATTAATCTCCACTAGGAAATTGAAATTTACTCCTCAGGATCAACTTAGGGGAGGCAGAATCACAGTGGTTTGTAAGTGTCACTTCTGCCTGATGACTTCCTGGTTCTTCTGGGTTTCCTGATCCCAACTCCAACATAGGGGTTTCCTGTATACATAGCCCCCAGCTGGTGTCTGGGAGTTCAACTCAGTTCTGACATTGTCTACCTGCGAACGACATCAAACTCCACAGTTAGGTTTCAGTCATACAAAATTGCCCCACACCCACTCTAGACACTAGTCACAAGACCCAGGCTGTTACCTGTGCTTGTGACCTAAGGCTACAGATTGGAGGTTCCAGTGACCTTCTCCTTAGTCTGGATAATATTCAAGAGAGGCTTACAAAAGTCAGGGAAACAATTACATTTACCAGATTGTTAAAGAATTTGACAAAGGATTGGAATCAACAGGTAGAAAAGATCACAAAGGAGTTGTGTCTTCATAGAGTTTGGGCTCAGCTCAAAAGCATTTTGGTTCCTCAAGTACAGGGGCTTTCTGAGGAAAAAAGGACCCAAAAGCTGTTCTCTTGTGGTTTTATGGAGTGTTTATTACATAGTCATAATTGACTGTCATTGGCAATGCCTGATTCAACTTTCAGCCTCTCTACCACATGCAGAGTTTGGGAAGTGGAACTAAGAGCTCCAGTCTTCTAATCATATGATTGGTCCTCCTGCAGCCTGCTCCCGACCTTAAATGAGTCCAAATATCACCTTCATTAACTGCAAGACACAAGTTTCATGTTAGAGGCTCTGAAGGCTTTCCAAGATGTGTGACTGAAGAACAAATATGCCTTGGAAATCTATTTTAATTATCTGAATAACCAAATACATATTTCTAATCTATCATTATGTCACACTGGCAAAAGAATAAAATGATGTATGCAGAAATTATCTTCATGGCTTCTTCTAATCAATTTTGTATCTTCAATTTTAATAGGAGATTACTAGAAATGTTTCAAAAGTTCATTGATAGAAAACTGGTTACAGAAGATTCCACACAATAAATGCCTGCAACATGGAATATCATGCAGCTATCAAACATGACAAAGAGTTCCAAAATTGCTCTACTGAAATTTTAATGCAAATATTGCACAAGTGTTTAAGTTTATTTAATAAATGTGGTTTGTTATAATAGGTTATAACTGTAAAAAATTGCTCATCAAATGTCAAAGTGAGCACAACATTTAAAAGGGACAGTTCAAAACAGAAGAAAAATGTTATATATAAACTATTGGCTCTGTTTCTCTGGAGAATATTTATATAAAAGTTACCATGTGCATTATGTATATACACACTATAAGATATATGTATCTTATTATATATAATAATATATAAATGTATTTAAACCCGTGCTATTTGAGGTTCACCTATATATGGCAAAGCAGTTACCAAAGTAATGTTAGTAATTCATTAATCAATTCATCACCTCACATAATTATAACTTCTGCATGCAGAGAGAATTTTAAAAATCTTTCTTAGTGAAAATTCAGAAAGATTATTGCCCATAATACATATATATTTGTACATATATAAATATATTCAAGCATATATATATATTGAGAGAGAGAATGTTGTTATTATAAGGAATTAGCATGTGTGGTCACAGAGCTCCGGGAGTCTGAACTTCGCCCCACTGACCTCTCACCTGCACTGGGAGGATGGAGGCCACTGCCCAGCTGGGAGGAGCTGAAATCCCAGGTCACAGCTTGTCAGGTTCCAGCTGGAATACTGGTTCATCCAAAGCACCCCTTGCCCACACTGCCCAACTGTTATAATTATTTTAGTCTCTGTCAATAGAATTAGGGCTACTTATCAAATCAAATAAAATTCAGCTGTTGCATGGAAGTATCTTAGCAGTATTTCCTTAATATTTCAAACAGCCATTTGCTGTCAAATAACTTCTGTTGCAGCTTAGATGTCTTATACTATTGATTTCTTCAAAACAGAGTCCAAACAAGCCACAAATTTGGTTGATCTGTGTCTTAGGTTTCTTTGAATCCTCAACAATTTCTCACTCATGTTAGTTTTGTGTCTTTTGTATTTGATGATAAAATAAGCCACTTTTCTATAAAATTCCACTTTTTGGATTATTTTATTACAATTCAATAGCCATTCAACTTGTTCTGTCTCTTGTCCTTTCTGTAAAATAAAAGTTTGATTGAATCTTCTTTTCATTGTTTTGTGCAGAAGAATTCAGATGAGGTGTACCTTTATTGCATCATACCAGGATCATATAATGTATTGTGACCCCTTTTTCATTCATAATATTTTTAATTGTTATGGTCAGATGGTTTCAATCTCTATCATTTGCTATAAAATATCCCATCTTTACCTAGTAATTTATCATTCACTAATAAATGATACTTAAATGTTTTTGTTCCTTTTGTATGTATTTGCTTGAAGTTTTTATAAATGGTAACTACTTCACTCTGGTTACATTGAAGTGCAGTTCATTCATGCTTCAAAGGTAATTGATTTTCTCTTTCTGTTTGTTTCTTTGGAAGCCTTATTGTATATCCTTTTGTTTTTTTGCCCTTATGATTTATTTTACTGAACCTTACATCACATTATTCTGGTTTAATGTTATTAAAATATTTTCATAGTTAGGTTAACCATTTATACAAAATTAGACTCATTTGCTTCCAATTTTAGTGATTTAAGATTAATTTAATTTTGTATAATTATTTGAAATATTTACATGACCTACAAAACTACAAAATTAGGTATAAGAAGGTAAATGCTAGAATACAAAGGTTCCAGTTCTGTCTTAGTCACATGTAACCTTCCTAACTTATAAAAAATCACCTGCATTAGCTTTGGTATATCCTTCTATTGTTTAATATAAATAATATTAATTAAAATTTTCTTAAGCAATATATCCTGGTGTTGGGAGCTGTAGGCCATAGAAACAATAGTCTTGCCCTTTTCGCCTAGGTCTCTAGTTTCTCAAGCCTGCCCGGTTTATGAAAGATCAATTGACCCAGTTTGCGATTAGACTGCTGGGATAGAGATTAAGCAGCTGCCGTGATAACGTCTCCTCCTTAGTAAAACATTTTGTCTTTTCTCAGTAATCCCCCACCCATGATCTTTTCCAGAGAACATTCTTCAGTTAGGTATCCTAGAAACCTAGATAACCCTTGTCACTTCAGCTAGGGCTGTTTCCCCCTCCTAGCTCCTATATAATCTACCTTGTAAGAATAAACCTTGCAACCTTGATCAGACTTTCAACTTGCTCTCCTTCTTTGTGTCTGGTTTGTCTCTCATCCAGGTAAACTTCCCCTCGAGCCCTTGTTGAACTCCCTGCTGGCCGGGGCAAGTGGCACCCAACGTGGGGCTCGAGGTACAAAGCCTGATCTGGATGTTGCTCATATGGATGGCTGTCCTTCTTTCTTTGGATCGCCACCCCTCCGGTGAGTGAAGATCTGCACCAAGATCAACACAGGAGTACCTGCCTGTGACACAGATCAGTAAAGGTAAGGAAAGCCATGCAATCATGGGGCATACACTAAATAAGCATGAGTTATTTGTTAAGGGACTTAAGGCTTCTCTCAAGACACGAGGAATACGGGTTAAGAAAAAAGATTTAGTTAAATTTTTTATCTTGCTAGAGGATGTCTGCCCATGGTTCCCCCAGGAAGGAATTATAGATGAAAAATGGTGGCCCCGAGTTGGCGACTGCCTGAATGATTATTATCGTTCCTTTGGCCCTGAGAAGGTCCCAGTACAGGCATTTTCTTATTGGAATCTCATAAACGATCTGTTGCAGTTCCGTCACTGTCACCCAGATGTTTCAAAGATTGTTAATGATAGTGAAAATTATCTGAAGGGAAAGTTTACAACCAGTCAGACTTCTCTCCACAAAAAGGAGGCCCCCTAGGACCTTCATCCCTCCTCCCCAGGCTCTATTTATCCCTCTGTCTCCATTCCCATGCCTGAGGTTAATAATGATATGCCATCTAGTGGCCCCCCAAAATCTATTTACCCAGTCTTGTCTGGTCTCAAGTCCAACAGCCCTGATGATGATCCCCTCTCCCCTGAAGAGGAGGCCAAACTAAAAGACGCTGCAGCTGTACGATCTGAAGAATCAAAAGTTAGCATAAGTACAGCCATCTTAAAGGCTTAAATACCACCCCCTAACCTAGAAGGAGGAAAATTACTAGAATCTTGAAAAACAAGTTAGTCAGCCAGTGTTAAATGTAGTGACCTTTAATTAGCTGACCTCAAATCAGTTAATCATACACACCAAGCTTATCTTGCTAGAACCACCCTAAACATTCCGAAGGTAATCTTATCTAACCAGACCCCAGGATGTGGTGCCAGCCAAAGATTTATGTGTCTATGAAAAAACACTGTATTGTGATTGTAGAAAATGTTGCCCCCTTTGAAGATGCTATAAAACCTTCTGGCTTTGTGTGCTCAGGGTCCTTGTTGAGACCCGCTGCGTCGGGCTAACTTGGACCCCAGCTAGCTGGTTCCTGAATAAATTCCTCTTGCTTGTTGCATCAAGAGACGCCTTTCGTGAGTGATTTGGGGCGGCGTCCTCCTCTGGGAGAATCCAACACCGCTAAGCACCATAATCTTGATTGGCCCCCTCAAGCGCCTTTAGGTGCATGTCCACCGCCCTATAACATACCACCCCCTTTCTGTATTCAACCGGATCTAGGAGAAATAATTAGACAAGCCACTGTTAAACTCTCTTGGGAGGCGCAGTCCCTTAAGGCACTGCTTCAGATCAAAAGGGAGAGATCTCAATTGCTTAGGCAATTACATGTTCTTGACTTAGAAATAAGCTCCACCCTGTCCCTCCTGCTCAGAAAATAAAAATAAGTTCCCCCTCTGCTCCCCCCGTTCAGAAAGTTAAAACCAAAAATAAAACCCTTCATGTCTTCCCGGTGACCTGATCCCAAACTAGACTGACCGAGGGAGAGCTGACCCAGGGAGAGTCAAATGAGGCTGAACCACGAGAATCAGAAGGGGAAGATATGGACGCAGAAGAGCCTATAGCCCAGCTTGAGTCAGAAAACACTGAGGGAGAGGATGAGAATGCAACTTCAACCATTAGGACTCAGCGGTACCGCTGCCTTAAATTTAAAAATATTAAAGACTTAAAGAATGCTGTCTCCTCATATGGCCCTGTTGCCACCTTTACTATTTCATTGTTAGAGTCTCTAAGTGAAGACTGGCTTACAGTTAATGATTGGGGCATGTTAACTAAAGCCACCTTAACAAGGGGTAACTTTCTCTTATGGAAAGCTGATTACACTGAAAGATGCCAGGATACTGCCCACCGCAATATGGCTGCCGGTGGTCCTTCCAAATCCTGGACATTAGAGAAACTTCTGGGCAGTCGCCCCTATGACACAAATGAAAAACAGACTAAGTTTTCTCCAGGCTTACTCACACAAATCCAACATGCAGCCCTTAAGGCCTGGAAGAGCCTCCCTTCTAAAGGGTCGGCTGTCACCTCTCTTCCCAAGGTTAGACAGGGGCCACAGGAACCTTACAGTGAATTCATAAGCCGCCTTACAGAGGCTGCTGAATGCCTCATGGGAAGGGAGGAAACAGATAATGAATTCATTAAACATCTTGCTTTTGAAAATGCTAACTCAGCTTGTCAAGCGGCTATGGGTCCCCATTGCCACGGCAAAAATGTCTCTGACTTTATAAAACTTTGTGCCGATGTCGACCCAACCTCTAGCAATATCGAAATAACCATAGGGGCAACTCTTAAAGATTTTACTCAGGGAGCCAGGCCCAAGACTTGCTTTAATTGCAAGCAACCAGGTCATTTTTCAAGAGAGTGCACAGCCCCTAGGACCGAACGATCGCTCCCATCATCCCTGTGCCCGCGGTGCAAACGGGGTAAGCATTGGGCCTCCAAATGCCACTCCAAGGCTGACATACAGGGTAACCCTCTGCCTCCGAAGCAGGGAAACTTGATATGGGGCCCACCCCAGGGCCCCAAAACCTACCCAGGACAGAACCCTGGGGTCGTCAGGTTTGTCCCCCAGTCAGTCCAAAATCCAGCGTCACTATCCTCTCCCGAGCAACCGCCGGTAGCGCAGGACTGGACCTCTGTTCCACCTCCCAGTCAATATTGACCCCAGAAATGGGAACTCAAATTCTTTCTATGGGGATTTTTGGCCCTTTGCTGCAAGGCACCTTTGGTCTTATTCTGGGTCGTGCCAGCTCTACTATTCAGGGTCTCACTATTTCTCCAGGAGTCATTGACAATGATTATACTGGAGAAATTAAACTTATGGCTACAGCCTTTCAGGGACCAATTACCATTTCCCTTGGCCAACGGATTGCTCAATTAATATTACTCCTCCTCGATGATAAAAATCCTTGCTATAAGCAAAAGAGAGGCCCCCATGGGTTTGGATCATCAGATGTTTATTGGGCACAAGAGATCACTCAAAAAAGACCCCTTCTTAAGTTAAAATTAAAAGGAAAAACCTTTGAAGGCCTTATAGATACTGGCGTGGATGCCACAATCATTTCCAGTAAGGATTGGCCTTCATCTTGGCCTCTCACCACTTCCATGACTCACCTTAGAGATATTGGACAAACATCCAACCCCCTACAAAGCTCCAAAGTTATTCAATGGGAAGATGAAGAAGGCAATCACAGTACTGTCCAGCCCTACTTGGTTGCAGGCCTACCTATCAACCTCTGGGGCAGAGATATTCTGTCTCAAGTGAAGCTCATTATGTGCAGCCCTAATGAACTAGTCACTCACCAGATGCTCAATCAAGGCTTTCGCCCTGGGCAAGGGTTGGGCAAACACTCTCAGGGCGCAAAAGAGCTGGTCCTGGTCACCATAAAAACTGATCGTGCTGGAATTGGCTATGAAAATTTACCCTAATGGCCATTGACATACCTGTACCCCATGCAGATTAAATATCCTGGAAAACAACAGAGCCTATACAGGTTGATCAATGGCCCTTAATTTCTTAAAAACTGGCTTCAGCCACAATGTTAGTACAGGAACAACTTGCTGCAGGCCATATCGAGCCCACCACCTCCCCCTGGAATACTCTTATTTTTGTCATAAAGAAAAAATCAGGAAAATGGAGGTTACTTCAAGATCTTAGAGAAATCAGTAAAGCTATGATACCTATGGGGCTCCTGTGGCGATTCCTGCGGGATATTGTAAAATCATTATTGATCTAAAAGATTGCTTTTTCACAATCCCCCTACATCCTAAAGACTACAAGCATTTTGCATTTAGTTTGCTGGTGATTAATTTTAAAGGCCCTATGCCAAGATTCCAATGGAAAGTTCTGCCCCAAGGAATGGCAAACAGCCCTATGCTGTGCCAAAAATTTGTAGCTCAAATTATAGACCCATTTAGGCAAAGATGGCCTTCTACATATTTAATTACATGGACGACATCCTCATGGCTGGTCCTAACCCCACTGAACTCCTTGCTTATTCCCAAGAGCTTTCTAGGGCCCTTACCAGAGCTGGTCTTCAGATAGCCCCCGATAAAATTCAATTAAAACCCCCTTACTTGTTTTTAGGCTTTGAACTCTTCCATAATAAGATTCTTTCACAAAAGGTTCAACTTAGAACGGATTGCTTAAAAACTTTAAATGATTTTCAAAAACTTCTAGGAGATATCAATTGACTCAGACCTTATCTCAAGCTAACTACTGGAGAGCTTAAACCCTTGTTTGATATTCTTAAAGGGGACCCAGATCTTACTTCCAGTCGCTCATTAACAGCCCCCACCCTAGAAGCCCTAAAGGCAGTGGAAGCTGCAATTCTAAACCAAAGGGTCACCTTTATCTCTTATGAGAAGCCTCTTCTCCTAGTCATTTATGCTACTGATTTTACACCCAAACGAGTGTTCTAGCAAGAGGGGCTCCTTTTTTGGGTCCATTTACCTGCCTCACCACCCAAAGTCCTTATCCCCTATACCTCCTGGGTGGCTGAGCTGATAAAAATCAGATGCGACCACAGCAGGAAAATATTCAGTAAAGACCCCAACAAAATTGTCCTACCCTATTCCTCTACCCAAATCCAGTGGTTGATGGAGAATGATGATGAATGGGCAACATCCTGCACCTCTTTCCAGGGAGCCCTTGACAATCATTACCCTGCTAAGAAGCTTCTCCATTTTCTAAGGACCCAACCATTTGTTTTCCCTACATTGACCTCCTCCCAACCCCTTCCTCATGCCCCTCTAGTTTTCACTTAGTTTTCACTGATGACTTCTCCAACAGAGTGGCAGCCTTCACCGTAGATAATCAAACCACTTCCCTACAATCCCCATTCCACTCCGCTCAATTAGTTGAACTCTTTGCTGTTTTACAAGTTTTTCAACAACTCCCAAATACTCCATTTAACATATATACTGATAGTGCTTATATTGCTCAATTCATTCCCCTTTTAGAGACCGTGCCCTATATAAAACCCACTACAAACGCCACCCCTGTTTTTTTCCATCCAGCAGTGCATACATTCCAGGCAACATCCCTTTTATATAAGCCATATTCGTGCCCATTCTGGTCTTCCTGGACCTCTAGCCACAGGCAATGCTGTGACTGATAAAGCCACCCAACTTGCCCTTCTCGCTGAGTTCGATCCTGTGGCTCAAGCCAAAGAAGCTCACTCTTTACACCACCTTAATGCTCAAACCTTACATCTTCTTTTTAAAATTGCTAGAGAAAAAGCCAGTCAGATTGTTAAACAATGTGCAAATTATGTTACTCTCCTGCCTGTTCCTCACTTGGGTGTGAACCCTAGGGTCCTAGTTCCCAATGAGATCTGGCAAATGGATGTAACACACGTCCCCTCATTCGGAAATCTTAAATATCTTCATGTTACTGTGGATACCTTTAGTGGATTTATTTTTGCCAGCCTCCATGTTGGAGAAGCTTCAAAAAATGTTATTGCTCATGTATTCAATTGTCTTAGTGTCATGGGAAAACCCGAGATTATCAAGACTGATAATGGCCCTGGATATACTGGAAAAAAATTCCAAGAATTTTGTCGCCAATTACAAATTGAGCATGTTACAGGCATACCATACAATCCCCAGGGTCAAGGGATTGTCGAATGAGCCCATCTAACTATTAAACATACCTTCCACAAATTAAAAATGGGGGATTTATATCCCATGAAAGGCTCTCCAAGAAATATTCTTCATCATGCCTTGTTTGTTCTTAATTTTTTAACTTTGGACGCTCATGGCAAATCTGAAGCTGATAGCCTTTGGCACCCACAAACTGATAAAAATTATGTCACTGTCATGTGGAGAGACCCCCTCACTTCCCATTGGAATGGCCCTGACCCCATACTCAAATGGGGCCAGGGATCTGCCTGTGTTTTCAACACCAAAGAAAGAGCTGTTCGCTGGCTGCCAGAGTGTTTGATTAAACCAATAGATTTATCAGAAGATTTTAAAAAATCTTATCCAACTGTTCAGGGTGGTGACACCCCCTGAGACATCCTTTTTCTTCTTCTCTCCATAGATTCTGGCCGCCGGTTTAGTCCTTACCTTTATCTTAGGCATAGGACTCGCCGCCTCCACCCCTCCCCAGTGGACCCTTGTACAGCAGACTATTCTTGTTGCCACTTACTGGATCCTTGTTGGCGTCTTCACACTTCTTAACTGCACCTTATAAAAAGATGAAGCCCATCAACTCTCGCATTTTCACCTTCTTCGTGGTAAGTATACTATTCCCTCTCTATTGTCAAGGGGGGTTTCAATCACCCCCTAACAAAGAACAGATCTATATGCAGCTATTTGGACAACCATGTGATTGTAAAGGAGGAATACAGGATTTGGAACCCAATATAGAAGGACATAAACAAGTAACATCTCAAGGGACAAAATACTTAGCTGGACTCCATTTGACCACCTGAGGACCCATAGATTGTCAGGATAAGACAGCATATCTCACAGAAGATATCTCTGCAGGAGGATATTCCTCTAGCAGAAGATGGAAACAACTCTCTTGGAAATGTGTTAAAAAGCCTTCCATAACACCAACTGCTGACAAGAAATCAATACCATGTAATTGCAATGCCAACGGCACCTGTACAGTCCAAGATCAAATGCATAGTAGTTGCTATGACTCTGTCCAGAGCTGTCATCATAAAAACCAGACTTATCTGACAGCCATTCTAAAGACAATCTGCCGAGGCGCTGTACAGACCCATTCCCATAACTCACCACTTTCAGCTAGTTGTGCAGGGACGCCAGGAAAACCTGTTTGATGGAAGGTTTTATCACCTATTCATGTGTCCGATGGAGGAGGTCCATCGGATAGGGCTCATGAACAACTTGTGCAACAGCGTATAGAGCAACTCATAGAGTAGATGTATCCTTCCTTAAAATATCACCCCCTGGCTCTCCCAAAACCCAGAGGAATCGATATTAATTCACCCATGAGCAGCCTGCTTAAAGAAACTCAGAAACTCCTTAATCTTACCAACCCTGACCTTGCGTCCCATTGTTGGCTTTGTCTGCCTTGGAGAACACCCATGCCTCTATAGCTATTCTCACACCCAGTATCACACAAAATCTCCAAAATAATAACCATTGCTCACTTTCCTCTCCTTTTAAAGTGCAACCAGTATCACTAGATAACATAACCTGCTTGTACCAGAGATTTCAAAATAATTCCTATGATATTGAACTAGGGAACATTTCTTTTGGCCACTGCTCAGAAATTCTTGTCACTAACATTATAAACAGTATCCTATGCCCCCCCCAAAGACCAAATCTTTGTTTGTGGGACTAACATGGCATACACCTCCCTACCCACCAACTGGAAAGGGCAGTGCACCACTGCTAGCCCTTTACCTGATATATCCTTAGTTGATGGAAAAGAACCGGTCCCTTTGCCAACCTCTGATTACTACCCTGTAAGGCATAAAAGAGCAGTTACTGTTCTTCCTCTGTTAATCGCTTTTGGAGTCACAGGTGGTCTGGCGACCGGTACCGCAGGAATGGGCGTTGCCATACACAAATATAATCAACTATCCCATCAATTAATTAATGATATTGAGGCTGTTTCAGGAACCTTACAAGATCTTCAAGACCAAATAGATTCCCTTGCAGAAGTAGTCTTACAGAACAGGCGTGGCCTAGACCTTCTCAGTGCGGAACAAGGTGGCATCTGCTTAACCTTAGAAGAGAAATGCTGCTTCTACGCAAACAAGTCCAGAGTAGTTTGTGACAAAATAAAAAGACTCCAAGAAGATCTCATGCAAAGAAAGAAAAAACTGTTTGAAAATTCCCTATGGACTAGGATGAGTGGGTTTCTTCCTTATCTTCTCCCTATACTAGGACCCTTCCTTAGTCTCATGCTTGTGCTCTCCCTTGGCCCTTGGGCCTTCTGGAGAATTACCACCTTCATTAGAGAACAGATCAATACTCAGACAGATACAAGTCCACTATCACCGGCTTGACCTAGCGGACCAAGGCTATGATGTGCCAGATGACTCCCCTCCTTTAGAAGCTGCATAGGATTCAGACCTATGCATATCAGCTCACAATAAAGTGAGTGCGATATGGGCACCAATGTGGGTGCGAAGCTAAACATCGCAAGGGAAGGTCCATGAACCACCTCTGAATTCCCTGAGAGAAAAACCTGGCTTGCATGGAGGTTGGTATCTAAAATAAATACGCCCTTCCTCCCCTCCACAAAAGATACCAAGGGCCAACATTGACCCCCATCAATGGGGAGTCTCGGAGGAGCCAGGTCACTACTCCCCCAATTGATTAATGCCCACTGCTAAATAGTGGGCCTCCCCCTCTTTTGTATAAAAGAAGGGAGGAGATGTCGGGAGCCGTAGGCCATAGAAACAATGGTCTCACCTTTTTCGCCTAGGTCTCTAGTTTCTCAAGCCTGCCAGGTTTACAAAAGATCAATTGACCCAGTTTGCGATTAGACTGCTGGGATAGAGATTAAGCAGCTGCCGTGATAACATCTCCTCCTTAGTAAAACATTCTGTCTTTTCTCAGTAATCCCCCACCCATGATCTTTTCAGAGAACATCCTAGCAACCTAGATAACCCTTGCCACTTCAGCTGGGGCTGTTTCCCCCTCCTAGCTCCTATATAATCTACCTTGTAAGAACAAACCTTGAGACCTTGATCAGACTTTCGACTTGCTCTCCTTGTTTGTGTCTGGTTTGTCTCTCATCCAGGTTAACATCCCCTCGAGCCCTTGTTGAACTCTCCGCCGGCTGGGGCATCCTGGAGATTATTCCATAATGTTATTTCATACACACCCTTCCCCAACACACACATACGCATATTTAATAATACTCAGAATTACTTCACACATTGATCCTTTTAAATTGATTGAGGCTCATTTTATGGCTAAATATATGACTCATTTTTAAAATTGTTTTACATGTGCTTTTAAAAAATATCTGCTTTCTTTTTGGAGAGTATAATATGCACTAGTGTATATACAGTAGTATATATGCTTTAAAAGTTCAATGTATTTATGTTCAAGCTTATTCAAGTATTTATACATTTGATATTTCTTCAAATGGTGTTATACTGGTTTATATATCATGTTTAAGGTTGTTGATGATTTATTTTTTTTTATATTTTCCATTATATAATGTCTCTTTCCCTTAGTGATTCATTTTAACACTCATCTTTAATTATAAAAGGAACAGCAAGAAAATAAAAACATTCAAACCAGAATCACTATGTATATTAATGAGCCAGTTCTCTGAGGTAGAAAAAAAATTTCTGTCAAATGCTCACCATAATAAAAAATTGAAAATATTAAAACAATTAATTGAAATACAGGTGTACTCCATTATTAGTGATGAACTCCAATGTGTGTTAGTGCCTCCCAATATTATCCAGTAATAGTATAAAGCCACTGCTGATAGGAAAAAGTATTAAAACTAAGCTTCCAAAAAAGGGATAAATATTAAAAATGACAGTCAATCACACTTTAGAAACTCTTTCATGATTCATAATTGAGAGCTGTCTTTGAAGTCTTTCATGTGAAAGAAAGGAAGGCACAATTCTGTGGAAACACTTGTTTTCTTAATGTTGACAAGCATGGCTGTAATAGGTAAAAGAAAACAAGGTGATGAGAAACTTTACTTGATTCTAGTGTCAAATTGTTTTCAAAGAAACAGGAAAAGCAATGCTAAATTCTGAGAAAAATGAGTTTAAAGCAAATCAGTCATTGTAGTTCTGTGTTATTATCTAATATGTGTACAATTCTATTTTCATAAGAAAATACTCAAATACTTATTTTTTGAGTGAAGTAAAGATACATCACAGAAAATATGTTCCCAATATTAAATTCTGTCTCTAAAAAAATATTATGTAAAAGAACTATCTAAGGCTAACCATTAGTTGAAGAGCTCTTTTCCAAATTATTATTATTTTTAAAATTCCTGTGGTAAAGTTCATTCCCTGTCTCAAAATCTAAGTCATGTGGCATATTTTCAGACAAAAGGTCATAAACTGCTAAGCACTTAATTTTTACAGAGAACATTTAAAATGAAGTAGAATTTTTAAATGATTTTGCCACATGAAGTTTTGCTTTTTAATTCATGAAAAACATAGAAAACAAATTTCAAAAATGATTATGAAAGATGGAAGGCATATTGACTTCACCTATTATATCACATATTTTATTCTTTAATGTGCACATAGTTTACAATGTATCTCTGAGAAACAAAAACTCTTTCTTGTACATAACAGCAAAAAAAACTTCCTAAATGCTATGATCTAATATCCAGTCAGAGACATTTTGAATTTCTTTGCATTTAGATTGCATTGAATTAAAGATATACAGTGAAATTACTTTGCTTTTAAGTCATTTGGATTATTTCCAGCAAAAGACATTCAATTTTAATAAAATTTCCAAAATGTACTGAGCTTTCTAGGAATATTTGCGTGTTACCTAGTTAAAAGTTAAGTTTTCAAGGAAACTTAACACATACTGTCCTTACAATAGTTGTTAAATATTTTACAGTTGAGTGAACATTCTTTCTCATAGGAGAGAACAGGAAGACTTAGGTTGAAGGTAACTATGAAAGATCAGTAAAATCTGAAATATCTAGAAGATGACTCTAGAGTAGAGAATTGATGCTTCCTGTTGAAACCATTAATGTTTCAGAACTGCAAAGACTTTCTGAATCCCTGTCTGCATCTCCTTGTTCCTGAAACTGTACACAATTGGGTTTAATGCAGGGGTCACAAGAGTACAGAGCGCAGCTACCACCTTGTCCCTTTCAAATGTGTAGCTGGAAGCAGGGCGGATATAGGTGTAGATCACAGGGAAGTAGTAGAGGGACACCGCGGTCAGGTGGGCTGAGCATGTAGAAAAGCCTCCTCTTGCCCTCTGCTGTGCGGATGCGGAAGACGGCAGCAATGATAAATCTGTAGGAGAGGCAGGTCACGGCAAAGTCCCCTACGGCCAGGGTGATATCAGCAACACAAACCATCACCTCGTTGATTCCCACCGGGCTGCAGGACAGAGCCAGCAAAGGGGGTATCTCGCAGAAGAAGCGGTTAATGGTGTTTGACCCACAGACGGTCAACCTCAGGGGGAGCCCTGTGTGTGCCCAGGAGTTGGTCACTGCAATAGCCATGATAATGCCAAGCAAGGCCACCCACACATGGTGGTTCATGATGGCCCTGTAGCAAAGAGGGAAACAGACAGCTGCAGAGCGGTCATAGGCCACGGCGTGAAGAGAGCCATCTCGGCCCCCAGGGACCATGTGAAGAAGAAGAGCTGGGTCATGCAGCCTTTATATGAAATGGTCTTCCCTGAAGCGAGCAGGGTCTCCAGCATCTTCGGCAGGATGCTTGTTGTACAGATGATGTCCGCGACAGCCAGCTCCAACAGGAGAACGTACATGGGGGTGTGCAAGGTGGCGTTACAGATTATGGTGATGACAATGAGCATATTGCCAAGAAAAGCCACGAGATAGATGAAGAGAAACACGAGGAAAAGAACTCCTTGGAGCTCAGGCTTTTGGGTGAGGCCCAGAATCACAAAGTCCGTGACATTGCTGCTGTACATTTTACTTTCATTAAATGGCAGGCATGGCAGAGAATGAACACCTAGTAATTAAAGCCCTTTCATTAGTAAATTTAATGGGGATAGGTGTGAGAGAGGGAGCTGAGTGATTTGAGTATTTGAGTCAATACAACTTCGTAGCAGGTATTCCTTATGCTGGGGCTCAGTCTTCTACACAAGAGCCTTTGTTCCCCAGATGCACACCATTTCCTGATGCATGTTTTCCATTCATGACTGCAATAAACTGAAGCCAGAGGTCGAGAAGAAAAAGATAGGGAAAAGTAAATGCCTTCAAGTATTTTAATATTGTCATTTTCAGATTAAGCTTATCTGAGCATAATTTATATAAATACATAACATATATTTATATACATCCATATATGTGTATATATTTATATATCCAATGGAAATATAATTCAATTACATAAGTCACTAATTCTGTTAATAACATGCTGTCTTTCTTAAAACATACGTAAGTGGGAATATCAGGAATGGTAGAAGTTGTCAGGGTTTATTTTAGCAGGAAAGCTTCAGGAGAAAATTCCTAAACAGAATGTTCTGAGGCTGGATAATCAGGGACTGTTGACCAGTATATTGGTTTCCAAGCACTAAACAATTTAATCGAATGCCTACCTTCATACTTTTTCCTTCAATTTCTTAAGCACAGTCTAAATCCCAGATGATGATCAATATGATGATGTTTAACAAGATTGCAAATAT
Source organism: Manis javanica (assembly GCF_040802235.1). NCBI lineage: Eukaryota > Metazoa > Chordata > Mammalia > Pholidota > Manidae > Manis > Manis javanica. Next base: position 42,343,296 of record NC_133169.1, on the reverse strand, counting down.
TTTCATTTTTAATTAAATTTAGGGAGCTCATATGTGGGAATAATGGTTTGTGATGGCATAACTTGAAGATCATACCAAGAGAAAGGACATGACAGACATCATAAAAAATGCACAAGAGTTTAAAAATAATATTCAATGAAAAATAAAAGTGGTCTTTTAAATTAGAGGTAGGAATTCTATGACTAGACATAAGCTTGCAAGTCAAATGTGCCCAGAACTGTACTATCAAACATGTTAATACTTGGTATATGTGACTATTAAGGGCTTGAAATGCAGCTGACATGACAGTGACATTAATTAGTTTCAGTTCATTTAAATTTAAAATCTGATATCCAGTTTGGTTATTGGAACATCCTAAGGTGTGCTTGGAACAACCTGAGCATGAGAATCAAAAATATGTATGTATTCCACTGCATTTCATTGTTTTTTTTCTGTGCAACTTATTTCTAGAGATTTTGTCATGTATGTCTACTACCATTACAACAACTACAAATAATGATGTGTTAGACATTGCCCTAAGAACTTCTCAGATATTTTTCATTTTAAAATCCCCAAATGTATCATAATGTTAAGGATTATTTTCTTTATTTTTAAGTGTATAATGAAACAGATATGATTCTAAATATAAAGCATGATTTCATATTATTTATTCTGAAGGGAAAGAAAGATAGATATTTGGGTAGACTGAATGGGTTTCTAGATGGTTGATATAATTGAATGGAAAAGAATAAGATAAAATAAAATTTGCAATTTTCAAAGTCCATGGTCAGGCCCAACATTTTGGCACCCAAGCCCATACTTCTAACCAACAAATTGGACTATAAGAAATATATGTGGCTTCCAGTAATAAACATGATTATAAAATCCATCCTAAACATATATTATAATGGAAAATTTCTCCCTATTAGTTTTTTCAATATACTAGTTAAATAAAGATACAGACTAAATTGCTCTTATGTGTACTGATTTCATTTGTTTAATGGATAATACAAGGAAAACGAAGTCCCCTTGTTTTCCTATATGCATGATTTCAACTATCCATTGCAGTAAAAATAATAGTGTGTCACATTTCTCAACTCTCTTATTCAATAGAGTTTTACACAGGTGTGTAAATATATTTACACAAATATACATGCAGTAATATATATTTTGAGAGTTAGTTTCACAACAAATTTACTCCCACTTTGGAAAGGCAACCTACAGTCCAGGAAAAGATATTCACAAATAATTGATCCAATTAGGGGTTAACATCTAAAATATAAATAATTCATGTGCCTCAAGACCAAAAACAAATAACCCTTTTAAAAAGTGAGCAGGGATCTGAACAGACATTTTTCCAAGGAGCACATACAGATGGCCAACAGGCACATGAAGAGATGCTCCACGTCACTAATAATCAGGGAAATGCAAATCAAAACCACAGTGAGATATCACCTCATACCAGTCAGAATGGCCACTATCCAAAGGACAAACAATAACAAGTGTTGGTGAGTATGAAGAGAAAAGGGAAACCTCAGGCACTGTTAGTGGGATTGTAAATGGCTGCACTGTGGGAAACCAACATTAAGATTCCTCTAAAAGATAGAAAAAAACATATGACCTAGCAATTCCACTTCTGGAAATTTTTCTGAAGAAAGCAAAATTATTAATTCAAAATTATATATGCTTACCTATGTTCATAGAACCATTATTTACATACAGTAGCCAAGACATGGAAGCAACCCAAATACCCACAGACTGATGAATGGACATAGAAGATTAGCACATATACCCAATGGACTATTACTCAGTCACAAAAAAGAAGGAAATTTGCCATTTGTGACATGGTTGGACCTAGTGGGTAATATGCTATGGGAAAACGCAAGACAGAAAAAGACAAATACCATATGATTTCACTCATACGTGGAATCTGAAGAAAAAAACACAAATGAAAAAGAAATAGTCCTATAAACATGGAAAACAGATAGCAGTTACCAGATGGAAGGACTGGAATGATGGGTGAAATGCATGAAGGGGACATAATGGTCCGCACATTTTTATGCTAAATGATTCTCTATTGTGACCATAAATTCCATACATTATCCACACTTGCTACATTTCTTTCTTCATTGGTTGAAAGACATTTAACTGGCTGTTGTCTTAATTTTTTAAATGAATTAAATAATTAATTTAATTTAATTGACATACAACTTTCATTGGTTTCTAATGTACAACACAGTGGTTCAACAGTTACCCATATCACTAAATCCTCACGTGCACTACTGAAGTTAACATGTATTTCTTTTAGTGAATAATTCTTGCAAAAAACATAAAAGCACAGGTATAATAAGCCTGATATTAAACTGTCATAATGTTTGTATCAATTTATACTCTTATGAACAGTGTACAAGTGTTCCCTATTCTCTGTATATTCACCAACATTACGTGTTTTTTATTAATAAAGGTGGTCATAATAAATGTGAATTATAGCTCATTATGGTTTGCTTGGCATTTTTTTTTGTAGATGATTAGTGATACTGGCTATTTTTTATTTTTATACTTGATTTATATGTGAATCCCACATTTCTCCTTATTATTATTATTATTATTATTTTAATAAAATGATTAAGTGGTAGGTAGATGCAAGATAAAGGTAGAAAACATAATTTAGTGCTGTAAGAGGGCAAGTGTAGATGATCAGGTGTGTGTCTATAGACTAAGTATTAATCCCAGCTAGACAAGGGCAACAAAACATCCACGGATGCAGAAGATTTCTCTCAAAACAGGGGGGTGAGGTTCCAAGCCTCACCTCTGTTGACCCCCAATTTCTCTCCTGATGGCCCCCCTGCAACTGTGCCTGTCTTTGGTTGTTCTTCCCTTGAGGAATCTTACCTGTCTCTGGCTAACCAGTCATCTTACGGGGCCATACAGGGAAATGTAAAATTGGTAAGTGAGAGAGAAGCAGTATTCTTTGAAAAGGTTAGCTTTTCACTTCTTTGCAGATTTATCCCCTTGATACTGGCTATTTTTTAATTTTCCTGTTCACAACTTGTGAGTCTTTTTTTGGAGAAAACATCTGTTCAGGTCCTTTGCCTGTATTTTAATCATATTATGTGTTTCTACGGTGTTGTATGAATCCTTGCATATTTTAGTCATTATCCCATTAACAGATATATGGTTTTCAAATATTTTCCCACTCCATAGGTTTCATTTTATTTAGTTGGTTATTTTTTTGTTATGCAGACACTTTTTTATTTTAGGTGTTACTGCTTATTTCTTTCTTTTTTGAATTTAAGTATAGTTGATAGACAATCTTATATTGGTTTCAATTATACAACACAGTGGTTCTACAGTTACTCATTAAATCTTATCAACTTGTACAGTTACTGTCAACATAGGAAGACATTACATATTCTCAACGCTGTTCTAAAGTTTTGTGACAGACTTATGATTGACAATTTTTGTGTCCCTTTATCACCCTCCCTCCCCCAACCCACCCATTCCAAGCCTCCCCCATGGTAGCTACCAATCCCTTCTCAGTGTCTATGAGCCTTCTGCTATTTTGTTCATTATGTTTTGCTTTGTATATGTATTCTACACATAAATCAGATTATATGGCATTTGTTTATTTAACTAATGTCCTTTAAATTTCTACTAAAAAATTCTTACTGAATTGGATACCCAAAAATAAATGCTGTACATCTACCTAACTAAAGAACAATTTTATTTCAATGATTCCTCTTACTCTTCTTTAAACTTAGATTCCCATAATACAAATCAAGCATTGGACACATAAGAAATCAACTGAGAAAAATTTACTTCTGGTGTTTTGAGGTGTCTATGCTTGTTTAACTTAATTATTTAAAAATCCTATTAATTTTTACATTAAACAAAAAAAGATTCTGGATTTTCCAAGTTTGGAAAACACTATGTAATTCCTATAACATTCTTTTAAAATTTATTATATTGATATAATTTACATATAACATTTTATAAGCTTATGGTGTGTTGGTTTGATTCATCACATATTGCAGTGTAATAACCACTATAGTTTTAGCTAATCTCTATCACATCCGATAATTATAATTTCTTGGGTTTTTTTGGGAAACCATTAAGATCTAGTGTCTTAGAGACTTTGAAGTTTATAAGACAGCATTATGTATAATCACTATGTGTGCATTATATCACCAGGGCTTGTTTATCTATTAGTTCCAAGTTTGTATCCTTAAAAAATGTATCCCAAGGACCCCTACCCACACCCATCTGGTAATCACCATTCAACTCTGTTTTTATGAGTTTATAAAAAGCAATGTTTTTAATAGCATAAGAAGGAATATAACTAAATAATGCATTTGGTACCATATAGATAAAAAATTACACTAAAATACATCACACAAATGAAACTAGCAGCTGCTAGGATACACCAGCATAATAATGGCACATTCAATACAACCTCAATTTTTGAACACATTAACACATCTCTTGTGAAATGTCCACTACCTAATAATATCTATATATTAATAAAAGTATTTGTGTAAAATTCATGAAATTCAATGCAGGTATTTAATATGTGTAATTGTTCTATTCTTTGTGTATGATTTTTAAATTAGCTAAAATTTGATATATGAATGTAATGTTTGAAAATAAGATACAAATAGAAATAGTCCAAATTTGGTAACCTTTTATTGTTGAAACTGCTAAACATACAAAATTACTGTATGAAAGTAAATCTGCTAAAGTCAGTAAGATAAGATAAATTCAGGGGTAGTTTCACTAAATACATCATTATAAAAACTAGAGCTTCTTTGAAGTTGGGGGAATTCCAATCTTTCAAACTTAGATTTTTTTTTTAGAAAAACCAACAAAGAATTGTTACACACCAAATACCATAAAGACTGTTAATGAGAATAAGAAAGAAAAATTTAACTCTGACAACTGTATTTCTATTTCTCCTATTTCACACTGTCACATAGTTTCCACAGGAGCTTTCTCAGGGCTGCCTTGATTTCTCTGTTCCTAAGGCTGTAGATAAAGGGGTTCAGAGAGGGAGGCAGTGCTGCATACAGCACTGAGAGTAGCAAGGCCAGGAGAGATGGGGACTCAGGCACTGGTTTCAAATAGGCAATGGCTCCTGTCAGGGGAAAGGTGGACACAACCATGAGATGGGGAAGGCAGGTGGAGAAAGCTTGTGACCTGCCTTGTGCAGATGGGATCCTTAGCACTGTATTGAAAATATAGATGTATGAGAAAACAGTGGCAAGTAAACAAAAAAACCCATAAAATATCCCAATGGCCACACTGACATTAATAGTGATATGATCTTTAGAGCAAGAAATCCTTAGTATGAAGGAACATCACAGAAAACCTGTGGGACTCATCTGGAACCACAGAAAGATAAATAGAAAGTGCCAGTCGCATATAGACCTCCAAAGAATCCTCCAAGGACCCAGGAGGCAGCTGCTGACTTACCACACACTGTCTTGTTCATGACGCACTCACAGTGCAGGGGGTGGCAGATGGCCACATAGCGGTCATAGGACATGGCGGTGAGGATGAAGACCTCAGACCTCGCAAAGTGTATCACCAGTAAGATCTGCAATACACATCCTGGGAAAGAAATACAGGTGTTGTGGCACAGAGAGTTGAGAATGGATTTTGGAACAATGATGGAAATAAGGCAGAGGTCAAAGAAGGACAAATTCTTCAGGAAGAAGTACATTGGGGTGTGAGGACACTGGTCCATGGTCACAAGCACAATAATGAGAATGTTTTAGCTTATTATTATTCACCTAAATATTTCCAGTATTTTCGGGAAGCTAATCCAGAAATGAGAGCAAGCATGAAAAGCAACTTTAGGATAAGAATATTCAGTATTTGGTTCTAAAATGAACCTCCAATGCTTGTAATGACCTGTTGAGGTGAGAAAGCCTGCCTTGGCTGGATCTTAGGCTTTGCTTCCTCTAGGAGTCATCTGCTTTCTGGGAGATAAAAAGACAATGGCAGTGAATAGTGCCATGTCTGAAAATATTTTTTCAACTTGATTAATTTCCTGAAATCCTTTCCATAGTGTTGCAAAGCTCCATTTAAAGGAAATCGGGTCATGGTGAGTGAGGTTCTCAGGGGAGGTATTAAAGCATCTCTGGGGGGGTGAACTTGATCGTCTAAAGCCACAGGGCGCCCGCGCCATGACTCCTGGCTCACCTCAGGACCCCGCACTGTTCCCCTTCTCAGGGCAGGACATGTGGGAAGCCCTACAGGTCTCATCAAGTCAGAAAAAACACCAGCGTCACTGCATTTCATTATCTGTTCTGTTTAAATCTAGAAGAACTAATTTTTCACAATTCTAAAGTCTCTGAGATGTTGAAGTTCTTTTTCCTAGGACCCATCTATTTATTTACCTAAATGCAGCTGTCAGAGAAACCAAGAAGAGGGAGGGGAAATAAAGAATTGTCATTGAACGTGTCAGGGCCCTGATACCTATTTTTATCATAAACCCTGATTGGCAATATTGAATATACTAGAAAGTTGTTCTCAGCCTAGAAAACTGCACCCATTTTCCCTGTTGGACAACATTAAAATATATGGCTTTCTCATTAGATTGCCAATGCATAGCCAAGACACTACAGATTAGGGCCCATTTGCCTCATTATTCAGAAAGTAGTTTTGGTATTGCTGCCAATCTACATGAAGAAAAGTATAAAAGAGTATTTCATTGACTTCTATAAATTTAAATTTTATTAATATAAACTGACTTCAGGGAGAAGAATAAGCAGATCCTACAGCCTGAGCGTAACAATGTCCTGCCTCAGGGGAGACGGCTTAGCAAGGACAGTGGGAAGTCCTCTAAATATGAAGAGACTTAATTTTGAAGACATTGACTGCTTTCCCTTGTTTTATCAATTCCATCAAAATAAGACCTGTGTTTCAATCCTTTTGGATATCAATGTACATTCTTAATACGGTTTTAAAAGTATTAAGTGAATTCATAAATACTATCCACAGATGATGGTCATAGTTATAATTTAGAGAAGATAAGGAAGGGATGCATCAAAAAGCCTCAATACTGGTGCCTGATTTATACATGATTATATTAAACCTGTAATTTTCCCTTTGGTCTCTCCCATTGAGTAGCACGCTGAATGCTATTAAAAAATTTTCTGTATCTGTTGTTGGCAGCTCTATTTTATAGTAATCAAGTCATTTTGTCATAAGAAAGAGCATCTTCACCATTTTGTATCTTCTCAAGCATCAAGCAATTTTTTTATCTATTCACTCAAGTCTGCTTTTGCAATCTGCCCAGATGTAATTGTTTTTAAAATAGCCTGTACATATTATTTATAAACTGACTTTTCATCATTTAATATTTTATGTCCTTTTTTGGTTAAGCATATTTTTACATATTAAAGCACAATATAATGATTAGCATAAATGGTATTGAAATTAATTTTTGGCCCCAAATGGAGCCACGTCTGCATGGGGTTTCAAGTCAGCAAAGTGAAGTTTCATGTTCTTACAAATGTTCTTCTTGACCAGGAACACACTATATCCAGTCCACTGATATCCACATGCCAGGTCCTCTCTGGGCTCTACGTCCCTTGACATTTTAAGATAATGCCAGATATGAATCCTCAGCCGATCATGCCCTACTCCCCTTCCAATGCTCTATAAAACTTGCTTTTGCCCAAAATCCCTTGGGAGGTGCTCCACTGCATGTGAGTACTGCACTCCCTCAGACCACGGACCGTTTCCCTTGGATAAAGGACATCAAACTAGACATTAAATTGTTTGATAAGGACTATTGACTGGTAGGTAAATAGCCTGCTGGAAAAATGGAATAGATAATAACAGCTACCTCACTGGACTTTTTTTTATTGGATAAGAGCAGTTAGCAGTCTGTGCAGTCCCCACTAGCAGGACTCCTCGTGGGGAAAAATGCTGGCTCATGTGATGTTGGTTGATTTCTTAAACATGTTTTCTCTATGCAGAAGTAAAGTACCGATAACCATTTCATCTCTGACCTTATCAATTATCTGTCTCATTTGTTTCTTCTTTTTATTATTGATTTGTAGTTTTTTTAAATTCTGAATATGTTCTTTGTTGGACATGTCAATAATTTCTCACAGTCTGTGTCTTTCCCATGTGTTTACTTTTCTTTTTTAGAAGTGTAATTGTTGTACAACCTTATATTGACTTCAAGTATGCAACACAGTGGTTGAACAGTTACCCACATTATTAAATCCTCACCCCAACTAGTGCAGTCACTCTCTGAAAACATAGGAAGATGTTACAGAACCTCTGACTATACTCCCTGTGCTACAGCACCATCCCCATGACCAGCTTACATTATGACTGAGAATCTGTGTGCCCTGTATCCCCCTCACCCTACCTACTCACCCAATCCAGACCTTCCCATGATAACCACACACCCACCACTTCTCAGTGTGTGAGAGTCTTTACAAAGGAGGGATTTTTTTTTCTTTACAGAAATTCCTAGAAGTGGAATAACAGGGTCATGTGATGTTTGTATTTTTAGGGTATTTTTTTTTTGAGGACCCTCCAAACTGTTTTCCACAGCGGCCACATCAAGTAACATTGCCACCAACAGTGCAGGAGGGTTCCCTCTTCTCCACATCCTCACCAACACTTGTTATTTCTTGGCTTTTGGATGGTGGCTGTTCTGACTGGTGGGAAGTGGTATCTCACTGTGGTTCTGATTTGCATTCCCCTCATGATTAGAGACGTGGAGCATCTTTTCATGTCCTTGTTGGCCATCTGTATTTCTTCTTTGTAGAAATGTCTTACAGTTTTCTGACTATTTTTTTCTGTTTATGGTGTCCTTTGCTGTACAGAAGCTTTTTAGTTTGATGTAATCCCACTTGCTCATTTTTGCTTTTGTTTTCTTTCCCCACGTATATATGTCTGGAAAAAAATTGCTCACACTTATGTTAAGTTCAAGAGAGTTTTGCTTATGTGTTCTTTATAAGTTTTATGGTATCATATCTTATCTTTAGGTCTTTAATCCATTTGGAGATTAATTCTGTATATGGAGTTAGACAATAATCCATTTTCATTCTCTTGCATGTAGCTGTCCATTTTACTCCATGCAAATTAATGGAGAGTCTGTCTTTCCCCCACTGTATCTTCATGGCTGCTTTATTGTGTATTAATTGGCCATATATGTGTGAGTTTATATCTTGGCTCTATATTCTGTTCTATTGATCTATTCGTCTTTTCTTGTGCTTTGTAGTGTAGATTGACATCAGGGAGTGTAATACTCCCAGCTTTCTTCTTCTTTCTCAGGATTGCTTTGGCTACTCAATGTCTTTGTGGTTCCATATGAATTGAGGATTATTTGCCCCCTGTTTCAACAAGAGTAGAACTTGATTTTAGGTCTTAAAGTTCAGCGAAACACTGAAGAACTGTTCCTCTGGAGGACAATAGAAACATAACAAATGCAATGCAGGATGATACAAAAATCATTCAAAATGATCAGTTTTCATCATAAATAAAAATATAAGGTAAAAATGTAGAGTAAAATGCCAAATTAATAAATGACTCTATAGTACAATTATTTGATGAATATATAATCACATCTCACAAACATATCATTTGAAAGTGCTTCATAGTCTGGGGCAAAGCAATTAGACCATAAATATTTGAGAGAGCTGTGTTACAAAACAGGAATAAATAGTACTATACTCTGAAATTTAATAAGAACATTATTTATAATAGCCAAGATATAGTAGTAACTTGTTTCCATTATTACCTGGGTGGGAAAAGAAAATTGGCTTGTATATAGAATGGACTTATATTCAGGCATAAAAAGGAATGAAATCTTATTATTTGCAACAATGTGGATGGATGTAGAAGGTATTATGCTTAGTGAAATAAGCCAGGGTGAAGAAAGACAAATACCATAAGATCCATGTAAATTTAAAATCTAAAAAAAACAAATACTGAAAAATGAAATAAAACAAAAACACACTCATAAGTACAGAGAATAAACTGGTGATTGCCAGAGGAGAATGGTTAGGGTGAGAGGAAAAATTGATGAAGGGGATTATGGGAACAAGTTTCCAGTTATAAAATAAGTAAATCATTTAGGTGAAAAGCACAGTATAAGGACTATTGCCAATGACAGTTAATGCTTCACTGACAGATGGTGACAGGCTCATCATGGTGACCATCTTTTCATATAAATATCAAAGTACTATGAATGCAAAATTAATAAAATACCTAGGAAAACCTCAAACCCAAAGACATGCACAGACTAAAAGTGAAGGGATGGAAAAAGATATTTCATACAAACAATAGGGAGAAAAAAGCAGGAGTTGCAGTACTAGTATCAGACAAAATAGACTTCAAAACAAAGAAAGTAACAAGAGATAAAGAAGGACACTACATAATGATAAAGGGCTCAGTCCAACAAGAGAATATAACCATTATAAACATATATGCACCCAATACAGGAGCACCAACATATCTGAAACAAATACTAACAGAACTAAAGGAGGAAATAGACTGCAATGCATTCATTTTAGGAGACTTCAACACACGATTCACTCCAAAGGACAGATCAACCAGACAAAAAATAAGTAAGGACACAGAGGCATTGAACAACACACTAGAACAGATGGACCTAATAGACATCTGTAGAACTCTACACCCAAAAGCAACAGGATACACATTCTTCTCAAGTGCACATGGAACATTCTCCAGAATAGACCACATAACAGGCCACAAAAAGAGCCTCAGAAAATTCCAAAAGACTGAAATTCTACCAACCAACTTTTCAGACCACAAATGTGTAAAACTAGAAATAAACTGTACAAAGAAATCGAAAAGGCTCACAAACACATGGAGGCTTAACAATATGCTCCTAAATAATCAATGGATCAATGACCAAATTAAAATAGATATCAAGCAATATATGGAAACAAATGACAACAACAGCACAAAGCCCCAACATCTGTGGGACACAGTGAAAGCAGTCTTAAGAGGAAAGTATATAGCAATCCAGGCATATTTAAAGAAGGAAGAAAAATCCCAATTGAATAGTCTAAAGTCAAAATTATCGAAATTGGAAAAAGAAGAACAAATGAGGCCTAAAGTCAGCAGAAAGAGGGACATAATAGAGATAAGAGAAGAAATAAATAAAATTGAGAAGAATAAAACAATAGAAAAAATCAAAGAAACCAAGAGCTGGTACTTTGAGAAAATAAACAAAATAGATAAGCCTCTAGCTAGACTTATTAAGAGAAAAAGAGAATCAACACACATCAGCAGAATAAGAAATGAGAAAGAAAAAACTATGATGGACCCCACAGAAATACAAAGAATTATTAGATAATATTAGGAAAACCTATATGCTAACAAGCAGGAAAACCTAGAAGAAATGGACAACTTTCTAGAAAAATACAACCTTCTAAGACTGACCCAGAAAGAAACAGCAAATCTAAATAGACCAATTACCAGCAATGAAATTGAAGCAGTAATCAAAAAACTACCCAAGAACAAAACCCCTGGGCCAGATTGATATACCTCGGAATTTTATCAGATATACAGAGAAGATAATAAGACCAATTCTCCTTAAAGTTTTCCAAAAAATACAAGAAGAGGGAATAGTCCCAAATTCATTCTATGAAACCAACATCACCCTAATACCAAAACCAGGCAAAGACCCCACCAAAAAAAAAAAAAAATGACAGTCCAATATCTCTGATGAATGAAGATGCAAAAATACTCAACAAAATATTAGCAAACTGAATTGAAAAATACATCAAAAGGATCATCCACCATGACCAAGTGGGATTCATCTCAGGGATGCAAGGATGGTACAACATTTGAAAATCCATCAACATCATCCACCACATAAACAAAAAGAAGGACAAAAAGCACATGATCATCTCCATAGATGCTGAAAAAGCATTCAACAAAATTCAAGATCCATTCATGATAAAAACTCTCAACAAAATGGGTATAAAGGGCAAGTACCTCAATATAATAAAGGTGATAATATATGATAAACTGACAGCTAACATCATACTGAACAGTGAGAAGCTGATAGCCTTTCCTCTGATATTGGGAACAAGACAGGGATGCCCATTCTTCCCACTGTTTTTGAATATAGTACTGGAGGTCCTAGACATGGCAATTAGACAAAACAAAGAAATACAAGGAATACAAATTGGTAAAGAAGAAGTTATACTGTCAGTATTTGCAGATGACATGATACTGTACATTAAAAAATCCTAAAGATTCCATTCCAAAACTACTAGAACTAATATCGAAATTCAGCAAAGTTGCAGGATACAAAATTAATACACAGAAATCAGTGGCATTCCTATAACTAACAATGAACTAATAGAAAGAGAAATCAGGAAAACAATTCCATTCTCAATGGCATCAGAAAGAATAAAATATCTAGGAATAAACTGAACCAAGGAAGTGAAACACTTATACCCTGAAAACTACAGGACACTCTTAAGAGAAATAAAAGGAGACACTGACAAATGCAAACTCATCCCGTGCTCTTGGCTAAGAAGAACTAACATAGTCAAAATGGCCATCCTGCCTAAGAAATATACAGATTTAATGCAATCCCTATCAAATTACCAACAGCATTCTTCAATGAACTGGAACAAATAGTTAAAAAATTCATATGGAACCACCAAAGACTCCAAACACCCAAAGCAATCCTGAGGAGGAAGAATAAAGTGGGGACGATCTTGTTCCCCGACTTCAAGCTCTACTACAAAGCCACAATAATCTCTACAATTTGGTACTGGCACAAGAACAGAGCCACAGACCAGTGGAACAGAATGGAGACTCCAGACATTAATCCAAACATATATGGTCAATTAATATATGATAAAGGAGCCATGGACATACAATGGGGCAATGACAGCCTCTTCAACAGTTGGTGGTGGCAAAACTGGACAGCTACATGTAATAGACTGAAATTGGTTCATTGTCTAACCCCATACACAAAAGAAATTTGAAATGGATCAAAGACCTGAATATAAGCCATAAAACCATACAGGTCTTAGAAAAAAACACAGGCAAAAATCTCTTGAACATAAACATGAATGACTTCTTCTTGAACATAACTCCCTGGCTAGGGGAAACAAAAGCAAAAATTAACAGGTGGGACTATATCAAGCTGAGAAGCTTCTGTACAGCAAAGGACACCATCAATAGAACAAAAAGGCATCCTACAGTATGGGAGAATATATTCATAAATGACAGATCCGATAAAGGGTTGACATCCAAAACATATAAAGAGCTCACACACCTCAACAAACAAAAAGCAAACAATGCAGTTAAAAAGTGGTCAGAAGAGCTGAACAGACAGTTCTCCAATGAAGAAATTCAGATGGCCAACAGGCACGTGAAAAGATTCTCCGCATCACTTGTCATCAGAGAAATGCAAATGAAAACCACAATGAGATATCACCTTACACCAGTAAGGATGGCCTCCATCCAATAGATAAACAACAACAAATGTTGGCGAGGTTGTGGAGAAAGGGGAACCCTCCTGCACTGTTGGTGGGAATGTAAATTAATTCAACCATTGTGGAAAGCAATATGGAGGTTCCTCAGAAAGCTCAAAAGAGAAATACCATTTGACACAGGAATTCCATTTCTAGGAATTTACCTTAAGAATACAGCAGCCTAGTTTGAAAGAGATAGATGCACCCCTATATTTATTGCAGAACTATTCATAATAGCCAAGAAATGGAAGCAACCTGAGTGTCCATCAGTAGATGAATGGATAAAGAAGATATGGTATATATACACAATGTAATGTTATTCAGCCATAAGAAGAAAACATATCCTACCATTTGCAACAACATGGATGGAGTTATGCTCAGTGAAATAAGTGAGGTTGAGAAAGACAAGTACCAAATCATTTCACTCATCTGGGGAGTATAAGAACAAAGAAAAAATGAAGGAACAAAACAGCAGCAGACTCACAGAACCCAAGAATGGACTAACAGTTATCAAAGTGAAAGGGACTGGGGAGAATGGGTGGGAAGGGTGGGATAAGGGCATGGAAAAAGAAACGAGCATTACAATTAGCATGTATAATGTGTGTGGGGGCACGGGAAAGGCTGGGCAACACAGAGAAGACAAGTAGTGATTTTACAGCATCTTACTATGCTGATGGACATTGACTGTAATGGGGTTTGTGGGGGGAACTTGGTGAAGGGGCATGCCTTGTAAGGATAATGTTCTTCATGTAATTGTAGATTAATGATACCAAAATAAAAAAAGCCTAGGAAAATATGTAACCAATGGTGATAGAATGGCACTTTGAAAACTCGGACACTGAAAAAAATTAATTGAACAACACAGTTAGAACAAACAGACATTCTCATGGATAAAATGAACTGATACTGTTAAAATGGCCATACTACCCAAAATAATCCACATGTTCAATGCAATGCCCATCAACATACCAAAGTAAAATATCAAAGAACTAAAGCAAATAATTCTGAAATTTAGGTGCAACCACAAGAGACCCTGAATTGCCAAAAGCGTTCTGGAAAAGGGCAAAGTGGAGGATATCAAGCTCCTGGATATCAAGCAATATAACAAAGTTACAGCAATCCAAACAGTATGGTAGTGGTGAAAAAGTAGATGCCAAGATGAATGGAAAAGAATAGACAACCCAGAAATAAACCCATGTCTATATACAGTCAAATAAGATGTGATAAAAGTGACAGGAATATATATACAAGTGAGAAGGATTATCTCTTCAATAAATTGTGTTGGGAAAACCAGAGAGCTACATGCAGAAGAATGAAAATCATTCTCTTCCACCATTTACAAAAATAAACTCAAAAAGGAATAAAGATTTATTATAAAATATGAAACTATACAACTTCTAGAAAAAAACATAGTCAACTTCTGAACATCACAAATATCCATTTATGAAAGATGGTGGTAGTCAAAAACATCACTACTAATTAGCTAGAAAAATTATCAAGGTATATAATTTACCAGAATCAAATTGAGGTTTTTAGTAATGAGACCATATCATTATGTTCTTATATGAAACCTAGATGTAACATAGATATGAGATTGTTTGAGAGATATTTAAAATGAAAATTTACACTCTCCAAGCTCAGAGGAAGCCAATAAGCAATATTACTGTAAAAATCATCACAGATCATGTAACTGCAGTCCCTCTGGGTTAAAATGAATTGAGAGGTATTGTGACAATATATTGCATTTTATTTCTAATTGAACAGGCCCAGTGGAACATTTCCAGTGACACCAGGGAAAGTAACAGCGAGAGAGCCAGAGTGCGGCACACACCACGGTCACATCAGGACACGTGCCCCGGGCGCCCGGACAGATGAGTTTCATCCGTGACCTCCCCGTGGCCGCAGGGGAACCCTACTTGTCTCCCAGCCCACAGTTCACCCTAAGGAAAATGTGAAACAAATTGAAAAGAGTTCCATGTTCTTTAAAAATAGAAGAGGACCTCAGACGTTGTGAACCTCACTTATTTCCCCTCAGAGTATGGGAGACAGACAAGCAGCGAGAAGAAGGATTCGCTGGGTCGCACAGGACATTGGCATTTTGAATCCCAGCTCATAAGTATGAATATGGGGCTTTATAAGGTTGAAGGAAAAAAGGTGAGAGAAACGAGCCTCCTTGGGTTGCGCTGACCATGGAGGTGCAAATAATTTTAATGACAGGTAGCTTTTAAAAAGTGCAGATATATACATTATATAAATTATTTTTTATATACTCACTTTATTTACTTGAATATTTGTTCCTCTGATTTTTCTAGTATAAGACTAGACACTATTCTGGTAGGTGCTGTGGTCATTGCACATGACTGTGAGGCCGTATGCAGGAGCTTGTCTCTCTTTAGGGGTTTTTATCCCAGTGGCCTCAGTCAAGAAGCTGTATAAGGATCCGTGATGTAACAATATTTTAACAGAGATGTGGAGGTAAATTTAATAATATCTATTATGAAAATAAACAGAAGCTCAGTAAATATCCTTACCAGAAAGCCTAAGATCATTGTTTTCAATAACAAATTAACATGCATAGAGAATAATTTGGTAATTATGATCATATACAGATAGTTGAGATCCATGTCTCCTGCTGTATTATGCATGAGTAAC
Organism: Manis javanica; assembly: GCF_040802235.1. Taxonomy (NCBI): domain Eukaryota; kingdom Metazoa; phylum Chordata; class Mammalia; order Pholidota; family Manidae; genus Manis; species Manis javanica. Next base: position 42,327,172 of record NC_133169.1, on the reverse strand, counting down.
AAATATTTCAGCTCGCTTAGCCTGGCTAATCTTGTATAATAAGGTAATAGCACCAGAACTTAACTGAACATTTGCTCCATTGGTACAGATGGGACATATACTCAAAGTAACAAGAATATGCATAGCATGTGCTTGAATATCATTAATAATCTTACATACTTCAAGAAATAAACTCTCTTTATGTAGAGAGAGGTATTTCACATGAGTAAAATCCAACTCCTTTTTTTATAACTGAAAGAACTAGATCCAGACAGTAAAAGAAAATCAGGTAAGTCAGAAAACAGAAAACACATTGATTACAAGGCTTATTAGAAAAATGCATCACTGGTCATTTCAGTTATAACATTGTGACTTTATATTTGCCTTTAATTTTTGTCAAGTGCATTTAGATTTTTGGTCTTGTAATTTTGGTCACAACAGGTCACTGGAGGAACCTTAAGAAAAACTATAAACTTTCTATATATTATACACATTCAGATGATAAGTACGTCCTCTGATAATTATTACTCATGAATAATGAAAGAAAAGTGTACAAAGGTATAACTTCTGGGAGAAATAATTCCAAAAAATTCACACAATGAGTCTGGTTATTAATTCCATAAAAACAATTTTACCTTCTTGCAGACTCTTGAGAAACCCACTTTCTGCCCAATAGTGCAGCCAAGGCGGCTGTTCTGCTCACAGCACAGTGAGCGTCTCGGTGTCCCAATGCTGGCCTGCTGCAAACACCAGGAGACAGATGTGTGCCTCATTCAGTCTCAGATGATTTTCCCTCATCAGGCAAAACACCCATCAGAGAAGATGATTTAAAGTAGTCCTTAGGTGAAGAGAGAGATTACCATTTTCTGTGACAGATGCTGTGTCTTAGATTACAGCAGTAATATTCTAACATGACTTGCTTGTCACACTTGCAATATGGGCCTTATAATGAAACATTCAGTGCCAGAGTCCAGCTCCTGCCGAGGGCTGGGATGCCTGAAGGTGCAGGACAGAGTCGGTGCACGGAGAGACAGGACGCGGAGTCAGTGGGAGGAGGTCGCTCGACAAAGTGCGGATGACATCTTTATTTATACCATTTTGCACAAAGATATGATTATTTTTTATTCATTCTTTTGATTAACAAGCATAGGCAAGCTTTTTCTTTCTATTTCCTTCTGATCTATACATGGTTAGCCAAGTGTCAGACAGGTGACCTTTTCCTGTTCCTTGACCTAAACTTTTCTCAGTAACATGTACTCTACTGTGTCTATCATTTCTAATCAAAGTGGTTTCTAAATAATGCATTGGACCGCAGAAGTGCGCAGCATGTAGCAGTGACTATAGAGTCTATCAGCTCAGGGTGAAATACAGGTCACCCACTGCCACAGTTAGTTAGGCAGCTATTATTATTTATATTTCAAGAGGCTTTAATAAATTTGTATAATCAATCTAAAACCATAAATTTATATCCTCATCATACACCCTTTCATAGGACACAGTAGGCAGCAAAATAAATTTCCCTGTCCTATCCATATTTCTCTTTCCTCTAGGCGGATACCAAATTTTCCTTGACATATAATATGCAGGTCCCCCTGACCCCATCACTTTAGGGACTAAACCAGGAGTTTTTCTTTTCATAGCATTGCTGACTAACAGGGTTATTCCATTCAGTATTCTCCCATAACTTTATTACTCTAATTTTCCTATAAAACTCTTCATCACTCATTTCACTAGCATTGCAAAAAAGGGGGGCATTCCCACTTAGGTGGAGATGGGGTGGTCAGTGTTTGACTAACTACCTGCAGGGTTGGGTATTCCATGCCAAGATCACCATCTGGCCCCTGCGAGTTCCATTCTTCAGGAGCACTGTCCTGAAAGGCTTCTGGGAAGTTTATGTTCTCCTCCTTTCCATGCTGTTTATCAAAGGTTAGCTTAGGCCTTGGCAACAATGCAAGCAAAAGCAAAGCCAATAGTATAATGGAGAATAACAAAATCAAGGTGGGTAATAGGCGGAGCCAGCTCTGAAGGCCCCTGCTTTGCGGGGATCTCCTCCATCCTGAGCTCTGCTACACAGCTTGAGTAGCATGGCTCCCACCAATTCAGCTCATTCAATGTATATGCAATTCTGTCGCATATTGAGAGTGAACCAGTGAGAGGTTCATAAGGCTAACATGCACTTAGAAAGAGTAGACCTGGGAATGTTATAAACACATACTAGCTAATTCTAATAGAAATAAATATGTACTAATGGAAGCCTTGAAGACTTAGCAAGAAACTACTAGGAGTCCTTACCTTCTCTTGTCCCGCACCAGGTGAACAGAGTGGAGGACATGACCAACGTCACAGCAGTGACGGGATTCTTCCTCATGGAATTCTCTGACTCCAGGGAGCTCCAGGTTGTACATGCCTTTCTGTTCTTGCTCATTTATGTCCCATCCCTGCTGGGGAATCTCCTCATCATCGTCCTTGTCACCTTAGACCCGTGCCTTCACACCCCCATGTACTTCTTCCTGAGGAACTTATCATTCCTTGATGCTTGTCTCATTTCCGTCACAGTTCCAAAACTTATTCTGGACTCTCTAACCCACAGGAGCCTCATTTCTCTCCCAGGATGTATAGTACAGGTCTTCCTGGTGACTCACCTCGCAGCATCTGAGCTGTCCATTCTCACGGGCATGTCTTATGACCGCTATGTGGCCATATGTCACCCACTACACTATGGTACCATCATGAGCAGGGCCGTCTGTGTGAGGATGACGGCTGCCTCCTGGTGCACTGGGAGTCTCTTTGGGGTCTTATACTCAGCTGGAACATTTTCTTTGTCTTTTTGTGACTCCAGAAAAGTCCCTCAGTTTTTCTGTGATGTGCCTTCCCTCCTGAAGATTTCTTGCTCAAAAACACACATTACCATTGATGTTACTGTAGTATCTGGTGTCATATTTGGAATTTTCTGTTTAGTTTGTATTGGTTATTCATATATTTGTATTTTCAATATAGTGTTCAAGATGCAGTCATTACAAAGGAAGTCAAAAGCCTTCTCCACCTGCCTGCCCCATCTCATAGTTGTGACGACATTTCTTATAACCGCCACTAGTGCCTATCTGAAGCCTGTTCCTGATTCCCCACATCTTGTAGATATTTTGCTGACTGTGTTCTATGCTGTATTGCCTCCTTCTTTGAATCCCATAATATATAGCCTAAGAAACAAGGAAATCAAGGCATCTTTGGGGAAGATTCTATGGAAAATTTAGCATTACAGGTTTTATGGAAAAAGCAATATAACTAGTATGTAGCAGGATTAAATTCTATTTTTCAAAGTTCATAAGAATTTTGTAATCTAGTGTAAATACTTTAACAACTCTATTAAATATTGTGTTATTTTACTTAAAGATACCAGAATAAGGTTCATGATTATTAATCAACTGTGATTATCTTTGAACATTTGAAAAGATGAATACTTCATACTTAGTGAACACTTTAGTGAAATCAGCTTCAGAAATGCTACTATAAGTCCCTGAGGAGTCAGCCAGGGTGTCCCTGTCCTTGTCACTGACACCTGTGAATATGATATCTTGCTTGGCTAATGTGACTTTGAGGGTATGGTGAAAAGAGTGAGCTTGACATGTGGAGATTTTACTGGAATTTCCAAATGTACCTACTGTAGTCATATAAACATAAATGTGGAAGGCGTTTTTAGCCATTGTCAGTTAGAAACATGTCAATAGAAGAATGGTCTTAAATTGCTGGCTTTCAGGATGAATGATGGCCATGAGCCAAGGAATGTGGGCAGACTCTAGAGGGCTGGCAGTTTATGGAAATGGATTTCCACTAGGCCACCAGCAGGGAATGCTGCCAGGCCACGTTCTCCTGGTTTTTAGCACAGTGTGACCTGCCTTGGTCAATAAATGGCAGTGCTGTATAACAATAATCAAATGTTTTTAAACCACAGAATTTGTGACAGTCAGTTACAGTAGTGAAAGAAAACTAGCAGACACAGAAAACCCTTGTCCACAGAAATGTTTTTTAAATCAGAATTTCTGGTAGGAGCAGGTATGCCTACTGTGAAACTGAAGTTAAGGAATATTGAAAAGAAGAAACTCACAATCTGTATTCTCAACATTTTTACAATTTGGCTAAAAATTTGTGTTTGCAGAATATTTTTGCATTTATTCATTGTTATATTACAAATAAATGAGAGATTAATATACTTTCATTAGTATTTTTAATGTTATTGGACTTTCAAAATTGCATGAAAAATAGATTGAGATTTCTTTGCTGAATATTTTCAATTAATGACTTCCCTAATTCCTGATTTTTCCATAATTCTTGTTATTTTGTTATAACTAATACTCTACTGAGGAAAGTTTCATTTTTGCCAGTTAAAATTTCTTTTCACAACTTAAAGCTGACTTTTAACATTACTTCTAATACACTTTTATATATTAAACTGGATATTAAAGTGTATTTCATACTGTATGTATAGATTAAAAACTACTGAAAATCATTAGCTTAAGTTTCCATGGAAATATTGCAAGCAGATCGGCACTTAGAGCAGGCTGACTGTTGTGGGGAAGAACGGTTTAGACATTTAATGGAACAGAGTGGGGAAGATCAGTTTTGAATAGCTATTCAGTTATTTTTATTGTTCAAATTCATGAGAGGTCTGAGGAAAAAGATTAGTTATTAGTTGTATGACATTGCTTGCTGGGCAGCAATTTTCAGCTGCTTTTTAACAGCACTGAGTTTTTGAAATTTGGTTTTAAAAAGTAGAGGTATGTATAGAAATACGTTATTGTTAGGGACACTGAGAAATTTTCAGTTGGCCAATATTCTGAGTTCTGGGACATTATTTCCCAGTCTGAGCCATATATTCACTCATACATTTCAATAGGAACACTGTGACCTTTACTATTTTAATTATATGGCATTACTTTTCATACAGTATTTGATATGTGATGTCTACCATTACCCTCAATACCATGGTTAACCTCAATATGATTTATTGGATTTAGCACAGTTTTATTCTAATTTGGAACATGGAACTTGTCAGATAGTTAAATGTGTGTGGACCATATCTGCCTGCCAGTAAACTTCCCCCGCAGCTTCCTGCAGCCTCTCATCTCTTGCTCCCCTTGAGGGGGTGAAGAGGGTCATCTTCTCCATCACTACAAGAGCTAAGGACCAGAATAAGCCTCCATCTCTGACACAGCAACTCAAAACCAAAACCAACTAACCAAACAAGCAAAAATCCCAATAATAAAGGGGCAGAGGACCTGAACAGATATTTTTCCAAAAAAGAAACACAGATGGCAACAGATGCATGAAAAGATGCTCCACATCATTAATTATCTGGGAAATATGAATCAAAACCACAGTGAAATATCACCACACATCAGTCAGAATGGCCACTATCCAATAAAAAGGAAATAACAAGTGTTACCAAGGATGTGGAGAAATGGGAACCCTCCTACACTATTTAGTGGGAATGTCAATTGGTTCAGCCAACTGAGGTATGAAGATTCCTCAAATATCTAAAAATAGGAGTACCACATGACCCAGTAATTCCACCTCTAGGACTTAACCCAAAGAAAACATAATCCTAGATTTGAAAAGATGCATAAACCACCATGTTCATTGCCACATTATTTGCAAAAGCCAAGATATGGAAGCAACCACAGTGTCCATCAGTAGATGAATGGGTAAAGAAGGTGTGGTACATATACACAAACGAATATTATGCAGCCATAGGAAAGAAAGAAATCTTTCCATTTGCAACAACATGGATGGGCATAGATGGTATTATGTTAAGTGAAATGAGTCAGGGAGATAAAGACAAATGACATATGATTCCACTTATTTGTTTAATAAAAAAAGAAAAAAGAAATGAACAAAATAGCAGTGGACTCACAGACACTGATAAGGGACTGGTGGTTAGTATGGGGGAGGGGGAAGGTCTAAAGGGGCACAAAAATTCTCAATCACAATATAACTTGGTCATGGAGACAGGAGTGCAGCACTGGAAACCCAGCCAGCGATCCTCTGATACCTCCTGTGTGGACAAATAGTGGCGGCACTGCTCAGGGTGAGGGTTTAACCACATGGTTTACTGTTGAACCACTGTGCTGTGTACTTGAAACCAATGTAAGAGTGTTTATCAACCATATATCAATAAAAAAAGACACTAAAGAATCCCCACATGAGCTATCATTTCACGCCTGTCAGAATGGGTACCTTCTAAAAAGAAGGAATAGCTGTGTGGGCAAAAATGTGCGAAAAGGAAACCTTTGCACAATGTTGCTCAGGATGTAAACTGATGCAGCCACTATGGAAAATATTATGGAGCTTATTTTAAAATTTAAATGAAGAACTAACATATGATTCAGCATTTCCACTTTTGTGTGTTTACCCAGAGAAAATGTAAACATTAATTTGGAAATGTTTTGAAGTCCTGTGCTCATTGTGACATTATTGTTAATCCCCAAGATATGGTAGGAACTTCTTCCCACAGATAGATAATTGGATAAAGAAAATGTAGTATATATATATAATGGATTACTATGTAGCTTTAAAAATGACATAATGTCATTTCCAACAACATGGATGGCCCTAGAGTATATTAGGATAAATGAGATATGTGAGACTGTTCAAGTTAATAACATATGATTCAACATAAATTTGGAATCTAAGAAACATACCAAATGATGAAGCAAAATGAAATAAAACAGACACATCCTCATAATTACAGAGAACAATCTCATGGTTGCCACAGGTGAGGGGTGTGAGTATTTGTAAAGGAGCTGAGGGGGAATTAGAGGCACAAGCTTGCAGTTATATAGTTAATAAATTACGGGTATGTAAACTACAGTATAAGGAATATTGCCTGAAACATTTTACTGAAATATAGTTGATACAGAACATTGCATTTGTTTCAAGTATATAACATAGTGTTTCAATAGTTTATTTACAATTATGAAATGCTCAACCCAATTAGTATAGTTACTATCTGCCATCATTGACAGACATTACACTATTATTTACTATATTCTCCACTCCATACTTTCATCCCAATGACTAATTTATAACTGAAATATTTGTGCCTCTTTGTATCATTCACATATGTCATCCACATCCTCCTACCCTGTGCTCACAGTAGATTTAGTTTCTACTCTGGGATAATGAGTCTATTTCTGTTTAGCTCATTAATTTTTTTTTGTATTGTTTCTTTGGTTCCCTGTGTAACTGAAATCTATGCTCAGGTTTGTTCTATTTGTTTTTCCTTTCCATTATTATGGCGAAATGACTGGCATGCATCACTGTATAAGTTTAAGCAGTGCACCATAATGGTTTGATTTGCACATATTGTGGAACAATGACCAAAACAGGTTTAGGTAACATCCGTTATGTCATAGAAACCATAGGAAGGAAAGAAAAAATTCCTTTTGTGATGAGAACTCTCAGGATCTACTCATCTCCTCACAATTACAGAACTCAGACCCCATATTTTCTTTTAATTTTTGTGAAGTGCATTTAATTTTTGGCAGTGTAATAGTGCCACAAAGAGAATATTGAATGAGGAATTAGAAGTAATGTCTTGTCTTTTCATGGTTGGCTCACTTTATGGTTGTTTCTGGTATTTCTCTTTCCATCGTTCATGGACTGGTGGCCATTCATGAAAGATTCTGGGAGTGAGAGAGGAGCAGAGACACAGAATGAGTAGAATGGCCACACATTATTAAGAAAGATACATATTTATTTCCTCTAGAGTGAAATAAATTAGGAGATAAATTACACAATATATGTTTTTTTTTAATTTGAAGATGCCCAGTAATATATTTCCAATATTTATACCCATGAAAAGTAAGAGCATGAGACCTGGAGTGTGATGCACTAAAGATTCCTGCAGGGCTTACATGCCACTGGCTGCTCCGGGCTAATAAGGTCTCATACAGAACTGCACTCCTGGTCCCCAGGACAATCATGCTTTTCTCTCAATCCACAGCTTTCCCAAAGGACAATGTTTAACAAACTGAACAGGAGTTCAGGCTCTTTAACAAATACAAGAAGAGTCTTCATGAACATATCTCCCTGGGCAAGGGAAACAAAAAGCAAAAATGAATAAGTGGGACTATATCAAGCTGAAAAGCTTCTGTACAGCAAAGAACACCACCAACAGAACAAAAAGGCAGCCTACAGTACAGGAGAATATATTCATAAATAACAGATCTGATAAAGGGTTGACATGCAAAATATATAAAGAGCTCATGCACCTCAACAAACCAAAAGCAAATAATCCAATTAAAAAATGGGCACAGTATCTGAACAGTCACTTATCCAAAGAAGAAATTCAGATGGCCAACAGACACATGAAAAGATGCTCCACATCGCCAGTCATCAGAGGAATGCAAATTAAAACCACAATGAGATATCACCTCACACCAGTAAGGATCACCACTACCCAAAAGACAAACAACAACAAATGTTGGTGAGGTTGTGGAGAAAGGGGAACCCTGCCACACTGCTGGTGGGAATGTAAATTAGTTCAACAGTTGTGAAAAGCAGTAATGACGTTCCTCAAAAAACAAAAAATGGAAATACCATTTGACCCAGGAATTCCACTCCTAGGAATTTACCCTAAGAATGTAGCAGCCCAGTTTGAAAAAGACATATGCACCCTCATGTTTATTGCAGCACCATTTACAATAGCCAAGAAATGGAAGAAACCTGAGTGTCCATCAGTAGATGAATGGATAAAGAAGATGTGGTACATATACACAATGGAATATTATTCATCCATAAGAAGAAAACAAATCCTACCATTTGCAACAGCATGGACAGAGCTAGAGGGTATTATGCTCAGTGAAATAAGCCAGGTGGAGAAAGACAAGTACCAAATTATTTCACTTATATGTGGAGTATAAGAACAAAGAAAAACTGAAGGAACAAAACAGCAGCAGACTCACAGAACCCAAGAATGTACTAACAGTTACCAAAGGGAAAGGGACTGAGGAAGATGAGTGAGAAGGGAGGGATAAGGGGGGAAGAAAAAATGGGATAATTACTATTAGCAGACATAATGTAGCAGGGGGGTCACAGGGACGGTTGTACAACACAGAGAAGAGATGTAGTGATTCTCTAGTGTCTTACTACGCTGATGGACAGTGACTGTAACGGAGTATGTGGAGGGGGGGACTTGGCGATGGGGGTAGTCTAGTAAATATAATGTTCCTCATATAATTGTAGATTAATGATACCAAAAAATACAAGAAGAGGGCACAGATAAGATGAACTATATCTCTTTCTCTCTTAAACCATGGAAAATAAAAAGTAATGAGCAAAACGAAACACTGAGTAGCAAGGAATTAGCATCTTGAATTCCAACCAGTGAGTTCAAATACTAGTCTTCCTAAGAATGCAGAAGAAGAGATGTAGCAAATGACCATCCTTGGTCTGCATATGACCAGGTAGGTGCAAAGACTTTTAATATGGAAAGGTAGCTTTTAAGGAGCTGATACATCTTTTCCTTCTTAGAAGAATATCTATTTTTTCAAAGTATTAACTTTAATGACTTAGTACTTTATTCCTCACATTTTCTAGAATAAGATTACAGAATGATCTCAAAAGTGTCACAGTCTTTGCTCTATAATATATATAACACTGTATGTTTTCTGTCTACTGCAGGTATGGTTATCCAAATGTTTATAATCAAGATATGTGAGAAATCATTATTTTCACATGATGAATAAACAGGGACATGTATCTAAATTTAATCATTTTTATAAAACAATGCAGATAGATTCATTAAAATCTGCAACAGGAAGCCACATATTTACAATTTTTTGAACATTTAATTATCTTGCATATTAAAAACCATGGTAACTGAGATCACATGCAGATATTTAAGAGGCTCATCTCATCTGCTCTTTCATCTCTGTAACTATCATATATTATGATTAACTTCTCCTTTGAACTTGATTTTCTTCCCACTGCAGATTATTGATGGTTAACATCTTTTTTATGTGTCTGAAGGTCCTATATAAGTGGAATAAGAAAGAGAAATAATACCATATGGTTTCACTTATTTGTGGAATCTGAATAAAACAAAATAAACCAACAATGAATAGAATCATAAACAGTGAATGGACAGATGGTAGATGGTTACCTTGGGAGGGGGACAACGGACAGGCTAAAGGGGTGAAGTGGATAATGAGGTACAAATTTCAAATTATAAAATTATTTAAAAACAGGGATGGAAATACACCATCAGGAATGTATAACTAAAAATATTGGTAAGTCACTGTATGGGGACAGATCGTAACTGCACTAGCATGGTGAACATAAAATAATGTATATAATGGATGGATCACTGAATTGTTTACCTGAAACCAATACTGTTTATATGCTATGTTTCAATAAAATGTTTAAACAATAAAATAAAAGCTATTACTTTTACAATATTATTCAGTGACTGCTTTCTCTCCTTTTGAGATGCTTTAATAATTGAATTTGTTATGCAAATGTACTTTTAGACAATTCAGTTAGTAAGTCAAGAAAATTTTGATAAGACACAGACACAATAAATAAGCCCATCCCATAATACAGAATACTGGATGAATATTCAGTAACAGCTCACTCAGTGTACATGCCGTCCTAACATTTACTACCTGTGACACAATGAGAGGTTCTTAAGCACAATATGCATTTAAGGAGAGTGAGAACGTGCATGTCTTAGTAACACAATCTATATTAACTTAAACAGAAATGAAAAAGTAGTAATGGAAGACTTTGCAAGAACCTTATATGACTCCTTACCCTCTTTTGTCCATGTTAGGTGAACAGAGTGGAGGACATGACCCACTCACGGCACTGACGGGTTTCTTCCTCCCGGAATTCTCTGACTCCAGGGAGCCCCAGATTTCACTTGCCTTTCTGTTCCTGCTCATTTACATGGCATCCCTCCTGGGGAATCTTCTCATCATCATCCTTGTCACCTTGGACCACTGTCTTCACACCCCTTCCTGAGGAACTTATCATTCCTTGATGTTTGTCTCATTTCTGTCACAGTTCCAAAATTTGTGCTGGACTCTCTCTCTCCCAGCAGCCTCATTTCTTTCCCAGGATGCCTGTTACAGGTCCTGCTGGTGGCTCACTTTGCCGCAAGTGACCTCTTCATACTGATGTCCATGTCCCATGACCGCTGTGCAGCCATCTGTCTCCTGCTGCATTACAACATCATGGTGAGCAGGGGATCTGTGTGAGGACAGCAGCTGCCTCCTGGGTCCTTGGGAGCATCACTGGGGTCTTGTACTCAGCTGGAACCTTCCCTTTATCATTCTGCAGCTCCAGAAAACTCCCTCAGTTTTTCTGTGATGTGCCCTCCCTGCTGCTCAGAGATATACCCTACCATTGATGTTAGCATTGTGATTGGGCTCATATATGGACTTTTCTGTTTAGTTTCTATAGGTTATACATTTGTATCCATCCTCAACATAGTGCTGAGGATGCCATCCTTACAAGGACGGTCAGAAGCCTTCTCCACCTGCCTGCCCATCTCATAGTTGTGATGACATTTCTTATAACAGGTGCTACTGCCTACCTGAAGCCTGTTCCTGACTCACCACATCTTGTGGATTTTTTAGTGTCTGTGTTCTATGCTGTGTTGCCTCCATTTCTGAACCCAGTAATATACAGTCTAAGAAACAAGGAAATCATGGCAGCTTTTGGGAAGGTTATATGGAAACTTTATCATTATAGATTTAATGAGAAAAAGAATAGAACTACTACAAAGAAAGATTAAATTTTACTTGTTAGAGATGCTTTGGATTTTCATGATCTAGTATAAGTATGTAAATATCTCTATTAAAATAATATTTTATTTCAGTATATAAGGATATGGTTCATATTTATTATTCAACTTTATCTCAGATTATATCAAAATCTGACTACTTATTATTTAGAGTGTGTTCTACTTAACTAAGACTTCAGACTCACTATTGTGAGTCCCAGAAGAGACTAGGAAAGATGGTACATCATTGGTACCTGTGAATATGATGACTTGCATGGCTAATGTGTATTTGAGGATATGATTAATTTAAAGAGGTTGACATGGGGGAATTAGCCAGATTTCTAGACAGGAGTAACATAGTTATATAAACACCGAAATGTATAAGGAGTTTTCTAAGCCATGTTAATGAGAGATTGTCTATGGAAGAAAGATGGTCTTTCATTGCTGGCTTTAAAGATTGAAGTCGTAATGGCTAAGGAACACTGACAGTCTATAGAGGATGCAAAATACAAGGAAATGGATTTCCAGTAGAACTCTAGAAAGGAATGCGGCCATGCCAGCTAATCCTAGATTTTCACTCCAAGTGACCTGGCTTGGATTTCTAAAAGACAGCACTCTACAATAGTAAAATTGCTTCAAGCCACAGAATGTGACAATTGGTTACAGCAGTCAAGCAAATAAGCTTAAAATCCTTGTCCATGTACAGTTTTTTAAATAAGAATTTCTGATGTGAACAGGTATGATGACTGAGTCTGGGTAAAAAGAAAGGAATATAGAACAAATGCAATCCTACTTACTATCAAAACTTTTATAATTTTGAAGAAATTTTTAGACTCTTTTTGCATTATTCACTATTGTAAAAAATAAGAATATAATATGCCTGTTTTCATTTATAGCTTTAGTGGTTTTTGGACTTCATTAATTAAATTTTGAATAAAAGGTTATTCAACAAAGATTAACATTTATGTACTGAATTTCTTCATATAATAAAGTCCCTAATTCCTGTTATGTTGTTATTCATATCAAATATATTAAAATTAGTGTTTTTTTTTTTTTAAATTAGTGTTTTTGATGTCCAATTATTTTTATTTTCACAACTTAAAGTTGCCTTTAACTTAATTTCTGATGCTCTTAAAATATTAAAATGGAAATTAATATGTACCTCATACTGTGTGTGGATTAGTTAAAACTACCAAAATTTGTTTGCTTAAGGTTTCATTAAAACACTGCAAACTGAGATCAGCTCTTGGATGAGGTTTATTTTTGTGGGGAGATGCAGCTTATATATTTAATAGAATAATTGAAGAATTTCAGTTGTGTTTACATATTCAATAATTATTTATTGTTCAAATTCTTGGAGGGTGTGAAAAAACAGAATTCGTTTGTCACAGGATAAAAAACAGGAAGTAAATCTGAGCTATTTATTCACATGGATTGATTGTTAAAGTTTTGGTTTAAAAAAAGAGAAGCTCCTTGGGTGCCCTTCCTGCTGGGGCCAATAGGACATTTCCAGGTTACCAGTATCTTCAGTTCTGTATCATTTTCTCTTCTGATACCATATTCTCAACCATACTTATTTCCATGAGAATCTTTTTGAACTTTATTATTTCAATTGTATGGAATTTGATTTCATACTTGATTTGATATATGGCATGCACCATTACTCTCAATACCACTGTTAACCTAGATATGATTTATTGGAGACACGGTATTTTAATCCTGATTTGGGAGACCTGATATGCCATATAGTTAATCATTACAGAAAAATGGAACCCTTTTGATTCTCTGAGCAAATGAATTAATACATTGATTTACTTAACATGTCATAAAACAACTATCTCCATAATGTTTTCTTTTTCAAAAGTTGAGGTTATATATTCTACTCTGGTTTTGCTCTTTTCATCAGTCGTGGACTAATAGACATTTATGAATGATGGCAGGAGTTAGAGATAAGCAGATGCACAGATTGAAGATTATGCAAAAAGCATCAATAATAGAGATCATATATACTGATTCCCTCTGAACTGAACAAATAACATATGCTGGAAAATACATGATCTTTTCTCCTGCTGAAGAGGGTCAGTAAGGGAAAAATACACCAGGGAAAAATAACGGCATGAGAGAGGAAGGTGAGGTGTGAGGTGTTCATGCCATGGTTAAAAGCTACTGATTGATCTGGTTTAATAAGGGTTCCTAAACAGCTGCCTTCATTGTCCCTAAGAGAATCATGCCTGTCTCTCAGTCCACAGTTTTCCCAAAGGACAATGTTTAATTATTGAAAATGATTTCATGTTCTCTAGAATAAAAGAAAAGGAGAGGTGTTCAAAGTGAACTTCAGGGATTCTCCCTCATACCATGATATATAGAGGAGAAAATCAGTAGAAAGAAGACTTTTGGTAGCACACAACATTAACATTTTAAATCCTAATAGGTGAGTATGAATATTAGGCATTAGAAGGCTGCAGGAAAATAGGGAGAGGAAATGACCTTCTGTCGGCTGCAGCGACCAGGTGGGTGCAAAGATGTTAAATGTGCAAAGGCAGATTGTAAGCACAGAGCTGACATATGCAATTTCTGAATTGCTTTCATAGTCTTCAGCTTGCATTACTTCAATATTTGCTTAAGTTTTCCAGAATAAGAGTGGAGCTCATTCTGATAAGTGTCACAGTCTATATAACTGTGAGGCATTATATGTGATCTGGTCTCCTCTAACTAAGGTTATCCCAATGTGTATAAACCAGATGTTTAAGAGTCTTTCACTCTCATTCATATTTTAACATGGACATGGAACTAAATTTAATCTAAGGTCCTTAAACATCCTCAATAGGTATCCTTATATCAAATTTTTTTGAATATTTTATTACCTTGCATACTGAAAAACATGGTAACTTAAGTCACATATATATGTTTAAAAGGCCCATCTACTGCTTTTTTCATGTATGAAGAAGAAATTGTTAAGCTGTCTTATCACATAAGCACTAACAGCAATACTTACTTAAACATGCTGCGCCAGGAATGCAGATGGGACCTAACTTTTAAGGTAACCACAAAGTGGTGGCCAGCATGCATTTCAACATGATGAACACTGGGGGGTCCTTGAAGCAGCACAACTCACAGATGGAAGTTTTATAGTAATGAAATCTAACCTCTTTACTTTCTAATTGATAGAACTGGATCGAGAGAGAAAGAAACCTCTTAAGTCACAAAACACATTAATTACAATCCTTATTGGAGAAAGTATATCTCTGGTCTGATTCAGTTTCACCATTCTGAACCCTTATTTGTCTTTAGTTATTGTCAAGTACGTTTAGGTTTTAGGCTTTGTAATTTGGGTCAAATGGAATGTTGAAGGTGTGTCCATCAGTAGATGAATGAATAAAGAAGGTGTGATACACATATAAAATGGGATATTATTCAGCCATAAGAAACAAAATCTTGCCATTTTCAAACACATGGATGGACCTAGAGGTGTTATGCTCAGTGAAATAAGCCAGGTGGAGAAAGACAAACACCATGTGGTTTCCCTTATTTGTGGAATCTAAAAACAAAACCAAATGAAACATTCAAGCAAACCAGCAATAGATTCAGTCTATTGAGACATGACTGGTGGTTATTGTGAGGGAGAGGTTGGGATGGGTGGGTGAAACAGGTGAAGGGGATAAAGAGACACAAAATCTAATCACGATATAAATTGGTCATGGGAATGAGTGTACAGCAGCATAGTGAGTATAGTCAGTAATCAAGTAACATCTATGCTGAAAAAATAGTAAATACGCTTGGTGGGATTAAGACAATACAGATAACTGTTGAATCACTGTGCTGTATACTTGAAACCACTATAACACTGTACATCAAGTATACTTCAATAAAAAGAAACATACTATACTCTGTATATGTCACACACATTCATATTGTACATATTCCTCTCAAAAGACATTTACTGTGAATAATGAATGTTGGAAACTAAAAAGTTATAATTTCCATGAAAAGAAATAATACTAAAATGTATACAAAATGAGTTTGTGATTAAGAATACAATAAAAACCTTACCCTTGTGCAGATTCTAGAGAAACCCACAAACCTCTGCTCAATAGTGCTGTCTGGCCTCCCAGGGCAGCCACTCTGTTCACAGCACTGTGAGCATCTGGGGTGACTCTGCAGGCCTTATGCCCAACTACTGAACATGGACACTTGACTCCCTCCATCTCAGCTTTTCCTCCTAAATCAGAACACACTTCAGAAATGTGGAGTTAATGTGGTCCTTAGATGAAGAGGTACATTTTCACTTTCTGTGATAGGCTCTGTGTCTTAGATTACAACAGTAACATCTAGCATCACTTGTAATTTGGGCTTTGTAAAGAAGAGTCTTACATAGAGAAACTATTTATTTCTCCCACTCAAGGAACTAAATTTGAAATTGGTAACCAATATGCATTTTTAGAAAGTAAGGGTTCTTTAGCTAAATTCCAGTATATTAACAAAATGTTCTAATTTTGTTCATATTAAATGACATTGAAATTATTCTTTTTGCCTCCATAATGTATTCAGTATAGTTTATTATTTCTCAGGCACTAAATTACTTCTCTTCATCACAGGAAGAATTTCTTATCATCATGCTCTTTACCATTGGTATTTCTACATATTTTATAATTGCACATCTATTTCTACCATTTTCTCTAAAGTGTGCTTCCACCCTGTCCTTAAAAATACTGAAAAATCAATCTGGGTATGAGTAGTTATGTGAATGTATGATGGTATGTGACACATGTATGTGACTATGAAAATGAGAAGACACGAGGTTGGGAAAATTGGATTTTTACTCCATATTCTATAATTCCACCCACATTTATCATTGATATTAGTGTTCTATGATAATGTTATTATAACTCCATAGATATACACCTCCTTCCTTCCTTGTCCATGTCCTTTCTACCATAAATTTGTATTTCCCTTCTGTAATATAATGCATTTCATCATAAAATTAAAGGGAAAATAATTTTACTTTCTGTAGATAAATGTGTATCAAAAACTATTACTTAGCATAATACATTCTAGGTAAATTCATGTTGTCTTGAATGGCAATTTTTAAGTTTTCACACCTGGATAATATTGTATTTTAAATAAGTACCACCTGTTTATCCACTCATTTATTTAAAACCACCTCAGTTGTTTCCACTTCCTGGCTATTGTAAATAATGCTGCAATAAACATGGGGGTATTTATATATTTTTGAGTGTGCTTTGAGTGAATTTCCAAACTAGAATTGCTCGATTGTATGGTGTTTCTCTTACTACATTTTTGCAAAATGCTGCACCACTCTGCAATCTCATAGCAGAGTACAAGGTTTTCCTTTTCTCCACACCCGCACCAACACCTGTTAGTTGCTGTGTCCTTGATATTAACCATTCCTGCTGGCATGAGGTGATATGTTGTAATAGTGATTTGCATTTCCCTGATGACTAGTGATGTTGATTTCTTTATGTCCCTCAGGGTATTGTGATAAGTAAAATATGACAGAGAAAGAGGAATGCATTGGTTCCACTTCTATGAGGAGCCTGAAAAAAACAAAGCAAGAAATGCACAATGTGCAGTCGTGAGCAGAGAGAATGGACGGACGGCAAAGACAGGAGGGGATCAGGCTAAGCAGGGGAGAGGGGTGAGGAGGGCCTGACTTCCAAGGACACAACAATTTAACAACAGGGATTAAAGTATAGCATAGGGAATATACAGCCAATAATACTGGTCAATCAATGTATGATGGTGAGCACAGAGCAATGTGTATAATTGATGAATCACTAAATTGCTTACCAGAAATGAATATAATATTGCATATATGCTATATTTCAATAAAATTTGTTTAAACAATAAAACAAAAACTATAACTTTTACAAGAATTTTTTGGTAACTTACAAAAAATATTATCTCCATTTGACTGCTTGAATAATTGAATTTGTTGTACTTTATAGATAATTCAGCTAATGAGCCAGTAAAACTTTGATAAGACAAAGACTCAATAAAAACTCATGCAGTGTATCTGCCATCCTAACATTTACGGCCTGTGACACCATGACAGGTTTTTAGGGACAACATGCATTTAAGAAGAGTGATAATGATCCTGTTTTAGTAACACAATTCAGATGAATTTAAACAGAAATGAAAGGTAGTAATGGAAGGGATAAAGACTTCACAAGAACCTGCTGTGAGTCCTTACCTTCTTATGTCCCATGTTAGGTGAACAGAGTGGAGGACATGACCCACCTCATGGCACTGACGAGCTTCTTCCTCCTGGAATTCTCTGACACCAGGGAGCTCCAGGTTTCACTCGCATTTCTGTTCTTGCTGATTTACATGGCATCTCTTCTGGGGAAGCTTCTCATCATCATAGGAGCCACATTTCTTTCCCAGGATGCCTGTCACAGGTCCTGTTGGTGGTTCACTTTGCCACATGTGACCTCTTCATCCTGAAAGCCATGTCCCATGACTGCTGTGCAGCCATCTGTCTCCTGCTACATTATGACATCATGATGAGCAGGGGGGTCTGTGTGAAGATGGCAGTTGCCTCCTGGGTCTTTGAGAGCATCTTTGGGGTCTTGTACTCAGCTGGAACCTTCCCTTTATCTTTCTGTGGCTCCAGAAAACTCCCTCAATTTTTCAGTGATGTGCCCTCCCTACTAAAGATTTCTTGCTCAGAGTTACATATTGCCATTGATGTTAGTGTAGCATTTAGGGTCATATATGGGCTTTTTTTGTACATGTTATATAGGTTATAGATATGTTTCCATTTTCAACATAGTGCTGAGGATGCCATCCTTACAAGGACGGTCCGAAGCCTTCTCCATCTGCCTGCTCCATATCACAGTTGTGATGACATTCCTTATAACAGCCACCACTGCCTGTTTGAAGCCTGTTCCTGATTCCCCACATTTTGTGGGTATTTTAGTGTCTGTGTTTTATGCTGTGTTGCCTTCATTTCTGAACCCAATAACATACAGTCTAAGAAACAAGGAAATCAAGGCAGCTTTAGGGAAGTTTGTATGGAAATTTTACATAATTTTACAGGAAAATAATAGATCTAGTATTTAAATTGATTGAATTATAGTTTTTACTATTTCACCATGCTTTTGTGACCTAGTATAAATTATTTAATATTTATGTTAAATGCAATATTATTTTAGGATACAAGAGGAATATTCAGGGAAATTAATAAAACTGCTTTTCTCAAAAGCAGAATGCTTACTGTTTTGAGTGTGATCCATTCAAAATAGTCTTTCTGAAACACAGCTGTAAGCCTCTGAGTGTCTGCTGAAGATGTCTGTGTCCTAATCCTTGGCAGGTATAAATATGATCCCTTACATAGAAAAGGAGACTTTGGTGATGTGATAAATTTAGGGAACTTGAGGAGATTATAGTGGATTATCCTGAGGGCCTAATGTAGTTACATAAATACCTTGATGTGGAGACCTTTTCTAATCTATGTCCAAAGTGAGATAAGCATTAGGAAGAAGGAAGGTCTTACATTGCACTGTCAGTTCTCAGGATGGTTGGTGGTCATGAGCCAGGGAATGTGGGCAGACTTTAGATGGTGGAAAATACAAATAAATGGATTTCCACCAGAATGCTAGAAAGGAATGCAACCATGCCAGCTAATCCTAGATTTTCACCCGAGTGGCCAGGCTTGTATTACTAAATGACAGCACTGTAAAATAATGAAACTGTTTTAAGGGACAGAATTTGTGACAATTTGTTACAACGGTGATAATAAAAAAAACAAGCCTCTAACCCATGTCCACATATGTGTTTTAAATTGAATTTCTGGTGGGAGAAGGAAAGATTACCAAGAAACAAAGTCTTATTAAAAGCTGATGAATATTGAAAAGAAGAGGTTCACAATCCTTACTCTCTAAATTTTTATAATTCAGTAGAAAAATTGTTTTAGACTATTTTTTCTAGTATTCACTATTATAAAAATGTGAAATTAATGTTAATTCAGTTTTAGTTGTAGTATTTGATATTGTAGCATCTATTAAAAATAAATTAAAATTTGCTTACCGATTTTCTTTAATCACTCCCCTATTTCTTTATTTTGTTGTTATTGTTGATACTCTATATATACTAAAATTAATATGTTCAGTGTCCTTTTCTGAATTGTCACACATTAGAGTTGGTTTTTAACATTATTTCTAATGTTCCTCAAGAAATTACAATGCAAATTAAAATATATTCTGTGCAGGTGGTTTAAAAATTACCTAAAACATTAGTTTAAACTTTCATTAAAATATACCAGACTTAATCAGCTCATAGGTTAGGTTTATTTTTTCTGAAGACAACAGCTTATACATTTCAAAGCAGGGACTGGAGAAGTTCAGTCGTGTTTGCAGATTCTTTAAGTGTTTGTTGTCCAAATCTTGGCAAGTGTGAGAAAACAGATTTCATTAGTTGCA